>NC_142313.1:27948730-28573730 GCF_054855325.1 Carica papaya
ATCCCATCAGAACTCCGCAGTTAAGTGTGCTTTGGCGAAAGTAGTACAATGATGGGTTACCTCCTCGGAAGTTCTCGTGTTGCACCCATTTTCTTATGAAGTTCTCGTGTTGCACCCATTTTTGTGCAGATGATTCTTTCGACGTTACGCGCGACTTGAATTATGGTCCTCAGGTTTATTCGCAAATGTGAGTCATGGCGCTGTAGCATTTTACTTGATATTAGAACGAGAAAGGGAGGTGCAGCGCGCACGCACAAGGAAACAAATGACGGGAGGGGGAAGAAAAGAGAAGGAATGTATATATTTGCAGCGCGAAACTAAACAGTTGCGATCATACCAGCACTAAAGCCCCAGATCCCATCAGAACTCCGCAGTTAAGTGTGCTTGGGCGAGATTAGTACTCGGATGGTTGACCTCCTGGGAAGTCCTCGTGTCGCAATAAATTTTATTTTTAGACTGGTCGTTCGACGTTACACGCGTCTGGAACTAGGGTCCGCTGGTTTATACGCAAATGTGAGTCAAGAAGCAGGGGCATTTTAATCGATATTAGAACGAGAATGAGAGGTGAAGTGTGAACGCACAAGGAAACAAATGACGGGAGGGGGAAGAAAGGAGGAGTGTATGTATTTGCAGCGCGAAATTAAAGAGGTGCGATCATAGCAGCACTAAAGCCCCAGATCCCATCAGAACTCCGCAGTTAAGTGTGCTTGGCGAGAGTAGTACTCGGATGGGTGACCACCTGGGAAGCCCTCGTGTTGCACCTATTTTTTTTTGGATGGGTTGTTCGACGTTACGCGCGAAAGGAATTATAAACCGCTGGTTCATTTGCAAAGGTGAGTCGCGGTGCCGGAGCATATTACTTGATATTAGAACGAGAAAGAGAGATGCAGAGTGCACGTACAAGGAAACAAATGACGGGAGGGGGGATGGGAGGAGAAAGAGTGTATGTATTTCCAGTGCAGAATGAAACATGAGGGATCATACCAGCACTAATGCAATGGATTCTATTAGAACTCCGCAGTTAAGGATGCTTGGGCGAGAAAAGTACTTGGATGGGTGACATCCTGCGAAGTCCTTATATTTCACCCATTTTCTTGGGAGGTCCTCGTGTTGCACCAATCTTTTTGCAGATGATTCTTTCGACGTTACGCGCGTCTTGATTTATGGTCCGCAGGTTTATTCGCAAATGTGAGTCACGGCGCCGTGGCATTTTACTTGATATTAGAACGAGTACGGGAGGTGCAGTGCGCACGCACAAGGAAACAAATGACGGGAGTAGGAAGAAAAGAGAAGGAGTGTATGTATTTGAATCGCAAAATTAAACAAGTGGCATCATACCAGCACTAATGCACTGGATCCCATCAGAACTCTGCAGTTAAGCGTGCTTGGGCGAGAGTAGTACTCGGATGGATGACCTTTTGGGAAGTCCTCGTATCGCAACAATTTTTTTTCAGATGGGTCGTTCGACGTTACGCGCGACTGGAACTATGGTCCGCTGGTTTATACGCAAATGTGAGTCAAGAATCAGGGGCATTTTAATCGATATTAGAACGAGAATGAGAGGTGCAGTGTGAACGCACAAGGAAATAAATGACGGGAGGGGGAAGAAAGGAGGAGTGTATGTATTTGCAGCGCGAAATTAAAGAGGTGCGATCATAGCAGCACTAAAGCCCCGGATCCCATCAGAACTCCGCAGTTAAGTGTGCTTGGGCGAGAGTAGTACTCGGATGGGTGACCATCTGGGAAGCCCTCGTGTTGCACCTATTTTTTTTCGGATGGGTTGTTCGACGTTACGCGCGAATGGAATTATAAACCGCTGGTTCATTTGCAAAGGTGAGTCACGGTGCCGGGGCATATTACTTGATATTAGAACAAGAAAGAGATATGCAGAGTGCACCCACAAGGAAACAAATGACGGGAGGGGGAAGAAAGGAGAAGTAGTTTATGTATTTGCAGCGCGATATTAAACAGGTGCGATCATACCAGCACTAATGCACCGGATCCCATCAGAACTCCGCAGTTAAGTGTGCTTGGGCGAGAGTAGTACTCGGATGGGTGACCTCTTGGGAAGTCCTCGTGTCGCATTAAATTTTTTTTCAGACGGGTCGTTCGACGTTACGCGCGACTAGAACTAGGGTCCACTTGTTTATAAGCAAATGTGAGTCAAGAAGCAGGGGCATTTTAATCGATATTAGAACGAGAAGGAGAGATGCAGAGTGCACGCACAAGGAAACAAATGACGGGAGGGGGGATGGAGGGAGAAAAAGTGTATGTATTTGCAGCGCAGAATGAAACATGAGCAATCATACCAGCACCAATGCAACGGATTCTATCAGAACTCTGCAAGTTAAGGGTGCTTGGGCGAGAGTAGCACTAGGATGGGTGACCTCCTGCGAAGTCCGTATATTTCACCCATTTTCTTAGGAAGTCCTCGTGTTGCACCCATTTTTTTGCAGATGATTCTTTCGACGATACGCGCAACTTGAATTATGGTCCTCAGGTTTATTCGCAAATGTGAGTCACGGCACCTTAGCATTTTACTTGATATTAGAACGAGCACAGGAGGTGCAGTGCGCACGCACAAGGAAATAAATGAGGGGAGGGGGAAGAAAGGAGAAGGAGTTTATGTATTTGCAGCGCGGAATTAAACGGGTGCGATCACACCAGCACAAATGCACCGGATCCCATCAGAACTCCGCAGTTAAGTGTGCTTTGGCGAAAGTAGTACAATGATGGGTTACCTCCTGGGAAGTTCTCGTGTTGCACCCATTTTCTTTTTTTCAGATGTGACGTTCGACCTTACGCGCGACTTTAATTATGGTCCGCAAATTTATTCGCAAATGTGAGTCACGACGCCGTGGTATTTTAGTTGATATTTGAACGAGAACGAGAGGTGCAGTGTGCACGCACTTGGAAACAAATGACGGGAGGGGGAAGAAAGGAGAGGTGCAGTGTGAACGCACAAGGAAACAATTGATGAGAGGGGGAGGGAAGGAGAAGGAGTGTATGTATTTTCAGCCCGAAATGGAACATGTGCGATCATACCAGCACTAATGCAACGGATTCTATCAGAACTCCGTAGGTAAGGGTGCTTGGGCGAGAGTAGTACTAGCATGGGTTACCTCCTGCGAAGTCCTTATATTTCACCCATTTTCTTATGAAGTCCTCGTGTTGCACCCATTTTTTTGCAGATGATTCTTTCGACGTTACGCGCGACTTGAATTATGGTTCTCAGGTTTATTCGCAAATGTGAGTCACGTCGCCATGGCATTGTACTTGATATTAGAATGAGTACGGGAGGTGCAGTGCGCACGCATAAGGAAACAAATGACAGGAGCAGGAAGAAAAGAGAAGGAGTGTATGTATTTGAAGAGCAAAATTAAACAAGTGGCATCATACCAGCACTAATGCACTGGATCCCATAAGAACTCTGCAGTTAAGTGTGCTTGGGCGAGAGTAGTACTCGGATGGGTGACCTCTTGGGAAGTCCTCGTATCGCATTAATTTTTTTTCAGAGGGGTCGTTCGACGTTACGCGTGACTGGAACTATGGTCCGCTGGTTTATACGCAAATGTGAGTCAAGAAGCAGGGGCATTTTAATCGATATTAGAACGAGAAGGAGAGATGCAGAGTGCACGCACAAGGAAACAAATGACGGGAGGGGGGGATGGAGGGAGAAAAAGTGTATGTATTTGCAGCGCAGAATGAAACATGAGCAATCATACCAGCACCAATGCAATGGATTCTATCAGAACTCCGCAAGTTAAAGGTGCTTGGGCGAGAGTAGCACTAGGATGGGTGACCTCCTGCGAAGTCCTTATATTTCACCCATTTTCTTAGGAAGTCGTCGTGTTCCACCAATTTTTTTGTAGATGATTCTTTCGACGATACGCGCGACTTGAATTATGGTCCTCAGGTTTATTCGCAAATGTGAGTCACGGCACCGTAGTATTTTAATTGATATTAGAACGAGCACGGGAGGTGCAGTGCGCACGCACAAGGAAGCAAATGACGGGAGGGGGAAGAAAGGAGAAGGAGTTTATATATTTGCAGCGCGGAATTAAACGGGTGCGATCATACCAGCACTAATACACTGGATCCCATCAGAACTCTGCAGTTAAGTGTGCTTGGGCGAGAGTAGTACTAGGATTGGTGACCACCTGGGAAGTCCTCGTGTTGCACCAATTTTTTTTCAGACGGGTCGTTCGACGTTACGCGCGACTGGAACTATGGTCTACTGGTTTATACGCAAATGTGAGTCAAGAATCAGGGGCATTTTAATCGATATTAGAACGAGAAGGAGAGGTGCAGTGTGAACGCACAAGGAAACAAATGATGGGAGGGGGGAGGGAAGAAGGAGTGTATGTTTTTTCAGTACGAAATTAAACAAGTGCGGTCACACCAGCACAAATGCACCGGATCCCATCAGAACTCCGCAGTTAAGTGTGCTTTGCCGAAAGTAGTACAATGATGGGTAACCTCCTGGGAAGTTCTCGTGCTGCACCCTTTTTTTTTTCAGATTTGCCGTTCGACGTTACGCGCGACTTTAATTATGGTCCGCAGATTTATTCGCAAATGTGAGTCACGGTGCCGTGGTATTTTACTTGATATTTGAACGAGAACGAGAGGTGCAGTGCGCACGCACAAGGAAACAAATGACGGGAGGGGGAAGAAAGGAGAAGGAATTTATGTATTTGCAGCGCGAAATTAAACAGGTTCGATCATACCAGCACTAATGCACCGGATCCCATCAGAACTCCGCAGTTAAGTGTGCTTGGGCGAGAGTAGTACTCGGATGGGTGACCTCTTGGGAAGTCCTCGTATCGCAAGAATTTTTTTTCAGATGAGTTATTCGACGTTACGTGCGATTGGAACTATGGTCCGCTAGTTTATACGCAAATGTGAGTCAAGAATCAGGGGCATTTTAATCGATATTAGAACGAGAAGGAGAGGTGCAGTGTGAACGCACAAGGAAACAAATGATGGGAGGGGGGGAGGGAAGAAGGAGTGTATGTATTTGCAGCGCGAAAATAAACAGGTACGATCATACCAGCACAAATTCACCGGATCCCATCAGAACTCCGCAGTTAAGTGTGCTTTGGCGAAAGTAGTACAATGATGGGTTACCTCGTGGGAAGTTCTCGTGTTGCACCCATTTTCTTTTTTTCAGATGTGCTGTTCGACGTTATAAGCGACTTTAATTATGGTCCGCAGATTTATTCGCAAATGTGAGTCACGGTGTCGTGGCATTTTACTTGATATTTGAACGAGAACGAGAGGTGCAGTGTGCACGCACAATGAAACAAATGACGGGAGGGGGAAGAAAGGAGAAGGAGTTTATGTATTTGCAGCGCAAAATTAAATAGGTGCGATTATACCAGCACTAATGCACCGGATCCCATCAGAACTCCGCAGTTAAGTGTGCTTGGGCGAGAGTAGTACTCGGATGGGTGACCTCTTGGGAAGCCCTCGTGTCGCACTAATTTTTTTTTCAGACGGGTCGTTCGACGTTACGCGCGACTGGAAATAGGGTCCACTGGTTTATACGCAAATGTGAGTCAAGAAGCAGGGGCATTTTAATCGATATTAGAATGAGAAGGAGAGATACAGAGTGCACGCACAAGGAAACAAATGACAGGAGGGGGGATGGAGGGAGAAAAAGTGTATGTATTTGCAGCGCAGAATGAAACATGAGCAATCATACCAGCACCAATGCAACGGATTCTATCAGAACTCCGCAAGTTAAGGGTGCTTGGGCGAGAGTAGCACTAGGATGGGTGACCTCATGCGAAGTCCTTATATTTCACCCATTTTCTTAGGAAGTCCTCGTGTTCCACCCATATTTTTGCAGATGATTCTTTCGACGATACGCGCGACTTGAATTATGGTCCTCAAGTTTATTTACAAATGTGAGTCACGGCACTATAGCATTTTATTTATATTAGAAGGAGCACGGGAGGTGCAGTGCGCACGCACAAGGAAACAAATGACGGGAGGGGGAAGAAAGGGGAATGAGTTTATGTATTTGCAGCACGAAATTAAACAGGTGCGATCATACCAGCACTAATGCACCGGATCCCATCAGAACTCCGCACTTAAGTGTGCTTGGGCGAGATTAGTACTCGGATGGGTGACCTCCTGGGAAGTCCTCGTGTCGCACCAATTTTTTTTCAGACGGGTCGTTCGACGCTACGCGCGTCTGGAACTAGGGTTCGCTGGTTTATACCCAAATGTGACTCACGAAGCAGGAGCATTTTAATCTATATTAGAACGAGAAGGAGAGATAAAGTGTGAACGCACAAGGAAACAAATGACGGAGGGGGAAGAAAGGAGAAGGAGTGTATGTATTTGCAGCGCGAAATTAAACAGGTGCGATCATACCAGCTCTAAAGCCCCGGATCCCATCAGAACTCCGCAGTTAGGTGTGCTTGGGCGAGAGTTGTACTCGGATGGGTGACCACTTGGGAAGCCCTCGTGTTGCACCTTTTTTTTCTCAGATGGGTTGTTCGACGTTACGCGCGAATGAAATTATAAACTGCTGGTTCATTTACAAAGGTGAGTCACGGTGCCGGGGCATATTACTTGATATTATAACGAGAAAAAGAGATGCAGAGTGCACGCACAAGGAAACAAATGACGGGAGGGGGGATGGGAGGAGAAAGAGTGTATGTATTTGCAGTGCAGAATGAAACATGAGGGATCATACCAGCACTACTGCAACGGATTCTATCAGAACTCCGCAGTTAAGGGTGCTTGGGCGAGAAAAGTACTCGGATGGGTGACCTCTTGCGAAGTCCTTATATTTCACCCATTTTCTTGGGAGGTACTCGTGTTGCACCCATCTTTTTGCAGATGATTCTTTGGACGTTACGCGCGACTTGATTTATGGTCCGCAGGTTTAGTCGCAAATGTGAGTCACGGCGCCGTGGCATTTTACTTGATATTAGAACGAGTACGGGAGGTGCAGTGCGCACGCACAAGGAAACAAATGACGGGAGGATGAAGAAAAGGGAAGGAGTGTATGTATTTAAAGCGCAAAATTAAACAAGTGGCATCATACCAACACTAATGCACTGGATCCCATCAGAACTCTGCAGTAAAGCCTGCTTGGGCGAGAGTAGTACTCGGATGGGTGACCTCATGGGAAGTCCTCGTGTCGCACCAATTTTTTTTCATACGGGTTGTTCGACGTTACGCGCGACTGGAACTATGGTCCACTAGTTTATACGCAAATGTGAGTCAAGAATCAGGGTCATTTTAATCGATATTAGAACGAGAAGGAGAGGTGCAGTGTGAACGCACAAGGAAACAAATGATGGGAGGGGGCGAGGGAAGAAGGAGTGTATGTATTTTCAGCACGAAATTAAACAGGTGCGGTCACACCAGCACGAATGCACCGGATCCCATCAGAACTCCGCAGTTAAGTGTGCTTTGGCGAAAGTAGTACAATGATGGGTTACCTCTTGGGAAGTTCTCGTGTTGCACCCATTTTCTTTTTTTCAGATGTGCCGTTCGACGTTACGCGCGACTTTAATTATGGTCCGCAGATTTATTCGCAAATGTGAGTGACGGCGTCGTGGCATTTTACTTGATATTTGAACGAAAACGAGAGGTGCAGTGCGCACGCACTAGGAAACAAATGACGGGAGGGGGAAGAAAGGAGAAGGAGCTTATGTATTTGCAGCGCGGAATTGAAGGGGTGCGATCATACAAGCACTAATGCGCCGGATCCCATCAGAACTCCGCAGTTAAGTGTGCTTGGGCGAGAGTAGTACTCGGATGGGTGACCTCTTGGGAAGTCCACGTGTCGCACCAATTTTTTTTCAGACGGGTTGTTCGACTTTACGCGCGACTGGAACAAGGGTCCGCTGGTTTATACGCAAATGTGAGTCAAGAAGCAGGGGCATTTTAATCGATATTAGAACGAGAAGGAGAGGTGCAGTGTGAACGCACAAGGAAACAATTGATGGGAGGGGGAGGGAAGGAGAAGGAGTGTATGTATTTTCAGCACGAAATGAAACAGGTGCGATAATACCAGCACCAATGCAACGGATTCTATCAGAACTCCGTAGGTAAGGGTGCTTGGGCGAGAGTAGTACTAGCATGGGTTACGTCCTGTGAAGTCCTTATATTTCACCCATTTTCTTATGAAGTCCTCGTGTTGCACCCATTTTTTTGCAGATGATTCTTTCAACGTTACGCGCGACTTGAATTATGGTCCTAAGGTTTATTTTCACGGCGCTGTAGCATTTTACTTGATATTAGAACGAGAACGGGAGGTGCAGTGCGCACGCACAAGGAAACAAATGACGGGAGGGGGAAGAAAGGGGAATGAGTTTATGTATTTGCAGCGCGAAATTGAACAGGTGCGATTATACCAGCACTAATGCACTAGATTCCATCAGAACTCCGCATTGAAGTGTGCTTGGGCGAGATTAGTACTCGGATGGGTGACCTCCTGGGAAGTCCTCGTGTCGCACCAATTTTTTTTCAGACGGGTCGTTCGATGTTACGCGCGTTTAGAACTAGGGTCCGCTGGTTTATACGCAAATGTGAGTCAAGAAGCAGGGGCATTTTAATCGATATTAGAACGAGAATGAGAGGTGAAGTGTGAACGCACAAGGAAACAAATGACGGGAGGGGGAAGAAAGGAGAAGGAGTGTATGTATTTGCAGCGCGAAATTAAACAGGTGCGATCATGCCAGCACTAAAGCCTCGGATCCCATCAGAACTCCGCAGTTAGGTGTGCTTGGGCGAGAGTAGTACTCGGATGGGTGACCACTTGGGAAGCCCTCGTGTTGCACCTATTTTTTTTCGGATGGGTTGTTCGACGTTACGCGCGAATGGAATTATAAACCGCTGGTTCATTTGCAAAGGTGAGTCACAGTGCCGGGGCATATTACTTGATATTAGAACGAGAAAGAGAGATGCAGAGTTCACCCACAAGGAAATAAATGATGGGAGAGGGGATGGGAGGAGAAAGAGTGTATGTATTTGCAGTGCAGAATGAAACATGAGGGATCATACCAGCACTAATGCAACGGATTCTATCAGAACTCCGCAGTTAAGGGTGCTTGGGCGAGAAAAGTACTCGGATGGGTGACCTCCTGCGAAGTCCTTATATTTCACCCATTTTCTTGGGAGGTCCTCGTGTTGCACCCATCTTTTTGTAGATGATTCTTTCGACGTTACGCGCGACTTGATTTATGGTCCGCAGGTTTATTCGCAAATGTGAGTCACGGCGCCGTGGCATTTTACTTGATATTATAACGAGTACGGGAGGTGCAGTGCGCACGCACAAGGAAACAAATGACGGGAGGAGGAAGAAAAGAGAAGGAGTGTATGTATTTGAAGCACAAAATTAAACAAGTGGCATCATACAAGTACTAATGCACTGGATCCCATAAGAACTCTGCAGTTAAGTGTGCTTGGGCGAGAGTAGTACTCGGATGGGTGACCTCTTGGGAAGTCCTCGTATCGCAACAATTTTTTTTCAGATGGGTCGTCCGACGTTACGCGCGACTAGAACTATGGTTCGATGGTTTATACGCAAATGTGAGTCAAAAATCATGGGCATTTTAATCGATATTAGAACGAGAAGGAGAGGTGCAGTGTGAACGCACAAGGAAACAAATGATGGGAGGGGGGGAGGGAAGAAGGAGTGTATATATTTTCAGCACGAAATTAAACAGGTGCGGTCACACCAGCACAAATGTACCAGATCCCATCAGAACTCCGCAGTTAAGTGTGCTTTAGCGAAAGTAGTACAATGATGGGTTACCTCCTGGGAAGTTCTCGTGTTGCACCAATTTTCTTTTTTTCAGATGTGCCGTTCGACGTTACGCACGACTTTAATTATGGTCCGTAAATTTATTCGCAAATGTGAGTTACGGTGCCGTGGCATTTTACTTGATATTTGAACGAGAACGTGAGGTGCAGTGCGCACGCACAAGGAAACAAATGACGGGAGGGGGAAGAAAGGATAAGGAGTTTATGTATTTGCAGCGCGAAATTAAACAGGTGTGATCATACCAGCACTAATGCACCAGAACCCATTAGAACTCCGCAGTTAAGTGTGCTTGGGCGAGAGTAGTACTCGGATGGGTGACCTCTTGGGAAGTCCTCGTGTCGCATTAATTTTTTTTTTCAGACGAGTCGTTCGACGTTATGTGCGACTGCAACTAGGGTCCACTAGTTTATACGCAAATGTGAGTCAAGAAGCAGGGGCATTTTAATCGATATTCGAACGAGAAGGAGAGATGCAGAGTGCACGCACAAGGAAACAAATGACGGGAGGGGGAGGGAAGGAGAAAGAGTGTGTGTATTTTCAGCACGAAATGAAACAGGTGCGATCATACCAGCACTAATGCATCGGATTCTATCAGAACTCCGTAGGTAAGGTGCTTGGGCGAGAGTAGTACTAGCATGGGTTACCTCCTGCGAAGTCCTTATATTTCACCCATTTTCTTGTGAAGTCCTCGTGTTGCACCCATTTTTTAACAGATGATTCTTTCGACGTTACGCGCGACTTGAATTATGGTCCTCATGTCGCATTAATTTTTTTTTTCAGACGGGTCGTTCGACGTTATGTGCGACTGCAACTAGGGTCCACTAGTTTATACGCAAATGTGAGTCAAGAAGCAGGGGCATTTTAATCGATATTAGAACAAGAAGTAGAGATGCAGAGTGCACGCACAAGGAAACAAATGACGGGAGGGGGAGGGAAGGAGAAAGAGTGTACGTACTTTCAGCACGAAATGAAACAGGTGCGATCATACCAGCACTAATGCATCGGATTCTATCAGAACTTCGTAGGTAAGGTGCTTGGGCGAGAGTAGTACTAGCATGGGTTACTTCCTGCGAAGTCCTTATATTTCACCCATTTTCTTGTGAAGTCCTCGTGTTGCACCCATTTTTTAACAGATGATTCTTTCGACGTTACGCGCGACTTGAATTATGGTCCTCATATTTATTCGCAAATGTGAGTCACGGCACCGTAGTATTTTACTTGATATTAGAACGAGCACGGGAGGTGCAGTGCGCACGCACAAGGAAAGAAATGACGGGAGGGGGAAGAAAGGAGAAGGAGTTTATGTGTTTGCAGCGCAGAATTAAACAGGTGCGATCATACCAGCACTAATGCACTGGATCCTATCAGAACTCTGCAGTTAAGTTTGCTTGGGCGATAGTAGTACTCGGATGGGTGACCTCTTGGGAAGTCCTTGTGTCGCACCAATTTTTTTTCAGACGGATCGTTCGATGTTACGCGCGACTGGAACTATGGTCCGCTGGTTTATACGCAAATGTGAGTCAAGAAGCAGGGGCATTTTAATCGATATTAGAACGAGAAGGAGAGGTGCAGTGTGAACGCACAAGGAAACAATTGATGGGAGGGGGAGGGAAGGAGAAGGAGTGTATGTATTTTCAGCACGAAATGAAACAGGTGCGATCATACCAGCACCAATGCATCGGATTCTATCAGAACTCCGTAGGTAATGGTGCTTGGGCGAGAGTAGTACTAGCATGGGTTACCTCCTGCGAAGTCCTTATATTTCACCCATTTTCTTGTCAAGTCCTCGTGTTGCACCCATTTTTTTGCAGATGATTCTTTCGACATTACGCGCGACTTGAATTATGGTCCTCAGGTTTATTCGCAAATGTGAGTCACGGCGCCATGGCATTTTACTTGATATTTGAACAAGAACGTGAGGTGCATTGCGCACGTACAAGGAAACAAATGACGGGAGGGGGAAGAAAGGAGAAGGAGTTTATGTATTTGTAGCGCGAGATTAAACAGGTGCGATCATACCAGCACTAATGCACCGGATCCTATTAGAACTCCGCAGTTAAGTGTGCTTGGGCGAGACTAGTACTCGGATGGGTGACCTCCTGGGAAGTCCTTGTGTCGCACTAATTTTTTTTTTCAGACGGGTCGTTCGACGTTACGCGCGACTGGAACTAGGGTCCACTGGTTTATACGCAAATGTGAGTCAATAAGCAGGGGCATTTTAATCGATATTAGAACGAGAAGGAGAGATGCAGAGTGCACGCACAAGGAAACAAATGACGGGAGGGGGGATGGAGGGAGAAAAAGTGTATGTATTTGTAGCGCAGAATGAAACATGAGCAATCATACCAGCTCCAATGCAACGGATTCTATCAGAACTCCGCAAGTTAAGGGTCCTTGGGCGAGAGTAGCACTAGGATGGGTGACCTCCTGCGAAGTCCTTATATTATACCCATTTTCTTAGGAAGTCCTCGTGTTGCACCCATTTTTTTGCAGATGATTCTTTCGACGGTACGCGCGAGTTGAATTATGGTCCTCAGGTTTATTCGCAAATGTGAGTCACGGCGCTGTAGCATTTTACTTGATATTAGAACGAGAACGGGAGGGGGACGAAAGGGGAATGAGTTTATCTATTTGCAGCGCGAAATTAAACAGATGAAATCATTCCAGCACTAATGCACCGGATCCCATCAGAACTCCGCAGTTAAGTGTGCTTGGGCGAGAGTTGTACTCGGATGGGTGACCTCTTGGGAAGTCCTCGTGTCGCACCAATTTTTTTTCAGACAGGTCGTTCGACGTTACGCGCGACTGGAACTAGGGTCCGCTGGTTTATGCGCAAATGTGAGTCTAGAAGCAGGGGCATTTTAATCGATATTAGAACGAGAACGAGAGGTGCAGTGCGCACGCACAAGAAAACAAATGACGGGAGGGGGAAGAAAAGAGAAGGAGTGTATGTATTTACAGCGCGAACTTAAACAGGTGCGATCATACCAGCACTAAAGCTCCGGATCCCATCAGAACTCCGCAGTTAAGTGTGCTTGGGCGAGAGTAGTACTCGGATGTGTGACCACCAGGGAAGCTCTCGTGTTGCACCTATTTTTTTTCGGATGGGTTGAATGACGTTACGCGCGAATGGAATTATAAACCGCTGGTTCATTTGCAAATGTGAGTCACGGTGCCGGGACATATTACTAGATATTAGAACGGGAAAGAGAGATACAGAGTGCACGCACAAGGAAACAAATGACGGGAGGGGGGATGGGAGGAGAAAGAGTGTACGTATTTGCAGTGCAGAATGAAACATGAGGGATCATACCAGCACTAATGCAACGGATTCTATCAGAACTCCGCAGTTAAGGGTGCTTGGGCGAGAAAAGTACTCAGATGGGTGACCTCCTGCGAAGTCCTTATATTTCACGCATTTTCTTGGGAGGTCCTCGTGTTGCACCCATCTTTTTGCAGATGATTCTTTCGACATTACGCGCGACTTGAATTATGGTCCTCAGGTTTATTCGCAAATGTGAGTCACGGCGCCATGGCATTTTACTTGATATTTGAACAAGAACGTGAGGTGCATTGCGCACGTACAAGGAAACAAATGACGGGAGGGGGAAGAAAGGAGAAGGAGTTTATGTATTTGTAGCGCGAGATTAAACAGGTGCGATCATACCAGCACTAATGCACCGGATCCTATTAGAACTCCGCAGTTAAGTGTGCTTGGGCGAGACTAGTACTCGGATGGGTGACCTCTTGGGAAGTTCTTGTATCGCAACAATTTTTTTGCAGATACGTCGTTCGACGTTACACGCGACTGGAACTATGGTCCGCTGGTATATACGCAAATGTGAGTCAAGAATCAGGGGCATTTTAATCTATATTAGAACGAGAAGGAGAGGTGCAGTGTGAACGCACAAGGAAACAAATGATGGGAGGGGGGAGGGAAGAAGGAGTGTATGTATTTTCAGCACGAAATTAAACAGGTGCGGACACACCAGCACAAATGCACCGCATCCCATCAGAACTCCGCAGTTAAGTGTGCTTTGGCGAAAGTAGTACAATGATGGGTTACCTCATGGGAAGTTCTCGTGTTGCACCCATTTTCTTTTTTTCAGATTGGAGACCTCCTGGGAAGTCCTCGTGTCGCACTAATTTTTTTTTCAGACGGGTCGTTCGACGTTACGCGCGACTTTAATTATGGTCCGCAGATTCATTCGTAAATGTGAGTCACGACGCCGTGGCATTTTACTTGATATTTGAACGAGAACGAGAGGTGCAGTGTGCACGCACAAGGAAACAAATGACGGGAGGGGGAAGAAAAGAGAAGGAGTGTATGTATTTGCAGCGCGAAATTAAACAGGTGCGATCCTACCAGCACTAAAGCTTCGGATCCCATCAGAACTCCGCAGTTAAGTGTGCTTGGGCGAGAGTAGTACTCGGATGTGTGACAACCTGGGAAGCTCTCGTGTTGCTCCTATTTTTTTTCGGATGGGTTGTTCGACGTTACGCGCGAATAGAATTATAAAACGCTGGTTCATTTGCAAAGGTGAGTCACGGTGCCGGGGCATATTACTTGATATTAGAATGAGAAAGAGAGATGCAGAGTGCACGCACAAGGAAACAAATGACGGGAGGGGGGATGGAAGGAGAAAGAGTTTATGTATTTGCAACGCAAAATTAAACGGGTGCGATCATACCAGCACTAATGCACCGGATCCCATCAGAACTCCGCAGTTAATTGTGTTTGTGCGAGAGTAGTACTCGGATCGGTGACCTCCTGGGAAGTCCTCGTGTCGCACTAATTTTTTTTTTAGACGGGTCGTTCGACGTTAAGCGTGACTGGAACGAGGGTCCACTGGTTTATACACAAATGTGAGTCAAGAAGCAGGGGCATTTTAATCGATATTAGAACGAGAAGGGGAGATGCAGAGTGCACGCACAAGTAAACAAATGACGGGAGGGGGGATGGAGGGAGAAAAAGTGTATGTATTTGCAGCGCAGAATGAAACATGAGCAATCATACCAGCACCAATGCAACGGATTCTATCAGAACTCCGCAAGTTAAGGGTGCTTGGGCGAGAGTAGCACTAGGATGGGTGACCTCATGCGAAGTCCTTATATTTCACCCTTTTTCTTAGGAAGTCCTCGTGTTGCACCCATTTTTTTGCAGATGATTCTTTCGACGATACGCGCGACTTGAATTATGGTCCTCAGGTTTATTCGCAAATGTGAGTCACGGCACCGTAGCATTTTACTTGATATTAGAACGAGCACGGGAGGTGCAGTGCGCACGCACAAGGAAACAAATGACGGGAAGGGGAAGAAAGGAGAAGGAGTTTATGTATTTGCAGCACAAAATTAAACTAGTGCGATCATACTAGCACTAATGCACCGGATCCCACCAGAACTCCGCAGTTAAGTGTGCTCGGGCGAGAGTAGTACTCGGATGGGTGACCTCTTGGGAAGTCCTCGTGTCGCACCAATTTTTTTTCAGACGGGTCGTTCGACGTTACGCGCGACTGGAATTGGGGTCCGCTCGTTTATACGCAATTGTGAGTCAAGAAGCAGGGGCATTTTAATCGATATTAGAACGAGAAGGAGAGGTGCAGTGTGAACGCACAAGGAAACAATTGATGGGAGGGGGAGGGAAGGAGAAGGAGTGTATGTATTTTCAGCACGAAATGAAACAGGTGCGATCATACCAGCACTAATGCAGCGGATTCTATCAGAACTCCGTAGGTAAGGGTGCTTGGGCAAGAGTAGTACAAGCATGGGTTACCTCCTGCGAAGTCCTTATATTTCACCCATTTTCTTGTGAAGTCCTCGTGTTGCACCCATTTTTTTGCAGATGATTCTTTCGACGTTACGCGCGACTTGAATTATGGTCCTCAGGTTTATTCGCAAATGTGAGTCACGGCGCTGTAGAATTTTACTTGATATTAGAACGAGAACGGGAGGTGCAGTGCACACGCACAAGGAAACAAATGACGGGAGGGGGAAGAAAGGGGAATGAGTTTATGTATTTACAGCGCAAAATTAAACAGCTGCGATCATACCAGCACTAATGCACCAGATCCCATCAGAACTCCGCATTTAAGTGTGCTTGGGCGAGAGTAGTACTCGGATGGGTGACCTCCTGGGAAGTCCTCGTGTCGCACTAATTTTTTTTTTCAGACGGGTCGTTCGACGTTACGCGCGACTGGAACTATGGTCCACTGGTTTATACGCAAATGTGAGTCAAGAAGCAGGGGCATTTTAATTAATATTAGAACGAGAAAGAGAGATGGAGTGTGCACGCACAAGGAAACAAATGACGGGAGGGGGGATGGAGGGAGAAAAAATGTATGTATTTGAAGCGCAGAATGAAACATGAGCAATCATACCAACACCAATGCAACGAATTCTATCAGAACTCCGCAAGTTAAGGATGCTTGGGCGAGAGTAGCACTAGGATGGGTGACCTCCTGCGAAGTCCTTATATTTCACCCATTTTCTTAGGAAGTTCTCGTGTTGCACCCATTTTTTTCAGATGATTCTTTCGACGATAGGCGCGACTTGAATTATGGTCCTCAGGTTTATTCGCAAATGTGAGTCACGGCACCGTAGCATTTTACTTGATATTAGAACGAGAACGGGAGGTGCAGTGCGCACGCACAAGGAATGAAATGACGGGAGGGGGAAGAAAGGGGAATGAGTTTATGTATTTGCAGCGCAAAATTAAAAAGGTGCTATCATACCAGCACTAATGCACCGGATCCCCTCAGAACTCCGCAGTGAAGTGTGCTTGGACGAGATTAGTACTCGGATGAGTGACCTCCTGGGAAGTCCTCGTGTTGCACCAATTTTTTTTCAGACGGGTCGTTCGACGTTACGCGCGTCTGGAACTAGGGTCTGCTGGTTTATACGCAAATGTGAGTCAAGAAGCAGGGGCATTTTAATCGATATTAGAACGAGAATGAGAGGTGAAGTGTGAACGCACAAGGAAATAAATGACGGGAGGGGGAAGAAAGGAGAAGGAGTGTATGTATTTGCAGCGCGAAATTAAACAGGTGCGATCATACCAGCACTAAAGCTCGGCATCCCATCAGAGCTCCGCAGTTAAGTGTGCTTGGGCGAGAGTAGTACTCGGATGTGTGACCACTTTGGAAGCCCTCGTGTTGCACCTATTTTTTTTCGGATGGGTTATTTGACGTTACGCGCGAATGGAATTATACATACACTCCTTAATCGATATTAGAACGAGAATGAGAGGTGCAGTGTGAACGCACAAGGAAACAAATGATGGGAGGGGGGAGGAAAGAAGGAATGTATGTATTTTCAGCATGAAATTAAACAGGTGCGGTCATACCAGCACTAATGCATCGGATTCTATCAGAACTCCGTAGGTAAGGGTGCTTGGGCGAGAATAGTACTAGCATGGGTTACCTCCTGCGAAGTCGTTATATTTCACCCATTTTCTTGTGAAGTCCTCGTGTTGCACCCATTTTTTTGCAGATGATTCTTTCGACGTTACGCGCGACTTGAATTATGGTCCTCAGGTTTATTCGCAAATGTGAGTCACGGCGCTGTAGCATTTTACTTGATATTAGAATGAGAACGGGAGGTGCAGTGCGCACGCACAAGGAAACAAATGACGGGAGGGGGAAGAAAGGGGAATGAGTTTATGTATTTGCAGCGCAAAATTAAACAGGTGCGATCATACCAGCACTAATGCACCGGATCCCATCAGAACTCCGCAGTGAAGTGTGCTTGGGCGAGATTAGTATTCGGATGGGTTGTTCGACGTTACACGCGAATGGAATTATAAACTGCTGGTTTATTTGCAAAGGTGAGTCACGGTGCCGGGGCATATTACTTGATATTAGAACGAGAAAGAGAGATGCAGAGTGCACGCACAAGGAAACAAATGACGGGAGGGGGGATGGGAGGAGAAAGAGTGTATGTATTTGCAGTGCAGAATGAAACAGGTGCGATCATACCAGCACTAATGCAACGGATTCTATTAGAACTCTGTAGGTAAGGGTGCTTGGGCGAGAGTAGTACTAGCATGGGTTACCTCCTGCGAAGTCCTTATATTTCACCCATTTTCTTGTGAAGTCCTCGTGTTGCACCCATTTTTTTGTAGATGATTCTTTCGATGTTACGCGCGACTTGAATTATGGTCCTCAGGTTTATTCGCAAATGTGAGTCACGACACCGTTGTATTTTACTTGATATTAGAACGAGCACGGGAGGTGCAGTGCGCACGCACAAGGAAACAAATGACGGGAAGGGGAAGAAAGAAGAAGGAGTTTATGTATTTGCAGCGCGAAATTAAACGGGTGCGATCATACCAGCACTAATGCACTGGATCCCATCAGAACTCTGCAGTTAAGTGTGCTTGGGCGAGAGTAGTACTCGGATGGGTGACCTCCTGGGAAATCCTTGTGTTGTACAAATTTTTTTTTAGACAGGTCGTTCGACGTTACGCGCGATTGGAACTATGGTCCGCTGGTTTATACGCAAATGTGAGTCAAGAATTAGTGGTATTTTAATCGATATTAGAACGAGAAGGAGAGGTGCAGTGTGAACGCACAAGGAAACAAATGATGGGAGGGGGGGAGGGAAGAAGGAGTGTATGTATTTTCAGCACGAAATTAAATAGGTGCGGTCACACCAGCACAAATGCACCGGATCCCATCAGAACTCCGCAGTTAAGTGTGCTTTGGGGAAAGTAGTACAATGATGGATTACCTCTAGGGAAGTTCTCGTGTTACACCCATTTTCTTTTTTTCAGATGTACCGTTCGACGTTACGCGCGACTTTAATTATGGTCCGCAGATTTATTCGCAAATGTGAGTCACGGCGCCGTGGTATTTTACTTGAAATTTAAACGAGAACGAGAGGTGCAGTGCGTACGCACAAGGAAACAAATGACAGGAGGGGGAAGAAAGGAGAAGGAGTTTATGTATTTGCAGCGTGGAATTAAACGGGTGCGATCAAACCAGCACTAATGCACCGGATCCCATCAGAACTCCGCAGTTAAGTGTGCTTGGGCGAGAGTAGTACTTAGATGGGTGACCTCCTGGGAAGTCCTCGTGTCGCACTAATTTTTTTTTTCAGACGGGTTGTTCGATGTTACGCGCTACTGGAACTATAATCCGCTGGTTTATACGCAAATGTGAGTCAAGAATCTGGGCCATTTTAATCGATATTAGAACGAGAAGGAGAGGTGCAGTGTGAATGCACAAGGAAACAAATGATGGGAGGGGGGGAGGGAAGAAGGAATGTATGTATTTTCATCCCGAAATTAAACAGGTGCGGTCACACTAGCACAAATGCTCCGGATCCCATCAGAGCTCCGCAGTTAAGTGTGCTTTGACGAAAGTACTACAATGATGGGTTACCTCCTGAGAAGTTCTCTTGTTGCACCCATTTTCTTTTTTTCAGATGTGCCGTTCGACGTTACGCTCGACTTTAATTATGGTCCGCAGATTTATTCGCAAATGTGAGTCACGGCGCTGTGGCATTTTACTTGATATTTGAACGAGAACGAGAGGTGCAGTGCGCACGCACAAAGAAACAAATGACGGGAGGGGGAAGAACGGAGAAGTAGTTTATGTATTTACAGCGCGAACTTAAACGGGTGCGATCAAACCAGCACTAATGCACCGGATCCCATCAGAACTCCGCAGTTAAGTGTGCTTGGGCGAGAGTAGTACTTGGATGGGTGACCTCCTGGGAAGTCCTCGTGTCGCACTAATTTTTTTTTCAGACGGGTTGTTCGACGTTATGCGCGACTGGAACTAGGGTCCACTGGTTTATACGCAAATGTGAGTCAAGAAGCAGGGGCATTTTAATCGATATTAGAACGAGAAGGAGAGATACAGAGTGCACGCACAAGGAAACAAATGACGGGAGGGGGGATGGAGGAAGAAAAAGTTTATGTATTTACAGCGCAGAATGAAACATGAGCAATCATACCAGCACCAATGCAACGGATTCTATCAGAACTCCGAAAGTTAAGGGTTCTTGGGCGAGAGTAGCCTTAGGATGGGTGACCTCCTGCGAATTCCTTATACTTCACCCATTTTCTTAGGAAGTCCTCGTGTTGCACCGATTTTTTGCAGATGATTCTTTTGACGTTACGCGCAACTTGAATTATGGTCCTCAGGTTTATTCGCAAATGTGAGTCACGGCGCTGTAACATTTTACTTGATATTAGAACGAGAACAGGAGCTGCAGTGCGCACGCACAAGGAAACAAATGACCAGAGGGGGAAAAAAGGGGAATGAGTTTATGTATTTGCAGCGGGAAATTAAACAGGTGCAATCATTCCAGCAGTAATGCACCGGATCCCATCAGAACTACGTAGTTAAGCGTGCTTGGGCGAGAGTAGTACTCGGATGGGTGACCTCTTGGGAGGTCCTCGTGTCGCACCAATTTTATTTCAAACGGGTCGTTCGACGTTACGCGACACTGGAACTAGGGTCCGCTGGTTTATACGTAAATGTGAGTCAAGAAGCAGGGTCATTTTAATCGATATTAGAACGAGAATGAGTGGTGAAGTGTGAACGCACAAGGAAACAAACGACCGGAGGGGCAAGAAAGGAGAAGGAGTGTATGTATTTGCAGCGCGAAATTAAACAGGTGTGATCATACCAGCACTAAAGCCCCGGATCCCATCAGAATTCCGCACTTAAGTGTGCTTGGGCGAGAGTATTACTCGGATGGGTGACAACTTGGGAATCCCTCGTGTTGCACCTATTTTTTTCGGATGGGTTGTTCCACGTTACGCGCGAATGGAATTATAAACTGCTGGTTCATTTGCAAAGGTAAGTCACGGTGCTGAGGCATATTACTTGATATTAGAACGAGAAAGAGAGATGCAGAGTGCACGCACAAGGAAACAAATGACGGGAGGGGGGATGGGAGGAGAAAGAGTGTATGTATTTGTAGTGCAGAATGAAACATGAGGGATCATACCAGCACTAATGCAACGGATTCTATCAGAACTCCGCAGTTAAGGGTGCTTGGGCGAGAAAAGTACTCGGATGAGTGACCTCCTGCGAAGTCCTTATATTTCACCCATTTTCGTGGGAGGTCCTCGTGTTGCACCCATCTTTTTGCAGATGATTCTTTCGACGTTACGCGCGACTTGATTTATGGTCCGCAGGTTTATTCGCAAATGTGAATCACGGCGCCGTGGCATTTTACTTGATATTAGAACGAGAACGGGAGCTGCAGTGCGCACGCACAAGGAAACAAATGATGGGAGGGGGAAGAAAGGGGAATGAGTTTATGTATTTGCAGCGGAAAATTAAACAGGTGCGATCACACCAGCAGTAATGCACTGGATCCCATCAGAACTCCGCAGTTATGTGTGCTTGGGCAAGATTAGTGCTCGGATGTGTGACCTCCTGGGAAGTCCTCGTGTCGCAGTAATTTTTGTTCAGACAGGTCGTACGACGTTACGCGCGTCTGGAACTAGGGTCCGCTGGTTTATACGCAAATGTGAGTCAAGAAGCAGGGGCATTTTAATCGATATTAGAACGAGAATGAGAGGTGAAGTGTGAACGCACAAGGAAACAAATGACCGGAGGGGGAAGAAAGGAGAAGGAGTGTATGTATTTGCAGCGCGAAATTAAATAGGTGCGATCATACCAGCACTAAAGCCGCGGATCCCATCAGAATTCCGCACTTAAGTGTGCTTGGGCGAGAGTATTACTCGGATGGGTGACAACTTGGGAAGCCCTCGTGTTGCACCTATTTTTTTCGGATGGGTTGTTCCACGTTACGCGCGAATGGAATTATAAACTGCTGGTTCATTTGCAAAGGTGAGTCACGGTGCCGGGGCATATTACTTGATATTAGAACGAGAAAGAGAGATGCAGAGTTCACGCACAAGGAAACAAATGACGGGAGGGGGCAAGGGAGGAGAAGGAGTTTATGTATTTGCAGTGCAGAATGAAACAGGTGCGATCATACCAGCACTAATGCAACCGATCCCATCATAACTCCGCAGTTAAGTGTGTTTGGGCGAGAGTAGTACTCGGATGGGTGACCATTTGGGAAGTTCTCGTGTTGCACCCATTTTCTTGGGAGGTCCTCGTGTTGCACCCATCTTTTTGCAGATGATTCTTTCGACGTTACGCGCGACTTGATTTATGGTCCGCAGGTTTATTCGCAAATGTGAGTCACGGCGCCGTGGCATTTTACTTGATATTAGAACGAGTACGGGAGGTGCAGTGCGCACGCACAAGGAAACAAATGACGGGAGGAGGCAGAAAAGAGAAGGAGTGTAAGTATTTGAAGCGCAAAATTAAACAAGTGGCATCATACCAGCACTGATGCACTGGATCCCATCAGAACTCTGCAGCTAAGCGCGCTTGGGCGAGAGTAGTACTCGGATGGTTGACCTCTTGGGAAGTCCTCGTATCGCAACAATTTTTTTTAGATGGGTCGTTCGACGTTACGCGCGACTTGAACTATGGTTCGCTGGTTTATACGCAAATGTGAGTCAAGAAGCAGGGGCATTTTAATCGATATTAGAACGAGAAAGAGAGATGCAGAGTGCACGCACAAGGAAACAAATGACAGGAAGGGGGGTGGAGGGAGAAAAAGTGTATGTATTTGCAGCGCAGAATGAAACATGAGGAATCGTACCAGCACCAATGCAACGGATTCTATCACAACTCCGCAAGTTAAGGGTGCTTGGGCGACAGTAGCAGTAAGATGGGTGACCTCCTGCGAAGTCCTTATATTACACCCATTTTCTTTGGAAGTCCTCGTGTTGCACCCATTTTTTTGTAGATGATTCTTTCGACGATACGCGCGACTTGAATTATGGTACTCAGGTTTATACATAAATGTGAGTCACGGCACCGTAACATTTTACTTGATATTATAACGAGCACGGGAGGTGCAGTGCGCACGCACAAGGAAACAAATGACGGGAGGGGGAAGAAAGGAGAAGGAGTTTATGTATTTGCAGCGCTAAATTATACGGGTGCGATCATACCAGCACTAATGCATCGGATCCCATCAGAAGTCCGCAGTTAAGTGTGCTTGGGCGAGAGTAGTACTCGGATGGGTGACCTCCTGGGAAGTCCTCGTGTCTCACTAATTTTTTTTCAGACGGGTCGTTCGACGTTACGCGCGACTGGAACTAGGGTCCGTTGGTTTATACGCAAATGTGAGTCAAGAAGCAGGGGCATTTTAATCGA
Organism: Carica papaya; assembly: GCF_054855325.1. Classification (NCBI taxonomy): domain Eukaryota; kingdom Viridiplantae; phylum Streptophyta; class Magnoliopsida; order Brassicales; family Caricaceae; genus Carica; species Carica papaya. Next base: position 27,971,720 of record NC_142313.1, read on the forward strand.
TATTAGAACGAGAAGGAGAGGTGCAGTGTGAACGCACAAGGAAACAATTGATGGGAGGGGGAGGGAAAGAGAAGGAGTGTATGTATTTTCAACACGAAATGAAACAGGTGCGATCATACCAGCACTAATGCAACGGATTCTATCAGAACTCCGTAGGTAAGGGTGCTTGGGCGAGAGTAGTACTAGCATGGGTTACCTCCTGCGAAGTCCTTATATTTCACCCGTTTTCTTGTGAAGTCCTCGTGTCGCACCAATTTTTTTTTAGACGGGTCGTTCGACGTTACGCGCTTCTGGAACTAGGGTCCGCTGGTTTATACGCAAATGTGAGTCAAGAAGCAGGGGCATTTTAATCGATATTAGAACGAGAATGAGAGGTGAAGTGTGAACCCACAAGGAAATAAATGACGGGAGGGGGAAGAAAGGAGAAGGAGTGTATGTATTTGCAGCGCGAAATTAAACAGGTGCGATCATACCAGCACTAAAGCTCGGCATCCCATCAGAGCTCCGCAGTTAAGTGTGCTTGGGCGAGAGTAGTACTCGGATGTGTGACCACTTGGGAAGCCCTCGTGTTGCACCTATTTTTTTTCGGATGGGTTGTTTGACGTTACGCGCGAATGAAATTATACATACACTCCTTAATCGATATTAGAACGAGAAGGAGAGGTGCAGTGTGAACGCACAAGGAAACAAATGATGGGAGGGGGGGAGGGAAGAAGGAGTGTATGTATTTTCAGCACAAAATTAAACAGGTGCGGTCACACCAGCACAAATGCACCGGATCCCATCAGAACTCCGCAGTTAAGTGTGTTTTGGCGAAAGTAGTACAATGATGGGTTACCTCCTGGGAAGTTCTCGTGTTGCACCCATTTTCTTTTTTCAGATGTGCCGTTCGACGTTACGCGCGACTTGAATTATGGTCCGCAGATTTATTCGCAAATGTGAGTCACGACGCCGTGGCATTTTACTTGATATTTGAACGAGAACAAGAGGTGCAGTGCGCACGCACAAGGAAACAAATGACGGAAGGGGGAAAAAAGGAGAAGGAGTTTATGTATTTGAAGCGCAAAATTAAACAGGTGTGATCATACCAGCACTAATGCACCGGATCCCATCAGAACTCTGCAGTTAAGTGTGCTTGGGCGAGAGTAGTACTCGGATGGGTGACCTCCTGGAAAGTCCTCGTGTCGCACTAATTTTTTTTTCAGACGGGTCGTTCGACGTTACGCGCGACTGGAACTAGGGTCCACTGGTTTATACACAAATGTGAGTCAAGAAGCAGGGGCATTTTAATTGATATTAGAACGAGAAAGAGAGGTGCAGAGTGCACGCACTAGGAAACAAATGACGGGAGGGGGGATGGAGGGAGAAAAAGTGTATGTACTTGCAGCGCAGAATGAAACATGAGCAATCATACCAGCACCAATGCAACGGATTCTATCAGAACTCCACAAGTTAAGGGTGCTTGGGCGAGAGTAGCACTAGGATGGGTGACCTCCTGCGAAGTCCTTATATTTCACCCATTTTCTTAGGAAGTCCTCGTGTTGCACCCATTTTTTTGCAGATGATTCTTTCGACGATACGCGCGACTTGAATTATGGTCCTCAGGTTTATTCGCAAATGTGAGTCACGGCGCTGTAGCATTTTACTTGATATTAGAACGAGAATGGGAGGTGCAGTGCGCACGCAAAAGGAAACAAATGACGGGAGGGGGAAGAAAGGGGAATGAGTTTATGTATTTGGAGCGCAAAGTTAAACAGGTGCGATCATACCAGCACTAATGCACCGGATCCAATCAGAACTCCGCAGTGAATTGTGCTTGGGCGAGATTAGTACTCGGATGGGTGACCTCTTGGGAAGTCCTCGTGTCGCACCAATTTTTTTTCAGACGGGTCATTCGATATTACGCGCGTCTGGAACTAGGGTCCGCTGGTTTATACGCAACTGTGAGTCAAGAAGCAGGGGCATTTTAATCGATATTAGAACGAGAATGAGAGGTGAAGTGTGAATGCACAAGGAAACAAATGACGGGAGGAGGAAGAAAGGAGAAGGAGTGTATGTATTTGCAGGGCAAAATTAAAAAGGTGCGATCATACCAGCACTAAAGCTCCGGATCCCATCAGAGCTCCGAAGTTAAGTGTGCTTGGGCGAGAGTAGTACTCGGATGGGTGACCACTTGGGAAGCCCTCGTGTTCAACCTATTTTTTTCGGATGGGTTGTTCGACGTTACGCGCGAATGGAATTATAAACCGCTGGTTCATTTGCAAAGGTGAGTCACGGTGCCGGGGCATATTACGTGATATTAGAACGAGAAAGAGAGATGCAGAGTGCACGCACAAGGAAACAAATGACGGGAGGGGGGATGGAAGGAGAAAGAGTGTATGTATTTGCAGTGCAGAATGAAACATGAGGGATCATACCAGCACTAATGCAACGGATTCTATCAGAACTCCGTAGTTAAGGGTGCTTGGGCGAGAAAAGTACTCGGATGGGTGACCTCCTGCGAAGTCCTTATATTTCACCCATTTTCTTGGGAGGTCCTCGTGTTGCACCCATCTTTTTGTAGATGATTCTTTCGACGTTACGCGCGACTTGATTTATGGTCCGCAGGTTTATTCGCAAATGTGAGTCACGGCGCCGTGGCATTTTACTTGATATTAGAACGAGTACCGGAGGTGCAGTGCGCACGCACAAGGAAACAAATGACGGGAGGAAGAAGAAAAGATTAGGAGTGCATGTATTTGAAGCGCAAAATTAAACAAGTGGCATCATACCAGCACTAATACACTGGATCCCATTAGAACTCTGTAGTTAAGTGTGCTTGGGCGAGAGTAGTACTCGGATGGGTGACCTCTTGAGAAGTCCTCGTATCGCAACAATGTTTTTTCAGATAGGTCGTTCGACATTACGCGCGACTGGAACTATGGTCCACTGGTTTATACGCAAATGTGAGTCAAGAATCCGGGGCATTTTAATCGATATTAGAACGAGAATGAGAGGTGCAATGTGAACGCAAAAGGAAACAAATGATGGGAGGGCGGGAGGGAAGAAGGAGTGTATGTATTTTCAGCACGAAATTAAACAGGTGCGGTCACACCAGCACAAATGCACCGGATCCCATCAGAACTCCGCAGTTAAGTGTGCTTTGGCGAAAGTAGTACAATGATGGGTTACCTCCTGGGAAGTTCTCGTGTTGCACCCATTTTATTTTTTTCATATGTGCCGTTTGACGTTACACGCGACTTTAATTATGGTCCACAGATTTATTCGCAAATGTGAGTCACGACGCCGTGGCATTTTCCTTGATATTTGAACGAGAACGAGAGGTGCAGTGCGCACGCACAAGGAAACAAATGACGGGAGGGGGAAAAAAGGAGGAGTTTATGTATTTGCAGCGCAAAATTAAACAGGTGTGATCATACCAGCACTAATGCACCGGATCCCATCAGAACTCCGCAGTTAAGTGTGCTTGGGCGAGAGTTGTACCCGGATGGGTGACCTCCTGGGAATTCCTCGTGTCGCACTAATTTTTTTTTTCAGACGGGTCGTTCGAGGTTACGCGCGACTGGAACTAGGGTCCACTGGTTTAAACGCAAATGTGAGTCAAGAAGCTGGGGCATTTTAATCGATATTAGAACGAGAAGGAGAGATGCAGAGTGCACGCACAAGGAAACAAATGACGGTAGGGGGGATGGAGGGAGAAAAAGTGTATGTAGTTACAGCGCAGAATGAAACATGAGCAATCATACCAGCACCAATGCAACGGATTCTATCAGAACTCCACAAGTTAAGGGTGCTTGGGCGAGAGTAGCACTAGGATGGGTGACCTCCTACGAAGTCCTTATATTTCACCCATTTTCTTAGGAAGTTCTCGTGTTGCACCCATTTTTTTGTAGATGATTCTTTCGACGATACTCGCGACTTGAATTATGGTCCTCAGGTTTATTCGCAAATGTGAGTCACGGCACCGTAGCATTTTACTTGATATTAGAACGAGCACGGTAGGTGCAGTGCGCACGCACAAGGAAACAAATGACGGCAGGGGGAAGAAAGGAGAAGGAGTTTATGTATTTGCAGCACAAAATTAAACAGGTGCGATCATACCAGCACTAATGCACCGGATCCCATCAGAACTCCGCAGTTAAGTGTGCTTGTGCGAGAGTAGTACTCGGATGGGTGACCTCTTGGGAAGTCCTCCTATCGCACCAAATTTTTTCAGACAGGTCGTTCGACGCTACGCGCGACTGGAACTAGGGTCCGCTGGTTTATACGCAAATGTGAGTCAAGAAGTAGGGGCATTTTAATCGATATTAGAACGAGAAGGAGAGGTGCAGTGTGAACGCACAAGGAAACAATTGATGGGAGGGGGAGGGAAGGAGAATGAGTGGATGTATTTTCAGCACGAAATGAAACAGGTGCGATCATACCAGCACTAATGCAATGGATTCTATCAGAACTCCGTAGGAAAGGGTGCTTGGGGGAGAGTAGTACTAGCATGGGTTACCTCCTGCGAAGTCCTTATATTTCACCCATTTTCTTGTGAAGTCCTCGTGTTGCACCCATTTTTTTGCAGATGATTCTTTCGACGATACGGGCGACTTGAATTATGGTCCTCAGGTTTATTCGCAAATGTGAGTCACGGCGCTGTAGCATTTTACTTGATATTAGAACGAGAACGGGAGGTGCAGTGCGCACGTATAAGGAAAAAAATGACGGGAGGGGGAAGAAAGGAGAATGAATTTATGTATTTGCAGCGCAAAATTGAACAGGTGCGATCATACCAGCACTAATGCACCGGATCCCATCAGAACTCCACAGTTAAGTGTGCTCGGGCGAGATTAGTACTCGGATGGGTGACCTCCTCGGAAGTCCTCGTGTCTCACAAATTTTTTTTCAGACGGGTCGTTCGACGTTACGCGCGTCTGGAACTAGGGTCCGCTGGTTTATACGCAAATGTGAGTCAAGAAGCAGGGGTATTTTAATCGATATTAGAACGAGAATGAGAGGTGAAGTGTGAACGCACAAAGAAACAAATGACGGGAGGGGGAAGAAAGGAGAAGGAGTGTATGTATTTACAGCGCGAAATTAAATAGGTGCGATCATACCAGCACTAATGCACCGGATCCCATCAGAACTCCGCAGTTATGTGTGCTTATGCGAGAGTAGTACTCGGATGGGTGACCTCCTGGGAAGTCCTCGTATCGCACCAATTTTTTTCAGACAGGTCGTTCGATGCTACGCGCGACTGGAACTAGGGTCCGCTGGTTTATACGCAAATGTGAGTCAAGAAGCAGGGGCATTTTAATCAATATTAGAACGAGAAGGAGAAGTGCAGTGTGAACGCACAAGGAAACAATTGATGGGAGGGGGAGGGAAGGAGAATGAGTGTATGTATTTTCAGCACGGAATGAAACAGGTGCGATCATACCAGCACTAATGCAACGGATTCTATCAGAACTCTGCAGTTAAGTGTGCTTGGGCGAGAGTAGTACTCGGATGGGTGACCTCTTGGGAAGTTCTCGTATCGCAACAATTTTTTTGCAGATGGGTCGTTCGACGTTACACGCGACTGGAACTATGGTCCGCTGGTTTATACGCAAATGTGAGTCAAGAATCAGGGGCATTTTAATCAATATTAGAACGAGAAGGAGAGGTGCAGTGTGAACGCACAAGGAAACAAATGATGGAAGGGGGGAGGGAAGAAGGAGTGTATGTATTTTCAGCACGAAATTAAACAGGTGCGGTCACACCAGCACAAATGCACCGCATCCTATCAGAACTCTGCAGTTAAGTGAGCTTTGGCGAAAGTAGTGCAATGATGGGTTACCTCATGGGAAGTTCTCGTGTTGCACCCATTTTCTTTTTTTCAGATGTGCCATTCGACGTTACGCGCGACTTTAATTATGGTCCGCAGATTTATTCACAAATGTGAGTCACGGCGCCGTGGCATTTTACTTTATATTTGAACGAGAACGAGAGGTGCAGTGCGCACGCACAAGGAAATAAATGACGGGAGGGGGAAGAGAGGAGAAGGAGTATGTTTTTGCAGCGCGAAATGAAACAGGTGCGATCATACCAGCACTAATGCATCGGATCCCATTAGAACTCCGTCGTTAAGTGTGCTTGGGCGAGAGTAGTACCCGGATGGGTGACCTCCTGGGAAGTCCTCGTGTTGCACAAATTTTTTTTCAGACAGGTCGTTCGATGTTACGCGCGACTGGAACTAGGGTCCGCTGGTTTATACTCAAATGTGAGTCAAAAAACAGGGGCATTTTAATCGATATTAGAACGAGAAGGAGAGGTGCAGTGTGAACGCACAAGGAAACAATTGATGGGAGGGGGAGGGAAGGAGAAGGAGTGTATGTATTTTCAGCACGAAATGGAACAGGTGCGATCATACCAACACTAATGCAACGGATTCTATCAGAACTCCGTAGGTAAGGGTACTTGAGCGAGAGTAGTACTCGCATGGGTTATCTCCTGCGAAGTCCTTATATTTCACCAATTTTCTTATGAAGTCCTCGTGTCGCACCAATTTTTTTTTTTTCAGACTGGTCGTTCGACGTTACGCTCGTCTGGAACTAGGGTCCGCTGGTTTATACGCAAATGTGAGTCAAGAAGCAGGGGCATTTTAATCGATATTAGAACGAGAATGAGAGGTGAAGTGTGAACGCACAAGAAAACAAATGACGGGAGGGGGAAGAAAGGTGAAGGAGTGTATGTATTTGCAGCGCGAAATTAAACAGGTGCGATCATACCAGCACTAAAGCCCCGGATCCCATCAGAACTCCGCAGTTAAGTGTGCTTGGCGAGATTAGTACTCGGATGGTTGACCTCCTGGGAAGTCCTCGTGTCGCATCAATTTTTTTTCAGACGGGTAGTTCGACGTTACGCGCGTCTGGAACTAGGGTCCGCTAGTTTATACGCAAATGTGAGTCAAGAAGCACGGGCATTTCAATCAATATTAGAACGAGAATGAGAGGTGAAGTGTGAACGCATAAGGAAACAAATGACGGGAGGGGGGGTGGAGGGAGAAAAAGTGTATGTATTTGCAGCGCACAATGAAACATGAGCAATCATACCTGCATCAATGTAACGGATTCTATCAGAACTCCGCAAGTTAAGGGTGCTTGGGCGAGAGTAGCACTAGGATGGGTGACCACCTGGGAAGCCCTCGTGTTGCTCCTATTTTTTTTCGGATGGGTTGTTCGACGTTACGCGCGAATGGAATTATAAACCGCTGGTTCATTTGCAAAGGTGAGTCACGGTGCCGGGGCATATTACTTGATATTAGAACGAGAAAGAGAGATGCAGAGTGCACGCATAAGGAAACAAATGACGGGAGGGGCGATAGAAGGAGAAAGAGTTTATGTATTTGCAGCGCAAAATTAAACGGGTGTGATCATACCAGCACTAATGCACCGGATCCCATCAGAACTCCGCAGTTAATTGTGCTTGGGCGAGAGTAGTACTCGGATGGGTGACCTCTTGGGAAGTCCTCGTGTCGCACTAATTTTTTTTTCTGACGGGTCGTTCGACGTTAAGCGCGACTGGAACGAGGGTCTACTGGTTTATACGCAAATGTGAGTCAAGAAGCAGGGGCATTTTCATCGATATTAGAATGAGAAGAAGAGATGCAGAGTGCACGCACAAGGAAACAAATGACGGGAGGGGGGATGGAGGGAGAAAAAGTGTATGTATTTGCAGCGCAGAATGAAACATGAGCAATCATACCAGCACCAATGCAACGGATTCTATCAGAACTCCGCAAGTTAAGGGTGCTTGGGCGAGAGAAGCACTAGGATGGGTGACCTCCTGTGAAGTCCTTATATTTCACCCATTTTCTTTGGAAGTCCTCGTGTTGCACCCATTTTTTTGCAGATGATTCTTTCGACGATACGCGCGACTTGAATTATGGTCCTCAGGTTTATTCGCAAATGTGAGTCACGGCACCGTAGCATTTTACTTGATATTAGAACGAGCACGGGAGGTGCAGTGCGCACGCAAAAGGAAACAAATGACGGGAGAGGAAGAAAGGAGAAGGAGTTTATGTATTTGCAGTGCGGAATTAAACGGGTGCGATCATACCATCAATGCACCGGATCCCATCAGAACTCCGCAGTTAAGTGTGCTTGGCGAAAGTAGTATAATAATGGGTTACCTCCTGGGAAGTTCTCGTGTTGCACCCATTTTCTTTTTTCAGATGTGACGTTCGACGTTACGCGCGACTTTAATTATGGTCCGCAGATTTATTCGCAAATGTGAGTCACGGCGCCGTGGCATTTTACTTGATATTTGAACGAGAACGAGAGGTGCAGTGCGCACGCACAAGGAAAGAAATGACGGGAGGGGGAAGAAAGGAGAAGGAGTTTATGTATTTGCAGCGCGAAATTAAACAGGTTCGATCATACCAGCACTAATGCACCGGATCCCATCAGAACTCTGCAGTTAAGTGTGCTTGGGCGAGAGTAGTACTCGGATGGGTGACCACTTGGGAAGCCCTCGTGTTGCACCTATTTTTTTTCGGATGGGTTTTTTGACGTTACGCGCAAATGGAATTATAAACTGCTGGTTCATTTGTAAAGGTGAGTCACGGTGCCGGGGCATATTACTTGATATTAGAACGAGAAAGAGATATGCATAGTGCACGCACAAGGAAACAAATGATGGGAAGGGGGGAGGGAAGAAGGAGTGTATGTATTTTCAGCACGAAATTAAACAGGTGCGGTCACACCAGCACAAATGCACCGGATCCCATCAGAACTCCGCAGTTAAGGGTGCTTGGGCGAGAAAAGTACTCGGATGGGTGACCTCCTGCGAAGTCCTTATATTTCACCCATTTTCTTGGGAGGTCATCGTGTTGCACCCATCTTTTTGCAGATGATTCTTTCGACGTTACGCGAGACTTGATTTATGGTCCGCACGTTTATTCGCAAATGTGAGTTACGGCGCCGTGACATTTTACTTGATATTAGAACGAGTACGGGAGGTGTATTGCGCACGCACAAGGAAACAAATGACGGGAGGTGGAATAAAAGAGAAGGAGTGTATGTATTTGAAGTGCAGAATTAAACAAGTGGCATCATACCAACACTAATGCACTGGATCCCATCAGAACTCTGCAGTTAAGTGTGCTTGGGCGAGAGTAGTACTCGGATGGGTGACCTTTTGGGAAGTTCTCGTATCGCAACAATTTTTTTGCAGATGGGTCGTTCGACGTTACACGCGACTGGAACTATGGTCAGCTGGTTTATACGCAAATGTGAGTCAAGAATTAGGGGCATTTTAATCAATATTAGAACGAGAAGGAGAGGTGCAGTGTGAACGCACAAGGAAACAAATGATGGGAGGGGGGAGGGAAGAAGGAGTGTATGTATTTTCAGCACGAAATTAAACAGGTGCGGTCACACCAGCACAAATGCACCGCATCCCATCAGAACTCCGCAGTTAAGTGTGCTTTGGCGAAAGTAGTGCAATGATGGGTTACCTCCTGGGAAGTTCTCGTGTTGCACCCATTTTCTTTTTTTCAGATGTGCCGTTCGACGTTACGCGCGACTTTAATTATGGTCCGCAGATTTATTCGCAAATGTGAGTCACGGCGCCGTGGCATTTTACTTTATATTTGAACGAGAACGAGAGGTGCAGTGCGCACGCACAAGGAAACAAATGACGGGAGGGGGAAGAAAGGAGAATGAGTGTATGTATTTGCAGTGTGAAATTAAACAGGTGCGATCATACCAGCACTACAGCCCCGGATCCCATCAGAACTCCCTAGTTAAGTGTGCTTCGGTGAGAGTAGTACTCGGATCGGTGACCACCTGGGAAGCCCTCGGGTTGCACCTATTTTTTTTCGGATGGGTTGTTCGACGTTATGCGCGAATGGAATTATAAACCGCTGGTTCATTTGCAAAGGTGAGTCACGGTGCCAGGGCATATTACTTGATATTAGAACGAGAAAGAAAGATGCAGAGTGCACGCACAAGGAAACAAATGATGGGAGGGGGATGGGAGGAGAAAGAGTGTATGTATTTGCAGTGCAGAATGAAACATGAGGGATCATACCAGCACAAATGCAACGGTTTCTATCATAACTCCGCAGTTAAGGGTGCTTGGGCGAGAAAAGTACTCGGATGGGTGACCTCCTGCGAAGTCCTTATATTTCACCCATTTTCTTGGGAGGTCCTCGTGTTGCACCCATCTTTTTGCAGATGATTCTTTCGACGTTACGCGTGACTTGATTTATGGTCCGCAAGTTTTTTCGCAAATATGAGTCACGGCGCCGTGGCATTTTACTTGATATTAAAACAAGTACGGGAGGTGCATTGCGCACGCACAAGGAAACAAATGACGGGAGGGGGAAGAAAGGAGAAGGAGTGTATGTATTTGCAGAGTGAAATTAAACAGGTCCGATCATACCAGCCCTAAAGCTCCGGATCCCATCAGAACTTCGTAGTTAAGTGTGCTTGGGCGAGAGTAGTACTCGGATGGGTGACCACTTGGGAAGCCCTCGTGTTGCACCAATTTTTTTTCGGATGGGTTGTTCGACGTTACGCGCGAATGGAATTATAATCCGCTGGTTCATTTGCAAAGGTGAGTCACGATGCCGGGGCATATTACTTGATATTAGAACGAGAAAGAAAGATGCAGAGTGCACGCACAAGGAAACAAATGACGGGAGGGTGATGGGAGGAGAAAGAGTGTATGTATTTGCAGTGCAGAATGAAACATGAGGGATCATACCAGCACTAATGCAACGGATTCTATCAGAACTCCGCAGTTAAGGGTGCTTGGGCAAGAAAAGTACTCGGATGGGTGACCTACTGGGAAGTCCTTATATTTCACCCATTTTCTTGGGAGGTCCTCGTGTTGCACCCATCTTTTTGCAGAAGATTCTTTCGACGTTACACGCGACTTGATTTATGGTCCGCAAGTTTATTCGCAAATGTGAGTCACAGCGCCGTGGCATTTTACTTGATATTAGAACGAGTACGGGAGGTGCAGTGCGCACGCACAAGGAAACAAATGACGGGAGGAGGAAGAAAAGAGAAGGAGTGTATGTATTTGAAGCACAAAATTAAACAAGTGGCATCATACTAGTATTAATGCACTGGATCCCATCAGAACTCTGCAGTTAAGTGTGCTTGGGCGAGAGTAGTACTCGGATGGGTGACCTCTTGGGAAGTCCTCGTATCACAACAATTTTTTTTCAGATGGGTCGTTCGACGTTACGCGCGACTGGAACTAGGGTCCGCTGGTTTATACGCAAATGTGAGTCAAGAATCATGGGCATTTTAATCGATATTAGAACGAGAAAAAGAGATGCAGTTTGAACGCACAAAGAAACAAATGACGGGAGGGGGGGAGGGAGGAAGGAGTGTATGTATTTTCAGCACGAAATTAAACAGGTGCGGTCACACCAGCACAAATTCACCGGATCCCATCAGAACTCCGCAGTTAAGTTTGCTTTGGCGAAAGTAGTACAATGATGGGTTACCTCCTGGGAAGTTCTCGTGTTGCACCCATTTTCTTTTTTTCAGATGTGCCGTTCGACGTTACGCGCGACTTCAATTATTGTCCGCAGATTTATTCGCAAATGTGAGTCACGGCACCGTGGAATTTTACTTGATATTTGAACGAGAACGAGATGTGCAGTGCGCACGCACAAGGAAAAAAATCACGGGAGGGGGAAGAAAGGAGAAGGAGTTTATGTATTTGCAGCGCGAAATAAAACAGGTGCGATCATACCAGCACTAACGCAACGGATTCTATCAGAACTCCGTTGGTAAGGGTGCTTGGGCGAGAGTAGTACTAGCATGGGTTACCTCCTGGAAAGTCCTTATATTTCATCCATTTTCTTGTGAAGTCCTCGTGTTGCACCCATTTTTTTGCAAATGATTCTTTCGATGTTATGCGCGACTTGAATTTTGGTCCTCAGGTTTATTCGCAAATGTGAGTCACGGCGCTGTACCATTTTACTTGATGTTAAAACGAGAACGGGAGGTTCAGTGCGCATGCACAAGGAAACAAATTACGGGAGGGGGAAGAAAGGAGAAGCAGTTTATGTATTTGCAGCGCGAAATGAAACAGGTGCGATCATACCAGCACTAATGCAACGGATTCTATCAGAACTCCGTAGGTAAGGGTGCTTGAGCGAGAGTAGTACTAGCATGGGTTACCTCCTGGGAAGTCCTTATATTTCACCCATTTTCTTATGAAGTCCTCGTGTTGCACCCATTTTTTTGCAGATGATTCTTTCGATGTTACGCGCGACTTAAATTATTGTCCTCAGGTTTATTCGCAAATGTGAGTCACGGCGCTGTAGCATTTTACTTGATATTAGAACGAGAACGGGAGGTGCAGTGTGCACGCACAAGGAAACAAATGACGGGAGGGGGAAGAAAGGGGAATGAGTTTATGTATTTGCAGCGCGAAATTAAACAAGTGCGATCATACCAGCACTAATGCAGCGGATCCCATCAGAACTCCGCAGTGAAGTGTGCTTGGGCGAGATTAGTACTCGGATGGGTAACCTCCTGGGAAGTCCTCGTGTCTCACCAATTTTTTTTCAGACGGGTCGTTCGACGTTACGCGCGTCTGGAACTAGGGTCCACTGGTTTATACGCAAATGTGAGTCAAGAAGCAGGGGCATTTTAATCGATATTAGAACGAGAATGAGAGGTGAAGTGTGAACACACAAGGAAACAAATGACAGGAGGGGGAAGAAAGGAGAATGAGTGTATGTATTTGCAGCGCGAAAGTAAACAGGTGCGATCATACCAGCACTAAAGCTCCGTATCCCATCAGAACTACGCAGTTAAGTGTGCTTGGGCGAGCATAGTACTCGGATGGGTGACCACTTGGGAAGCCCTCGTGTTGCACCTATTTTTTTTCGGATGAGTTGTTCGACGTTACGCGCGAATAGAATTATAAACCACTGGTTCATTTGCAAAGATGAGTCACGGTGCCGGGGCATATTACTTGATATTAGAATGAGAAAGAGAAATGCAGAGCGCACGCACAAGGAAACAAATGACGGGAGGGGGGATGGGAGGAGAAAGAATGTATGTATTTGCAGTGCAGAATGAAACATAGGGATCATACCAGCACTAATGCAATGGATTCTATCAGACCTCCGCAGTTAAGGGTGCTTGGGCGAGAAAAGTACTCGGATGGGTGACCTTCTTCGAAGTCCTTATATTTCACCCATTTTCTTGGGAGGTCCTCGTGTTGCACCCATCTTTTTGCAGATGATTCTTTCGACGTTACGCGCGACTCGATTTATGGTCAGCAGGTTTATTCGCAAATATGAGTCACGGCGCCGTGGCATTTTACTTGATATTAGAACGAGTACGGGAGGTGCAGTGTACACGCACAAGGAAACAAATGACGGGAGGAGGAAGAAAAGAGAATGAGTGTATGTATTTGAAGCGCAAAAATAAACAAGTGGCATCATACCAGCACTAATGCACTGGAACCCATCAGAACTCTGTAGTTAAGTGTGCTTGGGCGAGAGTAGTACTCGGATGGGTGACCTCTTGTGAAGTCCTCATATCGCAACAATTTTTTTTCAGATGGGTCGTTCGACGTTACGCACGACTAGAACTATGGTCCGCTCGTTTATACGCAAATATGAGTCAAGAATCAGGGGCATTTTAATCATTATTCGAACAAGAAGGAGAGGTGCAGTGTGAACGCACAAGGAAACAAATGATGGGAGGGGGGAGGGAAGAAGGAGTGTATGTATTTTCAGCACGAAATTAAACAGGTGCGGTCACACCAGCACTAATGCACCGGATCCCATCAGAACTCCGCAGTTAAGTGTGCTTTGGCGAAAGTAGTACAATGATGGGTTACCTCCTGGAAAGTTTTTGTGTTGCACCCATTTTCTTTTTTCAGATGTGCCATTCGACGTTACGCATGACTTTAATTATGGTCCGCAGATTTATTCGCAAATGGTAGTCACGGTGTCGTGGCATTTTACTTGATATTTGAACGAGAACGATAGGTGCAGTGCGCACGCACAAGGAAACAAATGACGGGAGGGGGAAGAAAGGAGAATGAGTGTATGTATTTGCAGCGTGAAATTAAACAGGTGCGATCATACCAGCACTACAGCCCCGGATCCCATCAGAACTCCCCAGTTAAGTGTGCTTGGGTGAGAGTAGTACTCGGATCGGTGACCACCTGGGAAGCCCTCGGGTTGCACCTATTTTTTTTCGGATGGGTTGTTCGACGTTATGCGCGAATGGAATTATAAACCGCTGGTTCATTTGCAAAGGTGAGTCACGGTGCCAGGGCATATTACTTGATATTAGAACGAGAAAGAAAGATGCAGAGTGCACGCACAAGGAAACAAATGACGGGAGGGGGATGGGAGGAGAAAGAGTGTATGTATTTGCAGTGCAGAATGAAACATGAGGGATCATACCAGCACAAATGCAACGGTTTCTATCATAACTCCGCAGTTAAGGGTGCTTGGGCGAGAAAAGTACTCGGATGGGTGACCTCCTGCGAAGTCCTTATATTTCACCCATTTTCTTGGGAGGTCCTCGTGTTGCACCCATCTTTTTGCAGATGATTCTTTCGACGTTACGCGTGACTTGATTTATGGTCCGCAAGTTTTTTCGCAAATATGAGTCACGGCGCCGTGGCATTTTACTTGATATTAAAACAAGTACGGGAGGTGCAGTGCGCACGCACAAGGGAACAAATGACGGGAGGGGGAAGAAAGGAGAAGGAGTGTATGTATTTGCAGAGTGAAATTAAACAGGTCCGATCATACCAGCCCTAAAGCTCCGGATCCCATCAGAACTCCGTAGTTAAGTGTGCTTGAACGAGAGTAGTACTCGGATGGGTGACCACTTGGGAAGCCCTCGTGTTGCACCAATTTTTTTTCGGATGGGTTGTTCAACGTTACGCGCGAATGGAATTATAATCCGCTGGTTCATTTGCAAAGGTGAGTCACGATGCCGGGGCATATTACTTGATATTAGAACGAGAAAGAAAGATGCAGAGTGCACGCACAAGGAAACAAATGACGGGAGGGGGATGGGAGGAGAAAGAGTGTATGTATTTGCAGTGCAGAATGAAACATGAGGGATCATACCAGCACTAATGCAACGGATTCTATCATAACTCCGCAGTTAAGGGTGCTTGGGCGAGAAAAGTACTCGGATGGGTGACCTCCTGCGAAGTCCTTATATTTCACCCATTTTCTTGTGAAGTCCTCGTGTTGCACCCATTTTTTTGCAGATGATTCTTTCGACGTTACGCGCGACTTGAATTATGGTCCTCAGGTTTATTCGCAAATGTGAGTCACGACACCGTTGTATTTTACTTGATATTAGAACGAGCACGGGAGGTGCAGTGCGCACGCACAAGGAAACAAATGATGGGAGGGGGGGAGGGAAGAAGGAATGTATGTATTTTCATCCCGAAATTAAACAGGTGCGGTCACACCAGCACAAATGCTCCGGATCCCATCAGAGCTCCGCAGTTAAGTGTGCTTTGACGAAAGTAGTACAATGATGGGTTACTTCCTGGGAAGTTCTCTTGTTGCACCCATTTTCTTTTTTTCAGATGTGTCGTTCGACGTTACGCGCGACTTTAATTATGGTCCGCAGATTTATTCGCAAATGTGAGTCACGGAGCTGTGGCATTTTACTTGATATTTGAACGAGAACAAGAGGTGCAGTGCGCACGCACAAAGAAACAAATGACGGGAGGGGGAAGAACGGAGAAGTAGTTTATGTATTTACAGCGCGAACTTAAACAGGTGCGATCAAACCAGCACTAATGCACCGGATCCCATCAGAACTCCGCAGTTAAGTGTGCTTGGGCGAGAGTAGTACTTGGATGGGTGACCTCCTGGGAAGTCCTCGTGTCGCACTAATTTTTTTTTCAGACGGGTTGTTCGACGTTATGCGCGACTGGAACTAGGGTCCACTGGTTTATACGCAAATGTGAGTCAAGAAGCAGGGGCATTTTAATCGATATTAGAATGAGAAGGAGAGATGCAGAGTGCACGCACAAGGAAACAAATGACGGGAGGGGGGATGGAGGAAGAAAAAGTTTATGTATTTACAGCGCAGAATGAAACATGAGCAATCATACCAGCACCAATGCAACGGATTCTATCAGAACTCCGAAAGTTAAGGGTGCTTGGGCGAGAGTAGCACTAGGATGGGTGACCTCCTGCGAATTCCTTATATTTCACCCATTTTCTTAGGAAGTCCTCGTGTTGCACCGATTTTTTGCAGATGATTCTTTTGACGTTACGCGCAACTTGAATTATGGTCCTCAGGTTTATTCGCAAATGTGAGTCACGGCGCTGTAACATTTTACTTGATATTAGAACGAGAACAGGAGCTGCAGTGCGCACGCACAAGGAAACAAATGACCAGAGGGGGACGAAAGGGGAATGAGTTTATGTATTTGCAGCGGGAAATTAAACATGTGCAATCATTCCAGCAGTAATGCACCGGATCCCATCAGAACTACGTAGTTAAGCGTGCTTGGGCGAGAGTAGTACTCGGATGGGTGACCTCTTGGGAGGTCCTCGTGTCGCACCAATTTTATTTCAAACGGGTCGTTCGACGTTACGCGACACTGGAACTAGGGTCCGCTGGTTTATACGTAAATGTGAGTCAAGAAGCAGGGTCATTTTAATCGATATTAGAACGAGAATGAGTGGTGAAGTGTGAACGCACAAGGAAACAAATGACCGGAGGGGCAAGAAAGGAGAAGGAGTGTATGTATTTGCAGCGCGAAATTAAACAGGTGTGATCATACCAGCACTAAAGCCCCGGATCCCATCAGAATTCTGCACTTAAGTGTGCTTGGGCGAGAGTATTACTCGGA
This sequence comes from Carica papaya, assembly GCF_054855325.1. Classification (NCBI taxonomy): domain Eukaryota; kingdom Viridiplantae; phylum Streptophyta; class Magnoliopsida; order Brassicales; family Caricaceae; genus Carica; species Carica papaya. The sequence goes on from NC_142313.1 coordinate 27,988,577, forward strand.
TGGGTGACAACTTGGGCATCCCTCGTGTTGCATCTATTTTTTTCGGATGGGTTGTTCAACGTTACGCGCGAATGGAATTATAAACTGCTGGTTCATTTGCAAAGGTAAGTCACGGTGCTGAGGCATATTACTTGATATTAGAACGAGAAAGAGAGATGCAGAGTGCACGCACAAGGAAACAAATGACGGGAGGGGGGATGGGAGGAGAAAGAGTGTATGTATTTGAAGTGCAGAATGAAACATGAGGGATCATACCAGCACTAATGCAACGGATTCTATCAGAACTCCGCAGTTAAGGGTGCTTGGGCGAGAAAAGTACTCGGATGAGTGACCTCCTGCGAAGTCCTTATATTTCACCCATTTTCTTGGGAGGTCCTCGTGTTGCACCCATCTTTTTGCAGATGATTCTTTCGACGTTACGCGCGACTTGATTTATGGTCCGCAGGTTTATTCGCAAATGTGAGTCACGGCGCCGTGGCATTTTACTTGATATTAGAACGAGAACGGGAGCTGCAGTGCGCACGCACAAGGAAACAAATGACGGGAGGGGGAAGAAAGGGGAATGAGTTTATGTATTTGCAGCGGGAAATTAAACAGGTGCGATCACACCAGCAGTAATGCACTGGATCCCATCAGAACTCCGCAGTTATGTGTGCTTGGGCAAGATTAGTGCTCGGATGGGTGACCTCCTGGGAAGTCCTCGTGTCGCAGCAATTTTTTTTCAGACGGGTCGTACGACGTTACGCGCGTCTGGAACTAGGGTCCGCTGGTTTATACGCAAATGTGAGTCAAGAAGCAGGGGCATTTTAATCGATATTAGAACGAGAATGAGAGGTAAAGTGTGAACGCACAAGGAAACAAATGACCGGAGGGGGAAGAAAGGAGGAGTGTATGTATTTGCAGCGCGAAATTAAATAGGTGCGATCATACCAGCACTAAAGCCGCGGATCCCATCAGAATTCCGCACTTAAGTGTGCTTGGGCGAGAGTATTACTCGGATGGGTGACAACTTGGGAAACCCTCGTGTTGCACCTATTTTTTTCGGATGGGTTGTTCCACGTTACGCGCGAATGGAATTATAAACTGCTGGTTCATTTGCAAAGGTGAGTCACGGTGCCGGGGCATATTACTTGATATTAGAACGAGAAAGAGAGATGCAGAGTTCACGCACAAGGAAACAAATGACGGGAGGGGGCAAGGGAGGAGAAGGAGTTTATGTATTTGCAGTGCAGAATGAAACAGGTGCGATCATACCAGCACTAATGCAACCGATCCCATCATAACTCCGCAGTTAAGTGTGTTTGGGCGAGAGTAGTACTCGGATGGGTGACCACTTGGGAAGTTCTCGTGTTGCACCCATTTTCTTGGGAGGTCCTCGTGTTGCACCCATCTTTTTGCAGATGATTCTTTCGACGTTACGCGCGACTTGATTTATGGTCCGCAGGTTTATTCGCAAATGTGAGTCACGGCGCCGTGGCATTTTACTTGATATTAGAACGAGTACGGGAGGTGCAGTGCGCACGCACAAGGAAACAAATGACGGGAGGAGGCAGAAAAGAGAAGGAGTGTAAGTATTTGAAGCGCAAAATTAAACAAGTGGCATCATACCAGCACTGATGCACTGGATCCCATCAGAACTCTGCAGCTTAGTGCGCTTGGGCGAGAGTAGTACTCGGATGGTTGACCTCTTGGGAAGTCCTCGTATCGCAACAATTTTTTTTAGATGGGTCGTTCGACGTTACGCGCGACTTGAACTATGGTTCGCTGGTTTATACGCAAATGTGAGTCAAGAAGCAGGGGCATTTTAATCGATATTAGAACGAGAAAGAGAGATGCAGAGTGCACGCACAAGGAAACAAATGACAGGAAGGGGGGTGGAGGGAGAAAAAGTGTATGTATTTGCAGCGCAGAATGAAACATGAGGAATCATACCAGCACCAATGCAACGGATTCTATCACAACTCCGCAAGTTAAGGGTGCTTGGGCGACAGTAGCTGTAAGATGGGTGACCTCCTGCGAAGTCCTTATATTACACCCATTTTCTTTGGAAGTCCTCGTGTTGCACCCATTTTTTTGTAGATGATTCTTTCGACGATACGCGCGACTTGAATTATGGTCCTCAGGTTTATTCATAAATGTGAGTCACGGCACCGTAACATTTTACTTGATATTAGAACGAGCACGGGAGGTGCAGTGCGCACGCACAAGGAAACAAATGACGGGAGGGGGAAGAAAGGAGAAGGAGTTTATGTATTTGCAGCGCTAAATTATACGGGTGCGATCATACCAGCACTAATGCATCGGATCCCATCACAACTCCGCAGTTAAGTGTGCTTGGGCGAGAGTAGTACTCGGATGGGTGACCTCCTGGGAAGTCCTCGTGTCCCACCAATTTTTTTTCAGACGGGTCGTTCGACGTTACGCGCGACTGGAACTAGGGTCCGTTGGTTTATACGCAAATGTGAGTCAAGAAGCAGGGGTATTTTAATCGATATTAGAACAAGAAGGAGAGGTGCAGTGTGAACGCACAAGGAAACAATTGATGGGAGGGGGAGGGAAAGAGAAGGAGTGTATGTATTTTCAACACGAAATGAAACAGGTGCGATCATACCAGCACTAATGCAACGGATTCTATCAGAACTCCGTAGGTAAGGGTGCTTGGGCGAGAGTAGTACTAGCATGGGTTACCTCCTGCGATGTCCTTATATTTCACCCGTTTTCTTGTGAAGTCCTCGTGTCGCACCAATTTTTTTTTAGACGGGTCGTTCGACGTTACGCGCTTCTGGAACTAGGGTCCGCTGGTTTATACGCAAAGGTGAGTCAAGAAGCAGGGGCATTTTAATCGATATTAGAACGAGAATGAGAGGTGAAGTGTGAACCCACAAGGAAATAAATGACGGGAGGGGGAAGAAAGGAGAAGGAGTGTATGTATTTGCAGCGCGAAATTAAACAGGTGCGATCATACCAGCACTAAAGCTCGGCATCCCATCAGAGCTCCGCAGTTAAGTGTGCTTGGGCGAGAGTAGTACTCGGATGTGTGACCACTTGGGAAGCCCTCGTGTTGCACCTATTTTTTTTCGGATGGGTTGTTTGACGTTACGCGCGAATGGAATTATACATACACTCCTTAATCGATATTAGAACGAGAAGGAGAGGTGCAGTGTGAACGCACAAGGAAACAAATGATGGGAGGGGGGGAGGGAAGAAGGAGTGTATGTATTTTCAGCACAAAATTAAACAGGTGCGGTCACACCAGCACAAATGCACCGGATCCCATCAGAACTCCGCAGTTAAGTGTGTTTTGGCGAAAGTAGTACAATGATGGGTTACCTCCTGGGAAGTTCTCGTGTTGCACCCATTTTCTTTTTTTCAGATGTGCCGTTCGACGTTACGCGCGACTTGAATTATGGTCCGCAGATTTATTCGCAAATGTGAGTCACGACGCCGTGGCATTTTACTTGATATTTGAACGAGAACGAGAGGTGCAGTGCGCACGCACAAGGAAACAAATGACGGAAGGGGGAAAAAAGGAGAAGGAGTTTATGTATTTGAATCGCAAAATTAAACAGGTGTGATCATACCAGCACTAATGCACCGGATCCCATCAGAACTTTGCAGTTAAGTGTGCTTGGGCAAGAATAGTACTCGGATGGGTGACCTCTTGGGAAGTCCTCGTGTCGCACTAATTTTTTTTTTCAGACGGGTCGTTCGACGTTACGCGCGACTGGAACTAGGGTCCACTGGTTTATACACAAATGTGAGTCAAGAAGCAGGGGCATTTTAATTGATATTAGAACGAGAAAGAGAGGTGCAGAGTGCACGCACTAGGAAACAAATGACGGGAGGGGGGATGGAGGGAGAAAAAGTGTATGTACTTGCAGCGCAGAATGAAACATGAGCAATCATACCAGCACCAATGCAACGGATTCTATCAGAACTCCACAAGTTAAAGGTGCTTGGGCGAGAGTAGCACTAGGATGGGTGACCTCCTACGAAGTCCTTATATTTCACCCATTTTCTTAGGAAGTCCTCGTGTTGCACCCATTTTTTTGCAGATGATTCTTTCGACGATACACGCGACTTGAATTATGGTCCTCAGGTTTATTCGCAAATGTGAGTCACGGCGCTGTAGCATTTTACTTGATATTAGAACGAGAATGGGAGGTGCAGTGCGCACGCAAAAGGAAACAAATGACGGGAGGGGAAAGAAAGGGGAATGAGTTTATGTATTTGGAGCGCAAAGTTAAACAGGTGCGATCATACCAGCACTAATGCACCGGATCCAATCAGAACTCCGCAGTGAATTGTGCTTGGGCGAGATTAGTACTCGGATGGGTGACCTCCTGGGAAGTCCTCGTGTCGCACCAATTTTTTTTCAGACGGGTCGTTCGATATTACGCGCGTCTGGAACTAGGGTCCGCTGGTTTATACGCAACTGTGAGTCAAGAAGCAGGGGCATTTTAATCGATATTAGAACGAGAATGAGAGGTGAAGTGTGAATGCACAAGGAAACAAATGACGGGAGGAGGAAGAAAGGAGAAGGAGTGTATGTATTTGCAGGGCAAAATTAAAAAGGTGCGATCATACCAGCACTAAAGCTCCAGATCCCATCAGAGCTCCGAAGTTAAGTGTGCTTGGGCGAGAGTAGTACTCGGATGGGTGACCACTTGGGAAGCCCTCGTGTTGCACCTATTTTTTTCGGATGGGTTGTTCGACGTTACGCGCGAATGGAATTATAAACCGCTGGTTCATTTGCAAAGGTGAGTCACGGTGCCGGGGCATATTACTTGATATTAGAACGAGAAAGAGAGATGCAGAGTGCACGCACAAGGAAACAAATGACGGGAGGGGGGATGGAAGGAGAAAGAGTGTATGTATTTGCAGTGCAGAATGAAACATGAGGGATCATACTAGCACTAATGCAACGGATTCTATCAGAACTCCGTAGTTAAGGGTGCTTGGGCGAGAAAAGTACTCGGATGGGTGACCTCCTGCGAAGTCCTTATATTTCACCCATTTTCCTGGGAGGTCCTCGTGTTGCACCCATCTTTTTATAGATGATTCTTTCGACGTTACGCGCGACTTGATTTATGGTCCGCAGGTTTATTCGCAAATGTGAGTCACGGCGCCGTGGCATTTTACTTGATATTAGAACGAGTACCGGAGGTGCAGTGCGCACGCACAAGGAAACAAATGACGGGAGGAAGAAGAAAAGATTAGGAGTGCATATATTTGAAGCGCAAAATTAAACAAGTGGCATCATACCAGCACTAATACACTGGATCCCATTAGAACTCTGCAGTTAAGTGTGCTTGGGCGAGAGTAGTACTCGGTTGGGTGACCTCTTGAGAAGTCCTCGTATCGCAACAATGTTTTTTCAGATAGGTCGTTCGACATTACGTGCGACTGGAACTATGGTCCACTGGTTTATACGCAAATGTGAGTCAAGAATCCGGGGCATTTTAATCGATATTAGAACGAGAATGAGAGGTGCAATGTGAACGCAAAAGGAAACAAATGATGGGAGGGCGGGAGGGAAGAAGGAGTGTATGTATTTTCAGCACGAAATTAAACAGGTGCGGTCACACCAGCACAAATGCACCGGATCCCATCAGAACTCCGCAGTTAAGTGTGCTTTGGCGAAAGTAGTACAATGATGGGTTACCTCCTGGGAAGTTCTCGTGTTGCACCCATTTTCTTTTTTTCAGATGTGCCGTTTGACGTTACGCGCGACTTTAATTATGGTCCGCAGATTTATTCGCAAATGTGAGTCACGACGCCGTGGCATTTTACTTGATATTTGAACGAGAACGAGAGGTGCAGTGCGCACGCACAAGGAAACAAATGACTGGAGGTGGAAAAAAGGAGGAGTTTATGTATTTGCAGCGCAAAATTAAACAGGTGTGATCATACCAGCACTAATGCACCGGATCCCATCAGAACTCCGCAGTTAAGTGTGCTTGGGCGAGAGTTGTACCCGGATGGGTGACCTCCTGGGAATTCCTCGTGTCGCACTAATTTTTTTTTTCAGACGGGTCGTTCGAGGTTACGCGCGACTGGAACTAGGGTCCACTGGTTTAAACGCAAATGTGAGTCAAGAAGCTGGGGCATTTTAATCGATATTAGAACGAGAAGGAGAGATGCAGAGTGCACGCACAAGGAAACAAATGACGGTAGGGGGGATGGAGGGAGAAAAAGTGTATGTAGTTACAGCGCAGAATGAAACATGAGCAATCATACCAGCACCAATGCAACGGATTCTATCAGAACTCCACAAGTTAAGGGTGCTTGGGCGAGAGTAGCACTAGGATGGGTGACCTCCTACGAAGTCCTTATATTTCACCCATTTTCTTAGGAAGTTCTCGTGTTGCACCCATTTTTTTGCAGATGATTCTTTCGACGATACTCGCGACTTGAATTATGGTCCTTAGGTTTATTCGCAAATGTGAGTCACGGCACCGTAGCATTTTACTTGATATTAGAACGAGCACGGTAGGTGCAGTGCGCACGCACAAGGAAACAAATGACGGCAGGGGGAAGAAAGGAGAAGGAGTTTATGTATTTGCAGCACAAAATTAAACAGGTGCGATCATACCAGCACTAATGCACCGGATCCCATCAGAACTCCGCAATTAAGTGTGCTTGTGCGAGAGTAGTACTCGGATGGGTGACCTCTTGGGAAGTCCTCCTATCGCACCAAATTTTTTCAGACAGGTCGTTCGACGCTACGCGCGACTGGAAATAGGGTCCGCTGGTTTATACGCAAATGTGAGTCAAGAAGTAGGGGCATTTTAATCGATATTAGAACGAGAAGGAGAGGTGCAGTGTGAACGCACAAGGAAACAATTGATGGGAGGGGGAGGGAAGGAGAATGAGTGGATGTATTTTCAGCACGAAATGAAACAGGTGCGATCATACCAGCACTAATGCAATGGATTCTATCAGAACTCCGTAGGAAAGGGTGCTTGGGGGAGAGTAGTACTAGCATGGGTTACCTCCTGCGAAGTCCTTATATTTCACCCATTTTCTTGTGAAGTCCTCGTGTTGCACCCATTTTTTTGCAGATGGTTCTTTCGACGATACGGGCGACTTGAATTATGGTCCTCAGGTTTATTCGCAAATGTGAGTCACGGCGCTGTAGCATTTTACTTGATATTAGAACGAGAACGGGAGGTGCAGTGCGCACGTATAAGGAAAAAATTGACGGGAGGGGGAAGAAAGGAGAATGAATTTATGTATTTGCAGCGCAAAATTGAACAGGTGCGATCATACCAGCACTAATGCACCGGATCCCATCAGAACTCCACAGTTAAGTGTGCTTGGGCGAGATTAGTACTCGGATGGGTGACCTCCTCGGAAGTCCTCGTGTCGCACAAATTTTTTTTCAGACGGGTCGTTCGACGTTACGCGCGTCTGGAACTAGGGTCCGCTGGTTTATACGCAAATGTGAGTCAAGAAGCAGGGGTATTTTAATCGATATTAGAACGAGAATGAGAGGTGAAGTGTGAACGCACAAAGAAACAAATGACGGGAGGGGGAAGAAAGGAGAAGGAGTGTATGTATTTACAGCGCGAAATTAAACAGGTGCGATCATACTAGCACTAATGCACCGGATCCCATCAAAACTCCGCAGTTATGTGTGCTTATGCGAGAGTAGTACTCGGATGGGTGACCTCCTGGGAAGTCCTCATATCGCACCAATTTTTTTCAGACAGGTCGTTCGATGCTACGCGCGACTGGAACTAGGGTCCGCTGGTTTATACGCAAATGTGAGTCAAGAAGCAGGGGCATTTTAATCAATATTAGAACGAGAAGGAGAAGTGCAGTGTGAACGCACAAGGAAACAATTGATGGGAGGGGGAGGGAAGGAGAATGAGTGTATGTATTTTCAGCACGGAATGAAACAGGTGCGATCATACCAGCACTAATGCAACGGATTCTATCAGAACTCCGTAGGTAAGGATGCTTGGGCGAGAGTAGTACTAGCATGAGTTACCTCCTGCGAAGTCCTTATATTTCACCCATTTTCTTGTGAAGTCCTCGTGTTGCACCCATTTTTTTGCAGATGATTCTTTCGACGATACGCGGGACTTGATTTATGGTCCTCAGGTTTATTTGCAAATCTGAGTCACGGCACTGTAGCATTTTACTTGATATTAGAACGAGAACGGGAGGTGCAGTGCGCACGCACAAGGAAAAAAATGACGGGAGGGGGAAGAAAGAAGAATGAGTTTATGTATTTGCAGCGCAAAATTAAACAGGTGCGATCATACCAGCACTAATGCACCGGATCCCATCAGAACTCCGCAGTGAAGTGTGCTTGGGCGAGATTAGTACTCGGATGGGTGACCTCCTGGGAAGTCCTCATGTCGCACCAATTTTTTTTCAGACGGGTCGTTCAACGTTACGCGCGTCTGGAACTAGGGTCCGCTGGTTTATACGCAAATGTGAGTCAAGAAGCAGGGGTATTTTAATCGATATTAGAACGAGAATGAGAGGTGAAGTGTGAACGCACAAGGAAACAAATGACGGGAGGGGGAAGAAAGGAGAAGGAGTGTATGTATTTGCAGCGCGAAATTAAATAGGTTTGATCATACCAGCAGTAAGGTCCGGATCCCATCAGAACTCCGTAGGTAAGGGTACTTGAGCGAGAGTAGTACTAGCATGGGTTATCTCCTGCGAAGTCCTTATATTTCACCAATTTTCTTGTGAAGTCCTCGTGTCGCACCAATTTTTTTTTTCAGACTGGTCGTTCGACGTTACGCTCGTCTGGAACTAGGGTCCGCTGGTTTATACGCAAATGTGAGTCAAGAAGCAGGGGCATTTTAATCGATATTAGAACGAGAATGAGAGGTGAAGTGTGAACGCACAAGAAAATAAATGACGGGAGGGGGAAGAAAGGTGAAGGAGTGTATGTATTTGCAGCGCGAAATTAAACAGGTGCGATCATACCAGCACTAAAGCCCCGGATCCCATCAGAACTCCGCAGTTAAGTGTGCTTGGCGAGATTAGTACTCGGATGGTTGACCTCCTGGGAAGTCCTCGTGTCGCATCAATTTTTTTTCAGACGGGTTGTTCGACGTTACGCGCGTCTGGAACTAGAGTCCGCTAGTTTATACGCAAATGTGAGTCAAGAAGCATGGGCATTTCAATCAATATTAGAACAAGAATGAGAGGTGAAGTGTGAACGCATAAGGAAACAAATGACGGGAGGGGGGGTGGAGGGAGAAAAAGTGTATGTATTTGCAGCGCACAATGAAACATGAGCAATCATACCTGCATCAATGCAACGGATTCTATCAGAACTCCGCAAGTTAAGGGTGCTTGGGCGAGAGTAGCACTAGGATGGGTGACCACCTGGGAAGCCCTCGTGTTGCTCCTATTTTTTTTCGGATGGGTTGTTCGACGTTACGCGCGAATGGAATTATAAACCGCTGGTTCATTTGCAAAGGTGAGTCACGGTGCCGGGGCATATTACTTGATATTAGAACGAGAAAGAGAGATGCAGAGTGCACGCATAAGGAAACAAATGACGGGAGGGGCGATGGAAGGAGAAAGAGTTTATGTATTTGCAGCGCAAAATTAAACGGGTGCGATCATACCAGCACTAATGCACCGGATCCCCTCAGAACTCCGCAGTTAATTGTGCTTGGGCGAGAGTAGTACTCGGATGGGTGACCTCTTGGGAAGTCCTCGTGTCGCACTAATTTTTTTTTCAGACGGGTCGTTCGACGTTAAGCGCGACTGGAACGAGGGTCTACTGGTTTATACGCAAATGTGAGTCAAGAAGCAAGGGCATTTTCATCGATATTAGAACGAGAAGAAGAGATGCAGAGTGCACGCACAAGGAAACAAATGACGGGAGGGGGGATGGAGGGAGAAAAAGTGTATGTATTTGCAGCGCAGAATGAAACATGAGCAATCATACCAGCACCAATGCAACGGATTCTATCAGAACTCCGCAAGTTAAGGGTGCTTGGGCGAGAGAAGCACTAGGATGGGTGACCTCCTGTGAAGTCCTTATATTTCACCCATTTTCTTAGGAAGTCCTCGTGTTGCACCCATTTTTTTGCAGATGATTCTTTCGACGATACGCGCGACTTGAATTATGGTCCTCAGGTTTATTCGCAAATGTGAGTCACGGCACCGTAGCATTTTACTTGATATTAGAACGAGCACGGGAGGTGCAGTGCGCACGCAAAAGGAAACAAATGACGGGAGAGGAAGAAAGGAGAAGGAGTTTATGTATTTGCAGTGCGGAATTAAACGGGTGCGATCATACCATCAATGCACCGGATCCCATCAGAACTCCGCAGTTAAGTGTGCTTGGCGAAAGTAGTATAATAATGGGTTACCTCTTGGGAAGTTCTCGTGTTGCACCCATTTTCTTTTTTCAGATGTGACGTTCGACGTTACGCGCGACTTTAATTATGGTCCGCAAATTTATTCGCAAATGTGAGTCACGGCACCGTGGCATTTTACTTGATATTTGAACGAGAACGAGAGGTGCAGTGCGCACGCACAAGGAAAGAAATGACGGGAGGGGGAAGAAAGGAGAAGGAGTTTATGTATTTGCAGCGCGAAATTAAACAGGTTCGATCATACCAGCACTAATGCACCGGATCCCATCAGAACTCTGCAGTTAAGTGTGCTTGGGCGAGAGTAGTACTCGGATGGGTGACCACTTGGGAAGCCCTCGTGTTGCACCTATTTTTTTTCGGATGGATTTTTCGACGTTACGCGCAAATGGAATTATAAACTGCTGGTTCATTTGTAAAGGTGAGTCACGGTGCCGGGGCATATTACTTGATATTAGAACGAGAAAGAGATATGCATAGTGCACGCACAAGGAAACAAATGATGGGAAGGGGGGGAGGGAAGAAGGAGTGTATGTATTTTCAGCACGAAATTAAACAGGTGCGGTCACACCAGCACAAATGCACCGGATCCCATCAGAACTCCGCAATTAAGGGTGCTTGGGCGAGAAAAGTACTCGGATGGGTGACCTCCTGCGAAGTCCTTATATTTCACCCATTTTCTTGGGAGGTCATCGTGTTGCACCCATCTTTTTGCAGATGATTCTTTCGACGTTACGCGAGACTTGATTTATGGTCTGCACGTTTATTCGCAAATGTGAGTTACGGCGCCGTGACATTTTACTTGATATTAGAACGAGTACGGGAGGTGTATTGCGCACGCACAAGGAAACAAATGACGGGAGGTGGAATAAAAGAGAAGGAGTGTATGTATTTGAAGTGCAAAATTAAACAAGTGGCATCATACCAGCACTAATGCACTGGATCCCATCAGAACTCTGCAGTTAAGTGTGCTTGGGCGAGAGTAGTACTCGGATGGGTGACCTCTTGGGAAGTTCTCGTATCGCAACAATTTTTTTGCAGATGGGTCGTTCGACGTTACACGCGACTGGAACTATGGTCCGCTGGTTTATACGCAAATGTGAGTCAAGAATCAGGGGCATTTTAATCAATATTAGAACGAGAAGGAGAGGTGCAGTGTGAACGCACAAGGAAACAAATGATCGAAGGGGGGAGGGAAGAAGGAGTGTATGTATTTTCAGCACGAAATTAAACAGGTGCGGTCACACCAGCACAAATGCACCGCATCCCATCAGAACTCCGCAGTTAAGTGTGCTTTGGCGAAAGTAGTGCAATGATGGGTTACCTCCTGGGAAGTTCTCGTGTTGCACCCATTTTCTTTTTTTCAGATGTGCCGTTCGACGTTACGCGCGACTTTAATTATGGTCCGCAGATTTATTCGCAAATGTGAGTCACGGCGCCGTGGCATTTTACTTTATATTTGAACGAGAACGAGAGGTGCAGTGCGCACGCACAAGGAAACAAATGACGGAAGGGGGAAGAAAGGAGAATGAGTGTATGTATTTGCAGTGTGAAATTAAACAGGTGCGATCATACCAGCACTACAACCCCGGATCCCATCAGAACTCCCCAGTTAAGTGTGCTTCGGCGAGAGTAGTACTCAGATCAGTGACCACCTGGGAAGCCCTCGTGTTGCACCCATTTTCTTTTTTTCAGATGTGCTGTTCGACGTTATGCGCGAATGGAATTATAAACCGCTGGTTCATTTGCAAAGGTGAGTCACGGTGCCAGGGCATATTACTTGATATTAGAACGAGAAAGAAAGATGCAGAGTGCACGCACAAGGAAACAAATGACGGGAGGGGGATGGGAGGAGAAAGAGTGTATGTATTTGCAGTGCAGAATGAAACATGAGGGATCATACCAGCACAAATGCAACGGTTTCTATCATAACTCCGCAGTTAAGGGTGCTTGGGCGAGAAAAGTACTCGGATGGGTGACCTCCTGCGAAGTCCTTATATTTCACCCATTTTCTTGGGAGGTCCTCGTGTTGCACCCATCTTTTTGCAGATGATTCTTTCGACGTTACGCGTGACTTGATTTATGGTCCGCAAGTTTTTTCGCAAATATGAGTCACGGCGCCGTGGCATTTTACTTGATATTAAAACAAGTACGGGAGGTGCAGTGCGCACGCACAAGGAAACAAATGACGGGAGGGGGAAGAAAGGAGAAGGAGTGTATGTATTTGCAGCGTGAAATTAAACAGGTCCGATCATACCAGCCCTAAAGCTCCGGATCCCATCAGAACTCCGTAGTTAAGTGTGCTTGGGCGAGAGTAGTACTCGGATGGGTGACCACTTGGGAAGCCCTCGTGTTGCACCAATTTTTTTTCGGATGGGTTGTTCGACGTTACGCGCGAATGGAATTATAATCCGCTGGTTCATTTGCAAAGGTGAGTCACGATGCCGGGGCATATTACTTGATATTAGAACGAGAAAGAAAGATGCAGAGTGCACGCACAAGGAAACAAATGACGGGAGGGTGATGGGAGGAGAAAGAGTGTATGTATTTGCAGTGCAGAATGAAACATGAGGGATCATACCAGCACTAATGCAACGGATTCTATCAGAACTCCGCAGTTAAGGGTGCTTGGGCAAGAAAAGTACTCGGATGGGTGACCTACTGGGAAGTCCTTATATTTCACTCATTTTCTTGGAAGGTCCTCGTGTTGCACCCATCTTTTTGCAGAAGATTCTTTCGACGTTACACGCGACTTGATTTATGGTCCGCAAGTTTATTCGCAAATGTGAGTCACAGCGCCGTGGCATTTTACTTGATATTAGAACGAGTACGGGAGGTACAGTGCGCACGCACAAGGAAACAAATGACGGGAGGAGGAAGAAAAGAGAAGGAGTGTATGTATTTGAAGCACAAAATTAAACAAGTGGCATCATACTAGTATTAATGCACTGGATCCCATCAGAACTCTGCAGTTAAGTGTGCTTGGGCGAGAGTAGTACTCGGATGGGTGACCTCTTGGGAAGTCCTCGTATCACAACAATTTTTTTTCAGATGGGTCGTTCGACGTTACGCGTGACTGGAACTAGGGTCCGCTGGTTTATACGCAAATGTGAGTCAAGAATCATGGGCATTTTAATCGATATTAGAACGAGAAAAAGAGATGCAGTTTGAACGCACAAAGAAACAAATGACGGGAGGGGGGGAGGGAGGAAGGAGTGTATGTATTTTCAGCACGAAATTAAACAGGTGCGGTCACACCAGCACAAATTCACCGGATCCCATCAGAACTCCGCAGTTAAGTTTGCTTTGGCGAAAGTAGTACAATGATGGGTTACCTCCTGGGAAGTTCTCGTGTTGCACCCATTTTCTTTTTTTCAGATGTGCCGTTCGACGTTACGCGCAACTTCAATTATTGTCCGCAGATTTATTCGCAAATGTGAGTCACGGCACCGTGGAATTTTACTTGATATTTGAACGAGAACGAGAGGTGCAGTGCGCACGCACAAGGAAAAAAATCACGGGAGGGGGAAGAAAGGAGAAGGAGTTTATGTATTTGCAGCGCGAAATAAAACAGGTGCGATCATACCAGCACTAATGCAACGGATTCTATCAGAACTCCGTTGGTAAGGGTGCTTGGGCGAGAGTAGTACTAGCATGGGTTACCTCCTGGAAAGTCCTTATATTTCATCCATTTTCTTGTGAAGTCCTCGTGTTGCACCCATTTTTTTGCAGATGATTCTTTCGATGTTATGCGCGACTTGAATTTTGGTCCTCAGGTTTATTCGCAAATGTGAGTCACGGCGCTGTACCATTTTACTTGATGTTAAAACGAGAACGGGAGGTTCAGTGTGCATGCACAAGGAAACAAATTACGGGAGGGGGAAGAAAGGAGAAGCAGTTTATGTATTTGCAGCGCGAAATGAAACAGGTGCGATCATACCAGCACTAATGCAACGGATTCTATCAGAACTCCGTAGGTAAGGGTGCTTGAGCGAGAGTAGTACTAGCATGGGTTACCTCCTGGGAAGTCCTTATATTTCACCCATTTTCTTGTGAAGTCCTCGTGTTGCACCCATTTTTTTGCAGATGATTCTTTCGATGTTACGCGCGACTTAAATTATTGTCCTCAGGTTTATTCGCAAATGTGAGTCACGGCGCTGTAGCATTTTACTTGATATTAGAACGAGAACGGGAGGTGCAGTGCGCACGCACAAGGAAACAAATGACGGGAGGGGGAAGAAAGGGGAATGAGTTTATGTATTTGCAGCGCGAAATTAAACAAGTGCGATCATACCAGCACTAATGCACCGGATCCCATCAGAACTCCGCAGTGAAGTGTGCTTGGGCGAGATTAGTACTCGGATGGGTGACCTCCTGGGAAGTCCTCGTGTCTCACCAATTTTTTTTCAGACGGGTCGTTCGACGTTACGCGCGTCTGGAACTAGGGTCCACTGGTTTATACGCAAATGTGAGTCAAGAAGCAGGGGCATTTTAATAGATATTAGAACGAGAATGAGAGGTGAAGTGTGAACACACAAGGAAACAAATGACAGGAGGGGGAAGAAAGGAGAAGGAGTGTATGTATTTGCAGCGCGAAAGTAAACAGGTGCGATCATACCAGCACTAAAGCTCCGTGTCCCATCAGAACTACGCAGTTAAGTGTGCTTGGGCGAGCATAGTACTCGGATGGGTGACCACTTGGGAAGCCCTCGTGTTGCACCTATTTTTTTCGGATGAGTTGTTCGACGTTACGCGCGAATAGAATTATAAACCACTGGTTCATTTGCAAAGATGAGTCACGGTGCCGGGGCATATTACTTGATATTAGAACGAGAAAGAGAAATGCAGAGCGCACGCACAAGGAAACAAATGACGGGAGGGGGGATGGGAGGAGAAAGAATGTATGTATTTGCAGTGCAGAATGAAACATAGGGATCATACCAGCACTAATGCAATGGATTCTATCAGACCTCCGCAGTTAAGGGTGCTTGGGCGAGAAAAGTACTCGGATGGGTGACCTTCTTCGAAGTCCTTATATTTCACCCATTTTCTTGGGAGGTCCTCGTGTTGCACCCATCTTTTTGCAGATGATTCTTTCGACGTTACGCGCGACTCGATTTATGGTCAGCAGGTTTATTCGCAAATATGAGTCACGGCGCCGTGGCATTTTACTTGATATTAGAACGAGTACGGGAGGTGCAGTGTACACGCACAAGGAAACAAATGACGGGAGGAGGAAGAAAAGAGAATGAGTGTATGTATTTGAAGCGCAAAAATAAACAAGTGGCATCATACCAGCACTAATGCACTGGAACCCATCAGAACTCTGTAGTTAAGTGTGCTTGGGCGAGAGTAGTACTCGGATGGGTGACCTCTTGTGAAGTCCTCATATCGCAACAATTTTTTTTCAGATGGGTCGTTCGACGTTACGCGCGACTAGAACTATGGTCCGCTCGTTTATACGCAAATATGAGTCAAGAATCAGGGGCATTTTAATCAATATTCGAACAAGAAGGAGAGGTGCAGTGTGAACGCACAAGGAAACAAATGATGGGAGGGGGGAGGGAAGAAGGAGTTTATGTATTTTCAGAACGAAATTAAACAGGTGCGGTCACACCAGCACAAATGCACCGGATCCCATCAGAACTCCGCAGTTAAGTGTGCTTTGGCGAAAGTAGTACAATGATGGGTTACCTCCTCGGAAGTTCTTGTGTTGCACCCATTTTCTTTTTTTCGGATGTGCCGTTCGACGTTACGCGCGACTTTAATTATGGTCTGCAGATTTATTCGCAAATGTGAGTCACGGCGCCGTGGCATTTTACTTTATATTTAAACGAGAACAAGAGGTACAGTGCGCACGCACAAGGAAACGAATAACGGGAGGGGGAAGAATGGAGTAGGAGTGTATGTATTTGCAGCGCGAAATTAAACAGGTGCGATGATACCGGCACTAAAGCTCCGGATCCCATCAGAACCCCGTAGTTAAGTGTGCTTGGGCGAGGGTAGTACTCGGATGGGTGACCACTTGGGAAGCCCTCGTGTTGCACCAATTTTTTTTCGGATGGGTTGTTCGACGTTACGTGCGAATGAAATTATAAACCACTGGTTCATTTGCAAAGGTGAGTCACGGTGCCGGGGCATATTACTTGATATTAGAACGAGAAAGAGAGATGAAGAGTGCACGCATAAGGAAACAAATGACGGGAGGAGGGATGGAAGGAGAAAGAGTGTATGTATTTGCAGTGCAGAATGAAACATGAGGGATCATACCAGCACTAATGCAACGGATTCTATCAGAACTCCACAGTTAAGGGTGCTTGGGCGAGAGTAGTACTCAGATTGGTGACCACTTGGGAAGTCCTCGTGTTGTACCCATTTTCTTGGGAGGTCCTCGTGTTGCACCCATCTTTTTGCAGATGATTCTTTCGACGTTACGCGCGACTTGATTTATGGTCCGCAGGTTTATTCGCAAATGTGAGTCACGGCGCCGTGGCATTTTACTTGATATTAGAACGAGTACGGGAGGTGCAGTGCGCACGCACAAGGAAACAAATGACGGGAAGAGGAAGAAAAGAGAAGGAGTGTATGTATTTGAAGCGCAAAATTAAACAAGTGGCACCATACCAGCACTAATGCACTGGATCCCATTAGAACTCTGCAGTTAAGTGTGCTTGGGCGAGAGTAGTACTCGGATGGGTGACCTCTTGAGAAGTCCTCGTATCGCAACAATTTTTTTTCGACGGGTCGTTCGACGTTACGCGCGTCTGGAACTAGGGTCCGCTGGTTTATACGCAATTGTGAGTCAAGAAGCAGGGGCATTTTAATCGATATTAGAACGAGAATGAGAGGAGAAGTGTGAACGCACAAGGAAACAAATGACGAGAGGGGGAAGAAAGGGGAAGGAGTGTATGTATTTGCTGCGCGAAATTAAATAGGTGCGATAATACCAGCACTAAAGCTCCGGATCCCATCAGAACTCCGCAGTTAAGTGTGCTTGGGCGATGGTAGTACTCGGATGGGTGACCACTTGGGAAGTCCTCGTATCGCAACAATTTTTTTTCAGACGGGTCGTTCGACGTTACGCGCGTCTGGAAATAGGGTCCGCTGGTTTATACGCAATTGTGAGTCAAGAAGCAGGGGCATTTTAATCGATATTAGAACGAGAATGAGAGGAGAAGTGTGAACGCACAAGGAAACAAATGACGAGAGGGGGAAGAAAGGGGAAGGAGTGTATGTATTTGCTGCGCGAAATTAAATAGGTGCGATAATACCAGCACTAAAGCTCCGGATCCCATCAGAACTCCGCAGTTAAGTGTGCTTGGGCGATGGTAGTACTCGGATGGGTGACCACTTGGGAAGCCCTCGTGTTGCACCCATTTTTTTTCGGATGGGTTGTTCGACGTTACGCACGAATGGAATTATAAACCGCTGGTTCATTTGCAAAGGTGAGTCACGGTGCCAGGGCATATTACTTGATATTAGAACAAGAAAGAGAGATGCAGAGTGCACGCACAAGGAAACAAATGACGGGAGGGGGGATGGAAGGAGAAAGAGTGTATGTATTTGCAGTGCAGAATGAAACATGAGGGATCATACCAGCACTAATGCAACGGATTCTATCAGAACTCCGCAGTTAAGGGTGCTTGGGCGAGAAAAGTACTCGGATGGGTGACCTCCTGCGAAGTCCTTATATTTCACCCATTTTCTTGGGAGGTCCTCGTGTTGCACCCATCTTTTTGCAGATGATTCTTTCGACATTACGCGCGACTTAATTTATAATCCGCAGATTTATTCGCAAATGTGAGTCACGGCGCCGTGGCATTTTACTTGATATTAGAACGAGTACGGGAGGTGCAGTGCGTACGCACAAGGAAACAAATGACGGGAGAAGGAAGAAAAGAGAAGGAGTGTATGTATTTGAAGCATAAAATTAAACAGGTGCGGTCACACCAGCACAAATGCACCGGATCCCATCAGAACTCCGCAGTTAAGTGTGCTTTGGCGAAAGTAGTACAATGATGGGTTACCTCCTGGGAAGTTCTCGTGTTGCACCCATTTTCTTTTTTTCAGATGTGCCGTTCGGCGTTACGCGCGACTTTAATTATGGTCCGCAGATTTATTCGCAAATGTGAGTAAAGAAGCAGGGGCATTTTAATCGATATTTTAACGAGAAAGAGATATGCAGAGTGCACGCACAAGGAAACAAATGACGGGAGGGGGGATGGAGGGAGAAAAAGTGTATGTATTTTCAGCGCAGAATGAAACATGAGCAATCATTTGTTTCCTTGTGCGTGCGCACTGCACCTCCCGTGCTCCTTCTAATATAAAGTAAAATGCTACAGTGCCATGACTCACATTTGCGAATAAACCTGAGGACAATAATTCAAGTCGCGCGTATCGTCGAAAGAATCATCTGCAAAAAAATGGGTGCAACACAAGGACTTCCTAAGAAAATTTGTGAAATATAAGGACTTCGCAGGAGGTCACCCATCCTAGTGCTACTCTCGCCCAAGCACCCTTAACTTGCGGAGTTCTGATAGAATCCGTTGCATTGGTGCTGGTATGATTACTCATGTTTCATTCTGCACTGCAAATACATACACTTTTTCTCCCTCCATCCCCCCTCCTGTCATTTGTTTCCTTGTGCGTGTGCACTGAACCTCCCGTGCTCGTTCTAATATCTAGTAAAATGTTACGGTGCCGTGACTCACATTTGCGAATAAACCTGAGGACCATAATTCAAGTCGCGCATATCGTCGAAAGAATCATCTGCAAAAAAATGGGTGCAACACAAGGACTTCCTAAAAAAATGGGTGAAATATAAGGACTTCGCAGGAGGTCACCCATCCTAGTGCTACTCTCTCCCAAGCACCCTTAACTTGCGGAGTTCTGATGGAATCCGTTGCATTGGTGCTGGTATGATTTCTCATGTTTCATTCTGCGCTGCAAATACATAAACTTTTTCTCCCTCCATCCCCCCTCCCGTTATTTATTTCCTTGTGCGTGCGCACTGCACCTCTCGTTCTCATTCAAATATCAAGTAAAATGCCACGGCGCCGTGACTCACATTTGCGAATAAATCTGCGGACCATAATTAAAGTCGCGCGTAACGTCGAACGGCACATCTGAAAAAAAGAAAATAGGTGCAACACGAGAACTTCCCAGGAGGCAACCCATCATTGTACTACTTTCGCCAAAGCACACTTAACTTCGGAGTACTGATGGGATCCGGTGCATTTGTGCTGGTGTGACCGCACCTGTTTAATTTCGTGCTGAAAATACATACACTCCTTCTTCCCTCCCCCCCTCCCATCATTTATTTCCTTGTGCGTTCACACTGCACCTCTCCTTCTCGTTCTAATATCGATTAAAATGCCCATGATTCTTGACTCACATTTGTGTATAAACCAGCAGACCATAGTTCCAGTAGCGCGTAACGTCGAACGACCCATCTGAAAAAAAATTGTTGCGATACGAGGACTTCCCAAGAGGTCACCCATCCGAGTACTACTCTCGCCCAAGCACACTTAACTGCAAAGTTTTGATGGGATCCAGTGCATTAGTGCTGGTATGATGCCACTTGTTTAATTTTGCGCTTCAAATACATACTAGTTCTGATAGAATCCGTTGCATTAGTGCTGGTATCATCGCAACTGTTTCATTTTGTGCTGAAAATACATACACTCCTTCTCTTTCCCTCCCCCTCCCGTCATTTGTTTCCTTGTGCTTGCACTCTGCATCTCTCATTCTCGTTCTAATATGGATTAAAATGCCCCTGCTTCTTGACTCACATTTGCGTATAAACCAGTGGACCCTTGTTCTAGTCGCGCGTAACGTCGAACGACCCGTCTGAAAAAAAAATTAGTGCGACACGAGGACTTCCCAAGAGGTAATCCATTCGCGTACTACTCTCGCCCAAGCACACTTAACTGCGGAGTTCTGATGGGATCCGGTGCATTAGTGTTGGTATGATCGCACCCGTTTAATTCCGCGCTGCAAATACATAAACTCCTTCTCCTTTCTTCCCCCTTCCGTCATTTGTTTCCTTGTGCATGCGCACTGCACCTACCGTGCTCGTTCTAATATCAAGCAAAATGCTACGGTGCCGTGACTCACATTTGCGAATAAACCTGAGGACCATAATTCAAGTCGCGCGTATCGTCGAAAGAATTATCTGCAAAAAAATGGGTGAAATATAAGGACTTCGCAGGAGGTCACCCATCCTAGTGCTACTCTCGCCCAAGCACCCTTAACTTGTGGAGTTCTGATAGAATCTGTTGCATTGGTGCTAGTATGATTGCTCATGTTTCATTCTGTGCTGCAAATACATACACTTTTGCTCCCTCCATCCCCCCTCCCGTCATTTGTTTCCTTGTGCGTGCACTCTGCATCTCTCCTTCTCGTTCTAATATCGATTAAAATGCCCCTACTTCTTGACTCACATTTGCGTATAAACCAGTGGACCCTAGTTCCAGTAGCGCGTATCGTCAAACGACCCGTTTGAAAAAAAAATTAGTGCGACACGAGGACTTCCCAGGAGGTCACCCATCCAAGAACTACTCTCGCCCAAGCACACTTGACTGCGGAGTTCTGATGGGATCCGGTGCATTAGTGCTGGTATGATCGCACCTGTTTAATTTCGCGCTGCAAATACATAAATTCCTTCTCCTTTCTTCCCCCTCCCGTCATTTGTTTCCAAGTGCGTGCGCACTGCACCTCTCGTTCTCGTTCAAATATCAAGTACAATGCCGCGGCGCCGTGACTCACATTTGCGAATAAATCTGCAGACCATAATTAAAGTCGCGCGTAACGTCGAACGGCACATCTGAAAAAAAGAAAATGGGTGCAACACGAGAACTTCCCACGAGGTAACCCATCATTGTACTACTTTCACCAAAGCACACTTAACTGCGGAGTTCTGATGGGATCCGGTGCATTTGTGTTGGTATGATCGCACCTGTTTAATTTTGCGCTGCAAATACATAAACTCATTCCCCTTTCTTCCCCCTCCCGTCATTTGTTTCCTTGTGCGTGCGCACTGCACCTCCCGCGCTCCTTCTAATATAAAGTAAAATGCTACGGTGCCGTGACTCACATTTGCGAATAAACCTGAGGACCATAATTCAAGTCGCGCGTATCGTCGAAAGAATCATCTTCAAAAAAATGGGTGCAACACAAGGACTTCCTAAGAAAATGGGTGAAATATAAGGACTTCGCAGGAGGTCACCCATCCGAGTACTTTTCTCGCCCAAGCACCCTTAACTGCGGAGTTCTGATAGAATCCGTTTCATTAGTGCTGGTATGATCCCTCATGTTTCATTCTGCACTGCAAATACATACACTCTTTCTCCTTCCAACCCCCCTCCCGTCATTTGTTTCCTTGTGCGTGCACTCTGCATCTCTCTTTCTCGTTCTAATATGAAGTAATATGCCCCGGCACCGTGACTCACCTTTGCAAATGAACCAGCGGTTTATAATTCCATTCGCGCGTAACGTCGAACAACCCATCCGAAAAAAAAATAGGTGCAACACGAGGGCTTCCCAGGTGGTGACCCATCCGAGTACTGCTCTCGCCCAAGCA
The DNA here is from genome assembly GCF_054855325.1 of Carica papaya. Lineage (NCBI taxonomy): Eukaryota > Viridiplantae > Streptophyta > Magnoliopsida > Brassicales > Caricaceae > Carica > Carica papaya. Next base: position 28,010,516 of record NC_142313.1, read on the forward strand.
CACTTAAGTGCGGAGTTCTGATGGGATCCGGTGCTTTAGTGCTGGTATGATCGCACCTGTTTAATTTCGTGCTGCAAATACATACACTCCTTCTCATTTCTTCCCCTTCCCGTCATTTGTTTCCTTGTGCGTTCACACTTCACCTCTCATTCTCGTTCTAATATCGATTAAAATGCCCCTGCTTCTTGACTCACATTTGCGTATAAACCAGCGGACCCTAGTTCCAAATGCGCGTAACGTCGAACGACTTGTCTGAAAAAAAATTGGTGCGACACGAGGACTTCCCAGGAGGTCACCCATCCGAGTACTAATCTCGCCCAAGCACACATCACTGCGGAGTTCTGATTGGATCCGGTGCATTAGTGCCGGTATGATCGCACCTATTTAATTTTGCGCTGCAAATACATAAATTCATTCCCCTTTCTTCCCCCTCCCGTCAATTGTTTCCTTGTGCGTGCGCACTGCACCTCCCGTTCTCGTTCTAATATCAAGTAAATAGCTACAGCGCCGTGACTCACATTTGCGAATAAACTTGAGAACCATAATTCAAGTCGCGCGTAACGTCGAAAGAATCATCTGCAAAAAAATGAGTGCAACACGAGGACTTCACAAGAAAATGGGTGAAATATAAGGACTTCGCAGGAGGTAACCCATGCTAGTACTACTCTCGCCCAAGCACCCTTACATACGTAGTTCTGATAGAATCCGTTGCATTAGTGCTGGTATGATCGCACCCGTTTAATTTCGCGCAGCAAATACATAAACTCCATCTCCTTTCTTCCCCCTCCCGTCATTTGTTTCCTTGTGCGTGCGCACTGCACCTCTCGTTCTCGTTCAAATATCAAGTAAAATGCCACGGCGCCGTGACTCACATTTGCGAATAAATCTGCGGACCATAATTAAAGTCGCGCGTAACGTCGAACGACACATCTGAAAAAAAAAATGGGTGCAACACGAGAACTTCCCAGGAGGTAACCCATCATTGTACTACTTTCGCCAAAGCACACTTAACTGCGGAGTTCTGATGGGATCCGGTGCATTAGTGCTGGTGTGACCGCATCTGTTTAATTTCGTGCTGAAAATACATACACTCCTTCTTCCCTCCCCCCCTCCCATCATTTGTTTCCTTGTGCGTTCACACTGCACCTCTCCTTCTCATTCGAATATCGATTACAATGCCCCTGATTCTTGACTCACATTTGCGTATAAACCAGCGGACCATAGTTCCAGTCGCGCATAATGTCGAACGACCCATCTGAAAAAAAATTATTGCGATACGAGGACTTCCCAAGAGGTCACCCATCCGAGTACTACTCTCACCCAAGCACCCTTAACTGCAGAGTTCTGATGGGATCCAGTACATTAGTGCTGGTATGATGCCACTTGTTTAATTTTGCGCTTCAAATATATACACTCCTTCTCTTTTCTTCCTCCTCCCGTTATTTATTTCCTTGTGCGTGCGCACTGCACCTCCCGTACTCGTTCTAATATCAAGTAAAATGCCACGGCGCCGTGACTCACATTTGCGAATAAATCTGCGGAACATAATTACAGTCGCGCGTAACGTCGAACGGCACATGTGAAAAAAAGAAAATGGGTGCAACACGAGAACTTCCCAGGAGGTAACCCATCATTGTACTACTTTCGTCAAAGCACACTTAACTGCGGAGTTCTGATGGGATCCGGTGCATTTGTGCTGGTGTGACCGCACCTGTTTAATTTCGGGCTGAAAATACATACACTCCTTCTTCCCTCCCCCCCTCCCATCATTTATTTCCTTGTGCATTCACACTGCACCTCTCCTTCTCGTTCTAATATCGATTAAAATGGCCCAGATTCTTGACTCACATTTGCGTATAAACCAGCAGATTATAGTTCCAGTCGCGCGTAACTTCGAACGACCCGTCTGAAAAAAAATTGGTGCGACACGAGGACTTTCCAAGAGGTCACCCATCCGAGTACTACTCTCGCCCAAGCACACTTAACTACGGAGTTCTGATGGGATCCGGTGCATTAGTGCTGGTATGACCGCACCCGTTTAATTCCGCGCTGCAAATACATAAACTCCTTCTCCTTTCTTCCCCCTCCCGTCATTTGTTTCCTTGTGCGTGCGCACTGCACCTCTCGTTCTCGTTCAAATATCAAGTATAATACCACGGCGCCGTGACTCACATTTGCGAATAAATCTGCGGACCATAATTAAAGTCGCGCGTAACGTCGAACGGTACATCTGAAAAAAAAAAATGGGTGCAACACGAAAACTTCCCAGGAGGTAACCCATCATTGTACTACTTTCGCCAAAGCACACTTAACTGCGGAGTTCTGATGGGATCCGGTACATTTGTGCTGGTATGATCGCACCTGTTTACTTTCGCGCTGCAAATACATACACTCCTTCTCCTTTCTTCCCCCTCCTGTCATTTGTTTCCTTGTGCGTTCACACTGCACCTCTCCTTCTCGTTCTAATATCGATTAAAATGCCCCTGCTTCTTGACTCACATTTGCGTATAAACCAGTGGACCCTAGTTCCAGACGCGCGTAACGTCGAACGACCCATTTGAAAAAAAATTGGTGCGACACGAGGACTTCCCAGGAGGTCACCCATCTGAGTACTAATCTCGCCCAAGCACACTTCACTGCGGAGTTCTGATGGGATCCGGTGCATTAGTACTGGTATGATCGCACCCGTTTAATTTTGCGCTGCAAATACATAAACTCATTCCCCTTTCTTCCCCCTCCCGTCATTTGTTTCCTTGTGCGTGCGCACTGCACCTCCCGTTCTCGTTCTAGTATCAAGTAAAATGCTGCGGCGCCGTGACTCACATTTGCGAAGAAACATGAGGACCATAATTCAAGTCGCGCGTAACGTCGAAAGAATCATCTGCAAAAAAATGGCTGCAACACGAGGACTTCACAAGAAAATGGGTGAAATATAAGGACTTCGCAGGAGGTAACCCATGTTAGTACTACTCTCACCCAAGCACCCTTACCTACGGAGTTCTGATAGAATCCGTTGCATTAGTGCTGGTATGATCGCACCTGTTTCATTTCGCGCTGCAAATACATACACTCCTTCTCCTTTCTTCCCCCTCCCGTCATTTGTTTCCTTGTGCGTGCGCATTGCACCTCTCGTTCTCGTTCAAATATCAAGTAAAATGCCACGGCGCCGTGACTCACATTTGCGAATAAGCCTGCAGACCATAATTAAAGTCGCGCGTAACGTCGAACGGCACATCTGAAAAAAAGAAAATGGGTGCAACACGAGAACTTCCCAGGAGGTAACCCATCATTGTACTACTTTCGTCAAAGCACACTTAGCTGCGGAGTTCTGATGGGATCCGGTGCATTTGTGCTGGTGTGACCGCACCTGTTTAATTTCGTGCTGAAAATACATACACTCCTTCTTCCCTCCCCCCCTCCCATCATTTATTTCCTTGTGCATTCACACTGCACCTCTCCTTCTCGTTCTAATATCGATTAAAATGGCCCAGATTCTTGACTCACATTTGCGTATAAACCAGCAGATTATAGTTCCAGTCGCGGGTAACTTCGAACGACCCGTCTGAAAAAAAATTGGTGCGACACGAGGACTTTCCAAGAGGTCACCCATCCGAGTACTACTCTCGCCCAAGCACACTTAACTACGGAGTTCTGATGGGATCCGGTGCATTAGTGCTGGTATGACCGCACCCGTTTAATTCCGCGCTGCAAATACATAAACTCCTTCTCCTTTCTTCCCCCTCCCGTCATTTGTTTCCTTGTGCGTGCGCACTGCACCTCTCGTTCTCGTTCAAATATCAAGTATAATACCACGGCGCCGTGACTCACATTTGCGAATAAATCTGCGGACCATAATTAAAGTCGCGCGTAACGTTGAACGGTACATCTGAAAAAAAAAAAATGGGTGCAACACGAAAACTTCCCAGGAGGTAACCCATCATTGTACTACTTTCGCCAAAGCACACTTAACTGCGGAGTTCTGATGGGATCCGGTACATTTGTGCTGGTGTGACCGCACCTGTTTAATTTCGTGCTGAAAATGCATACACTCCTTCTTCCCTCCCCCCTCCCATCATTTGTTTCCTTGTGCGTTCACACTGCACCTCTCCTTCTCGTTCTAATATCGATTAAAATGCCCCTGCTTCTTGACTCACATTTGCGTATAAACCAGTGGACCCTAGTTCCAGACGCGCGTAACGTCGAACGACCCATTTGAAAAAAAATTGGTGCGACACGAGGACTTCCCAGGAGGTCACCTATCCGAGTACTACTCTCGCCCAAGCACACTTAACTGTGGAGTTCTAATGGGATCCGGTGCATTAGTGCTGGTATGATCGCACCCGTTCAATTCAGTGCTGCAAATACATAAACTCCTTCTCCTTTCTTCCTCATCCCGTCATTTGTTTCCTTGTGCGTGCGCACTGCACCTCCTGTACTCGTTCTAATATCAAGTAAAATGCCACGGCGCCATAACTCACATTTGCGAATAAACCTGCGGACCATAAATCAAGTCGCGCGTAACGTCGAAAGAATCATCTGCAAAAAGATGGGTGCAACACGAGGACCTCCCAAGAAAATGGGTGAAATATAAGGACTTCGCAGGAGGTCACCCATCCGAGTACTTTTCTCGCCCAAGCACCCTTAACTGCGGAGTTCTGATAGAATCCGTTGCATTAGTGCTGGTATGATCCTTCATGTTTCATTCTGCACTGCAAATACATACAGTCTTTCTCCTCCCATCCCCCCTCCCGTCATTTGTTTCCTTGTGCGTGCTCTCTGCATCTCTCTTTCTCGTTCTAATATCAAGTAATATGCCCCGACACTGTGACTCACCTTTGTAAATGAACCAGCGGTTTATAGTGTGGACCGATGGGCTTACCAGCCTTGACCAACGGCCAACCCAGCAGCAATAACAGAAGCGGCATTCTATTCGCGCGTAACGTCGAACAACCCATCCGAAAAAAAATAGGTGCAACACTAGGGCTTCCCAGGTGGTCACCGATCCGAGTACTACTCTCGCCCAAGCACACTTAACTGCGGAGTTCTGATGGGATCCGGGGCTGTAGTGCTGGTATGATCGCACTGGTTTAATTTCGCACTGCAAATACATACACTCCTTCTCCTTTCTTCCCCCTCCCGTCAAATGTTTCCTTGTGCGTTCACACTTCACCTCTCATTCTCGTTCTAATATCGATTAAAATGCCCCTGCTTCTTGACTCACATTTACGAATAAATCTACGCACCATAATTAAAGTCGCACGTAACGACGAACGGCACATCTGAAAAAAAGAAAATGGATGCAACACGAGAACATCCCAGGAGGTAACCCATCATTGTACAACTTTCGCCAAAGCACACTTAACTGCGGAGTTCTGATGGGATCTGGTGCATTTGTGCTGGTGTGACCGCACCTGTTTAATTTCGTGCTGAAAATACATACACTCCTTCTTCCCTCCCCCCTCCCATCATTTGTTTCCTTGTGCGTTCACACTTCATCTCTCATTCTCGTTCTAATATCGATTAAAATGCCCCTGCTTCTTGACTCACATTTGCGTATAAACCAGCGGACCCTAGTCCCAGACGCGCGTAACGTCGAACGACCCGTCTGAAAAAAAATTTGTGCGACACGAGGACTTCCCAGGAGGTCACCCATCCGAGTACTAATCTCGCCCAAGCATACTTCACTGCGGAGTTCTAATGGGATCCGGTGCATTAGTGCTGGTATGATCGCAACTATTTAATTTCGTGCTGCAAATACATAAACTCATTCCCCTTTCTTCCCCCTCCCGTCATTTGTTTCCTTGTGCATGCGCACTGCACCTCCCGTTCTCGTTCTAATATCAAGTAAAATGCCACGGCGCCGTGACTCACATTTGCGAATAAACCTGAGGACCATAATTCAAGTCGCGCGTAACGTCGAACGGCACATCTGAAAAAAAAATGGGTGCAACACGAGAACTTCCCAGGAGGTAACCCATCATTGTACTACTTTCGCCAAAGCATACTTAACTGCGGAGTTCTGATGGGATCCGGTGCTTTTGTGCTGGTGTGACCGCACCTGTTTAATTTCGTGCTGAAAATACATACACTCCTTCCTCCCTCCCCCCCTCCCATCATTTGTTTCTTTGTGCGTTCACACTGCACCTCTTTTTCTCGTTCTAATATCGATTAAAATGCCCCTGATTCTTGACTCACATTTGCGTATAAACCAGCGGACCCTAGTTCCAGTCGCGCGTAACGTCGAACGACCCGTCTGAAAAAAAATTGGTGCGACACGAGGACTTCCCAGGAGGTCACCCATCCGAGTACTACTCTCGCCCAAGCTCACTTAACTGCGGAGTTCTGATGGGATCCGGTGCATTAGTGCTGGTATGATCGCACCGGTTTAATTCCGCGCTGCAAATACATAAACTCCTTCTCCTTTCTTCCCCCTCCTGTCATTTGTTTCCTTGTGCGTGCGCACTGCACCTCCCGTGCTCGTTCTAATATCAAGTAAAATGCTACGGTGCCGTGACTCACATTTGCCAATAAACCTGAGGACCATAATTCAAGTCGTGCGTATCTTCGAAAGAATCATCTGCAAAAAAAATGGGTGCAACACGAGGACTTCCTAAGAAAATGGGTGAAATATAAGGACTTCGCAGGAGGTCACCCATCCTAGTGCTACTCTCGCCCAAGCACCCTTAACTTGCGGATTTCTGATAGAATCCGTTGCATTTGTGCTGGTATGATTGCTCATGTTTCATTCTGCGCTGCAAATACATACACTTTTTCTCCCTCCATCCCCCCTCCCGTCATTTGTTTCCTTGTGCGTGCACTCTGCATCTCTCCTTCTCGTTCTAATATCAATTAAAATGACCCTGCTTCTTGACTCACATTTGCGTATAAACAATTGGACCCTAGTTCTAGTCGCACGTAACGTCAAACGACCCGTCTGAAAAAAAAATTACTACGGCACGAGGACTTCCCAGGAGGTCACCCATCCGAGTACTTTTCTCGCCCAAGCACCCTTAACTGCGGAGTTCTAATAGAATCCGTTGCATTAGTGCGGGTATGATCCCTCATGTTTCATTTTGCACTGCAAATACATACACTCTTTCTCCTCCCATCCACCCTCCCGTCATTTGTTCCCTTGTGCGTGCACTCTGCATCTCTCTTTCTCGTTCTAATATCAAGTAATATGCTCCGGCACCGTGACTCACCTTTGCAAATGAACCAGCGGTTTATAATTCCATTCGCGCGTAACGTCAAACAACCCATCCAAAAAAAAATAGGTGCAACAGAGGGCTTCCCAGGTGGTCACCTATCCGAGTACTACTCTCGCCTAAGCACACTTAACTGCAGAGTTCTGATGGGATCCGGGGCTTTAGTGCTGCTATGATCGCACCTCTTTAATTTCGCGCTGCAAATACATAAACTCCTTCTCCTTTCTTCCCCCTCCCGTCATTTGTTTCCTTGTGCGTGCGCACTGCACCTGTCGTTCTCGTTCAAATATCAAGTAAAATGCCACAACGCCGTGACTCACATTTGTGAATAAATCTGCGGACCATAATTAAAGTCGCGCGTAACGTCGAACGGCATACCTGAAAAAAAGAAAATGGGTGCAACACGAGAACTTCCCACGAGGTAACCCATCATTGTACTACTTTCGCCAAAGCACACTTAACTGCGGAGTTCTGATGGGATCCGGTGCATTTGTGCTTGTATGATCGCACCTGTTTAATTTCGCGCTGCAAATACATACACTCATTCCCCTTTCTTCCCCCTCCCGTCATTTGTTTCCTTGTACGTGCGCACTGCACCTCCCGTGCTCGTTCTAATGTCAAGTAAAATGCTACGGTGCCGTGACTCACATTTGCGAATAAACCTGTGGACCATAATTCAAGTCGCGCGTATCGTCGAAAGAATCATCTGCAAAAAAATAGGTACAACACGAGGACTTCCTAAGAAAATTGGTGAAATATAAGGACTTCGCAGGAAGTCACCCATCTTAGTGCTACTCTCGCCCAAACACCCTTAACTTGCGGAGTTCTGATAGAATCCGTTGCATTGGTGGTGGTATGATTGCTCCTGTTTCATTCTGCGCTGCAAATACATACACTTTTTCTCCCTCCATCCCCCCTCCCGTCATTTGTTTCCTTGTGCGTGCACTCTGCATCTCTCTTTCTCGTTCTAATATCGATTAAAATGCCCCTGCTTCTTGACTCACATTTGCGTATAAGCCAGTTGACCCTAGTTCCAGTCGTGCGTAACGTCGAACGACCCGTCTGAAAAAAAAATTAGTGCGGCACAAGAACTTCCCAAAAGGTCACCCATCCGAGTACTACTCTCGCCCAAGCACACTTAATTGCGGAGTTCTGATGGGATCCGATGCATTAGTGCTGGTATGATCGCACTTGTTTAATTTTGCGCTGCAAATACATAAATTCCTTCTCCTTTCTTCCCCCTCCCGTCATTTGTTTCCTTGTGCGTGCACACTGCACCTCTAGTTCTCGTTCAAATATCAAGTAAAATGCCACAACGCCGTGACTCACATTTGTGAATAAATCTGCGGACCATAATTAAAGTCGCGCGTAACGTCGAACGGCATACCTGAAAAAAAGAAAATGGGTGCAACACGAGAACTTCCCACGAGGTAACCCATCATTGTACTACTTTCGCCAAAGCACACTTAACTGCGGAGTTCTGATGGGATCCGGTGCATTTGTGCTGGTGTGACCGCACCTGTTTAATTTCGTGCTGAAAATACATACACTCCTTCTTCCCTCCCCCCCTCCCATCATTTGTTTCCTTGTGCGTTCACACTGCACCTCTCCTTCTCGTTCTAATATCGATTAAAATGCCCCTGATTCTTGACTAACATTTGTGCATAAACCAGCGGACCATAGTTCCAGTCGCGCGTAACGTCGAACGACCAATCTGAAAAAAAATTGTTGCGATACGAGGACTTCCCAAGAGGTCACCCATCCGAGTACTACTCTCGCCCAAGCACACTTAACTGCAGAGTTTTGATGGGATCCAGTGCATTAGTGCTGGCATGATGCCACTTGTTTAATTTCGCACTTCAAATACATACACTCCTTCTCTGTTCTTCCTCCTCCCGTCATTTGTTTCCTTGTGCGTGCGCACTGCACCTCCCGTACTCGTTCTAATATCAAGTAAAATGCCACGGCGCCGTGACTCACATTTGTGAATAAACCTGCGGACCATAAATCAATTCGCGCATAACGTCGAAAGAATCATCTGCAAAAAGACGGGTGCAACACGAGGACCTCCCAAGAAAATGGGTGAAATATAAGGACTTCGCAGGAGGTCACCCATCCAAGTACTTTTTTTGCCCAAACACCCTTAACTGCGGAGTTCTGATAAAATCTGTTGCATTAGTACTGGTATGATCCCTCATGTTTCATTCTGCACTGCAAATACATACACTCTTTCTCCTTCCATCCCCCCTCCCATCATTTGTTTCCTTGTACGTGCACTCTGCATCTCTCTTTCTCGTTCTAATATCAAGTAATATGCCCCGGCACCGTGACTCACCTTTGCAAATGAACCAACGGTTCATAATTCCATTCGCGCGTAACGTCGAACAACCCATTCAAAAAAAAATATGTGCAACACGAGGGCTTCTCAAGTGGTCACCAATCCGAGTACTACTCTCGCCCAAGCACACTTAACTGCGGAGTTCTGATGGGATCCGGAGCTTTAGTGCTGGTGTGATCGCATCTGTTTAATTTCGCGCTGCAAATACATACACTCCTTCTCCTTTCTTCCCCCTCCCGTCATTTGTTTCCTTGTGCGTTCACACTTCACCTCTCATTCTCGTTCTAATATCGATTAAAATGCCCCTGCTTCTTGACTCACATTTGCGTATAAACCAGCGGACCCTAGTTCCAGACGCGCGTAACGTCGAACGACCCGTCTGAAAAAAAATTGGTGCGACATGAGGACTTCCCAGGAGGTCACCCATCCGAGTACTAATCTCGCCCAAGCACACTTCACTGCAGAGTTCTGATGGGATCCGGTACATTAGTGCTGGAATGATTGAACCTGTTTAATTTCGCGCTGCAAATACATAAACTCATTCCCCTTTCGTCCCCCTCCCGTCATTTGTTTCCTTGTGTGTGCGCACTGTAGCTCCCGTTCTCGTTCTAATATCAAGTAAAATTCTACAGTGCCGTGACTCACATTTGCGAATAAACATGAGGACCATAATTCGAGTCGCGCGTAACGATGAAAGAATCATCTGCAAAAAAATGGGTGCAACACGAGGACTTCACAAGAAAATGGGTGAAATATAAGGACTTCGCAGGAGGTAACCCTTGCTAGTACTACTCTCGCCCAAGCACCCTTACCAACAGAGTTCTGATAGAATCCGATGCATTAGTGCTGGTGTGATCGCACCTGTTTCATTTCGTGCTGAAAATACATACACTCCTTCTCCTTCCCTCCCCCTCCCATCAATTGTTTCCTTGTGCGTTCACACTACACCTCTCCTTCTCGTTCTAATATCGATTAAAATGTCCCTGCTTCTTGACTCACATTTGCGTATAAACCAGCGGACCATAGTTCCAGTCGCGCGTAACGTCGAACGACCTGTCTGAAAAAAATTTGATGCGACACAAAGACTTCCCAGGAGGTCACCCATCCGAGTACTACTCTCGCCCAAGCACACTTAACTGCAGAGTTCTGATGGGATCCAGTGCATTAGTGCTGGTATGATCGCACCCATTCAATTCCGCGCTGCAAATACATAAACTCCTTCTCCTTTCTTCCCCCTCCCATCATTTCTTTCCTTGTGCGTGCGCACTGCACCTCCCGTGCTCGTTCTAATATCAAGTAAAATACTACAGTGCCGCGACTCACATTTGCGAATAAACCTGAGGACCATAATTCAAGTCGCGCGTATCGTCGAAAGAATCATCTGCAAAAAAATGGGTGCAACACGAGAACTTCCTAAGAAAATGGGTGAAATATAAGGACTTCGCAGGAGGTCACCCATCCTAGTACTACTCTCGCCCAAGCACCCTTAACTTGCGGAGTTCTGATAGAATCTGTTGCATTGGTGCTGATATGATTGCTCATGTTTCATTCTACACTTTAAATACATACACTTTTTCTCCCTCCATCCCCCCTCCCGTTATTTGTTTCCTTGTGCGTGCACTCTGCATCTCTCCTTCCCGTTTTAATATCGATTAAAATGCCCCTACTTCTTGACTCACGTTTGCGTATAAATCAGCGGACCATAGTTCCAGTCGTGCGTAACGTTGAACGACCCATCTGAAAAAAAATTGTTGCAATACGAGGACTTCCCAAGAGGTCACCCATCCGAGTACTACTCTCGCCCAAGCACACTTAACTGCAAAGTTCTGATGGGATCCGGTGCATTAGTGCTGGTATGATCGCAACCGTTTAACATTGCGCTGCAAATACATAAACTCCTTCTCCTTTCTTCCCCCTCCCGTCATTTGTTTCCTTGTGCGTGCGCACTGCACCTCACGTTCTCGTTCAAATATCAAGTAAAATGCCACTGCGCCGTGACTCATATTTGCGAATAAACCTGAGGACCATAATTCAAGTCGCGCGTAACATCGAAAGAATCATCTGCAAAAAAATGGGTGCAACACGAGGACTTCCTAAGAAAATGGGTGAAATATAAGGACTTCGCAGGAGGTCACCCATCCTAGAGCTACTCTCGCCCAAGCACCCTTAACTTGCGGAGTTCTGATAGAATCCGTTGCATAGGTGCAACACGAGGGCTTCTCAAGTGGTCACCAATCCGAGTACTACTCTTGCCCAAGCACACTTAACTGCGGAGTTCTGATGGGATCCGGTGCATTAGTGCTGGTATGATCACATCCGTTTAATTCCGCGCTGCAAATACATAAACTCCTTCTCATTTCTTCCCCCTCCCATTATTTCTTTCCTTGTGCGTGCGCACTGCACCTCCCGTGCTCGTTCTAATATCAAGTAAAATACTACGGTGCCGTGACTCACATTTGCGAATAAACCTGAGGACCATAATTCAAGTCGCGCATATCGTCGAAAGAATCATCTGCAAAAAAATGGGTGCAACACGAGAACTTCCTAAGAAAATGGGTGAAATATAAGGATTTCGCAGGAGGTCACCCATCCTAGTGCTACTCTCGCCCAAGCACCCTTAACTTGAGGAGTTCTGATAGAATCCGTTGCATTGGTGCTGGTATGATTGCTCATGTTTCATTCTGCGCTTCAAATACATACACTTTTTCTCCCTCCATCCCCCTCCCGTCATTTGTTTCCTTGTGCGTTCACACTTCACCTCTCATTCTCGTTCTAATATCAATTAAAATGCCCCTGCTTCTTGACTCACATTTGCGTATAATCCAGCGGACTCTAGTTCCAGACGCGCGTAACGTCGAACGACCCGTCTGAAAAAAAATTGATGCGACACGAGGACTTCCCAGGAGGTCACCCATCCGAGTACTACTCTCACCCAAGCACATTTAACTGCAGAGTTCTGATGGGATCCGGTGCATTAGTGCTGGTATGATCGCACCCGTTTAACTTTGTGCTGCAAATACATAAACTCCTTCTCCTTTCTTCCCCCTCCCGTCATTTGTTTCCTTGTGCGTGCGCACTGCACCTCACGTTCTCGTTCAAATATCAAGTAAAATGCCACTGCGCCGTGACTCATATTTGCGAATAAACCTGAGGACCATAATTCAAGTCGCGCGTAACATCGAAAGAATCATCTGCAAAAAAATGGGTGCAACACGAGGACTTCCTAAGAAAATGGGTGAAATATAAGGACTTCGCTGGAGGTCACCCATCCTAGAGCTACTCTCGCCCAAGCACCCTTAAGTTGCGGAGTTCTGATAGAATCCGTTGCATAGGTGCAACACGAGGGCTTCTCAAGTGGTCACCAATCCGAGTACTACTCTTGCCCAAGCACACTTAACTGCGGAGTTCTGATGGGATCCGGTGCATTAGTGCTGGTATGATCACATCCGTTTAATTCCGCGCTGCAAATACATAAATTCCTTCTCCTTTCTTCCCCCTCCCATCATTTGTTTCCTTGTGCGTTCACACTTCACCTCTCATTCTCGTTCTAATATCGATTAAAATGCCCCTACTTCTTGACTCACATTTGCGTATAAACCAGCAGACCCTAGTTCTAGTCGCGCGTAACATCAAACGACCCGTCTGAAAAAAAATTGGTGCGACACGAGGACTTCCCAGGAGGTCACCCATCCGAGTACTACTCTCGCCCAAGCACACTTAACTGCGGAGTTCTGATGGGATCCAGTGCATTACTGCTGGTATGATCGCACCCGTATAATTCAGCGCTGCAAATACATAAACTCCTTCCCCTTTCTTCCCCCTCCCGTCATTTGTTTCCTTGTGCGTGCGCACTGCACCTCCCGTGCTCATTCTAATATCAAGTAAAATGCTATGGTGCCGTGACTCACATTTGCGAATAAACGTGAGGACCATAATTCAAGTCGCGTGTATCGTCGAAAGAATCATCTGCAAAAAAAATGGGTGCAACACGAGAACTTCACAAGAAAATGGGTGAAATATAAGGACTTCGCAGGAGGTAACCCATGCTAGTACTACTCTCGCCCAAGCACCCTTACCTACGGAGTTCTGATAGAATCCGTTCCATTAGTGCTGGTATGATCGCACCTGTTTCATTTCGTGCTGAAAATACATACACTCCTTCTCCTTCCCTCCCCCTCCCATCAATTGTTTCCTTGTGCGTTCACACTGCACCTCTCCTTCTCGTTCTAATATCGATTAAAATGCCTCTGCTTCTTGACTCACATTTGCGTATAAACCAGCGGACCCTAGTTCCAGTCGCGCGTAACGTCGAACGACCCGTCTGAAAAAAAATTGGTGCGACACGAGGACTTCCCAAGAGGTCACCCATCCGAGTACTACTCTCTCCCAAGCACACTTAACTACGGAGTTCTGATGGGATCCGGTGCATTAGTGCTGGTATGATCGCACCCTTTTAATTCCGTGCTGCAAATACATAAACTCCTTCTCCTTTCTTCCCCCTCCCGTCATTTGTTTCCTTGTGCGTGCGCACTGCACCTCCCGTGCTCGTTCTAATATCAAGTAAAATGCTACGGTGCCGTGACTCACATTTGCGAATAAACCTGAGGACCATAATTCAAGTTGCGCGTATCGTCGAAAGAATCATCTGCAAAAAAATAGGTGCAGCACGAGGACTTCCTAAGAAAATGGGTGAAATATAAGGACTTCACAGGAGGTCACCCATCCTAGAGCTACTCTCGCCGAAGCACCCTTAACTTGTGGAGTTCTGATAGAATCCGTTGCATTGGTGCTGGTATGAGTGGTCATGTTTCATTCTGCGCTGCAAATACATACACTTTTTCTCCCTCCATCCCCCCTCCCGTCATTTGTTTCCTTGTGCGTGCACTCTTCATCTCTCCTTCTCGTTCTACTATCGATTAAAATGCCCCTGCTTCTTGACTCACATTTGCATATAAACCAGTGGAACCTAGTTCCAGTCGCGCGTAACCTCGAACGACCCGTCTGAAAAAAAAAATTAGTGCGACACAAGGACTTCCCAGGAGGTCACCCATCCGAGTACTACTCTCACCCAAGCACACTTAACTGCGAAGTTCTGGTGGGATCCGATGCATTAGTGCTGGTATGATCGCACCTGTTTAATTTCGCGCTGCAAATACATAAACTCCTTCCCCTTACTTCCCCCTCCCGTCATTTGTTTCCTTGTGCGTGCGCACTGCACCTCTCGTTCTCTTTCAAATATCAAGTAAAATGCCACGGCGCCGTGACTCACATTTGCGAATAAATCTGCGGACCATAATTAAAGTCGCGCGTAACATCGAACGACACATCTGAAAAAAAGAAAATGGGTGCAACACGAGAACTTCCCAGGAAGTAACCCATCATTGTACTACTTTCGCCAAAGCACACTTAACTGCGGAGTTCTGATAAGATCCGGTGCATTTGTGCTGGTGTGACCGCACCTGTTTAATTTCGAGCTGAAAATACATACACTCCTTCTTCCCTCCTCCCCTCCCATCATTTGTTTCCTTGTGCGTTCACACTGCACCTCTCCTTCTCGTTCTAATATCGATTAAAATGCCCCTGCTTCTTGACTCACATTATTTCTAGTCGCGCGTAACGTCGAACGACCCGTCTGAAAAAAAATTGGTGCAACACGACGACTTCCCAGGAGGTCACCCATCCGAGTACTACTCTCGCCCAAACACACTTAACTGCGGAGTTCTGATGGGATCCGGTTCATTAGTGCTGGTATGATCGCACCTATTTAATTCTACGCTGCAAATACATAAACTCCTTCTCCTTTCTTCCCCCTCCCGTCATTTGTTTCCTTGTACGTGCGCACTGCACCTCTCGTTCTCGTTCAAATATCAAGTAAACTGCCACGGCGCCGTGACTCACATTTGCGAATAAACCTGAGGACCATAATTCAAGTCGCGCGTAATGTCGAAAGAATCATCTGCAAAAAAATGGGTGCAACACGAGGACTTCACAAGAAAATGGGTGAAATATAAGGACTTCGCAGGAGGTAACCCATGCTATTACTACTCTCGCCCAAGCACCCTTACCTACGGAGTTCTGATAGAATCCGTTGCATTAGTGCTGGTATGATCGCACCTGTTTCATTTCGTGCTGAAAATACATACACTCATTCTCCTTCCCTCCCCCTCCCATCAATTGTTTCCTTGTGCGTTCACACTGCACCTCTCCTTCTCGTTCTAATATCGATTAAAATGCCCCTGCTTCTTGACTCACATTTTCGTATAAACAAGCGGACCCCAGTTCTAGTCGCGCGTAACGTCGAACGACCCGTCTGAAAAAAAATTGGTGCGACACGAGGACTTCCCATGAGGTCACCCATTCGAGTACTACTCTCGCCCAAGCACACTTAACTGCGGAGTTCTAATGGGATCCAGTGCATTAGTGCTGGTATGGTCGCACCTTTTATATTGCACTGTAAATACATAAACTCCTCCTTTCTTCCCCCTCCCGTCATTTGTTTCCTTGTGCGTGCGCACTTCACCTCTCGTTCTCGTTCAAATATCAAGTAAAATGCCACGGCGCCGTGACTCACATTTGCGAATAAATCTGCGGACCATAATTAAAGTCGCGCGTAACGTCGAACGACACATCTGAAAAAAAGAAAATGGGTGCGACACGAGAACTTCCCAGGAGGTAACCCATCATTGTACTACTTTCGCCAAAGCACACTTAACTGCGGAGTTCTGATGGGATCCGGTGCATTTGTGCTGGTGTGACCGCACCTGTTTAATTTCGTGCTGAAAATACATGCACTCCTTCTTCCCTCCCCCCCTCCCATCATTTGTTTCCTTGTGCGTTCGCACTGCACCTCTCCTTCTCGTTCTAATATCGATTAAAATGCCCCTGATTCTTGACTAACATTTGTGTATAAACGAGCGGACCATAGTTCCAATCGCGCGTAACGTCGAACGAGCCATCTGAAAAAAAATTGTTGCGATACGAGGACTTCCCAAGAGGTCATCCATCCGAGTACTACTCTCGCCCAAACACACTTAACTGCAGGGTTCTGATGGGATCCAGTGCATTAGCGCTGGTATGATGCCACTTGTTTAATTTTGCGCTTCAAATAGATACACTCCTTCTCTTTTCTTCCTCCTCCCGTCATTTGTTTCCTTGTGCGTGCGCACTGCACCTCCCGTACTCGTTCTAATATCAAGTAAAATGCCACGGCGCCGTGACTCACATTTGCGAATAAACCTGCGGACCATAAATCAAGTCGCGCGTAACGTCGAAAGAATCATCTGCAAAAAGATGGGTGCAACACGAGGACCTCCCAAGAAAATGGGTGAAATATAAGGACTTCACAGGAGGTCACCCATCTGAGTACTTTTCTCGCCCAAGCACCCTTAACTGCGGAGTTCTGATAGAATCCGTTGCATTAGTGCTGGTATGATCCTTCATGTTTCATTCTGCACTGCAAATACATACACTCTTTCTCCTCCCATCCCCCCTCCCGTCATTTGTTTCCTTGTGCGTGCACTCTGCATCTCTCTTTCTCGTTCTAATATCAAGTAATATGCCCCGGCACCGTGACTCACCTTTGCAAATGAACCAGCGGTTTATAACTCCCTTCGCGCGTAATGTCGAACAACCCATCCGAAAAAAATAGGTGCAACACGAGGGCTTCCCAGGTGGTCACCGATCCGAGTACTACTCTCGCCCAAGCAGACTTAACTTCGGAGTTCTGATGGGATCCGGGATTGTAGTGCTGGTATGATCGCACCTGTTTAATTTCGCGCTGCAAATACATACACTCATTCTCCTTTCTTCCCCCTCCAGTCATTTGTTTCCTTGTGCGTGCGCACTGCACCTCTCGTTCTCGTTCAAATATCAAGTAAAATGCCACGGCGCCGTGACTCACATTTGAGAATAAATCTGCGGACCATAATTAAAGTCGCGCGTAACGTCGAATGGCACATCTGAAAAAAAGAAAATGGGTGCAACACGAGAACTTCCTAGGAGGTAACCCATCATTGTACTACTTTCGCCAAAGCACACTTAACTGCGGAGTTCTGATGGGATCCGGTGCATTAGTGCTGGTGTGACCGCACCTGTTTAATTTCGTGATGAAAATACATACACTCATTCTTCCCTCCCCCCCTCCCATCATTTGTTTCCTTGTGCGTTCACACTGCACCTCTCCTTCTCGTTCGAATATCGATTAAAATGCCCCTGATTCTTTACTCACATTTGCGTATAAACCAGCGGACCATAGTTCCAGTCGCGCGTAACGTCGAACGACCAATCTGAAAAAAAATTGTTGCGATACGAGGACTTCCCAAGAGGTCACCCATCCGAGTACTACTCTCGCCCAAGCACACTTAACTGCAGAGTTTTGATGGGATCCAGTGCATTAGTGCTGGCATGATGCCACTTGTTTAATTTCGCACTTCAAATACATACACTCCTTCTCTGTTCTTCCTCCTCCCGTCATTTGTTTCCTTGTGCGTGCGCACTGCACCTCCCGTACTCGTTCTAATATCAAGTAAAATGCCACGGCGCCGTGACTCACATTTGCGAATAAACCTGCGGACCATAAATCAAGTCGCGCGTAAAGTCGAAAGAATCATCTGCAAAAAGATGGGTGCAACACGAGGACCTCCCAAGAAAATGGGTGAAATATAAGGACTTCGTAAGAGGTCACCCATCCGAGTACTTTTCTCGCCCAAGCACCCTTAAGTGCGGAGGTCTGATAGAATCCATTGCATTAGTGCTGGTATGATCCCTCATGTGTCATTCTGCACTGCAAATACATAAACTCTTTCTCCTCCCATCCCCCCTCCCGTCATTTGTTTCCTTGTGCGTGCACTCTGCATTTCTCATTCTCGTTTTAATATCAAGTAATATGCCCCGACACCGTGACTCATCTTTGCAAATGGCCCTGCTTCTTGACTCACATTTGCGTATAAACCAGCGGATCATAGTTCCAGTCGCGCGTAACGTCGAACGACCCATCTGAAAAAAAATTGTTGCGATAAGAGGATTTTCCAAGAGGTCACCCATCCGAGTACTACTCTCGCCCAAGCACACTTAACTGCAGAGTTCTGATGGGATCCAGTGCATCAATGCTGGTATGATGCCACTCGTTTAATTCCGCGCTGCAAATACATAAACTCCTTCTCCTTTCTTCCCCCTCCCGTCATTTGTTTCCTTGTGCGTGCGCACTGTACCTCTCGTTCTCGTTCAAATATCAAGTAAAATGCCACGGCGCCGTGACTCACATTTGCGAATAAATCTGCGGACCATAATTAAAGTCGCGCGTAACGTCGAACGGTACATCTGAAAAAAAAAATGTGTGCAACACGAGAACTTCCCAAGAGGTAACCCATCATTGTACTACTTTCGCCAAAGCACACATAACTGCGGAGTTCTGATGGGATCCGGTGCATTTGTGCTTGTGTGACCGCACATGTTTAATTTCTTGCTGAAAATACATACACTCCTTCTTCCCTCACCCTCTGCCATCATTTGTTTCCTTGTGCGTTCACACTGCACCACTCCTTCTCGTTCTAATATCGATTAAAATGCCCCTGATTCTTGACTCACATTTGCGTATAAACCAGCGGACCATAGTTCCAGTCGCGCGTAACGTCGAACGACCCATCTGAAAAAAAATTGTTGCGATACGAGGACTTCCCAAGAGGTCACCCATCCGAGTACTACTCTCGCCCAAGCACGCTTAACTGCAGAGTTCTGATGGGATCCAGTGCATTAGTGCTGTTATGATGCCACTTGTTTAATTTTGCGCTTCAAATACATACACTCCTTCTCTCTTCTTCCTCCTCCTGTCATTTGTTTCCTTGTGCGTGCGCACCGCACCTCCCGTACTCGTTCTAATATCAAGTAAAATGCCACGGCGCCGTGACTCACATTTGCGAATAAACCTGCGGACTATAAATCAAGTCGCGCATAACGTCGAAGGAATCATCTGCAAAAAGACGGGTGCAACACGAAGACCTCCCAAGAAAATGGGTGAAATATAAGGACTTCGCAGGAGGTCACCCATCCGAGTACTTTTTTCGCCCAAGCACCCTTAACTGCGGAGTTCTGATAGAATCCGTTGCACTAGTGCTGGTATGATCCCTCATGTTTCATTCTGCACTGCAAATACATACACTCTTTCTCCGCCCATCCCCCCTCCCGTCATTTGTTTCCTTGTGGGTGCACTCTGCATCTCTCTTTCTCGTTCTAATATCAAGTAATATGCTCCGGCACCGTGACTCACCTTTGCAAATGAACCAGCGGTTTATAATTCCATTCGCGTGTAACATCGAACAACCAATCCAAAAAAAAATAGGTGCAACACGAGGGCTTCCCAGGTGGTCACCCATCCGAGTACTACTCTCGCCCAAGCACACTTAACTGCGGAGTTCTGATGGAATCCGGGGCTTTAGTGCTGCTATGATCGCACCTCTTTAATTTCGCGCTGCAAATACATACACTCCTCCTTTCTTCCCCCTCCCGTCATTTGTTTCCTTGTGCGTTCACACTTCACCTCTCATTCTCGTTCTAATATCGATTAAAATGCCACTGCTTCTTGACTCACATTTGCGTATAAACCAGCGGACCCTAGTTCCAGACGTGTGTAACGTCGAACAACCAGTCTGAAAAAAAATTTGTGCGACACGAGGACTTCCCAGGAGGTCAACCATCCGAGTACTAATCTCGCCCAAGCACACTTAACTGCGGAGTTCTGATGGGATCCGGGGCTTTAGTGCTGGTATGATCGCACATGTTTAGTTTCTCGCTGAAAATACATACACTCCTTCTCTTTTCTACCCCCTCCCGTCATTTGTTTCCTTGTGCTTGCGCGCTGCACCTCCCGTTCTCGTTCTAATATCAAGTAAAATGCCACGGCGCCGTGACTCACATTTGTGAATAAACTTGAGGACCATAATTCAAGTCGCGCGTAACGTCGAAAGAATCCTCTGCAAAAAAATGGGTGCAACACGAGGACTTCACAAGAAAATGGGTGAAATATAAGGACTTCGCAGGAGGTAACCCATGCTAGTACTACTCTCGCCCAAGCACCCTTACCTACGGAGTTCTGATAGAATCCGTTGCATTAGTGCTGGTATGATCGTACCTGTTTCATTTCGTGCTGAAAATACATACACTCCTTCTCCTTCCCTCCCCCTCCCATCAATTGTTTGCTTGTGCGTTCACACTGCACCTCTCCTTCTCGTTCTAATATCGATTAAAATGCCCCTGCTTCTTGACTCACATTTGCGTATAAACCAGCGGACCCTAGTTCCAGTCGCGGGTAACGTCGAACGACCCGTCTGAAAAAAAATTGGTGCGACACGAGGACTTCCCAGGAGGTCACCCATCCGAGTACTACTCTCGCCCAAGCACACTTATTTGCGGAGTTCTGATGGGATCCGGTGCATTAGTGTTGGTATGATCGCACCCGTTTAATTCCGCGCTGCAAATACATAAATTCCTTCTCCTTTCTTCCCCCTCCCGTCATTTGTTTCCTTGTGCGTGCGCACTGCACCTCCCGTTCTCGTTCTAATATCAAGTAAAATGTCACGGCACCGTGACTCACATTTGCGAATAAACCTGAGGACCATAATTCAAGTTGCGCGTAACGTCGAAAGAATCATTTGCAAAAAAATGGGTGCAACACGAGGACTTCACAAGAAAATGGGTGAAATATAAGGACTTCGCAGGAGGTAACCCATGCTAGTAGTACTCTCGCCAAAGCACCCTTATCTACGGAGTTCTGATAGAATCCGTTGCATTAGTGCTGGTATGATCGCACCTGTTTCATTTTGTGCTGAAAATACATACACTCCTTCTCCTTCCCTCCCCCTCCCATCAATTGTTTCCTTGTGCGTTCACACTGCACCTCTTCTTCTCGTTCTAATATCGATTAAAATGCCCCTGCTTCTTGACTCACATTTGCGTATAAACCAGCGGACCCTAGTTCCAGTCGCGAGTAACGTCGAACGACCCGTCTGAAAAAAAATTGGTGCGACACGAGGACTTCCCAGGAGGTCACCCATCCGAGTACTACTCTCGCCCAAGCACACTTAACTGCGGAGTTCTGATGGGATCCGGTGCATTAATGCTGGTATGATCGCACCCGTTTAATTTCGCGCTGCAAATACATAAATTCCTTCTCTTTTCTTCCCCCTCCCGTCATTTGTTTCCTTGTGCGTGCGCACTGCACCTCCCGTTCTCGTTCTAATATCAAGTAAAATGTCACGGCAACGTGACTCACATTTGCGAATAAACCTGAGGACCATAATTCAAGTCGCGCGTAACGTCGAAAGAATCATTTGCAAAAAAATGGGTGCAACACGAGGACTTCACAAGAAAATGGGTGAAATATAAGGACTTCGCAGGAGGTAACCCATGCTAGTACTACTCTCGCCAAAGCACCCTTACCTACGGAGTTCTGATAGAATCCGTTGCATTATTGCTGGTATGATCGCACCTGTTTCATTTTGTGCTGAAAATACATACACTCCTTCTTCTTCCCTCCCCCTCCCATCAATTGTTTCCTTGTGCGTTCACACTGCACCTCTCCTTCTCGTTCTAATATCGATTAAAATGCCCCTGCTTCTTGACTCACATTTGCGTATAAACCAGAGGACTCTAATTCCAGTCGAACGACCCATCTGAAAAAAAATTGTTGCGATACGAGGACTTACCAAGAGGTCACCCATCCGAGTACTACTCTCGCCCAAGCACACTTAACTACAGAGTTATGATGGGATCCAGTGCATTAGTTCTGGTATGATGCCACTTGTTTAATTTTGCGCTTCAAATACATACACTCCTTCTCTTTTCTTCCTCATCCCATCATTTGTTTCCTTGTGCGTGCGCACTGCACCTCCCGTACTCGTTCTAATATCAAGTAAAATGCCACGGCGCCGTGACTCACATTTGCGAATAAACCTGCGGACTATAAATCAAGTCGCGCATAACGTCGAAGGAATCATCTGCAAAAAGACGGGTGCAACACGAAGACCTCCCAAGAAAATGGGTGAAATATAAGGACTTCGCAGGAGGTCACCCATCCGAGTACTTTTTTCGCCCAAGCACCCTTAACTGCGGAGTTCTGATAGAATCCGTTGCACTAGTGCTGGTATGATCCTTCATGTTTCATTCTGCACTGCAAATACACACACTCTTTCTCCTCCCATCCCCCCTCCCGTCATTTGTTTCCTTGTGCGTGCACTCTGCATCTCTCTTTCTCATTCTAATATCAAGTAATATGCCCCGGCACTGTGACTCACCTTTGCAAATGAACCAGCGGTTTATAATTCCATTCGTGTGTAACGTCGAACAACCCATCCGAAAAAAATGGGTGCAACACGAGGGAATCCCAAGTCGTCACCCATCCGAGTACTACGCTCGCCCAAGCACACTTAACTGCGGAGTTCTGATGGGATCCAGAGCTTTAGTGCTGGTAAGATCGCACTTGTTTAATTTCGAGCTGCAAATACATACACTCCTTCTCCTTTCTTCCCCCTCCCGTCACTTGTTTCCTTGTTCGTTAACACTTCACCTCTCATTCTCGTTTTAATATCGATTAAAATGCCCCTGCTTCTTGACTCACATTTGCGTATAAACTAGCGGACCCTAGTTCCAGACGCGCGTAACGTCGAAAGACCCGTCTAAAAAAAAATTGGTGCGACACGAGGACTTCCCAGGAGGTCACCCATCCGAGTACTACTCTCGCCCAAACACACTTAACTGCGGAGTTCTGATGGGATCCGGTGCATTAGTGCTGGTATGATCGCACCTGTTTAATTCCGCGCTGCAAATACATAAACTCCTTCTCCTTTCCTCCCCCTCCCGTCATTTGTTTCCTTGTGCGTGCGCACTGCACCTCCCGTTTTCGTTCTAATATCAAGAAAATGCTACAGCACCGTGACTCACATTTGCGAATAAACCTGAGAACCATAATTCAAGTTGCGCGTAACGTCGAAAGAATAATCTGCAAAAAAATGGGTGCAACACGAGGACTTCACAAGAAAATGGGTGAAATATAAGGACTTCGCAGGAGGTAAGCCATGCTAGTACTACTCTCGCCCAAGCACCCTTACCTACGGAGTTCTGATAGAATCCGTTGCATTAGTGCTGGTATGATCGCACCTGTTTCATTTCACGCTGCAAATACATGCACTCCTTCTCCTTTCTTCCCCCTCCCGTCATTTGTTTCCTTGTGCGTGCGCACTGCACCTCTCGTTCTCGTTCAAATATCAAGTAAAATGCCACGGCGCCGTGACTCACATTTGCGAATAAACCTGCGAACCATAATTAAAGTCGCGCGTAACGTCGAACGGCACATCTGAAAAAAAGAAAATGGGTGCAACACGAGAACTTCCCATGAGGTAACCCATCATTGTACTACTTTCGCCAAAGCACACTTAACTGCGGAGTTCTGATGGGATTCGGTGCATTTGTGCTGGTGTGACCGCACCTGTTTAATTTCGTGCTGAAAATACATACACTCCTTCTTCCCTCCCCCCCTCCCATCATTTGTTTCTTTGTGCGTTCACACTGCACCTCTCCTTCTCCTTCTAATATCGATTAAAATACCCCTGATTCTTGACTCACATTTGCGTATATACCAGCGGACCATAGTTCCAGTCGCGCGTAACGTCGAACGACCCGTCTGAAAAAAAATTGGCGCAACACAAGGACTTCCCAGGAGGTCACCCATCCGAGTACTACTCTCGCCCAAGCACACTTAATTGCAGAGTTCTGATGGGATCCAGTGCATTAGTGCTGGTATGATCGCACCTCTTTAATTTCGCGCTGCAAATACATAAACTGCTTCTCCTTTCTTCCCCCTCCCGTCATTTGTTTCCTTGTGCGTGGGCACTGCACCTCCCGTGCTCGTTCTAATATCAAGTAAAATACTACGGTGCCGTGACTCACATTAGCGAATAGACCTGAGGATCATAATTCAAGTCGCGCGTAACGTCGAAAGAATCATTTGCAAAAAAATGGGTGCAACACGAGAACTTTACAAGAAAATGGGTGAAATATAAGGACTTCGCAGGAGGTAACCCATGCTAGTACTACTCTCGCCCAAGCACCCTTACCTACGGAGTTCTGATAGAATCCGCTGCATTAGTGCTGGTATGATCGCACCTGTTTAATTCTGCACTGCAAATACATACACTATTTCTCCTCCCATCCCCCCTCCCGTCATTTGTTTCCTTGTGCGTGCACTCTGCATCTCTCTTTCTCGTTCTAATATCAAGTAATATGCCCCGGCACCGTGACTCACCTTTGTAAATAAACCAGCGGTTTATAATTCTATTCGCGTGTAATGTTGAACAACCCATCCGAATACTAATCTCGCCCAAGCACACTTCACTGCGGAGTTCTGATGGGATCTGATGCATTAGTGCTGGTATGATCACACCTGTTTAATTTTGCACTGCAAATACATAAACTCATTCCCCTTTCTTCCCCCTCCCGTCATTTGTGGAGTTCTGATGCGCACTGCACCTCTCGTTCTCGTTCAAATATCAAGAAAATGCTACAGCACCGTGACTCTCATTTGCGAATAAACCTGAGGACCATAATTCAAGTCGTGCGTAACATCGAAAGAATCATCTGCAAAAAAATGGGTGCAACACGAGGACTTCACAAGAAAATGGGTGAAATATAAGGACTTCGCAGGAGGTAACCCATGCTAGTACTACTCTCGCCCAAGCACCCTTACCTACGGAGTTCTGATAGAATCTGATGCATTAGTGCTGGTATGACCGCACCTGTTTAATTTCATGCTGAAAATACATACACTCCTTCTTCCCTCCCCCCCTCCCATCATTTGTTTCCTTGTGCGTTCACATTGCACCTCTCCTTCTCGTTCTAATATCGATTAAAATACCCCTGATTCTTGACCCTCATTTGCGTATAAACCAGCGGACCATAGTTCCAGTCGCGCGTAATGTCGAACGACCCGTCTGAAAAAAAATTGGTGCAACACAAGGACTTCCCAGGAGGTCACCCATCCGAGTACTACTCTCGCCCAAACACACTTAACTGCGGAGTTCTGATGGGATCCAGGGCAATAGTGCTGGTATGATCGCACCCATTTAATTTCGCGCTGCAAATAGATAAACTCCTTCTCCTTTCTTCCCCCTCCCGTCATTTGTTTCCTTGTGCGTGCGCACTGCACCTCTCGTTCTCGTTCAAATATCAAGTAAAATGCCACGACGCCGTGACTCACATTTGCGAATAAATCTGCGGACCGTAATTAAAGTCGCGCGTAACGTCGAACGGCACATCTGAAAAAAAAAATGGGTGCAACACGAGGACTTCACAAGAAAATGAGTGAAATATAAGGACTTCGCAGGAGGTAACCCATGCTAGTACTACTCTCGTCGAAGCACCCTTACCTACGGAGTTCTGATAGAATCCGCTGCATTTGTGCTGGTATGATCGCACTTGTTTCATTTCGTGCTGAAAATACATACACTCCTTCTCCTTCCCTCCCCCTCCCATCAATTGTTTCCTTGTGCGTTCACACTGCACCTCTCCTTATCGTTCTAATATCGATTAAAATGCCCCTGCTTCTTGACTCATATTTGCGTATAAACCAGTGGACCCTAGTTCCAATCGTGCGTAACGTCGAACGACCCGTCTGAAAAAAAAATTAGTGCGACACGAGGACTTCCCAGGATGTCACCCATCCGAGTTCTACTCTCGCCCAAGCGCACTTAACTGCGAAGTTCTGATGGTATCCGGTGCATTAGTGCTGGTATGATCGCACCCTTTTAATTTTGCGCTGCAAAAACATAAACTCCTTCTCCTTTCTTCACCCTCCCGTTATTTGTTTCCTTGTGCGTGCGCACTGCACCTCCCGTGCTCGTTCTAATATCAAGTAAAATGCTACGGTGCCGTGACTCACATTTGCGAATAAACCTGAGGACCATAATTCAAGTCGCGCGTATCGTCGAAAGAATCATCTGCAAAAAAATGGGTGCAACACGAGAACCTCCTAAGAAAATGGGTGAAATATAAGGACTTCGCAGGAGGTCACCCATCCTAGTGCTACACTCGCCCAAGCACCCTTAACTTGCGGAGTTCTGATAGAATCCGTTGCATTGGTGCTGGTATGATTGCTCATGTTTCATTCTGCGCTGCAAATACATACACTTTTTCTCCCTCCATCCTCCCTCTCGTCATTTGTTTCCTTGTGCGTGCACTCTGCATCTCTCCTTCTCGTTCTAATATCGATTAAAATGCCCCTGCTTCTTGACTCACATTTGCGTATAAACCAGGGGACCCAAGTTCCAGTCGCGCGTAACGTCGAACGACCCGTCTGAAAAAAAAAATTAGTGCGACACAAGGACTTCCAGGAGGTCACCCATCCGAGTACTACTCTCGCCCAAGCACACTTAACTGCGGAGTTCTGATAGGATCCGGTGCATTAGAGCTGGTATGATCGCACCTGTTTAATTTCGCGCTTCAAATACATAAACTCCTTCTCCTTTCTTCCCCCTCCCGTCATTTGTTTCCATGTGCGTGCGCACTGCACCTCTCGTTCTCGTTCAAATATCAAGTAAAATACCACGGCGCAGTGACTCACATTTGCGAATAAATCTGCGGACCATAATTAAAGTCGCGCGTAACGTCGAACGACACCTCTGAAAAAAAGAAAATGGGTGCAACACGAGAACTTCCCAGGAGGTAACCCATCATTGTACTACTTTCGCCAAAGCACACTTAACTGCGGAGTTCTGATGGGATCCGGTGCATTTGTGCTGGTGTGACCGCACCTGTTTAATTTCGTGCTGAAAATACATACACTCCTTCTTCCCTCCCCACTCCCATCATTTGTTTCCTTGTGCGTTCACACTGCACCTCTCCTTCTCGTTCTAATATCGTTTAAAATGCCCCTGATTCTTGACTCACATTTGCGTATAAACCAGCGGACAATAGTTCCAGTCGCGCCTAACGTCGAACGACCCATCTGAAAAAAAGTTGTTGCGTTACGAGGACTTCCCAAGAGGTCACCCATCCGAGTACTACTCTCGTCCAAGCACACTTAACTGCAGAGTTCTGATGGAATCCAGTACAGTAGTGCTGATATGATGCCACTTGTTTAATTTTGGGCTTCAAATACATACACTCATTCTCGTTTCTTCCTCATCCCGTCATTTGTTTCCTTGTGCGTGCGCACTGCACCTCCCGTACTCGTTCTAATATCAAGTAAAAGGTCACGGTGCCGTGACTCACATTTACGAATAAATCTGCGGACCATGAATCAAGTCGTGCGTAACGTCGAAAGAATCATCTGCAAAAAGATGGGTGCAACACGAGGACCTCCCAAGAAAATGGGTGAAATATAAGGACTTCACAGGAGGTCACCCATCCGAGTACTTTTCTCGCCCAAGCACCCTTAACTGCGGAGTTCTGATAGAATCCGTCGCATTAGTGCTGGTATGATCCCTCATGTTTCATTCTGCACTGCAAATACATACACTCTTTCTCCTTCCATCCCCCGTCCCGTCATTTGTTTCCTTGTGCGTGCGAACTGAACCTCTCGTTGTCGTTCAAATATCAAGTAAAAGGCCACGGCGCCGTGACTCACATTTGCGAATAAATCTGCGGACCATAATTAAAGTCGCGCGTAACGTCGAACGGCACATCTGAAAAAAAAAAATGGGTGCAACACGAGAACTTCCCAGGAGGTAACCCATCATTGTACTACTTTCGCCAAAGCACACTTAACTGCGGAGTTCTGTTGGGATCCGGTGCATTTGTGCTGGTGTGACCGCACCTGTTTATTTTCGTGCTGAATATACATACACTCCTTCTTCCCTCCCCCCCTCCCATCATTTGTTTCCTTGTGCGTTCACACTGCACCTCTCCTTCTCGTTCTAATATCGATTAAAATGCCCCTGATTCTTGACTCACATTTGCGTATAAACCAGCGGACCATAGTTCTAGTCGCGCGTAACGTCGAACGACCCGTCTGAAAAAAATTGGTGCGACACGAGGACTTCCCAGGAGGTCACCCATCCGAGTACTAATCTCGCCCAAGCACACTTCACTGCGGAGTTCTGATGGGATCCGGTGCATTAGTGCTGGTGTGATCGCACCTGTTTAATTGTTGCAATACGAGGACTTCCCAAGAGGTCACCCATCCGAGTACTACTCTCGCCCAAGTACAGTTAACTGCAGAGTTCTGATGGGATCCAGTGCATTATTGCTGGTATGATGCCACTTGTTTAATTTTGCGCTTCAAAAACATACGCTCCTTCTCTTTTCTTCCTCCTCCCGTCATTTGTTTCCTTGTGCGTGCGCACTGCATCTCCCGTACTCGTTCTAATATCAAGTAAAATGCCACGGCGCCGTGACTCACATTTGCGAATAAACCTGCGGACCATAAATCAAGTCGTTCGTAACGTCGAAAGAATCATCTGCAAAAAGATGGGTGCAACACGAGGAACTCCCAAGAAAATGGGTGAAATATAAGGACTTCGCAGGAGGTCACCCATCCGAGTACTTTTCTCGCCCAAGCACCCTTAACTGCGGAGTTCTAATAGAATCCGTTGCATTAGTGCTGGTACGATCCCTCATGTTTCATTCTGCACTGCAAATACATACACTCTTTCTCCTCCCATCCTCCCTCCCGTCATTTGTTTCCTTTTGCGTGCACTCTGTATCTCTCTTTCTCGTTCTAATATCAAGTAATATGCCCCGGCACCGTGACTCACCTTTGCAAATGAACTTGCGATTTATAATTCCATTCGCGCGTAACGTCGAACAACCCATCCGAAAAAAAAATAGGTGCAACACGAGGGCTTCCCAGGTGGACACCCATCCGAGTACTACTCTTGCCCAAGCACACTTAACTGCGGAGTTCTGATGGGATCCGGAGCTTTAGTGCTGGTATGATCGCACCTGTTTAATTTCGCGCTGCAAATACATACACTCCTTGTCTTTTCTTCCCCCTCCCGTCATTTGTTTCCTTGTGCGTTCACACTTCACCTCTCATTCTCGTTCTAATATCGATTAAAATGGCCCAGCTTCTTGACTCACATTTGCGTATAAACCAGCGGACCCTAATTCCAGACGAGCGTAACGTCAAACGACCCGTCTGAAAAAAAATTTGTGCGACACGAGGAGTTCACAAGAAAATGGGTGAAATATAAGGACTTCGCAGGAGGTAACCCATGCTAGTACTACTCTCGCCCAAGCACCCTTACCTACGGAGTTCTGATAGAATCTGTTGCATTAGTGCTGGTATGATCGCACCTGTTTCATTTCGTGCTGAAAATACATACACTCCTTCTCCTTCCCTCCCCCTCCCATAATTTGTTTCCTTGTGCGTTCACACTGCACCTCTCATTCTCGTTCTAATATCGATTAAAATGCCCCTTCTTTTTGACTCACATTTGCGTATAAACCAGCGGACCCTAGTTCAAGTCGCGCGTAACGTCGAACGACCCGTCTGAAAAAAAATTGTTGCGACACGAGGACTTCCCAAAAGGTCACCCATCCGAGTACTACTCTTGCCCAAGCACACTTAACTGCGAAGTTTTGATGGGATCCGGTGCATTAGTGCTGGTATGATCGCACCTGTTTAATTTTGCACTGCAAATACATACACTCCTTCTCTTTTCTTCCCCCTCCCGTCATTTGTTTCCTTGTGCGTGCGCACTGCACCTCCCGTACTCGTTCTAATATCAAGTAAAATGCCACGGCGCCGTGACTCACATTTGCAAATAAACCTGCGGACCATAAATCAAGTCGCGCGTAACGTCAAAAGAATCATCTGCAAAAAGATGGTTGCAACACGAGGACCTCCCAAAAAAATGGGTGAAATATAAGGACTTCGCAGGAGGTCACCCATCCGAGTACTTTTCTCGCCCAAGCACCCTTAACTGCGGAGTTCTGATAGAATCCGTTGCATTAGTGCTGGTATGATCCCTCATGTTTCATTATGCACTGCAAATACATACACTCTTTCTCCTCCCATCCTCCCTCCCGTCATTTGTTTCCTTTTGCGTGCACTCTCCATCTCTCTTTCTCGTTCTAATATCAAGTAATATGCCCCGGCACCGTGACTCACCTTTGCAAATGAACCTGCGGTTTATAATTCCATTCGAGCGTAACGTCGAACAACCCATCCGAAAAAAAATAGGTGCAACACGAGGGCTTCCCAGGTGGACACCCATCTGAGTACTACTCTCGCCCAAGCACACTTAACTGCGGAGTTCTGATGGGATCCGGAGCTTTAGTGCTGGTATGATCGCACCTGTTTAATTTCGCGCTGCAAATACATACACTCCTTCTCCTTTCTTCCCCCTCCCGTCATTTGTTTCCTTGTGCGTTCACAATTTACCTCTCATTCTCGTTCTAATTTCGATTAAAATGCCCTTGCTTCTTGACTCACATTTGCGTATAAACCAGTGGACCCTAGTTCCAGACGAGCGTAACGTCGAAAGACCCGTCTGAAAAAAAATTGGTGCGACACAAGGACTTCACAAGAAAATGGGTGAAATATAAGGACTTCGCAGGAGGTAACCCATCCGAGTACTACTCTCGCCCAAGCACACTTAACTGCGGAGTTCTGATGGGATCCGGAGCTTTAGTGCTGGTATGATCGCACCTGTTTAATTTCGCGCTGCAAATACATACACTCCTTCTCCTTTCTTCCCCCTCCCGTCATTTGTTTCCTTGTGCGTTCACACTTTACCTCTCATTCTCGTTCTAATTTCGATTAAAATGCCCCTACTTCTTGACTCACATTTGCGTATAAACCAGCGGACCCTAGTTCCAGACGCGCGTAACGTCGAACGACCCGTCTTAAAAAAAATTGGTGCGACACGAGGACTTCCCAGGAGGTCAACCATCCGAGTAATAATCTCGCCAAGCACACTTAACTGCGGAGTTCTGATGGGATCTAGGGCTTTAGTGCTGGTATGATCGCACCTGTTTAGTTTCGCGCTGCAAATACATACACTCCTTCTCCTTTCTTCCCCCTCCCGTCATTTGTTTCCTTGTGCGTTCACACTTCACCTCTCATTCTCGTTCTAATATCGGTTAAAATGCCCCTGCTTCTTGACTCACATTTGCGTATAAACCAGCGAACCCTAGTTCCAGATGAGCGTAACGTCGAACGACCCGTCTGAAAAAAAATTGGTGCGACACGAGAACTTCACAAGAAAATGGGTGAAATATAAGGACTTCGCAGGAGGTAACCCATGCTAGTACTACTCTCGCCCAAGCACCCTTACCTACGGAGTTCTGATAGAATCTGTTGCATTAGTGCTGGTATATTCGCACCTGTTTCATTTTGTGCTGAAAATACATACACTCCTTCTCCTTCCCTCCCCCTCCCATAATTTGTTTCCTTGTGCGTTCATACTGCACCTTTCCTTCTCGTTCTAATATCGATTAAAATGCCCCTTTTTTTTGACTCACATTTGCGTATAAACCAGCGGACCCTAGTTCAAGTCGCGCGTAACGTCGAACAACCCGTCTGAAAAAAAATTGGTGCGACACGAGGACTTCCCAGGAGGTCCCCCATCCGAGTACTACTCTCGCCGAAGCACACTTAACTGCGGAGTTCTGATGGGATCCGGTGCATTAGTGCTGGTATGATCGCACCTGTTTAATTTTGCGGTGCAAATACATACACTCCTTCTCTTTTCTTCCCCCTCCCGTCATTTGTTTCCTTGTGCGTGCGCACTGCACCTCCTGTACTCGTTCTAATATCAAGTAAAATGCCACGGCACCGTGTCTCAAATTTGCGAATAAACCTGCGGACCATAAATCAAGTCGCGCGTAACGTCAAAAAAATCATCTGCAAAAAGATGGGTGCAACACGAGGACCTCCCAAGAAAATGGGTGAAATATAAGGACTTTGCAGGAGGTCACCCATCCGAGTACTTTTCTCGCCCAAGCACCCTTAATTGCGGAGTTCTGATAGAATCCGTTGCATTAGTGCTGGTATGATCCCTCATGTTTCATTCTGCACTACAAATACACACACTCTTTCTCCTCCCATCCCCCCTCCCGTCATTTGTTTCCTTGTGCGTGCACTCTGCATCTCTTTTTCTCATTCTAATATCAAGTAATATGCCCCGGCACCGTGACTCACCTTTGCAAATGAACCAGCGGTTTATAATTCCATTCGCGCGTAACGTCGAACAACCCATCCAGAAAAAAGTGGTGCAACACGAGGGATTCCCAAGGCGTCACCCATCCGAGTACTGCGCTCGCCCAAGCACAATTAACTGCGGAGTTCCAATGGGATCAGGAGCTTTAGTGCTGGTAAGATCCCACCTGTTTAATTTCGCGCAGCAAATACATACACTCCTTCTCCTTTCTTCCCCCTCCCGTCATTTGTTTTCTTGTGCGTTCACAGTTCACCTCTCATTCTCGTTCTAATATCGATTAAAATGCCCCTGCTTCTTGACTCACATTTGCGTATAAACCAGCGGACCCTAGTTCCAGACGCGCGTAACGTCGAAAGACCCGTCTGAAAAAAAATTGGTGCGACACGAGGACTTCCCAGGAGGTCACCCGTCCGAGTACTAATGTCGCCCAAGCACACTTCACTGCGGAGTTCTGATGGGATCCAGTGCATTAGTGCTGGTATGATCGCACATGTTTAATTTGGCGCTGAAAATACATAAACTCATTCCCCTTTCTTCCCCCTCCCGTCATTTGTTTCCTTTTGTGTGCGCACTGTACCTCCCGTGCTCGTTCTAATATCAAGTAAAATGCCACGGCGTCGTGACTCACATTTGCGAATAAACCTGAGGACCATAATTCAAGTCGCGCGTAACGTCGAACGACACATCTCAAGAAAAGAAAATGGGTGCAACACGAGAACTTCCGAGGAGGTAACCCATCATTGTACTACTTTCGCCAAAGCACACTTAACTGCGGAGTTCTGATGGGATCCGGTGCATTTGTGCTGGTGTGACCGCACCTGTTTAATTTCGTGCTGAGAATACATACACTCCTTCTTCCCTCCCCCCCTCCCATCATTTGTTTCCTTGTTCGTTCACACTGCACCTCTCCTTCTCGTTCTAATATCGATTAAAATGCCCTTGATTCTTGACTCACATTTGTGTATAAACCAGCGGACCATAGTTCTAGTCGCGCGTAACGTCGAACGACCCATCTGAAAAAAAATTGTTGCGATACGAGGACTTCCCAAGAGGTCACCCATCCGAGTACTACTCTCGCCCTAGCACACTTAACTGCAGAATTTTAATGGGATCCAGTGCATTAGTGCTGGTATGATGCCACTTGTTTAATTTTGCGCTTCAAATACATTCACTCCTTCTCTTTTCTTCCTCCTCTCGTCATTTGTTTCCTTGTGCGTGCGCACTGCACCTCCCGTACTCGTACTAATATCAAGTAAAATGCCACGGCGCCGTGACTCACATTTGCGAATAAACCTGTGGACCATAAATCAAGTCGCGCGTAACGTCGAAAGAATCATCTGCAAAAAGATGGGTGCAACACGAGGACCTCCCATGAAAATGGGTGAAATATAAGGACTTCGCAAGAGGTCACCCATCCGAGTACTTTTCTCGCCCAAGCACCCTTAACTGCGGAGTTCTGATAGAATCCGTTGCATTAGTGCTAGTATGATCCCTCATGTTTCATTCTGCACTGCAAATACATACACTCTTTCTCCTTCCATCCCCCCTCCCGTCATTTATTTCCTTGTGCGTCCACTCTGCATCTCCCTTTCTCGTTCTAATATCGAGTAATATGCTCCGGCACCGTGACTCACCTTTGCAAATGAACCAGCGGTTTATAATTCCATTCGCGCGTAACGTCGAAAAACCCATCCGAAAAAAAATAGGTGCAACACGAGGGCTTCCCAAGTGGTCACCCATCTGAGTACTACGGTCGCCCAAGCACACTTAATTGCGGAGCTCTGATGGGATCCGGAGCTTTAGTGCTGGTATGATCGCACCTGTTTAATTTCGCGCTGCAAATACATACACCCCTTCTCCTTTCTTCCCCCTACCGTCATTTGTTTCCTTGTGCATTAACACTTCACCTCTCATTCTCGTTCTAATATCGATTAAAATGCCCCTGCTTCTCGACTCACATTTATGTATAAACCAGCGGACCCTAGTTCCAGACGCATGTAACGTCGAAAGACCCGTCTGAAAAAAAATTGGTGCGACATGAGGACTTCCCAGGAGGTCACCTGTCCGAGTACTAATGTCGCTCAAGCACACTACACTGCAAAGTTCTGATGGGATCCGGTGCATTAGTGCTGGCATGATCGCACCAGTTTAATTTCGCGCTGCAAATACATAAACTCATTCCCCTTTCTTCCCCCTCCCGTCATTTGTTTCCTTGTGCATGGGCACTGCACCTTCTGTTCTCGTTCTAATATCAAGTAAAATGCTACAGCGCCGTGAATCACATTTGCGAATAAACCTGAGGACCATAATTCTAGTCGCGCGTAACGTCGAAAGACTCATTTGCAAGAAAATGGGTGAAATATAAGGACTTCCCAGGAGGTAACCCATGCTACTACTACTCTCGCCCAAGCACCCTTACCTACGGAGTTATGATAGAATCCGTTGCATTAGTGCTGGTATGATCGCACCTGTTTCATTTCGCGCTGCAAATACATAAACTCTTTTTCCTTTCTTCCCCCTCCCGTGATTTTTTTCCTTGTGCGTGCGCACTGCACCTCTCGTTCTCATTCAAAAATCAAGAAAAATGCCACGGCGCCGTGACTCACATTTGCGAATAAATCTGCGGACCATAATTAAAGTCACGCGTAACGTCGAACGGCACATCTGAAAAAAAAAATGGGTGCGACACGAGAACTTCCCAGGAGGTAACCCATCATTGTACTACTTTCGCCAAAGCACACTTAACTGCGGAGTTCTGATGGGATCCGGTGCATTTGTGCTGGTGTGACCGCACCTGTTTAATTTCGTGCTTAAAATACATACACTCCTTCTTTCCTCCCGCCCTCCCATCATTTGTTTCCTTTTGCGTTCACATTGCACCTCTCCTTCTCATTCTAATATCGATTAAAATGCCCTTGATTCTTGACTCACATTTGCGTATAAACCAGCGGACCATAGTTCCAGTCGCGCGTAATGTCGAACGACCTATCTGCAAAAAAATTGTTGCGATACGAGGACTTCTCAAGAGGTCACCCATCCGAGTACTACTCTCGCCCAAGCACACTTAACTGCAGAGTTCTGATGGGATCCAGTGCATTAGCGCTGGTATGATGCCACTTGTTTAATTTTGCGATTCAAATACATACACTCCTAATCTTTTCTTCCTCCTCCCGTCATTTGTTTCCTTGTGCGTGCGCACTGCACCTCCCGTACTCGTTCTAATATCAAGTAAAATGCCACGGCGCCGTGACTCACATTTGCGAATAAACCTGCGGACCATAAATCAAGTCGCGCATAACGTCGAAAGAATCATCTGCAAAAAGATGGGTGTAACACGAGGACCACCAAAGAAAATGGGTGAAATATAAGGACTTCGCAGGAGGTCACCCATCCGAGTACTTTTCTCGCCCAAACACCCTTAACTGCGGAGTTCTGATAGAATCCGTTGTATTAGTGCTGGTATGATCCCTCATGTTTCATTCTGCACTGCAAATACATACACTCTTTCTCCTTCCATCCCCCCTCCCGTCATCTGTTTCCTTGTGCGTGCACTCTGCATCTCTCTTTCTCGTTCTAATATCAAGTAATATGCTCCGGCACCGTGACTCACCTTTGCAAATGAACCAGCGGTTTATAATTCCATTCGCGCGTAACGTCGAACAACCCATCCAAAACAAAATAGGTGCAACACGAGGGCTTCCCAAGTGGTCACCCATCAGAGTACTACTCTCGCCCAAGCACACTTAACTGCAGAGTTCTGATGGGATCCGGACCTTTAGTGCTGGTATGATCGCACCAGTTTAATTTCGTGCTGCAAATACATACACTCCTTCTCATTTCTTCCCCCTCCTGTCATTTGTTTCCTTGTGCGTTCACACTTCACCTCTCATTCTCGTTCTAATATCGATTAAAATGTCCCTGCTTCTTGACTCACATTTGCGTATAAACCAGCGGACCCTAGTTCCAGATGCGCGTAACGTCGAACGACCTGTCTGAAAAATATTTGTGCGACACGAGGACTTCCCAGGAGGTCACCCATCTGAGTACTAATCTCGTCCAAGCACACTTCACTGCAGAGTTCTGATGTGATCCGGTGCAATGGTGCTGGTATGATCGCACCTATTTAATTTTGCGCTGCAAATACATAAATTCATTCCCTTTTCTTCCCCCTCCGGTCATTTGTTTCATTGCGCGTGTGCACTGCACCTCCCGTTCTCGTTTTAATATCAAGTAAATAGTTATAGCGCCGAGACTCACATTTGCAAATAAACCTGAGGACCATAATTCAAGTCGCGCGTAACGTCGAAAGAATCATCTGCAAAAAAATTGGTGCAACACGAGGACTTCGCAGGAGGTAACCCATGCTAGTACAACTCTCGCCCAAGCACCCTTACATACATAGTTCTGATAGAATCCG
This sequence comes from Carica papaya, assembly GCF_054855325.1. Classification (NCBI taxonomy): domain Eukaryota; kingdom Viridiplantae; phylum Streptophyta; class Magnoliopsida; order Brassicales; family Caricaceae; genus Carica; species Carica papaya. Next base: position 28,047,626 of record NC_142313.1, read on the forward strand.
TTGCATTAGTGCTGGTATGATCGCACCAGTTTAATTTCGCGCTGCAAATACATAAACTCCATCTCCTTTCTTCCCCCTCCCGTCATTTGTTTCCTTGTGCGTGCGCACTGCACCTCTCGTTGTCGTTCAAATATCAAGTAAAATGCCACGACGCCGTGACTCACATTTGCGAATAAATCTGCGGACCGTAATTAAAGTCCCGCGTAACGTCGAACGGCACATCTGAAAAAAAAAATGGGTGCAACACGAGAACTTCCCAGGAGGTAACCCATCATTGTTCTACTTTCGCCAAAGAACACTTAACTGCGGAGTTCTGATGGGATCTGGTGCATTAGTGCTGGTGTGACCGCACCTGTTTAAAATGCCCCTGCTTCTTGACTCACATTTGCGAATAAACCTGCGGACCATAAATCAAGTCGCGCGTAACGTCGAAAGAATCATCTACAGAAAGATGGGTGCAACACGAGGACCTCCCAAGAAAATGGGTGAAATATAAGGACTTCGCAGGAGGTCACCCATCCGAGTACTTTTCTCGCCCAAACACCCTTAACTGCGGAGTTCTAATAGAATCCGTTGCATTAGTGCTGGTATGATCCCTCATGTTTCATTCTGCACTGCAAATACATACACTCTTTCTCCTTTCATCCCCCCTCCCGTCATTTGTTTCCTTGTGCGTGCACTCTGCATCTCTCTTTCTCGTTCTAATATCAAGTAATATTCCCAGGCACCGTGACTCACCTTTGCAAATGAACCAGCGGTTTACAATTCAATTCGCGCGTAACGTCGAACAACCCATCCGAAAAAAAATAGGTGCAACACGAGGGCTTCCCAAGTGGTCACCCATCCGAGTACTACTCTCGCCCAAGCACACTTAACTGCAGAGTTCTGATGGGATCCGGAGCTTTAGTGCTGGTATGATCGCACCTATTTAATTTCGTGCTGCAAATACATACACTCCTTCTCCTTTCTTCCCACTCCCGTCATTTGTTTCCTTGTGCGTTCACACTTCACCTCTCATTCTCGTTCTAATATCGATTAAAATGCCCCTGCTTCTTGACTCACATTTGCGAATAAACCTGCGGACCATAAATCAAGTCGCGCGTAACGTCGAAAGAATCATCTACAGAAAGATGGGTGCAAAACGAGGACCTCCCAAGAAAATGGGTGAAATATAAGGACTTCGCTTGAGGTCACCCATCCGAGTACTTTTCTCGCCCAAACACCCTTAACTGCGGAGTTCTGATAGAATCCATTGCATTAGTGCTGGTATGATCCCTCATGTTTCATTCTGCACTGCAAATACATACACTCTTTCTCCTTCCATCCCCCCTCCCGTCATTTGTTTCCTTGTGCGTGCACTCTGCATCTCTCTTTCTCGTTCTAATATCAAGTAATATTCCCAGGCACCGTGACTCACCTTTGCAAATGAACCAGCGGTTTATAATTCAATTCGCGCGTAACGTCGAACAACCCATCCGAAAAAAAATAGGTGCAACACGAGGGCTTCCCAAGTGGTCACCCATCCGAGTACTACTCTCGCCCAAGCACACTTAACTGCAGAGTTCTGATGGGATCCGGAGCTTTAGTGCTGGTATGATCGCACCTATTTAATTTCGCGCTGCAAATACATACACTCCTTCTCCTTTCTTCCCACTCCCGTCATTTGTTTCCTTGTGCGTTCACACTTCACCTCTCATTCTCGTTCTAATATCGATTAAAATGCCCCTGCTTCTTGACTCACATTTGCGTATAAACTAGCGGACCCTAGTTCCAGATGCGCATAACGTCGAACGACCCGTCTGAAAAAAAATTGATGCGACACGAGGACTTCCGAGGAGGTCACCCATCCGAGTACTAATCTCGCCCAAGCACACTTCACTGCGGAGTTCTGATGGGATCCAGTGCATTAGTGCTGGTATGATCGCAACTGTTTAATTTTGCGCTACAAATACATAAACTCATTCCCCTTTATTCCCCCTCCCGTCATTTATTTTTTTGTGCGTGCGCACTGCACCTCTCGTTCTCGTTCGAATATCAAGTAAAATGCCACGGCGTCGTGACTCACATTTGCGAATAAATCTGCGGACCATAATTAAAGTCGCGCGTAACGTCGAACGGCACATCTGAAAAAAAGAAAATAGGTGCAACACGAGAACTTCGCAAGAAAATTTGTGAAATATAAGGACTTCACAGGAGGTAACCCATGCTAGTACTACTCTCGCCCAAGCACCCTTACCTACGGAGTTTTGATAGAATCCATTGCATTAGTGTGGTATGATCGCACCTGTTTCATTTCGCGCTGAAAATACATACACTCCTTCACCTTCCCTCCCCCTCCCATCAATTGTTTCCTTGTGCGTTCACACTGCACCTCTTCTTCTCGTTCTAATATCGATTAAAATGCCCCTGCTTCTTGATTCACATTTGCGTATAAACCAGCGGACCCTAGTTCAAGTCACGCGTAGCGTCGAACGACCCGTCTAAAAATAAATTTGTGCGACACAAGGACTTCCCAGGAGGTCACCCACCCGAGTACTACTCTCGCCCAAGCACATTTAACTGCGGAGTTCTTATGGGATCCGGTGCATTAGTGCTGGTATGATCGCACCCTTTTAATTCCGCGCTGCAAATACATAAACTCCTTCTCCTTTCTTCCCCCTCCCGTCATTTGTTTCCTTGTGCGTGCGCACTGCACCTCCCGTGCTCGTTCTAATATCAAGTAAAATGCTATGGTGCTGTGACTCACATTAGTGAATAAACCTGAGGACCATAATTCAAGTCGCGCGTATCGTCGAAAGAATCATCTGCAAAAAAATGGGTGCAACACGAGGACATCCTAAGAAAATGGGTGAAATATAAGGACTTCGAAGGAGGTCACCCATCCTAGAGCTACTCTCGCCCAAGCACCCTTAACTTGCGGAGTTCTGATAGAATCCGTTGCATTGGTGCTGGTATGATTGCTCATGTTTCATTCTGCGCTGCAAATACATACACTTTTTCTCCCTCCATCCCCCCTCCCGTCATTTGTTTCCTTTTGCGTGCACTCTGCATCTCTCCTTCTCGTTCTAATATCGATTAAAATGCCCCTGCTACTTGACTCACATTTGCGTATAAAACAGGGGACCCTAGTTCCAGTCGTGCGTAACTTCTAACGACCCGTCTGAAAAAAAAATTAGTGCGACACGAGGACCTCCTAGGAGGTCACCCATCCGAGTACTACTCTCGCCCAAGCACACTTAACTGCGGAGTTCTGATGGGATCCGGTGCATTAGTGCTGGTATGATCGCACCTGTTTAATTTCGCGCTGCAAATACATAAACTCCTTCTCTTTTCTTCCCCCTCCCGTCATTTGTTTCCTTGTGCGTGCGCACTGAACCTCTCATTCTCGTTTAAATATCAAGAAAAATGCCACGGTACCGTGACTCACATTTGCGAATAAATCTGCGGACCATAATTAAAGTCGCGCGTAACGTCGAACGGCACATCTGAAAAAAAATGGGTGCAACACGAGAACTTCCCAGGAGGTAACCCATCATTGTACTACTTTCGCCAAAGCACACTTAACTGCGGAGTTCTGATGGGATCCGGTGCATTTGTGCTGGTGTGACCGCACCTGTTTAATTTCGTGCTGCAAATACATACACTCCTTCTTCCCTCCCGCCCTCCCATCATTTGTTTCCTTTTGCGTTCACATTGCACCTCTCCTTCTCGTTCTAATATCGATTAAAATGCCCCTGATTCTTGACTCACATTTGCGTATAAACTAGCGGACCATAGTTCCAGTCGCGCGTAACGTCGAACGACCCGTCTGAAAAAAAATTGGTGCGACACGAGGACTTCCCAGGAGGTCACCCATCCGAGTACTAATCTCACCCAAGGACACTTCACTACGGAGTTCTGATGGGATCCGGTGCATTAGTGCTGGTATGATCGCACCTGTTTAATTTTGCGCTGCAAATAAATAAACTCATTCCCCTTTCTTCCCCCTCCCGTCATTTGTTTCCTTGTGCGTGCGCACTGCACCTCCCATTCTCGTTCTAATATCAAGTAAAATGCCCAAGCACCCTTAACTGTGGAGTTCTGATAGAATCCGTTGCATTAGTGCTGGTATGATCCCTCATGTTTCATTCTACACTGCAAATACATACACTCTTTCTCCTTCCATCCCTCCTCCCGTCATTTGTTTCCTTGTGCGTGCACTCTTCATCTCTCTTTCTCGTTCTAATATCAAGTAATATGCCCCGGCACCGTGACTCACCTTTGCAAATGAACCAGTGGTTTATAATTCCATTCGCGCGTAACGTCGAACAACCCATCCGAAAAAAAATAGGTGCAACACGAGGGCTTCCCAAGTGGTCACCCATCCGAGTACTACCCTCGCCGAAGCACACTTAACTACGGGGTTCTGATGGGATCCAGAGCTTTAGTGCTGGTATGATAGCACCTGTTTAATTTCGCGCTGCAAATACATACACTCCTTCTCCATTCTTCCCCCTCCCGTCATTTGTTTCCTTGTGCGTGCACTCTGCATCTCTCCTTCTCGTTCTAATATCGATTAAAATGTCCCTGCTTCTTGACTCATATTTGCGTATAAACCAGCGGACCCTAGTTCCAATCGCGCGTAACGTCGAACGACCCGTCTGAAAAAAAATTGGTGCGACACGAGGACTTCCAATGAGGTCACCCATCCGACTACTAATCTCATCCAAGCACACTTCACTGCGGAGTTCTGATGGGATCCTGTGCATTAGTGCTGGTATGATCGCACCTGTTTAATTTTGCGCTGCAAATACATAAACTCATTCCCCTTTCTTCCCCCTCCCGTCATTTGTTTCCTCGTGCGTGCGCACTGCACCTCCCTTTCTCGTTCTAATATCAAGTAAAATGCTACAGCGCCGTGACTCACATTTGCGAATAAACTTGAGGACCATAATACAAGTCGCGCGTAAAGTCGAAAGAATCATCTGCAAAAAAATGGGTGCAACACGAGGACTTCACAAGAAAATAGGTCAAATATAAGGACTTCGCAGGAGGTAACCCATGCTAGTACTACTCTCGCCTAAGCACCCTTACCTACGGATTTCTGATAGAATCCGTTGCATTAGTGCTGGTATGATCGCACCTGTTTCATTTCGCGCTGCAAATACATACACTCCTTCTCCTTTCTTTCCCCTCCCGTCATTTGTTTCCTTGTGCGTGCGCATTGCACCTCTCGTTCTCGTTCAAATATTAAGTAAAATGCCACAGCGCCGTGACTCACATTTGCGAATAAATCTGCGGACCATAATTAAAGTCGCGCGTAACGTTGAACGGCACATCTGAAAAAAAAATGGGTGCAACACGAGAACTTCCCAGGAGGTAACCAATCATTGTACTACTTTCGCCAAAGCACACTTCACTGCGGAGTTCTGATGGGATCTGGTGCATTTGTGCTGGTGTGACCGCACCTGTTTAATTTCGTTCTGAAAATACATACACTCCTTCTTCCCTCCCCCCTTCCATCATTTGTTTCCTTGTGCGTTCACACTGCACCTCTCCTTCTCGTTCTAATATCGATTAAAATGCCTCTGATTCTTGACTCACATTTGCGTATAAGCCAGCGGACCATAGTTCCAGTTGCGCGTAATGTCGAACGACCCATCTGAAAAAAAATTGTTGCGATAGGAGGACTTCCCAAGAGGTCACCCATCCGAGTATTAATCTCGCCCAAGCACACTTGACTGCAGAGTTCTGATGGGATCTAGTGCATTAGTGCTGGTATAATGCCACTTGTTTAATTTTGTGCTTCAAATACATACACTCCTTGTTCGTGCGCACTGCACCTCCCGTACTTGTTTTAATATCAAGTAAAATGTCACGGCACTGTGACTCATATTTGTGAATAAACCTGCAGACCATAAATCAAGTCACGCGTAACGTCAAAAGAATCATTTGCAAAAAGATGGGTGCAACACGAGGACCTCCCATGAAAATGGGTGAAATATAAGGACTTCGCAGGAGGTCACCCATCCGAGTACTTTTCTCGCCCAAGCACCCTTAACTGCGGAGTTCTGATAGAATCCGTTGCATTAGTACTGGTATGATCCCTCATGTTTTATTCTGCACTGCAAATACATACACTCTTTCTCCTCCCATCCCCCCTCCCGTCATTTGTTTCCTAGTGCGTGCACTCTGCATCTCTCTTTCTCGTTCTAATATCAAGCAATATGCCCCAGCACTGTGACTCACCTTTGAAAATGAACCAGCTGTTTATAATTCCATTCGCGCGTAACGTCGAACAACCCATCCGAAAAAAAATAGGTGCAACACGAGGGCTTCCCAGGTGGTCACCGATCCGAGTACTACTCTCACCCAAGCACACTTAACTGTGGAGTTTTGATGGGATCCGGGGCTGTAGTGCTGGTATGATCGCACATGTTTAATTTCGCGCTGCAAATACATACACTCCTTCTCCTTTCTTCCCCCTCCCGTCATATGTTTCCTTGTGCGTGCGCACTGCACCTCTCGTTCTCGTTCAAATATCAAGTAAAATGCCACGGCGCCGTGACTCACATTTGCGAATAAATCTGCGGACCATAATTAAAGTCGTGCGTAACGTCGAACGGCACATATGAAAATAAAGAAAATGGGTGCAACACGAGAACTTCCCAGGAGGTAACCCATCATTGTACTACTTTCGCCAAAGCACACATAACTGCGTTGTTCTGATGGGATCCGGTGCATTAGTGCTGGTGTGACCGCACCTGTTTAATTTCGTGCTGAAAATACATACACTCCTTCTTCCCTCCCCCCCTCTCATCATTTGTTTCCTTGTGCGTTCACAGTGCACCTCTCCTTCTCGTTTGAATATGGATTAAATTGCCCCTGATTCTTGACTCACATTTGCGTATAAACAAGCGGACCATAGTTCCAGTCGAGCGTAACGTCGAACGACCCATTTGAACAAAAATTGTTGCGATACGAGGACTTCCCAATAGGTCACCCTTTCGAGTACTACTCTCGCCCAAGCACACTTAACTGCAGAGTTCTGATGGGATCCGGTGCATTAGTGCTGGTATGATGCCACTTGTTTAATTTTGCGCTTCAAATACATACACTCCTTCTCTTTTCTTCCTCCTCCCGTCATTTGTTTCCTTGTGCGTGCGAACTGCACCTCCTGTACTCGTTCTAATATCAAGTAAAATGCCACGGAGCCGTGAATCACATTTGCGAATAAACCTGCGGACCATAAATCAAGTCGCGCGTAACGTCGAAAGAATCATCTGCAAAAAGATGGGTGCAACACGAGGACCTCCCAAGAAAATGGGTGAAATATAAGGACTTTGCAGGAGGTCACCCATCCGAGTACTTTTCTCGCCCAAGCACCCTTAACTGCAGAGTTCTGATAGAATCCGTTGCATTAGTGCTGGTATGATCCCTCATGTTTCATTCTGCACTGCAAATACATACACTCTTTCTCCTCCCATCCCCCCTCCCGTCATTTGTTTCCTTGTGCGTGCACTCTGCATCTTTCTTTCTCGTTCTAATATCAAGTAATATGCCCCGGCACCGTGACTCACCTTTGCAAATGAACCAGCGGTTTATAATTCCATTCACGCGTAACGTCGAACAACCCATCCGAGAAAAAAAAGGTGCAACACGAGGGCTTCCCAAGTGGTCACCCATCCGAGTACTACTCTCGCCCAAGCACACCTAACTGCGGAGTTCTGATGGGATCCGGGGCTTTAGTGCTGATATGATCGCACCTGTTTAATTTCGCACTGTAAATACATACACTCCTTCTCCTTTCTTCCCCCTCCGTCATTTGTTTCCTTGTGCGTTCACACTTCATCTCTCCTTCTCGTTCTAATATCGATTAAAATGCCCCTGCTTCTTGACTCACAATTGCGTATAAACCAGCGGACCCTAGTTCAAGACGCGCGTAACGTCAAACGACCCGTCTGAAAAAAAATTGGTGCGACACGAGGATTTCCTAGGAGGTCACCCATCCGAGTACTAATATCGCCCAAGCACACTTAACTGCGGAGTTCTGATGGGATCCGGTGCATTAGTGCTGGTATGATAGCACCTGTTTAATTTCGCGCTGCAAATACATAAACTCATTCCCCTTTCTTACCCCTCCCGTCATTTGTTTCCTTGTGCGTGCGCACTACATCTCCCGTTCTCGTTCTAATATCAAGTAAAATGCTACAGCGTCGTGACTCACATTTGCGAATAAACTTGAGGACCATAATTCAAGTCGCGCGTAACGTCGAAAGAATCATCTGCAAAAAAATGGGTGGAACACGAGGACTTCACAAGAAAATGGGTGAAATATAAGGACTTCGCAGGAGGTAACCCATGCTAGTACTACTCTCGCCCAAGCACCCTTACCTACGGAGTTTTGATAGAATCCATTGCATTAGTGTGGTATGATCGCACCTGTTTCATTTCGCGCTGAAAATACATACACTCCTTCTCCTTCCCTCCCCCTCCCATTAATTGTTTCCTTGTGCGTTCACACTACACCTCTCCTTCTCGTTCTAATATCGATTAAAATGCCCCTGCTTCTTGACTCACATTTGCGTATAAACCAGTGGACCCTAGTTCCAGTCGCACGTAACGTCGTTCGACCCGTCTAAAAAAAAAATTAGTGCGACACGAGGACTTCCCAGAAGGTCACCCATCCGAGTACTACTCTCGCCAAAGCACACTTAACTGCGAAATTCTGATGGGATTCGGTGCATTAGTACTAGTATGATGGCACCTGTTTAATTTCGCGCTGCAAATAGATAAACTCCATCTCCTTTCTTCCCCCTCCCGTCATTTGTTTCCTTGTGTGTACGCACTGCACCTCTCGTTCTCTTTCAAATATCAAGTAAAATGCCACGACGCCGTGACTCACATTTGCGAATAAATATGCGGACCATAATTAAAGTCGCGCGTAACGTCGAACGGCACATCTGAAAAAAAGAAAATGGGTGCAACACGAGGACATCCCAAGTGGTCACCCATCCGAGAACTACTCTCGCCAAAGCACACTTAACTGCAGAGTTCTGATGGGATCCGGAGCTTTAGTGCTGGTATGATCGCACATGTTTAATTTCGCGCTGCAAATACATACACTCCTTCTCGTTTCTTCCCCCTCCCGTCATTTGTTTCCTTGTGCATTCACAATTCACCTCTCATTCTCGTTCTAATATCGATTAAAATGCCCCTGCTTCTTGACTCACATTTGCGTATAAACCAGTGGACCCTAGTTCCAGTCGCGCGTAACGTCGAATGACCCGTCTGAGAAAAAAAATTAGTGCGACACGAGGACTTCCCAGGAGGTCAACCATCCGAGTACTACTATCGCCAAAGCACACTTAACTACGGAGTTCTGATGGGATCCGGTGCATTAGTGCTGGTATGATCGCACCTGTTTAATTTTGCGCTGCAAATACATAAACTCATTCTCCTTTCTTCCCCCTCCCGTCATTTGTTTCCTTGTGCGTGCGCACTGCACCTCCCGTTCTCGCTCTAATATCAAGTAAAATGCAACAGCGCCGTGACTCACATTTGCGAATAAACCTGAGGACCATAATTCAAGTCGCGCGTAACATCGAAAGAATCATCTGCAAAAAAATGGGTGCAACACGAGGACTTCACAAGAAAATGGGTGAAATATAAGGACTTCGCAGGAGGTAACCCATGCTAGTACTACTCATGCCCAAGCACCCTTACCTACGGAGTTTTGATAGAATTCGTTGCATTAGTGCTGGTATGATCGCACCTGTTTCATTTCGTGCTGCAAATACATAAACTCATTCTCCTTTCTTCCCCCTCCCGTTCTCGTTCTAATATCAAGTAAAATGGTACAGCGCCGTGACTCACATTTGCGAATAAACCTGAGGACCATAATTCAAGTCGCGCGTAACGTCGAAAGAATCATCTACAAAACATTGGGTGCAACACGAGGACCACCCAAGAAAATGGGTGAAATATAAGGACTTCGTAGGAGGTCACCCATCCGAGTACTTTTTCTCGCCCAAGCACACTTAACTGCGGAGTTCTGATAGAATCCGTTGCATTAGTGCTGGTATGAGCCCTCATGTTTCATTCTGGCAAATACATACACTATTTCTCCTTCCAACCCCCTCCCATCATTTGTTTCCTTGTGCGTGCACTCTGCATCTCTCTTTCTCGTTCAAACATCAAGTAATATGCCCCGGCACCGTGACTCACCTTTGCAAATGAACCAGCAATTTATAATTCCATTCGCGCGTAACGTCGAACAACCCATCCGAAAAAAAAATAGGTACAACACGAGGGCTTCCCAGGTGGTGACCCATCCGAGTACTACACTCGCCCAAGCACACTTAACTGCGGAGTTCTGATGGGATCCAGAGCTTTAGTGCTGGTATGATCGCACCTGTTTAATTTCGCGCTGCAAATACATACACTCCTTCTCCTTTCTTCCCCCTCCCGTCATTTGTTTCCTTGTGCGTTCACACTTCACCTCTCATTCTCGTTCTTATATCGATTAAAATGCCCCTGCTTCTTGACTCACATTTGCGTATAAACCAGCGGACCCTAGTTCCAGACACGCGTAACGTCGAACGACCCGTCTGAAAAAAAATTGGTGCGACACGAGGATTTCACAAGAAAATGGGTGAAATATAAGGACTTCGCAGGAGGTAACCCATGCTAGTACTACTCTCGCCCAAGCACCCTTACCTACGGAGTTCTGATAGAATCCGTTGCATTAGTGCTGGTATGATTGCACCTGTTTCATTTCGTGCTGAAAATACATACACTCCTTCTCCTTCCCTCCCCCTCCCATCAATTGTTTCCTTATGCGTTCACACTGCACCTCTCATTCTCGTTCTAATATCGATTAAAATGCCCTGCTTTTTGACTCACATTTGCGTATAAACCAGCGGACCCTAGTTTCAGTCGCGCGTAACGTCGAACGACCCGTCTGAGAAAAAATTGGTGCGACACGAGGACTTCCCAGGAAGTCACCCATCCGAGTACTAATCTCGCCCAAGCACACTTAACTGCGGAGTTCTGATGGGATCTGGTGCATTAGTGCTGGTATGATTGCATCCGTTTAATTCCGCGCTGCAAATACATAAACTCATTCTCCTTTCTTCCCCCTCCCGTCATTTGTTTCCTTGTGCGTGCGCACTGCACCTCTTGTGCTCGTTCTAATATCAAGTAAAATGCTACGGTGCCGTGACTCACATTTGCGAATAAACCTGAGGACCATAATTCAAGTCGCACGTATCGTCGAAAGAATCATCTGCAAAAAAATGAGTGCAACACGAGGACTTCCTAAGAAAATGGGTGAAATATAAGGACTTCGCAGGAAGTCACCCATCCTAGTGCTACTCTCGCCCAAGCACCCTTAACTTGCGGAGTTCTGATAGACTCCGTTGCATTGGTGCTGGTATGATCGCTCATGTTTCATTCTGCGCTGCAAATACATATACTCTTTCTCCCTCCATCCCCTCTCCCGTCATTTGTTTCCTTGTGCGTGCACTCTGTATCTCTCATTCTTGTTCTAATATCAAGTAAAATGCCCTGGCATCGTGACTCACCTTTGCGAATGAACCAGCGGTTTATAATTGCATTCACGCGTAACATCGAACGATCCATCCGAAAAAAAATGTGCGCAACACGAGGACTTCCCAGGAGGTCACCAATCCGAGTACTACTCCCGCCCAAGCACACTTAACTGCTAAGTTCTGTTGGGATACGGTGCATTAGTGCTGGTATGATGGCACCTATTTAATTTCGCGCTGCAAATACGTACACTCCTTCTTCTTTCTTCCCCTTCCCGTCATTTGTTTCCTTGTGCGTGTGCACAGCACCTCTCGTTCTCGTATAAATATCAAAGAAAATGCCACGGCACAGTGACTCACATTTTCGAATAAATCTGCGAACTATAATTAAAGTCGCGCGTAACGTCGAATGGCACTTCTGAAAAAAAAATGGGTGCAACACGAGAACTTCCCAGGAGGTAACCCATCCTTGTACTACTTTTGCCAAAGCACACTTAACTGCGGAGTTCTGATGGGATCCGGTATATTTGTGCTGGTGTGATAGCACCTGTTTAATTTCGTGCTAAAAATACATACACTCCTTCTCCTTCCCTCCCCCCTCCCATCATTTGTTACCTTGTGCGTTCACACTGTACCTCTTTTTCTCGTTCTAATATCGATAAATATGCCCCTGCTTCTTGACTCATATTTGCATATAAACAAGTGGACCATAGTTCCAGTTGCGCGTAACGTCGGACGACCCGTCTGAAAAAAAATTTGTGCGACACGAGAACTTCCCATGAGGTCACCCATCCGAGTACTACTCTCGCCCAAGCACACTTAACTGCAGAGTTATAATAGGAGACGTTGCATTAGTGCTGGTATGATCGTACCCGTTTAATTTCGCGCTGCAAATACATAAACTCCTTCTCCTTTCTTCCCCCTCCCGTCATTTGTTTCCTTGTGCGTGCGCACTGTACCTCCCGTGCTCATTTTAATATCAAGTAAAATGTTACGACGCCGTGACTCACATTTGCGAATAAACCTGAGGACAAAAATTCAAGTCGCGCGTAACGTCGAAAGAATCATCTGCAAAAAAATGGGTGCAACACGAGAACTTCCCAAGTGGTCACCCATCCGAGTACTACTCTCGCCCAAGCACACTTAATTGCGGAGTTATGATGGGATCGGTTGTATTAGTGCTGGTATGATCGCACCTGTTTAATTTTGTGCTGCAAATACATAAAATCCTTCTCCTTTCTTCCCCCTCCCGTCATTTGTTTCCTTGTGCGTGAACTCTGCATCTCTCTTTCTCGTTCTAATATCAAGTAATATGCCTCGGCAGCGTGACTCACCTTTGCAAATGAACCAGTGGTTTATAATTCCATTCGCGCGTAACGTCGAACAACCCATCTGAAAAAAAATAGGTGCAACACGAGGGCTTCCCAAGTGGTCACCCATCCGAGTACTACTCTAGCCCAAGCACACTTAACTGCGGAGTTCTGATGGGATCCGGAGCTTTAGTGCTGGTATGATCGCACCTATTTAATTTCGCACTACAAATACATACACTCCTTCTCCATTCTTCCCCCTCCCGTCATTTGTTTCCTTGTGCGTTCATACTTCACCTCTCATTCTCGTTCTAATATCGATTAAAATGCCCCTGCTTCTTGATTCACATTTGCGTATAAACCAGCGGACCCTAGTTACAGACGCGCGTAACGTCGAACGACCCGTCTGAAAAAAATTGGTGCGACACGAGGACTTCCCAGGAGGTCACCCATCCGAGTACTAATCTCGCCCAAGCACACATAACTGCGGAGTTCTGATGGGATCCGGTGCATTAATGCTGGTGTGATCGCACCTATTTAATTTCGCGCTGCAAATACATAAACTCATTCCCCTTTCTTCCCCCTCCCGTCATTTATTTCCTTGTGTGTGTGCATGCACCTCCCGTTCTCGTTCTAATATCAAGTAATATGCCACGGCGCCGTGACTCACATTTGCGAATAAACCTGAGGATCATAATTCAAGTCGCGCATAACATCGAAAGAATCATCTGTAAAAAAATGGGTGCAACACGAGGACTTCACAAGAAAATGGGTGAAATATAAGGACTTCGCAGGACGTAACCCATGCTAGTACTACTCTCGCCCAAGCACCCTTACCTACGGAGTTCTGATAGAATATGTTGCATTAGTGCTGGTATGATCGCACCTGTTTCATTTCGTGCTGAGAATACATACCCTCCTTCTTCTTCCCTCCCCCTCCCATCAATTGTTTCCTTGTGCGTTCACATTGCACCTCTCCTTCTCGTTCTAATATTGATTAAAATGCCCCTGCTTCTTGACTCACAATTGCATATAAACCAGCGGACCCCAGTTCCAGTCGCGTGAAACGTCGAACGACCCGTCTGAAAAAAAAATTGGTGTGACACGAGGACTTTCCAAGAGGTCACCCATCCGAGTACTACTCGCTCCCAAGCACACTTAACTGCGCACTTCTGATGGGATCCGGTGCATTAGTGCTGGTATGATCACACCCGTTTAATTCCGCGCTGCAAATACATAAACTCCTTCTCCTTTCTTCCCCCTCCCGTCATTTGTTTCCTTGTGCGTGCGCAATGCACCTTCCGTGCTCGTTCTAATATCAAGTAAAATGCTTCGGTGCCGTGACTCACATTTGCGAATAAACCTGAGGACCATAATTCAACTCGCGCGTATCGTCGAAAGAATCATCTGCAAAAAAATGGGTGCAACACCAGGACTTCCTAAGAAAATTGGTGAAATATAAGGACTTCGCAGGAGGTCACCCATCCTAGTGCTTCTCTCGCCCAAGCACCCTTAACTTGCGGAGTTCTGATAGAATCCGTTGCATTGGTGCTGGTATGATTGCTCATGTTTCATTCTGCGCTACAAATACATAAACTCATTCCCCTTTCTTCCCCCTCCCGTCATTTGTTTCCTTGTGCGTGCGCACTGCACCTCCCGTTCTCGTTCTAATATCAAGTAAAATGCCACGGCGCTGTGACTCACATTTGCGAATAAACCTGAGGACCATAATTCAAGTCGCGCGTAACGTCGAAATAATCATTTGCAAAGAAATGGGTGCAACACGAGGACTTCACAAGAAAATGGGTGAAATATAAGGACTTCGCAGGAGGTAACCCATGCTAGTACTACTCTCGCCCAAGCACCCTTACCTACGGAGTTCTGATAGAATCTGTTGCATTAGTGCTGGTATGATCGCACCTGTTTCATTTCGTGCTGAGAATACATACACTCCTTCTTCTTCCCTCCCCCTCCCATCAATTGTTTCCTTGTGTGTTCACACTGCACCTCTCCTTCTCGTTCTAATATCGATTAAAATGCCCCAGCTTCTTGACTCACAATTGCATATAAACCAGCGGACCCCAGTTCCAGTCGCGCGAAACGTCGAACGACCCGTCTGAAAAAAAATTGGTGTGACACGAGGACTTTCCAAGAGGTCACCCATCCGAGTACTACTCTCTCCCAAGCACACTTAACTGCGGACTTCTGATGGGATTCGGTGCATTAGTGCTGGTATGATCGCACCCGTTTAATTCTGCGCTGCAAATACATAAACTCCTTCTCCTTTCTTCCCCCTCCCGTCATTTGTTTCCTTGTGCGTGCGCACTGCACCTCCCGTGCTCGTTCTAATATCAAGTAAAATGCTTCGGTGCCGTGACTCACATTTGCGAATAAACCTGAGGACCATAATTCAAGTCGCGCGTATCGTCGAAAGAATCATCTGCAAAAAAATGGGTGCAACACCAGGACTTCCTAAGAAAATTGGTGAAATATAAGGACTTTGCAGGAGGTCACCCATCCTAGTGCTACTCTCGCCCAAGCACCCTTAACTTGCGGAGTTCTGATAGAATCCGTTGCACTGGTGCTGGTATGATTGCTCATATTTCATTCTGCGCTGCAAATACATACACTTTTTCTCTCTCCATCCCCCCTCCCGTCATTTGTTTCCTTGTTCGTGCACTCTGCATCTCTCCTTCTCGTTCTAATATCGATTAAAATGCCCCTGCTTCTTGACTCACATTTGGGTATGAACCAGGCGTCCCTACTTCCAGTCGCGCGTAACGTCGAACGACCCGTCTAAAAAAGAAATTAATGCGACACGAGGACTTCCCAGGAGGTCACCCATCCGAGTACTAATCTCGCCCAAACACACTTAACTGCGGAGTTCTGATGGGATCCGGTGCATTCGTGCTGGTATGATCGCACTGGTTTAATTTTGCTCTGCAAATACATAAACTCCTTCTCCTCTCTTCCCCCTCCTGTCATTTGTTTCCTTGTGAGTGCGCACTGCACCTCTCGTTCTCGTTCAAATATCAAGTAAAATGCCACGGCGCTGTGACTCACATTTGCGAATAAATCTGCGGACCATAATTAAAGTCGTGCGAAACGTCGAACGGCACATCTAAAAAAAAGAAAATGGGTGCAACACGAGGACTTCACAAGAAAATGGGTGAAATATAAGGACTTCGCAGGAGGTAACCCATGCTAGTACTACTCTCGCCCAAGCAACCTTACCTACGGAGTTCTGATAGAATACGTTCCATTAGTGCTGGTATGATCGCACCTGTTTCATTTCGTGCTGAAAATACATACACTCCTTCTCCTTCCCTCCCCCTCCCATCAATTGTTTCCTTGTGCGTTCACACTGCACCTCTCCTT
Organism: Carica papaya; assembly: GCF_054855325.1. NCBI lineage: Eukaryota > Viridiplantae > Streptophyta > Magnoliopsida > Brassicales > Caricaceae > Carica > Carica papaya. The sequence goes on from NC_142313.1 coordinate 28,063,842, forward strand.
CTCGTTCTAATATCGATTAAAATGCCCCTGCTTCTTGACTCACAATTGCGTATAAACGAGTGGACCCCAGTTCTAGTCACGCGTAACGTCGAACTACCCGTCTGAAAAAAAATTGGTGCGACACGAAGACTTCCCAGGAGGTCACCCATCCGAGTACTACTCTCGCCCAAGCACACTTAACTGCAGAGCTCTGATGGGATCCGGTGCATTAGTGCTGGTATGATCGCACTGGTTTAATTCTGCACTGTAAATACATAAACTCTTTCTCCTTTCTTCCCCCTCCCGTCATTTGTTTCCTTGTGCGTGCGCACTGCACCTCCCATGCTCGTTCTAATATCAAGTAAAATGCTACGGTGCCGTGACTCAAATTTGCGAATAAACCTGAGGACCATAATTCAAGTCGCGCGTATCGTCGAAAGAATCATCTGCAAAAAAATAGGTGCAACACCAGGACTTCCTAAGAAAATTGGTGAAATATAAGGACTTTGCAGGAGGTCACCCATCCTAGTGCTACTCTCGCCCAAGTACCCTTAACTTGCGGAGTTCTGATAGAATCCGTTGCATTGGTGCTGGTATGATTGCTCATGTTTCATTCTGCGCTGCAAATACATACACTTTTTCTCCCTCCATCCCCCCTCCCGTCATTTGTTTCCTTGTGCGTGCACTCTGCATCTCTCCATCTCGTTCTAATATCGATTAAAATGCCCCTGCTTCTTGACTCACATTTGCGTATGAACCAGGGGACCCTAGTTCCAGTCGCGCGTAACGTCGAACGACCTCTCTAAAAAAAAAATTAGTGCGATACGAGGACTTCCCATGAGGTCACCCATCCGAGTACTACTCTCGCCCAAGCACACTTAACTGCGGAATTCTGATGGAATCCAGTGCATTAGTGCTGGTATGATCGCACCTGTTTAATTTTGCGCTGCAAATATATAAATTCCTTCCCCTTTCTTCCCCCTCCCGTCATTTGTTTCCTTGTGCGTGCGCACTGCACCTCTTGTTCTCGTTCAAATATCAAGTAAAATGCCACGGTGCCGTGACTCACATTTGCGAATAAATCTGCGGACCATAATTAAAGTCGCGCGTAATGTCGAATGGCACATCTGAAAAAAAGAAAATGGGTGCAACACGAGAACTTCCCACGAGGTAACCCATCATTGTACTAGTTTCGCCAAAGCACACTTAACTGCGGAGTTCTGATGGGATCCGGTGCATTTGTGCTGGTATGATCGCACCTGTTTAATTTTGCGCTGCAAATACATAAACTCATTCCCCTTTCTTCCCCCTCCCATCATTTGTTTCCTTGTGCGTGCGCAGTGCACCTCCCGTTCTCGTTCTAATATTAAGTAAAATGCTACAGCACCGTGACTCACATTTGCGAATAAACCTGAGGACCATAATACAAGTCGCGCGTAACATCGAAAGAATCATCTGCAAAAAAATGGGTGCAACACGAGGACTTCACAAGAAAATGGGTGAAATATAAGGACTTCGTAGGAGGTAACCCATGCTAGTACTACTCTCGCCCAAGCACCCTTACCTACGGAGTTCCGATAGAATCCGTTGCATTAGTGCTGGTATGATCGCACCTGTTTCATTTCGCGCTGCAAATACATACACTCCTTCTCCTTTTTTCCCCCTCCCGTCATTTGTTTCCTTGTGCGTGCGCACTGCACCTCCCGTTCTCGTTTTAATATCAAGTAAAATGCTACAGCGCCGTGACTCACATTTGCGAATAAATCTGCGGACCATAATTAAAGTCGCGCGTAACGTCGAACGGCACATCTGAAAAAAAGAAAATGGGTGCATCACGAGGACTTGACAAGAAAATGGGTCAAATATAAGGACTTCGCAGGAGGTAACCCATGCTAGTACTACTCTCGCCCAAGCACCCTTACCTACGGAGTTCTGATAGAATCCGTTGCATTAGTGCTGGTATGATCGCACCTGTTTCATTTCGTGCTGAAAATACATACACTCCTTCTCCTTCCCTCCCCCTCCCATCAATTGTTTCCTTGTGCGTTCATACTGCACCTCTCCTTCTCGTTCAAATATCAAGTAAAATGCCACGGCGCCGTGACTCACATTTGCGAATAAATCTGCGGACCATAATTAAAGTCGCGCATAACGTCGAACGGCACATCTGAAAAAAAGAAAATGGGTGTAACACAAGAACTTCCTAGGAGGTAACCCATCATTGCACTACTTTCGCCAAAGCAAACTTAACTGCGGAGTTCTGATAGGATCCGGTGCATTTGTGCTGGTATGATCGCACCCGTTTAATTCCGCGCTGCAAATACATAAACTCCTTCTCCTTTCTTCCCCCTCCCGTCATTTGTTTCCTTGTGCGTGCGCACTGCACCTCCCGTGCTCGTTCTAATATCAAGTAAAATGCTACGGTGCCGTGACTCACATTTGCGAATAAACCTGACGACCATAATTTAAGTCGCACGTATCGTCGAAAGAATCATCTGCAAAAAAATGGGTGCAACACGAGGACTTCCTAAGAAAATTGGTGAAATATAAGGACTTCGCAGGAGGTCACCCATCCTAGTGCTACTCTCGCCCAAGCACCCTTAACTTGCGGAGTTCTAATAGAATCCGTCGCATTGGTGCTGGTATGATTGCTCATGTTTCATTCTGCGCTGCAAATACATACACTTTTTCTCCCTCCATCCCCCCTCCCGTCATTTATTTCCTTGTGCGTGCACTATGCATCTCTCCTTCTCGTTCTAATATCGATTAAAATGCCCTTGCTTCTTGACTCACATTTGTGTATGAACCAGGGGACCCTAGTTCCAGTCGCGCGTAACGTCGAAGAACCCGTCTAAAAAAAAAATTAGTGCGACACGAGGTCTTCCCAGGAGGTCACCCATCCGAGTACTACTCTCGCCCAAGCACACTTAACTACGGAGTTTTGATGGGATTCGGTGCATTAGTGCTAGTATGATCGCACCTGATTAATTTTGCACTGCAAATAGATAAATTCCTTCCCCTTTCTTCCCCCTCCCGTCATTTGTTTCCTTGTGCGTGCGCACTGCACCTCTCGTTCTCGTTCAAATATCATGTAAAATGCAACAGCGTCGTGACTCACATTTGCGAATAAATCTGCGGACCATAATTAAAGTCGCGCGTAACGTCGAGCGACACACCTGAAAAAAAGAAAATGGGTGCAACACAAGAACTTCCCACGAGGTAACCCATCATTGCACTACTTTCACCAAAGCACACTTAACTGCGGAGTTCTGATGGGATCCGGTGCATTTATGCTGGTATGATCGCACCTGTTTAATTTCGCGCTGCAAATACATAAACTCCTTCTCCTTTCTTCCCCCTCCCGTCATTTGTTTCCTTGTGCGTGCGCACTGCACCTCTCGTTCTCGTTCAAATATCAGGTAAAATGCAACGGCGCCGTGACTCACATTTGCGAATAAATCTGCGGACCATAATTAAAGTCGCGCGTAACGTCGAATGGCACATCTGAAAAAAAGAAAATGGGTGCAACACGAGAACCTCCCAGGAGGTAACCCATCTTTGTACTACTTTTGCCAAAGCACACTTAACTGCGGAGTTCTGATGGGATCCGGTGCATTTGTGCTGGTGTGACCGCACCTGTTTAATTTCGTGCTGAAAATACATACACTCCTTCTTCCCTCCCCCCTCCCATCATTTGTTTCCTTGTGCGTTCACATAGCACCTCTCCTTCTCGTTCTAATATCGATTAAAATGCCCCTGATTCTTTACTCACATTTGCGTATAAACCAGCGGACCATAGTTCCAGTCGCGCTTAACGTCGAACGACCCATCTAAAAAAAATTGTTGCGATACGAAGACTTCCCAAGAGGTCACCCATCCGAGTACTACTCTCGCCAAAGCATACTTAACTGCAGAGTTCTGATAGGATCCAGTGCATTAGTGCTGGTATGATGCCACTTGTTTAATTTTGCGCTTCAAATACATACACTCATTCTCTTTTCTTCCTCATCCGTCATTTGTTTCCTTGTGCGCGCACACTGCACCTCCCGTACTCGTTCTAACATCAAGTAAAATGCCACGGCGCCGTGACTCACATTTGCAAATAAACCTGCGGACCATAAATCAAGTCGCGCGTAACGTTGAAAGAATCATCTGCAAAAAGAAGGGTGCAACACGAGGACCTCAAAAGAAAATGGGTGAAATATAAGGACTTCGCAGGAGGTAACCCGTGCTAGTACTACTCTCGCCCAAGCACCCTTACCTACGGAGTTCTGATAGAATCCGTTGCATTACTGATGGTATGATTGCACCTGTTTCATTTCGTGCTAAAATTCATACACTCCTTCTCCTTCCCTCCCCCTCCCATCAATTGTTTCCTTGTGCATTCACACTGCTCCTCTCCTTCTCGTTCTAATATCGATTAAAATGCCCCTGCTTCTTGACTCACATTTGCGTATAAACCAGCGGACCCTAGTTTCAGTCGCGCTTAATGTCGAACGACCCGTCTGAAAAAAAATTGGTGCGACACGAGGACATCCCAGGAGGTCACCCATCCGAGTACTACTCTCGCCCAAGCACAATTAACTGCGGAGTTCTGATGGGATCCGGTGCATTTGTGCTGGTATGATCGCACCCGTTTAATTCCGCGCTGCAAATACATAAACTCCATCCCCTTTCTTCCCCCTCCCGTCATTTGTTTCCTTGTGCGTGCGCACTGCACCTCCCGTGCTCGTTCTAATATCAAGTAAAATGCTACGGTGCCATGACTCACATTTGCGAATAAACCTGAGGACCATAATTCAAGTCGCGCGTATCGTCGAAAGAATCATCTGCAAAAAAATTTGTGCAACACGAGAACTTCCTAAGAAAATGGGTGAAATATAAGGACTTCGCAGGAGGTCACCCATTCTAGTGCTACTTTCGCCCAAGCACCCTTAACTTGCGGAGTTATGATAGAATCCGTTGCATTGGTGCTGGTATGATTGCTCATGTTTCATTCTGCGCTGCAAATACATACACTTCTTCGCCCTCCATCCCCCCTCCCGTCATTTGTTTCCTTGTGCGTGCACTCTGCATCTCTCCTTCTCTTTCTAATATCGATTAAAATGCCCCTGCTTCTTGACTCACATTTGCCTATAAACCAATGGACCCTAGTTTCAGTCGCGCGTAACGTCGAACGACCCGTCTGAAAAAAAAAATTAGTGCGACACGAGGACTTCCCAAAAGGTCAACTATCCGAGTACTACTCTCGCCCAAGCACACTTAATTGTAGAGTTCTGATGGGATCCGGTGCATTAGTGCTGGTATGATCGCACCTGTTTAATTTCGCGCTGCAAATACATACACTCCTTCTCCTTTCTTCCCCCTCCCGTCATTTGTTTCCTTGTGCGTTCACACTTCACCTCTCATTCTCGTCCTAATATCGATTAAAATGCCCATGCTTCTTGACTCACATTTGCGTATAAACCAGCGGACCCTAGTTCCAGACGCGCGTAACGTCGAACAACCCGTCTGAAAAAAAATTGGTGCAACACGAGGACTTCCCAGGAGGTCACCCATCCGAGTACTAATCTCGCCCAAGCACACTTCACTGCGGAGTTCTGATGGGATCCGGTGCATTAGTGCTAGTATGATCACACCTGTTTAATTTCACGCGTAACGTCATTTGTTTCCCCTTTTTTCCCCCTCCCGTCAATTGTTTCCTTGTGCGTGCGCACTGCACCTCCCGTTCTCGTTCTAATATCAAGTAAAATGCCACGGCGACGTGACTCACATTTGCGAATAAACCTGAAGAAAATAATTCAAGTCGCGCGTAACGTCGAAAGAATCATCTGCAAAAAAATGGGTGCAACATGAGGACTTCCCAGGAGGTCACCCATCCGAGTACTACTCTCGCCCAAGCACACTTATCTGCGGAGTTCTGATGGGATCCGGTGCATTAGTGCTGGTATGATCGCACCAGTTTAATTTTGCGTTGCAAATACATAAACTCCTTCTCCTTTCTTCCCCCTCCCGTCATTTGTTTCCTTGTGCGTGCGCACTGCACTTCCCGTACTCGTTATAATATCAAGTAAAATGCCACGGCGCCGTGACTCAAATTTGTGAATAAACCTGCGGATCATAAATCAAGTCGCGCGCAACGTCGAAAGAATCATCTGCAAAAAGATGGGTGCAACACGAGGACCTCCCAAGAAAATGGGTGAAATATAAGGACTTCGCAGGAGGTCACCCATCCGAGTACTTTTCTCGCCCAAGCACCCTTAACTGCGGAGTTCTGATAGAATCCGTTGCATTAGTGCTGGTATGATCGCACCTGTTTAATTTTGCGCTGCAAATACATACACTCCTTCTCCTTTCTTCCCCCTCCCGTCATTTGTTTCCTTGTGCGTTCACACTTCACCTCTCATTCTCGTTCTAATATCGATTAAAATGCCCCTGCTTCTTGACTCACATTTGCGTATAAACCAGCGGACCCTAGTTCCAGACGCTCGTAACGTCGAACGACCTGTCTGAAAAAAAATTGGTGCGACACGAGGACTTCCCAAGAGGTCACCCATCCCAGTACTAATCTCGCCCAAGCACACTTAACTGCGGAGTACTGATGGGATCCGGTGCATTAGTGCTGTTATGATCGCACCTGTTTAATTTCGCGCTTCAAATACATAAACTCATTCTCCTTTCTTCCCCCTCCAGCCATTTGTTTCGTTGTGCGTGCGCACTGCACCTCCCGTGCTCGTTCTAATATCAAGTAAAATGCTACGGTGCCGTGACTCACATTTGCGAATAAACCTGAGGACCATAATTCAAGTCGAGCGTATCATCGAAAGAATCATTTGCAAAAAAATGGGTGCAACACAAGGACTTCCTAAGAAAATAGGTGAAATATAAGGACTTCGTAGGAGGTCACCCATCCTAGTGCTACTCTCGCCCAAGCACCCCTAACTTGCGGAGTTCTGATAGAATCCGTTGCATTGGTGCTGGTATGATTGCTCATGTTTCATTCTGCGCTGCAAATACATACAATTTTTCTCCCTCCATCCCCCTCCCGTCATTTGTTTCCTTGTGCGTGCACTCTGCATCTCTCCTTCTCGTTCTAATATCGATTAAAATGCCCCTGCTTCTTGACTCACATTTGCGTATAAACCAGTGGACCCTAGTTCCAGTCGCGCGTAACGTCGAACGACCCGTCTGAAAAAAAAAATTAGTGCGACACGAGGACTTCCCAGGAGGTCACCCATCCGAGTACTACTCTCGCCCAAGCACACTTATCTGCGGAGTTCTGATGGGATCCGGTCCATTAGTGCTGGTATGATCGCACCAGTTTAATTTCGCGCTGCAAATACATAAACTCCTTCTCCTTTCTTCCCCCTCCCGTCATTTGTTTCCTTGTACGTGCGCACTGCACCTCTCGTTCTCGTTCAAATATCAAGTAAAATGCCACGGCGCCGTGACTCACATTTGCGAATAAATCTGCGGACCATAATTAAAGTCGCGCGTAACGTCGAACGGCACATCTGAAAAAAAGAAAATGGGTGCAATACGAGAACTTCCCAGTAGGTAACCCATCATTGTACTACTTTCGCCAAAGCATGCTTAACTTCGGAGTTCTGATGGGATCCGGTGCATTTGTGCTGGTGTGACCGCACCTGTTTAATTTTATGCTGAAAATACATACACTCCTTCTTCCCTCCCCCCTCCCATCATTTGTTTCCTTGTGTGTTCACACTGCACCTCTCCTTCTCGTTCTAATATCGATAAAAATGCCCCTAATTTTTTACTCACATTTGCGTATAAACCAGCGGACCATAGTTCCAGTCGCGCGTAACGTCGAACGACCCATCTGAAAAAAAATTATTGGCATACGAGGACTTCCCAAGAGGTCACCCATCTGAGTACTACTCTCGCCCAAGCACACTTAACTGCAGAGTTCTGATGGGATCCAGTGCATCAGTGCTAGTATGATGCCACTTAATTTTGCGCTTCAAATACATACACTCCTTCTCTTTTCTTCCTCCTCCCGTCATTTGTTTCCTTGTGCGTGCGCACTGCACCTCCCTTACTCGTTCTAATATCAAGTAAAATGCCACGGCGCCGTGACTCAAATTTGCGAATAAACCTGCGGACCATAAATCAAGTCGCGCGTAACGTCGAAAGAATCATCTGCAAAAAGATGGGTACAACACGAGGACCTCCCAAGAAAATTGGTGAAATATAAGGACTTCACAGGAGGTCACCCATCCGAGTACTTTTCTCGCCTAAGCACCCTTAACTGCGGAGTTCTTATAGAATCCGTTGCATTAGTGCTGGTATGATCCCTCATGTTTCATTCTGCACTGCAAATACATACACTCTTTTTCCTCCCATCCCCCCTCCCGTCATTTGTTTCCTTGTGCGTGCACTTTGCATCTCTTTTTCTCGTTCTAATATCGATTAAAATGCCCCTGATTCTGGACTCACATTTGCGTATAAACCAGTGGACCATAGTTCCAGTCGCGCGTAACGTCGAACGACACATCTGAAAAAAAATTGTTGCGATACGAGGACTTCCCAAGAGGTCACCCATCCGAGTACTACTCCCGCCCAAGAACACTTAACTGCAGAGTTCTGATGGGATGCAGTGCATTAGTGCTGGTATGATGCCACTTGTTTAATTTTGCGCTTCAAATACATACACTCCTTCTCTTTTATTACACCTCCCGTCATTTGTTTCCTTGTGCGTGCGCACTGCACCTCCCGTACTCGTTCTAATATCAAGTAAAATGCCACGGCGCCTTGACTCACATTTGCGAATAAACCTGCAGACCATAAAACAAGTCGCGCGTAACGTCGAGAGAATCATCTGCAAAAAGATGGGTGCAACACGAGGACCTCCCAAGAAAATGGGTGAAATATAAGGACTTCGCAGGAGGTCACCCATCCGAGTACTTTTCTCGCCCAAGCACCCTTAACTGCGGAGTTCTGATAGAATCCGTTGCATTAGTGCTGGTATGATCCCTCATGTTTCATTCTGCACTGCAAATACATACACTCTTTCTCCTCCCATCCCCCCTCCCGTCATTTGTTTCCTTGTGCGTGCACTTTGCATCTCTTTTTCTCGTTCTAATATCGATTAAAATGCCCCTGATTCTGGACTCACATTTGCGTATAAACCAGTGGACCATAGTTCCAGTCGCGCGTAACGTCGAACGACACATCTGAAAAAAAATTGTTGCGATACGAGGACTTCCCAAGAGGTCACCCATCCGAGTACTACTCCCGCCCAAGAACACTTAACTGCAGAGTTCTGATGGGATGCAGTGCATTAGTGCTGGTATGATGCCACTTGTTTAATTTTGCGCTTCAAATACATACACTCCTTCTCTTTTATTCCACCTCCCGTCATTTGTTTCCTTGTGCGTGCGCACTGCACCTCCCGTACTCGTTCTAATATCAAGTAAAATGCCACGGTGCCTTGACTCACATTTGCGAATAAACCTGCAGACCATAAAATAAGTCGCGCGTAACGTCGAGAGAATCATCTGCAAAAAGATGGGTGCAACACGAGGACCTCCCAAGAAAATGGGTGAAATATAAGGACTTCGCAGGAGGTCACCCATTCGAGTACTTTTCTCGCCCAAGCACCCTTAACTGCGGAGTTCTGATAGAATCCGTTGCATTAGTGCTGGTATGATCCCTCATGTTTCATTCTGCACTGCAAATACATACACTCTTTCTCCTCCCATCCCCCCTCCCGTCATTTGTTTCCTTGTGCGTGCACTTTGCATCTCTTTTTCTCGTTCTAATATCGATTAAAATGCCCCTGATTCTGGACTCACATTTGCGTATAAACCAGTGGACCATAGTTCCAGTCGCGCGTAACGTCGAACGACACATCTGAAAAAAAATTGTTGCGATACGAGGACTTCCCAAGAGGTCACCCATCCGAGTACTACTCCCGCCCAAGAACACTTAACTGCAGAGTTCTGATGGGATGCAGTGCATTAGTGCTGGTATGATGCCACTTGTTTAATTTTGCGCTTCAAATACATACACTCCTTCTCTTTTATTCCACCTCCCGTCATTTGTTTCCTTGTGCGTGCGCATTGCACCTCCCGTACTCGTTCTAATATCAAGTAAAATGCCACGGTGCCTTGACTCACATTTGCGAATAAACCTGCAGACCATAAAATAAGTCGCGCGTAACGTCGAGAGAATCATCTGCAAAAAGATGGGTGCAACACGAGGACCTCCCAAGAAAATGGGTGAAATATAAGGACTTCGCAGGAGGTCACCCATCCGAGTACTTTTCTCGCCCAAGCACCCTTAACTGCGGAGTTCTGATAGAATCTGTTGCATTAGTGCTGGTATGATCCCTCATGTTTCATTCTGCACTGCAAATACATACACTCTTTCTCCTCCCATCCCCCCTCCCGTCATTTGTTTCCTTGTGCGTGCACTCTGCATCGCTCTTTCTCGTTCTAATATCAATTAATATGCCCCGGCACCGTGACTCACCTTTGCAAATGAACCAGCAGTTTATAATTCCATTCGCACTTAACGTCGAACAACCCATCCGAAAAAAAATAGGTGCAACACGAGGGCTTCGCAAGTGGTCACCCATCCGAGTACTACTCTCGCCCAAGCACATTTAACTGCGGAGTTCTGATGGGATCCGGAGCTTTAGTGCTGGTATGATCGCACCTGTTTAATTTCGCGATGCAAATACATACACTCCCTCTCCTTTCTTCCCCCGCCCGTCATTTGTTTCCTTGTGCGTTCACACTTCACCTCACATTCTCGTTCTAATATCGATTAAAATGCCCCTGCTTCTTGACTCACATTTGCGTATAAACCAGCGGACCCTAGTTCCAGACGCGCGTAACGTCGAACAACCCGTCTGAAAAATAATTGGTGCGACACGAGGACTTCCCAGGAGGTCACCCATTCGAGTACAAATCTCGCTCGAGCACACATAACTGCGGAGTTCTGATGGGATCCGGTGCATTAGTGCTGGTATGATCGCACCTGTTTAATTTCGCGCTGCAAATACATAAACTCCTTCTCCTTTCTTCCCCCTCCCGTCATTTGTTTCCTTGTGCGTGCGCACTGCACCTCTCGTTGTCGTTCAAATATCATGTAAAATGCCACGGCGCCGTGACTCACATTTGCGAATAAATCTGCGGACCATAATTAAAGTCGCGCGTAACGTCGGGCGGCACATTTGAAAGAAAGAAAATGGGTGCAACACGAGAACTTCCCAGGAGGTAACCCATCATTGTACTACTTTCGACAAAGCACAGTTAACTGCGGAGTTCTGATGGGATCCGGTGCATTTGTGCTGGTGTGACCACACCTGTTTAATTTCGTGCTGAAAATACATACACTCCTTCTTCCCTCCCCCCCTCCCATCATTTGTTTCCTTGTGCGTTCACACTGCACCTCTCCTTCTCGTTCTAATATCGATTAAAATGCCCCTGATTCTTGACTCACATTTGCGTATAAACCAGTGGACCATAGTTCTAGTCGCGCGTAACGTCGAACGACCCGTCTGAAAAAAAATTGGTGCGACACGAGGACTTCCCAGGAGGTCACCCATCTGAGTACTACTCTCGCCCAAGCACACTTAACTGCAGAGTTCTAATGGGATCCAGTGCATTACTGCTGGTATGATCGCAACCGTTTAATTTTGCGCTGCAAATACATAAACTCCTTCTCCTTTCTTCCCCCTCCCATCATTTGTTTCCTTGTGCGTGCGCACTGCACCTCCTGTGCTCGTTCTAATATCAATTAAAATACTACGGTGCCGTGACTCACATTTGCGAATAAACCTGAGGACCATAATTCAAGTCGCGCGTATCGTCGAAAGAATCATTTGCAAAAAAATGGGTGGAACACGAGGACTTCCTAAGAAAATGGGTGAAATATAAGGACTTCGCAGGAGGTCACCCATCCTAGTGCTACTCTAAAACCAAGCAACCTTAACTTGCGGAGTTCTGATAGAATCCATTGCATTGGTGCTGGTATGATTGCTCATGTTTCATTTCGTGCTGAAAATACATAAACTCCTTCTCATTCCCTCCCCCTCCCATCAATTGTTTCCTTGTGCGTTCACACTGCACCTCTCCTTCTCGTTCTAATATCGATTAAAATGCCCTTGCTTCTTGACTTACATTTGCGTATAAACCAGCGGACCCAAGTTCCAGTCGCGCGTAACGTCGAACGACCCGTCTGAAAAAAAATTTGTGCGACACGAGGACTTCCCAGGAGGTCACCCATCCGAGTACTACTCTCGCCCAATCACACTTAACTGCGGAGTTCTGATGGGATCCGGTGCATTAGTGCTGGTATGATCGGAACCGTTTAATTTTGCGCTGCTAATACATAAACTCCTTCTCCTTTCTTCCCCCTCCCGTCATTTGTTTCCTTGTGCGTGCGCACTGCACCTCTCGTGCTCGTTCTTATATCAAGTAAAATGCTACGGTGCCGTGACTCACATTTGCGAATAAGCCTGAGGACCATAATTCAAGTCGCGCGTATCGTCGAAAGAATCATCTGCAAAAAAATGGGTGGAACACGAGGACTTCCTAAGAAAATGGGTGAAATATAAGGACTTCGCAGGAGGTCACCCATCCTAGTGCTACTCTCGCCCAAGCACCATTAACTTGCGGAGTTCTGATAGAATCCGTTGCATTGGTGCTGATATGATTGCTCACGTTTCATTCTGCGCTGCAAATACATACACTTTTTCTCCCTCCATCCCCTTTCCCGTCATTTGTTTCCTTATGCATGCACTCTGCATCTCTCCTTCTTATTCTAATATCGATTAAAATGCCCGTGCTTCTTGACTCACATTTGCGTATAAACCAGCGGACCCTAGTTCCAGACGCGCGTAACGTCGAACGACCCGTCTGAAAAAAAAAAATTAGTGCAACACGAGGACTTCCCAGGAGGTCACCCATCCGAGTACTAATCTCGCTCATGCACACTTCACTGCGGAGTTCTGATGGGATCCGATACATTAGTGCTGGTATGATCGCACCAGTTTAATTTTGCGCTGCAAATACATAAACTCATTCCCCTTTCTTCCCCCTCCCGTCATTTGTTTCCTTGTGCGTGCGCACTGCACCTCCCGTTCTCGTTCTAATATCAAGTAAAATGCTACACCACCGTGACTCACATATGCGAATAAACCTGAGGACCATAATTCAAGTCGCGCCTAACGTCGAAAGAATCATCTGCAAAAAAATGGGTGCAACACGAGGACTTCACAAGAAAATGAGTGAAATATAAGGACTTCGCAGGAGGTAACCCATGCTAGTACTACTCTCGCCGAAGCACCCTTACCTACGGAGTTCTGATAGAATCCGCTGCTTTAGTGCTGGTACGATCGCACTTGTTTCATTCCGTGCTGAAAATACATACACTCCTTCTCCTTCCCTCCCCCTCCCATCAATTGTTTCCTTGTGCGTTCACACTGCACCTCTCTTTCTCGTTCTAATATCGATTAAAATGCCCATGCTTCTTGACTCACATTTGCGTATAAACCAGCGGACCCCAGTTCCAGTCGCGCGTAACGTCGAACGACCCGTCTGAAAAAAAATTGGTGCGACACGAGAACTTCCCAGGAGGTCACCCATCCGAGTACTACTCTCTCCCAAGCGCGCTTAACTGCGGAGTTCTGATGGGATCCGGTGCATTAGTGCTGGTATGATCGCACCCGTTTAATTCTGCGCTGCAAATACATAAACTCCTTCTCCTTTCTTCCCCCTCCCGTCATTTGTTTCCTTGTGCGTGCACACTGCACCTCCCGTGCTCGTTCTTATATCAAGTAAAATGCTATGTTGCCGTGACTCACATTTGCGAATAAACCTGAGGACCATAATTCAAGTCGCGCGTATCGTCGAAAGAATCATCTGCAAAAAAATGGGTGCAACACGAGAACTTCCTAAGAAAATAGGTGAAATATAAGGACTTCGCAGGAGGTCACCCATCCTAGTGCTACTCTCGCCCAAACACCCTTAACTTGCGGAGTTCTAATAGAATCCGTTGCATTCGTGCTGATATGATTGCTCATGTTTCATTCTGCGCTGCAAATACATACACTTTTTCTCCCTCCATCCCCCCTCCCGTCATTTGTTTCCTTGTGCGTGCACTCTGCATCTCTCCTTCTTGTTCTAATATCGATTAAAATGCCTCTGATTCTTGACTCACATTTGCGTATAAACCAGTGGATCCTAGTTCCAGTCACGCATAACGTCGAACGACCCGTCTGAAAAAAAAAATTAGTGCGACGCGAGGACTTCCCAGGAGGTCACCCATCTGAGTACTAATCTCGCCCAAGCACACTTCACTGCGGAGTTCTGATGGGATCCGGTGCATTAGTGCTGGTATGATCACACCTATTTAATTTTGCGCTGTAAATACATAAACTCATTCCCCTTTCTTTCCCCTCCCGTCATTTGTTTCCTTGTGCGTGCGCACTGCACCTCCCGTTCTCGTTCTAATATCAAGTAAAATGCTACAGCGCCGTGACTCACATTTGCGAATAAACCTGAGGACCATAATTCAAGTCGTGCATAACGTCGAAAGAATCATCTGCAAAAAAATGGGTGCAACACGAGGACATCACAAGAAATTGGGTGAAATATAAGGACTTCGCAGGAGGTAACCCATGCTAGTACTACTCTCGCCCAAGCACCCTTACCTACGGAGTTCTGATAGAATCCGAAGCATTAGTGCTGGTATGATCGCACCTGTTTCATTTCGTGCTGAAAATACATACACTCCTTCTCCTTCCCTCCCCCTCCCATCAATTGTTTCCTTGTGCGTTCACACTGCACCTCTCCTTCTCGTTCTAATATCGATTAAAATGCCCCTGCTTCTTGACTCACATTTGCGTATAAACCAGCGGACCATACTTCCAGTTGCGCGTAACGTCGAACGACCCGTCTGAAAAAAAATTTGTGCGACATAAGGACTTCCCAAGAGGTCACCCATCCGAGAACTACTCTCGCCCAAGCGCACTTAACTGCAGAGTTCTGATGGGATCCAGTGCATTAGTGCTGGTATGATCACACCCGTTTAATTCTGCGCTGCAAATACATAAACTCCTTCTCCTTTTTTCTCCCTCCCGTCATTTGTTTCCTTGTGCGTGCGCACTGCACCTCCCGTGCTCATTCTAATATCAAGTAAAATGCTACGGTGCCGTGACTCACATTTGCGAATAAACCTGAGGACCATAATTCAAGTCGCGCGTATCGTCGAATAATTCATCTGCAAAAAAATGGGTGCAACACGAGAACTTCCTAAGAAAATTGGTGAAATATAAGGACTTCGCAGGAGGTCACCCATCCTAGTGCTACTCTCGCCCAAGCATCCTTAATTTGCGGAGTTCTGATAGAATCCGTTGCATTGGTGCTGGTATGATTGCTCATGTTTCATTCTGTGCTTCAAATACATACACTTTTTCTCCCACCATCCCCCCTCCCGTTATTTGTTTCCTTGTGCTTGCACTCTGCATCTCTCCTTCTCGTTCTAATATCAATTAAAATTTTCGTGCTTCTTGATTCACATTTGCGTATAAATCAGTGGACCCTAGTTCCAGTCGCGCGTAACGTCGAACAACCCGTCAGAAAAAAAAATTAGTGCGACACAAGGACTTCCCAGGAGGTCACCCATTCGAGTACTACTCCCGCCCAAGCACACTTAACTGAGAAGTTCTGATGGGATCCGGTGCATTAGTGATGGTATGATTGCACCTTATTTTTCACGCCACAAATACATAAACTCCTTCTCCTTTCTTCCCCCTCCGGTCATTTGTTTCCTTGTGCGTGCGCACTGCACCTCTCGTTCTCGTTCAAATATCAAATAAAATACTACGGCGCCGTGACTCACATTTGCGAATAAATCAGCGGACCATAATTAAAGTCACGCGTAACGGCAAACGGCACATATGAAGAAAAAAAAATGGGTGCAATACGAGAACTTCACCAGAAAATGGGTGAAATATAAGGACTTCGCAGGAGGTAACCCATGCTAGTACTACTCTCGCCCAAGCACCCTTACCTACGAAGTTCTGATAGAATTCGTTCCATTAGTGCTGGTATGATCGCACCTATTACATTTCGTGCTGAAAATACATATACTCCTTCTCCTTCCCTCTCCCTCCCATCAATTGTTTCCTTGTGCGTTCACACTGCACCTCTCTTTCTCGTTCTAATATGGATTAAAATGCCCCTACTTCTTGACTCACATTTGCGTATAAACCAGCGGACCTTAGTTTCAGTCGCGCGTAACGTCGAACGACCCGTCTGAAATTAAATTTGTGCGACACAAGGACTTCCCAGGAGGTCACCCATCCGAGTACTACTCTCGCCCAAGCACACTTAACTGCGAAGTTCTGATGGGATCCGGTGCATTAGTGCTGGTATGATCGCACCCTTTTAATTATGCGCTGCAAAAACATAAACTCTTTCTCCTTTCTTCCCCCTCCCGTCATTTGTTTCCTTGTGCGTGCACACTGCACCTCCCGTGCTCGTTCTAATATCAATTAAAATGCTACGGTGCCGTGACTCACATCTGCGGTTAAACCTGAGGACCATAATTCAAGTCGCGCGTATCGTCGAAAGAATCATCTGCAAAAAAATGGGTGCAACACGAGGACTTCCTAAGAAAATGGGTGAAATATAAGGACTTCACAGGAGGTCACCCATCCTAGAGCTACTCTCGCCCAAGCACCCTTAACTTGCGCAGTTATGATAGAATCCGTTGCATTGGTGCTGGTATGATTGCTCATGTTTCATTCTGCACTGCAAATACATACACTTTTTCTCCCTCCATCCCCCCTCCCGTCATTTGTTTCCTTTTGCGTGCACTCTGCATCTCTCCTTCTTGTTCTAATATCGATTAAAATGCCCATGCTTCTTGACTCACATTTGCGTATAAACAAGTGGACCCTAGTTCAAGTCGTGCGTAACGTCGAACGACCCGTCCTAAAAAAAAATTAGTGCGACACGAGGACTTCCCAGGAGGTCACCCATCCGAGTACTACTCTCGCCCAAGCACATTTATCTGCGGAGTTCTGATGGGATCCGGTGCATTAGTGCTGGTATGATCGCACCAGTTTAATTTCGCGCTGCAAATACATAAACTCCTTCTCTTTTCTTCCCCCTCCCGTCATTTGTTTCCTTGTGCGTGCGCATTGCACCTCTCGTTCTCGTTCAAATATCAAGTAAAATGCCACGGCGCCGTGACTCACATTTGCGAATAAATCTGCGGACCATAATTAAAGTCGCGCGTAACGTCGAACGGCACATCTGAAAAAAAAAAATGGGTGCAACACGAGAACTTCCCAGGAGGTAACCCATCATTCTACTACTTTCGCCAAAGCACACTTAACTTCGGAGTCCAGATGGGATCCGGCGCATTTGTGCTGGTGTGACCGCACCTGTTTAATTTCGTGCTGAAAATACATACACTCCTTCTTCCCTCCCCCCCTCCCGTCATTTGTTTCCTTGTGAGTTCACACTGCACCTCTCCTTCTCGTTCTAATATCGATTAAAATGCCCCTGATTCTTGACTCACATTTGCGTATAAACCAGCTAACCATAGTTCCAGTCGCGTGTAACGTCGAACGACCCATCTAAAAAAAAATTGTTGCGATACGAGGACTTCCCAAGAGGTCACCCATCAGAGTACTACTCTCGCCCAAGCACACTTAACTGCAGAGTTCTGATGGGATCTAGTGCAGTAGTGCTGGTATGATGCCACTTGTTTAATTTTGCACTTCAAATACATACACTCATTCTCGTTTCTTCCTCATCCCATCATTTGTTTCCTTGTGCGTGCGCACTGCACCTTCCGTACTCGTTCTAATATCAAGTAAAATACCACGGTGCCGTGACTCACATTTGCGAATAAATATGCGGACCATAAATCAAGTCGCGTGTAACGTCGAAAGAATCATCTGCAAAAAGATGGGTGCAACACGAGGACCTCCCAAGAAAATGGGTGAAATATAAGGACTTCGCAGGAGGTCACCCATCCGAGTACTTTTCTCGCCCAAGCACCCTTAACTGCGGAGTTCTGATAGAATCCGTTGCATTAGTGCTGGTATGATCCCTCATGTTTCATTCTGCACTGCAAATACATACACTCTTTCTCCTTCCATCCCCCCTCCCGTCATTTGTTTCCTTGTGCGTGCGCACTGCACCTCTCGTTCTCGCTCAAATATCAAGTAAAATGCCACGGTGCCGTGACTCACATTTGCGAATAAATCTGCGGACCATAATTAAAGTCGCGTGTAATGTCGAACGACACATCTGAAAAAAAGAAAATGGGTGCAACACGAGAACTTCCCATGAGGTAACCCATCATTGTACTACTTTCGCCAAAGCACACTTAACTGCGGAGTTCTGATGGGATCCGGTGCATTTGTGCTGTTGTGACCGCACCTATTTAATTTCGTGCTGAAAATACATACACTCCTTCTTCCCTCCCCCCTCCCTCCCATCATTTGTTTCCTTGTGCGTTCACACTGCACCTCTCCTTCTCGTTTTAATATCGATTAAAATGCCCCTGATTCTTGACTCACATTTGCGTATAAACCAGCGAACCATAGTTCCAGTCGCGCCTAACGTCGAATGACCCATCTGAAAAAAAAAATTGTTGCGATACGAGGACTTCCCAAGAGGTCACCCATCCGAGTACTACTCTCGCCCAAGCACGCTTAACTGCATAGTTCTAATGGGATCCAGTGCATTAGTGCTGGTATGATCGCACCCTTTTAATTTTGCGCTGCAAATACATAAACTCCTTCTCCTTTCTTCCCCCTCCCATCATTTGTTTCCTTGTGCGTGCGCACTGCACCTCCTGTTCTCGTTCAAATATCAAGTAAAATGCTACAACACCGTGACTCACATTTGCGAATAAACCTGAGGACCATAATTCAAGTCGCGCGTAACGTCGAAAGAATCATCTGCAAAAAAATGGGTGCAACATGAGGACTTCACAAGAAAATGGGTGAAATATAAGGATTTCGCAGGAGGTAACCCATGCTAGTACTACTCTAGCCCAAGCACCCTTACCTACGGAGTTCTGATAGAATCCGTCGCATTAGTGCTGGTATAATCACACCCGTTTCATTTCGCGCTGCAAAAACATACACTCCTTCTCCTTTCTTCCCCCTCCCGTCATTTGTTTCCTTGTGCGTGCGCATTGCACCTCTCGTTCTCGTTCAAATATCAAGTAAAATGCCACGGCGCCGTGACTCACATTTGCGAATAAATCTGCGGACCATAATTAAAGTCGTGCGTAATGTCGAACGAAACATCTGAAAAAAAGAAAATGGGTGCAACACGAGAACTTTCCAGGAGGTAACCCATCATTGTACTACTTTCGCCAAAGCACACTTAACTGCGGAGTTCTGATGGGATCCGGTGCATTTGTGCTGGTGTGACCGCACCTGTTTAATTTCGTGCTGAAAATACATACACTCCTTCTTCCCTCCCCCCTCCCATCATTTGTTTCCTGGTGCGTTCACACTGCAACTCTCGTTCTCGTTCTAATATCGATTAAAATACTCCTGATTCTTGACTCACATTTGCGTATAAACCAGCGGACCATAGTTCCACTCGCGCATAACGTCGAACGACCCATCTGAAAAAAAATTGTTGCGATACGAGGACTTCCCAAGAGGTCACCCATCCGAGTACTACTCTCGCCCAAGCACACTTAACTGCAGAGTTCTGATGGGATCCAGTGTATTAGTGCTTGTATGATGCCACTTGTTTAATTTTGCGCTTCAAATACACACACTCCTTCTCTTTTCTTCCTCCTCCCGTCATTTGTTTCCTTGTGCGTGCGCACTGCACCTCCCGTACTCGTTCTAATATCAAGTAAAATACCACGGTGTCGTGACTCACATTTGCGAATAAACCTGCGGACAATAAATCAAGTCGCGCGTAATGTCGAAAGAATCATCTGCAAAAAGATGGGTGCAACATGAGGACCTCCCAAGAAAATAGGTGAAATATAAGGACTTCGCAGGAGGTCACCCATCCGAGTACTTTTCTCGCCCAAGCACCCTTAACTGCGGAGTTCTGATAGAATCCGTTGCATTAGTGCTGGTATGATCCCTCATGTTTCATTCTGCACTGCAAATACATACACTCTTTCTCCTTCCATCCCCCCCTCCCGTCATTTGTTTTCTTGTGCGTTCACACTGCACCTCTCCTTCTCGTTCTTATATCGATTAAAATGCCCCTGATTCTTGACTCACATTTGCGTATAAACCAGCGGACCATAGAACCAATCGCGCGTAACGTCGAACGACCCATCTGAAAAAAAATTGATGCGACACGAGGACTTCCCAGGAGGTCACCAATCCGAGTACTACTCTCGCCCAAGCACACTTAACTGCGGAGTTCTGATGGGATCCGGCGCATTAGTGCTGGTATAATCGCACCCCTTTAATTCCGTGCTGCAAATACATAAACTCCTTCTCCTTTCTTTCCCCACCCGTCATTTGTTTCCTTGTGCGTGCACATTGCACCTCCCGTACTCGTTCTAATATCAAGTAAAATGCTAAGGTGTCGTGACTCACATTTGCGAATAAACCTGAGGACCATAATTCAAGTCGCGCGTATCGTCGAAAAAATCATCTGCAAAAAAATGGGTGAAACACGAGGACTTCCTAAGAAAATGGGTGAAATATAAGGACTTCGCAGGAGGTCACCCATCCTAGTGCTACTCTCGCCCAAACACCCTTAACTTGCGGAGTTCTGATAGAACCCGTTGCATTGGTGCTGGTATGATTGCTCATGTTTCATTCTGCGCTGCAAATACATAAACTTTTTCTCCCTCCATCCCCCCTCCCTTCATTTGTTTCCTTGTGCATACACTCTGCATCTCTCCTTCTCGTTCTAATATCAAGTAATATGCCCCGGCACCGTGACTCACCTTTGCAAATGAACCAGTGGTTTATAATTCCATTCGCGCGTAACGTCGAACAACCCATCCGAAAAAAAAATAGGTGCAACACGAGGGCTTCCCAAGTGGTCACCCATCCGAGTACTACTCTCACCCAAGCACACTTAACTGCGGAGTTCTGATGGGATCCGGAGCTTTAGTGCTGGTATGATCACACCTGTTTAATTTCGCGCTGCAAATACATACACTCCTACTTTCTTCCCCCTCCCGTCATTTGTTTCCTTGTGCGTTCACACTTCACCTCTCATTTTCGTTCTAATATCGATTAAAATGCCCCTGCTTCTTGACTCACATTTGCGTATAAACCAGCGGACCCTAGTTCCAGACGCGCGTAACGTCGAACGACCCGTCTGAAAAAAAATTGGTGCGATACGAGGACTTCACAAGAAAATGGGTGAAATATAAGGACTTCGCAGGAGGTAACCCATGCTAGTACTACTCTCGCCCAAGCACCCTTACCTACGGAGTTCTGATAGAATCTGTTGCATTAGTGCTGCTATGATCGCACCTGTTTCATTTCGTGCTGAAAATACATACACTCCTTCTCCTTCCCTCCCCCTCCCATCAATTGTTTCCTTGTGCGTTCACACTGCACCTCTCCTTCTCGTTCCAATATTGATTAAAATACCCCTGCTTCTTGACTCACATTTGCGTATAAACCAGCGGACCCTAGTTCCAGTCGTGCGTAACGTCGAACGACCCGTCTGAAAAAAAGTTGGTGCAACACGAGGACTTCCCAGGAGGTCACCCATCCGAGTACTACTCTCGCCCAAGCACACTTAACTGCGGAGCTCTGAGGGGATCCGGTTCATTAGTGCTGGTATTATCGCACCGGTTTAATTCTGCGCTGCAAATACATAAACTCCTTCTCCTTTATTCCCCCTCCCGTCATTTGTTTCCTTGTGCGTGCGCACTGCACCTCCCGTGCTCGTTCTAATATCAAGTAAAATGCTACGGTGCCGTGACTCACATTTGCGAATAAACCTGAGGACCATAATTCAAGTCCTGCGTATCGTCGAAAGAATCATCTTAAAAAAAAATGCGTGCAACACGAGGACTTCCTAAGAAAATGGGTGAAATATAAGGACTACGCAGGAGCTCACCCATCCTAGTGCTACTCTCGCCCAAGCACCCTTAACTTGCGGAGTTCTGATAGAATCCGTTGCATTGGTGCTGGTATGATTGCTCATGTTTCATTCTGCGCTGCAAATACATACACTTTTTCCCCCTCCATCCCCCTTCCCGTCATTTGTTTCCTTGTGCGTGCACTCTGCATCTCTCCTTCTCGTTCTAATATCGATTAAAATGCCCCTGCTTCTTGACTCACATTTGCGTATAAACCAGTGGACCATAGTTCCAGTCGCGCGTAACGTCGAACGACCCTTCTGAAAAAAAAATTAGTGCGACACGAGGACTTCCCAAGAGGTCACCCATCCGAGTACTACTCTCGCCCAAGCACACTAAACTGCGGAGTTCTGATGGGATCCGGTGCATTAGTGCTGGTATGATCGCACCTGTTTAATTTCGCGCTGCAAATACATAAACTCCTTCTCCTTTCTTCCCCCTCCCGTCATTTGTTTCCTTGTGCGTGCGCACTGCACCTCTCGTTGTCGTTCAAATATCATGTAAAATGCCACGGCGCCGTGACTCACATTTGCGAATAAATCTGCGGACCATAATTAAAGTCGCGCGTAACGTCGAACGGCACATCTGAAAAAAAGAAAATGGGTGCAACACGAGAACTTCCCACGAGGTAACCCAATAATGTACTACTTTTGCCAAAGCACACTTAACTGCGGAGTTCTGATGAAATCCGGTGCATTTGTGCTGGTGTGACCGCACCTGTTTAATTTTGTGCTGAAAATACATACACTCCTTCTTCCCTCCCCCGCTCCCATCATTTGTTTCCTTGTGCGTTCACACTGCACCTCTCCTTCTCGTTCTAATATCGATTAAAATGCCCCTGATTCTTGACTCACATTTGCGTATAAACCAGCGGACCATAGTTCCAGTCGCGCGTAACGTCGAACGACCCATCTGAAAAAAAATTATTGCAATACGAGGACTTCCCAAGAGGTCATCCATCCGAGTACTACTCTCGCCCAAGCACGCTTAACTGCATAGTTCTGATGGGATCCAGTGCATTAGTGCTGGTATGATGCCACTTGTTTAATTTTGCGCTTCAAATACATACACTCCTTCTCTTTTCTTCCTCCTCCTGTCATTTGTTTCCTTGTGCGTGCGCACTGCACCTCCCGTACTCGTTCTAATATCAAGTAAAATGCCACGGCGCCTTGACTCACTTTTGCGAATAAACCTGCGGACCATAAATCAAGTCGCGCGTAATGTCAAAAGAATCATCTGCAAAAAGATGGGTGCAACACGAGGACCTCCCAAGAAAATGGATGAAATATAAGGACTTCACAGGAGGTCACCAATTTGAGTACTTTTCTCGCCCAAGCACCCTTAACTGCGGAGTTCTAATAGAATCCGTTGCATTAGTGCTGGTATGATCCATCATGTTTCATTCTGCACTGCAAATACATACACTCTTTCTCCTCCCATCCACCCTCCCGTCATTTGTTTCCTTGTGCGTGCACTCTGCATCTCTCTTTCTCGTTCTAATATCAAGTAATATGCTCCGGCACCGTGACTCACCTATGCAAATGAACCAGTGGTTTATAATTCCATTCGCGCGTAACGTCCAACAACCCATCCAAAAAAAAAATAGGTGCAACACGAGGGCTTCCCAGGTGGTCACCAATCCGAGTACAACTCTCGCCCAAACACACTTAACTGCGAAGTTCTGATGGGATCCGGGGCTTTAGTGCTGCTATGATCGCACCTCTTTAATTTCGCGTTGCAAATACATACACTCCTCCCTTCTTCCCCCTCCCGTCATTTGTTTCCTTGTGCGTTCATACTTCACCTCTCATTCTCGTTCTAATATCGATTAAAATGCCCCTGCTTCTTGACTCACATTTGCGTATAAACCAGCGGACCCTAGTTCCAGACGTGAGTAACGTCGAACGACCAGTCTGAAAAAAAATTTGTGCAACACGAGGACTTCCCAAGAGGTCAACCATCCGAGTACTAATCTCGCCCAAGCACACTTAACTGTGGAGTTCTTATGGGATCCGGGGCTTTAGTACTGGTATGATCGCACCTGTTTAGTTTCGCGTTGCAAATACATACACTCCTTCTCTTTTCTTCCCCCTCCCGTCATTTGTTTCCTTGTGCGTGCGCGCTGCACCTCCCGTTTTTGTTCTAATATCAAGTAAAATGCTACAGCACCGTGACTCACATTTGCGAATAAACCTGAGGACCATAATTCAAGTAGTGTGTAACGTCGAAAGAATCATTTGCAAAAAAATGGGTGCAACACGAGGACTTCACAAGAAAATGGGTGAAATATAAGGACTTGGCAGGAGGTAACCCATGCTATTACTACTCTCGCCCAAGCACCCTTACCTACGGAGTTCTGATAGAATCCGTTGCATTAGTACTGGTATGATCGCACCTGTTTCATTCTGCGCTGCAAATACATACACTTTTTCTCCTTCCCTCCCCCTCCCATCAATTGTTTCCTTGTGCGTTCACACTGCACCTCTCCTTCTCATTCTAATATCGATTAAAATGCCCCTGCTTCTTGACTCACATTTGCGTCTAAACCAGCGGACCCTAATTCCAGTCGCGTGTAACGTCGAACGACCCGTCTGAAAAAAAATTGGTGCGGCACGAGGACTTCCCAAGAGGTCACCCATCCGAGTACTACTCTCGCCCAAACACACTTAACTGCGGAGTTCTGATGGGATCCGGTGCATTAGTGCTGGAATGATCGCACCTGTTTAATTTCGCGCTGCAAATACATAAACTGCTTCTCCTTTCTTCCCCCTCCCGTCATTTGTTTCCTTGTGCGTGCGCACTGTACCTCTCGTTCTCGTTCAAATATCAAGTAAAATGCCACGGCACCGTGACTCACATTTGCGAATAAATTTGCGGACCATAATTAAAGTCGCGCGTAACGTCGAATGGCACATCTGAAAAAAAGAAAATGGGTGCAACACGAGAACTTCCCACGAGGTAACCCATCATTGTACTACTTTCGCCAAAGCACACTTAACTTTGGAGTTCTGATGGGATCCGGTGCATTTGTGCTGGTATGATCGCACCTGTTTAATTTCGCGCTGCAAATACATACACTCATTCCCCTTTCTTCCCCCTCCCGTCATTTGTTTCCTTTTGCGTGCGCACTGCACCTCCCGTTCTCGTTCTAATATCAAGTAAAATGTCACGGCGCCGTGACTCACATTTGCGAATAAACCTGAGGACCATAATTCAAGTCGCGCGTAACGTCGAAAGAATCATCTGCAAAAAAATGGGTGCAACACGAGGACTTCACAAGAAAATGGGTGAAATATAAGGACTTCGCAGGAGGTAACCCATGCTAGTACTACTCTCGCCCAAGCACCATTACCTACGGAGTTCTGATAGACTCCGTTGCATTAGTGCTGGTATGATCGCACCTGTTTCATTTCGTGCTGAAAATACATACACTCCTTCTCCTTTTCTCCCCCTCCCATCAATTATTTCCTTATGCGTTCACACTGCACCTCTCCTTCTCGTTCTAATATCGATTAAAATGTCCCTGCTTCTTGACTCACATTTGCGTATAAACTAGCGGACCCTAGTTCCAGTCGCGCTTAACGTCGAACGACCCGTCTGAAAAAAAATTGGTGCGACACGAGGACTTC
Source organism: Carica papaya (assembly GCF_054855325.1). Lineage (NCBI taxonomy): Eukaryota > Viridiplantae > Streptophyta > Magnoliopsida > Brassicales > Caricaceae > Carica > Carica papaya. The sequence continues at coordinate 28,089,542 of NC_142313.1, forward strand.
CTAAGAAAATGGGTGAAATATAAGGACTTCACAGGAAGTCACCCATCCTAGTGCTACTCTCGCCCAAGCACCCTTAACTTGCGGAGTTCTGATAAAATCCGTTGCATTGGTGCTGGTATGATTGCTCATGTTTCATTCTGCGCTGCAAATACGTACATTTTTTCTCCCTCCATCCCCCCTCCCGTCATTTGTTTCCTTGTGCGTGCACTCTGCATCCCTCGTTCTCGTTCTAATATCGATTAAAATGCCCCTGCTTCTTGACCCACATTTGCGTATAAACCAGCGGACCCCAGTTCCAGTCACGCGTAACGTCGAACGACCCGTCTGAAAAAAAATTGGTGCGACACGAGGACTTCCCAGGAGATCACCCATCCGAGTACTACTCTCGCCCAAGCACACTTAACTGCGGAGTTCTGATGGGATCTGGTGCATTAGTTCTGGTATGATCGCACCAGTTTAATTTCCCGCTGCAAATACATAAACTCCTTCTCCTTTCTTCCCCCTCCCGTCATTTGTTTCCTTGTGCGTGCGCACTTCACCTCCCGTACTCGTTCTAATATCAAGTAAAATGCTATAGTGCTGTGACTCACATTTGCGAATAAACCTGAGGACCATAATTCAAGTCGCGCGTATCGTCGAAAGAATCATCTGCAAAAAAATGGGTGCAACATGAGGACTTCCTAAGAAAATGGGTGAAATATAAGGACTTCGCAGGAGGTCACCCATCCTAGTGCTATTCTCGCCCAAGCACCCTTAACTTGCGGAGTTTTGATAGAATCCGTTGCATTGGTGCTGGTATGATTGCTCATGTTTCATTCTGCGCTGCAAATATATACACTTTTTTTCCCTCCATCCCCCCTCCCGTCATTTGTTTCCTTGTGCGTGCACTCTGCATCTCTTTTTCTCGTTCTAATATTGATTAAAATGCCCCTGCTTCTTGACTCACATTTGCGTATAAACCAGTGGACCCTAGTTCCAGTCGCGCGTAACGTCGAACGACTCGTCTGAAAAAAAAAATTAGTGCGACACGAGGACTTCCCAGGAGGTCGCCCATTCGAGTACTACTCTCGCCCAAGCACACTTAACTGCGGAGTTCTGATGGGATCCGGTGCATTAGCGCTGGTATGATCGCACCTGTTTAATTTCGCGCTGCAAATATATAAACTCCTTCTCCTTTCTTCCCCCTCCCGTCATTTGATTTCTTGTGCGTGCGCACTGCACCTCTCGTTCTCGTTCAAATATCAAGTAAAATGCCACGGCGCCGTGACTCACATTTGCGAATAAATCTGCGGACCATAAATAAAGTCGCGCGTAACGTCGAACGGCACATCTGAAAAAAAAAAAAAGGGTGCAACACGAGAACTTCCCAAGAGGTAACCCATCATTGTACTACTTTCGCCAAAGCACACTTAACTGCGGAGTTCAGATGGGATCCGGTGCATTTGTGCTGGTGTGACCGCACCTGTTTAATTTTGTGCTGAAAATACATACACTCCATCTTCCCTCCCCCCCTCCCATCATTTTTTTCCTTGTGCGTTGACACTGCACCTCTCCTTCTCGTTCTTATATCGATTAAAATGCCCCTGATTCTTGACTCACATTTGCATATAAACCAGTGGACCATAGTTCCAGTCGCGTGTAACGTCGAACGACCAATCTGAAAAAAAATTGTTGCGATACGAGGACTTCCCAAAAGGTCACCCATCCGAGTACTACTCTTGCCCAAGCACGCTTAACTGCAGAGTTCTGATGGGATCCATTGCATTAGTGCTGGTATGATGCCACATGTTTAATTTTGCGCTTTAAATACATAAACTCTTTCCCTTTTCTTCCTCCTCCCGTAATTTGTTTACTTATGCGTGCGCACTGCACCTCCCGTACTCGTTCTAATATCAAGTAAAATGCCACGGCGCTGTGACTTACATTTACGAATAAACTTGCGGACCAATAATCAAGTCGCGCGTAGCGTCGAAAGAATCATCTGCAAAAAGATGGGTGCAACACGAGGACCTCCCAAGAAAATGGGTGAAATATAAGGACTTCGCAGGATGTCACCCATCCGAGTACTTTTCTCGCCCAAGCACACTTAACTGCGGAGTTCTGATAGAATCCGTTGCATTAGTGCTGGTATGATCCCTCATGTTTCTTTCTGCACTGTAAATACATACACTCTTTCTTCTCCCATCCCCCCTCTCGTCATTTGTTTCCTTGTGCGTGCACTCTGCATCTCTCTTTCTCGTTCTAATATCAAGTAATATGCTCCGGCACCGTGACTCACCTTTGTAAATGAATCAGCGGTTTATAATTCCATTCGCGCGTAACGTCGAACAACCCATCCAAAACAAAATAGGTGCAACACGAGGGCTTCCCAGGTGGTCACCCATCCGAGTACTACTCTCGCCCAAGCACACTTAACTGCGGAGTTCTGATGGGATCCGGGGCTTTAGTGCTGCTATGATCGCACCTCTTTAATTCCGCGCTGCAAATACATACACTCCTCCTTTCTTCCCCCTCCCGTCATTTGTTTCCTTGTGCGTTCACACTTCACCTCTCATTCTCATTCTAATATCGATTAAAATGCCCTTGCTTCTTGACTCACATTTGCGTATAAACCAGCGGACTCTAGTTCCAGATGCGCGTAACGTCGAACGACCAGTCTGAAAAAAGATTTATGCGACACGAGGACTTCCCAGGAGGTCAACCATCCGAGTACTAATCTCGCCCAAGCACACTTAACTGCGGAGTTCTGATGGGATCCTGGGCTTTAGCGCTGGTATGATCGCACCTGTTTAGTTTCGCGCTGCAAATACATACATTCCTTCTCTTTTCTTCCCCCTCCCGTCATTTGTTTCCTTGTGCGTGCGCGCTGCACCTCCCGTTCTCGTTCTAATATCAAGTAAAATGCTACAGCGCCGTGACTCACATTTGCGAATAAACCTGAGGACCATAATTCAAGTCGCGCGTAACGTCGAAAGAATCATCTGCAAAAAAATGGGTGCAACACGAGGACTTCACAAGAAAATGGGTGAAATATAAGGACTTCGCAGGAGGTAATCCATGCTATTACTACTCTCGCCCAAGCACCCTTACCTACGGAGTTCTGATAGAATCCGTTGCATTAGTGCTGGTATGATCGCACCTGTTTCATTCTGCGCTGCAAATACATACACTTTTTCTCCTTCCCTCCCCCTCCCATCAATTGTTTCCTTGTGCGTTCACACTGCACCTCTCCTTCTCGTTCTAATATCGATTAAGATGTCCCTGCTTCTTGACTCACATTTGCGTATAAACCAGCAGACCCTAGTTCCAGTCGCGCGTAACGTCGAACGACCTGTCTGAAAAAAAATTAGTGCGACACGAGGACTTCCTAAGAGGTCACCCATCCGAGTACTACTCTCGCCTAAGCACACTTAACTGCGGAGTTCTGATGGGATCCGGAGCATTAGTGATGGTATGATCGCACCCATTTAATTCCGCGCTGCAAATACATAAACTCCTTCTCCTTTCTTCCCCCTCCCGTCATTTGTTTCTTTGTGCGTGCGCACTGCACCTCCCGTGATCGTTCTAATATCAAGTAAAATGCTACGGTGCCGTGACTCACATTTGCGAATAAACCTGAGGACCATAATTCAAGTCGTGCGTATCGTCGAAAGAATCATCTGCAAAAAAAAATAGGTGCAACACGAGAACTTCCTAAGAAAATGGGTGAAATATAAGGACTTCGCAGGAGGTCACCCATCCTAGTGCTACTCTCGCCCAAGCACCCATAACTTGCGGAGTTCTGATAGAATCCGTTGCATTGGTGCTGGTATGATTGCTCATGTTTCATTCTGCGCTGCAAATACATACACTTTTTCTCCCTCCATCCCCCCTCCCGTCATTTGTTTCCTTGTGCGTGCACTCTGCATCTCTCCTTCTCGTTCTAATATCGATTAAAATGCCCCTGCTTCTTGACTCACATTTGCGTATAAACCAGTGGACTCTAGTTCCAGTCGCGCGTAACATCGAACGACCCGTCTGAAAAAAAAAATTAGTGCGACACGAGGACTTCCCAAGAGGTCACCCATCCGAGTACTACTCTCGCCCAAGCACACTTAACTGCGGAGTTCTGATGGAAACCGGTGCAATAGTGCTGGTATGATTGCACCCGTTTAATTTTGCGCTATAATTACATAAACTCATTCCCCTTTCTTCCCGCTCCCGTCATTTGTTTCCTTGTGCGTGCGCACTGCACCTCCCGTTCTCATTCTAATATCAAGTAAAATGCCACGGCGCTGTGACTCACATTTGCGAATAAACCTGAGGACCATAATTCAAGTCGCGCGTAACGTCGAAAGAATCATTTACAAAAAAATGGGTACAACACAAGGACTTCACAAGAAAATGGGTGAAATATAAGGACTTCGCAGGAGGTAACCCATGCTAGTACTACTCTCGCCCAAGCACCTTTACTTACGGAGTTCTGATAGAATCCGTTGCATTAGTGCTGGTATGATCGCACCTGTTTCATTTCTTGCTGAAAATACATACACTCCTTCTCCTTCCCTCCCCCTTCCATCAATTGTTTCCTTGTGCGTTCACACTGCACCTCTCCTTCTCGTTCTAATATCGATTAAAATGCCCCTGCTTCTTGACTCACATTTGCGTATAAACCAGCGGACCCTAGTTCCAGTCACGCGTAACGTCGAAAGACCAGTCTGAAAAAAAAATTGGTGTGACACGAGGACTTCCCAAGAGTTCACCAATCCGAGTACTACTCTCGCCAAAGCACACTTAACTGCGGAGTTCTGACGGGATCCGGTGCATTAGTGCTGGTATGATCGCACCCGTTTAATTTCGCTCTGCAAATACATAAACTCCTTCTCCTTTCTTCCCCCTCCCGTCATTTGTTTCCTTGTGCGTGCGCACTGCACCTCCCGTGCTCGTTCTAATATAAAGTAAAATGCTACGGTGCCGTGACTCACATTTGCGAATAAACCTGATGACCATAATTCAAGTCGCGCGTATCGTCGAAAGAATCATCTACGAAAAAATAGGTGGAACACGAGGACTTCCTAAGAAAATGGGTGAAATATAAGGACTTCGCAGGAGGTCACCCATCCTAGTGCTACTCTCGCCTAAGCACCCATAACTTGCGGAGTTCTGATAGAATCCGTTGCATTGGTGCTGGTATGATTGCTAATGTTTCATTCTGCGTTGCAAATACATACACTTTTTCTCCCTCTATCACCCCTCCCGTCATTTGTTTCCTTGTGCGTGCACTCTGCATCTCTCCTTCTCACATTTGCGAATATCTATTAAAATGCCCCTACTTCTTGACTCACAATTGCGTATAAACCAGTGGACCCTAGTTCCAGTCGCGCGTAACGTCGAACGACACGTCTGAAAAAAAAAATTAGTGCGACACGAGGACTTCCCAGGAGGTCACCCATCTGAGTACTACTCTCGCCCAAGCACACTTATCTGCGGAGTTCTGATGGGATCCGGTGCATTAGTGCTGGTATGATCGCACCAGTTTAATTTCGCGCTGCAAATACATAAACTCCTTCTCCTTTCTTCCCCCTCCCGTCATTTGTTTCCTTGTGCATGCGCACTGCACCTCCCGTGCTCGTTCTAATATCAAGTAAAATGCCACGACATCGTGACTCACATTTGCGAATAAACCTGAGGACCATAATTAAAGTCGCGCGTATCGTCGAAAGAATCATCTACAAAAAAATAGGTGGAACACGAGGACTTCCTAAGAAAATGGGTGAAATATAAGGACTTCGCAGGAGGTCACCCATCCTAGTGCTACTATCGCCCAAGCACCCTTAACTTGCGGAGTTCTCATAGAATTCGTTGCATTCGTGCTGGTATGATTGCTCATGTTTCATTCTGCGCTGCAAATACATACACTTTTTCTCCCTCCATCCCCCCTCCCGTCATTTGTTTCCTTGTGCGTGCACTCTGCATCTCTCATTCTCGTTCTAATATCGATTAAAATTCCCCTCCTTCTTGACTCACATTTGCGTATAAACCAGTCGACCCTAGTTCCAGTCGCGCGTAACGTCGAACGACACGTCTGAAAAAAAAATTAGTGCGACACGAGGACTTCCCAAGAGGTCACCCATCCGAGTACTACTCTTGCCCAAACACACTTAACTACGGAGTTCTGATGAGATCCGGTGCATTAGCGCTGGTATGATCGCACCTGTTTAATTTTGCATTGCAAATACATAAACTCCTTCTCCTTTCTTCCCCCTCCCGTCATTTGTTTCATTGTGCGTGCACACTGCACCTCTCGTTCTCGTTCAAATATCAAGTTAAATGCCACGACATCGTGACTCACATTTGCGAATAAATATGCGGACCATAATTAAAGTCGCGCATAACGTCGAACGGCACATCTGAAAAAAAGAAAATGGGTGCAACACGAGAACTTCCCAGGAGGTAACCCATCATTGTACTACTTTCGCCAAAGCACACTTAACTGCGGCGTTCTGATGGGATCCGGTGCATTTGTTCTGGTGTGACCGCACCTGTTTAATTCGCAAATGTGAGTCACGGCGCCGTGGCATTTTACTTGATATTAGAACCAGTACGGGAGGTGCAGTGCGCACGCACAAGGAAACAAATGATGGGAGGAGGAAGAAAAGAGAAGGAGTGTATGTATTCGAAGCGCAAAATTAAACAAGTGGCATCATACCAGCACTAATCCACTGGATCCCATCAGAACTCTGCAGTTAAGTGTGCTTGGGCGAGAGTAGTACTCGGATGGGTGACCTCTTGGGAAGTCCTCGTATCGCAATAATTTTTTTTCAGATGGGTCGTTCGACATTACGCGCGACTGGAACTATGGTCCGCTGGTTTATACGCAAATGTGAGTCAAGAATCAGGGGCATTTTAATCGATATTAAAAAGAGAAGGAGAGGTGCAGTGTGAACGTACAAGGAAACAAATGATGGGAAGGGGGAGGGAAGAAGGAGTGTATGTATTTTCATCACGAAATTAAACAGGTGCGGTCACACCACCACAAATGCACCGGATCCCATCAGAACTCTGCAGTTAAGTGTGTTTTGGCGAAAGTAGTACAATGATGGGTTACCTCCTGGGAAGTTCTCGTGTTGCACCCATTTTTTTTTTCAGATGTGTCGTTCGACGTTACGCGCGCCTTTAATTATGGTCCGCAGATTTATTCGCAAATGTGAGTCACGGCACTGTGGCAGTTTACTTGATATTTGAACGAGAACGAGAGGTGCAGTGTGCACGCACAAGGAAACAAATGACGGGAGAGGGAAGAAAGGAGAAGGAGTTTATGTAATTGCAGCGCGAAATTAAACAGGTGCGATCATACCAGCAGTAATTCACCAGATCCCATCAGTACTCATCAGTTAAGTGTGCTTGGGCGAGAGTAATACTCAGATGGGTGACCTCCTGGGAAATTCTCGTGTCGCACTAATTTTTTTTTTAGACGGGTCGTTCGACGTTACGCGCGACTGGAACTAGGGTCCACTGGTTTATACGCAAATGTGAGTCAAGAAGCAGGGGCATTTTAATCGATATTAGAACGAGAAGGAGAGATGCAGAGTGCACGCACAAGGAAACAAATGACGAGAGGGGGGATGGAGGGAGAAAAAGTGTATGTATTTGCAACGCAGAATGAAACATGAGCAATCATACCAGCACAAATGCAACGGATTCTATCAGAACTCCGCAAGTTAAGGGTGCTTGGGCGAGAGTAGCACTAGGATGGGTGACCTCCTGCAAAGTCCTTATATTTCACCCATTTTCTTAGGAAGTCCTCGTGTTGCACCCATTTTTTTGCAGATGATTCTTTCGACGATACGCGCGACTTGAATTATGGTCCTCAGGTTTATTCGCAAATGTGAGTCACGGCACCATAGTATTTTACTTGATATTAGAACGAGCACGGGAGGTGCAGTGCGCACGCACAAGGAAAGAAATAATGGAAGGGGGAAGAAAGGAGAAGGAGTTTATGTATTTGCAGCGCGAAATTGAATGGGTGCGATCATACCAGCACTAATGCACTGGATCCCATCAGAACTCTACAGTTAAGTGTGCTTGGGCGAGAGTAGTACTCGGAAGGGTGACCTCCTGGGAAGTCCTTGTGTCGCACCAATTTTTTTTCAGACAGGTCGTTCGACGTTACGCGCGACTGGAACTATGGTCCGCTGGTTTATACGCAAATGTGAGTCAAGAAGCAGGGACATTTTAATCGATATTAGAACGAGAAGGAGAGGTGCAGTGTGAACGCACAAGGAAACAATTGATGGGAGGGGGAGGGAAGGAGAAGGAGTGTATGTATTTTCAGCACGAAATGAAACAGGTGCGATCATACCAGCACTAATGCATCGGATTCTATCAGAACTCTGTAGGTAAGGGTGCTTGGGCGAGAGTAGTACTAGCATGGGTTACCTCCTGCGAAGTCCTTATATTTCACCCATTTTCTTGTCAAGTCCTCGTGTTGCACCCATTTTTTTGCAGATGATTCTTTCATCGTTACGCGTGACTCGAATTATGGTTCTCATGTTTATTCGCAAATGTGAGTCACGGCACTGTAGAATTTTACTTGATATTAGAACGAGAACGGGAGCTACAGTGCGCACGCACAAGGAAACAAATGACGGGAGGGGGACGAAAGGGGAATGAGTTTATGTATTTGCAGCGCGAAATTAAACAGGTGCAATCATTCCAGCACTAATGTACCGGATCCCATCAGAACTCTGCAGTGAAGTGTGCTTGGGCGAGATTAGTACTCGGATGGGTGACCTCCTGGGAAGTCCTCATGTCGCACCAATTTTTTTTCAGACGGGTCGTTCGACGTTACGCGCGTCTGGAACTAGGGTCCGCTGGTTTATACGCAAATGTGAGTCAAGAAGCAGGGGCATTTTAATCAATATTAGAACGAGAATGAGAGGTGAAGTGTGAACGCACAAGGAAACAAATGACGGGAGGGGGAAGAAAGGAGAAGGAGTGTATGTATTTGCAGCGCGAAATTAAACAAGTGCGATCACACCAGCACTAAAGCTCTGGATCCCATCAGAACTCCGCAGTTAAGTGTGCTTGGGCGAGAGTAGTACTCGGATTGGTGACCACTTGAGAAGCCCTCGTGTTGCACCAATTTTTTTTTGAATGGGTTGTTCGACGTTACGCGCGAATGGAATTATAAACCGTTGGTTCATTTGCAAAGGTGAGTCACGGTGCCGGGGCATATTACTTGATATTAGAACGAGAAAGAGAGATGCAGAGTGCACGCACAAGGAAACAAATGATGGGAGAGGGGATGGAAGGAGAAAGAGTGTATGTATTTGCAGTGCAGAATGAAACATGAGGGATCATACCAGTACTAATGCAACGGATTCTATCAGAACTCCGCAGTTAAGGGTGCTTGGGCGAAAAAAGTACTCGGATGGGTGACCTCCTGCGAAGTCCTTATATTTCACCCATTTTCTTGGGAGGTCCTCGTGTTGCACCCGTCTTTTTGCAGATGATTCTTTCGACGTTATGCGCGAATTGATTTATGGTCCGCAGGTTTATTCGCAAATGTGAGTCACGGCGCCGTGGCATTTTACTTGATATTAGAACGAGTACGGGAGCTGCTGTGCGCACGCACAAGGAAACAAATGACAGGATGAGGAAGAAAAGAAAAGGAGTGTAGGTATTTGAAGCGCAAAATTAAACATGTGGCATCATACCAACACTAATGCACTGGATCCCATCAGAACTCTGCAGTTTAGTGTGCTTGGGAGAGAATAGTACTCGGATGGGTGACCTCTTGGGAAGTCCTCGTATCGCAACAATTTTTTTTAGATGGGTCGTTCGACGTTACACGCGACTGGAACTTTGGTCAGCTGGTTTATACGCAAATGTGAGTCAAGAATCAGGGGCATTTTAATCGAAATTAGAACGAGAAGGAGAGGTGCAGTGTGAACGCACAAGGAAACAAATGATGGGAGGGGGGGAGGGAAGAAGGAGTGTATGTATTTTCAGCACGAAATTAAACAGGTGCGGTCACACCAGCACAAATGCACCGGATCCCATCAGAACTCCGCAGTTAAGTGTGCTTTGGCGAAAGTAGTACAATGATGGGTTACCTCCTGGGAAGTTCTCGTGTTGCACCCATTTTCTTTTTTTCAAATGTGCCGTTCGACGTTACGCGCGACTTTAATTATGGTCCGCAGATTATTCGCAAATGTGAGTCACGGCGCCCTGGTATTTTACTTGATATTTGAACGAGAACGAGAGGTGCAGTGCGCACGCACAAGGAAACAAATGACGGGAGGGGGAAGAAAGGAGAAGGAGTTTATGTATTTGCAGCGCGGAATTAAACAGGTGCGGTCATACCAGCACTAATGCACCGGATCCCATCAGAACTCCGCAGTTAAGTGTGTTTGGGTGAGAGTAGTACTCGGATGGGTGACCTCTTGGGGAGTCCTCGTGTCGCACCAATTTTTTTTCAGACGGATCGTTCGACGTTACGCGCGACTGGAACTATAATCCGCTGGTTTATACGCAAATGTGAGTCAAGAATCTGAGGCATTTTAATCGATATTAGAACGAGAATGAGAGGTGCAGTGTGAATGCACAAGGAAACAAATGATGGGAGGGGGGGAGGGAAGAAGGAGTGTATGTATTTTCAGCACAAAATTAAACAGGTGCGGTCACACCAGCACAAATGCAACCGATCCCATCATAACTCTGTAGTTAAGTGTGCTTGGGCGAGAGTAGTACTCGGATGGGTGACCACTTGGGAAGTTCTCGTGTTGCACCCATTTTTTTGTAGATGATTCTTTCGACGTTACGCGCGACTTGAATTTTGGTCCTCAGGTTTATTCGCAAATGTGAGTCACGGCGTTGTAACATTTTACTTGATATTAAAATGAGCACGGGAGGTACAGTGCGCACGCACAAGGAAACAAATGACGGGAGGAGGAAGAAAGGAGAAGGAGTTTATGTATTTGCAGCGCGAAATTAAACGGGTGCGATCATACCAGCACTAATGCAACGGATCCCATCATAACTCTGCAGTTAAGTGTGCTTGGGTGAGAGGGATGGGTGACCTCTTGGGAAGTTCTCGTGTCGCACAAATTTTTTTTCAGACGGGTCGTTCAACTTTACGTGCAACTGGAACTATGGTCCACTTGTTTATACGCAAATGTGAGTCAAGAAGCAGGGGCATATTAATCGATATTAGAACGAGAAAAAGAGGTGCAGTGTGAACGCACAAGGAAACAAATGATGGGAAGGGGGAGGGAAGGAGAAGGAGTGTACGTATTTTCAGCACGAAATTAAACAGGTGCTATCACACCAGCACAAATATACCGGATCCCATCAGAACTCCGCCGTTAAGTGTGCTTTGGCGAAAGTAGTACAAGGATGGGTTACCTCCTGGGAAGTTCTCGTGTTGCACCCATTTTTTTTTTCAGATGTGCCATTCGTCGTTACGCGCGACTTTAATTATAGTCCGCAGGTTTATTCGAAAAGGTGAGTCACTACGCCGTGGCATTTTACTTGATATTTATACGAGAATGAGAGGTGCAGTGCACACGCACAAGGAAACAAATGACGGGAAGGGGAAAAAAGGAGAAGGAGTGTACGTATTTGCAGCGCGAAATTAAATAGGTGCCATCATACCAGCACTAATACACCGTATCCCATCAGAACTTAGCAGTTAAGTGTGCTTGGACGGGAGTAGTACTCGGATTGGTGACCTCCTGGGAAGTCCTCGTGTTGCACCCATTTTTTTTCGGATGGATCGTTCGACGTTACGCGCGAATGCAATTATAAACCGCTGGTTCATTCGCAAAGGTGAGTCACGATGCCAGGGCATTTTACTTGATATTAGAACAAGAAGGAGAGTTGCAGAGTGCACGCATAAGGAAACAAATGACGAGAGAGGGGATGGAGGGAGAAAGAGTGTATGTATTTGCAGCGCAGAATGAAACATGAGTGATCATACCAGCACCAATGCAACGGATTCTATTAGAACTCTGCAAGTTAAGGGTGCTTGGGCGAGAGTAGCACTAGGATGGGTAACCTCATGCGAAGTCCTTATATTTCACCTATTTTCTTAGGAAGACCTCGTGTTGCACCCATTTTTTTGCAGATGATTCTTTCGACATTACGCGCGATTTGAATTATGGTCCTCAGGTTTATTCGCCAATGTGAGTCATGGCACCGTAGCATTTTACTTGATATTAGAACGAGCACGGGAGGTGCAGTGCGCACGCACAAGAAAACAAATGACGGGAGGGGGAAGAAAGGAGAAGGAATTTATGTATTTGCAGCACGAAATTAAACAGGTGCGATCATACCAGCACTAATGCACCGGATCCCATCAGAACTCCGCAGTTATGTGTGTTTGGGCGAGATTAGTACTCGGATGGGTGACCTCCTGGGAAGTACTCGTGTCGCACCAATTTTTTTTCAGACGGGTCGTTCGACGTTACGCACGTCTGGAACTAGAGTCCGCTGGTTTATACGCAAATGTGAGTCAAGAAACAAGGGCATTTTAATCGATATTAGAACGAGAATGAGAGGTGAAGTGTGAATGCACAAGGAAACAAATGACAGGAGGGGAAAGAAAGGAGAAGGAGTGTATGTATTTGCAGCGTGAAATTAAACAGGTGCGATCATACCAGCACTAAAGCTACGGATCCCATCAGGACTCTGCAGTTAAGTGTGCTTGGGCGGGAGTAGTACTCCGATGGGTGACCACTTGGGAAGCCCTCGTGTTGCACCAATTTTCTTTCGGATGGGTTTTTCGACGTTACGCGCGAATGGAATTATAAACCACTGGTTCATTTGCAAAGGTGAGTCACGGTGCCGGGGCATATTACTTGATATTAGAACGAGAAAGAGAGATGCAGAGTGCACGCACAAGGAAACAAATGACGGGAGGGGGGATGGGAGGAGAAATAGTTTATGTATTTGCAGTGCAGAATGAAACATGAGGGATCATACCAGCACTAATGCAACGGATTCTATCAGAACTCCGCAGTTAAGGGTGCTTGGGCGGGAAAAGTACTCGGATGGGTGACCTCCTGCGAAGTCCTTATATATATCACCCATTTTCTTGGGAGGTCCTCGTGTTGCACCCATCTTTTTGCAGATGATTCTTTCGACATTACGCACGACTTGATTTATGGTCCGCAGGTTTATTCGCAAATGTGAGTCACGGCACCGTGGCATTTTACTTGATATTAGAACGAGTACGGGAGGTGCAGTGCGCACGCACAAGGAAACAAATGACGGGAGGAGGAAGAAAAGAGAAGGAGTGTATGTATTTGAAGCGCAAAACTCAACAAGTGGCATCATACCAGCACTAATGCACTGGATCCCATCAGAACTCTGCAGTTAAGTGTGCTTGGGCGAGAGTAGCACTTGGATGGGTGACCTCTTGGGAAGTCCTCGTATCGCAATAATTTTTTTTCAGATGGGTCGTTCTACGTTACGCGCGACTGGAACTATGGTCCGCTGGTTTATACGCAAATGTGAGTCAAGAATCAGGGGCATTTTAATCGATATTAGAACGAGAAGGAGAGGTGCAGTGTGAACGCACAAGGAAACAAATGATGGGAGGGGGGAGGGAAGAAGGAGTGTATGTATTTTCAGCACAAAATTAAACAGGTGCGGTCACACCACCACAAATGCACCGGATCCCATCAGAACTCCGAAGTTAACTGTGCTTTGGCGAAAGTAGTACAATGATGGGTTACCTCCTGGGAAGTTCTCGTGTTGCACCCATTTTTTTTTTTCAGATGTGCCATTCGACGTTATGCGCGACTTTAATTATGGTCCGCAGATTTATTCGCAAATGTGAGTCACGGCACCGTGGCATTTTACTTGATATTTGAACGAGAACGAGAGGTGCAGTGCACACGCACAAGGAAACAAATGACGGGAGGGGGAAGAAAGGAGAAGGAGTTTATGTATTTACAGTGCAAAATTAAACTGGTGCGATCATACCAGCACTAATGCACCTGATCCAATCAGAACTCCGCAGTTAAGTGAGCTTGGGCGAGAGTAGTACTCGGATGGGTGACCTCTTGGGAAGTCTTCGTGTCGCACCAATTTTTTTTCAAACGGGTTGTTCGACGTTACGCGCGACTGGAACTAGGGTCCGCTGGTTTATACGCAAATGTGAGTCAAGAATCATGAGCATTTTAATCGATATTAGAACGAGAAAAAGAGGTGCAGTGTGAACGCACAAAGAAACAAATGATGGGAGGGGGGGAGGGAGGAAGGAGTGTATGTATTTTGAGCACGAAATTAAACAGGTGCGGTCACACCAGCACAAAAGCACCGGATCCCATCAGAACTCCGCAGTTAAGTGTGCTTGGGCGGGAGTAGTACTCCGATGGGTGACCACTTGGGAAGCCCTCGTGTTGCGCCAATTTTCTTTCGGATGGGTTTTTCGACGTTACGCGCGAATGGAATTATAAACCGCTGGTTCATTTGCAAAGGTGAGTCACGGTGCCGGGGCATATTACTTGATATTAGAACGAGAAAGAGAGATGTAGAGTGCACGCACAAGGAAACAAATGACGGGAGGGGGGATGGGAGGAGAAATAGTTTATGTATTTGCAGTGCAGAATGAAACATGAGGGATCATACCAGCACTAATGCAACGGATTCTATCAGAACTACGCAGTTAAGGGTGCTTGGGCGGAAAAAGTACTCGGATGGGTGACCTCCTGCGAAGTCCTTATATATATCACCCATTTTCTTGGGAGGTCCTCGTGTTGCACCCATCTTTTTGCAGATGATTCTTTCGACGTTACGCGCGACTTGATTTATGGTCCGTAGGTTTATTCGCAAATGTGAGTCACGGCACCGTGGCATTTTACTTGATATTAGAACGAGTACGGGAGGTGCAGTGCGCACGCACAAGGAAACAAATGACGGGAGGAGGAAGAAAAGAGAAAGAGTGTATGTATTTGAAGCGCAAAACTCAACAAGTGGCATCATACCAGTACTAATGCACTGGATCCCATCAGAACTCTACAGTTAAGTGTGCTTGGGTGAGAGTAGTACTTGGATGGGTGACCTCTTGGGAAATCCTCGTATCGCAATAATTTTTTTCAGATGGGTCGTTCTACGTTACGCGCGACTGGAACTATGGTCCGCTGGTTTATACGCAAATGTGAGTCAAGAATCAGGGGCATTTTAATCGATATTAGAACGAGAAGGAGAGGTGCAGTGTGAACGCACAAGGAAACAAATGATGGGAGGGGGGGAGGGAAGAAGGAGTATATGTATTTTCAGCACAAAATAAACAGGTGCGGTCACACCAGCACAAATGCACCGAATCCCATCAGAACTCCGCATTTAAGTGTGCTTTGACGAAACTAGTATAATGATGGGTTACCTCCTGGGAAGTTCTCGTGTTGCACCCATTTTCTCTTTTTCAGATGTGCCGTTCGACGTTACGCGCGACTTTAATTATGGTCCCCAGATTTATTCGCAAATGTGAGTCACGACGCCGTGGCATTTTACTTGATATTTGAACGAGAACGAGAGGTGCAGTGCGCACGCATAAGGAAACAAATGACGGGAGGGGGAAAAAAGGAGAAGGAATTTATGTATTTGCAGCGCAAAATTAAATAGGTGTGATCTTACCAGCACTAATGCACCGGATCCCATCAAAACTCTGCAGTTAAGTGTGCTTGGGCGAGAGTAGTACTCGGATGGGTGACCTCATGGGAATTCCTAGTGTTGAACTAATTTTTTTTTCAGACGGGTCGTTCGACGTTACGCGCGACTGGAACTAGGGTCCACTGGTTTATACGCAAATGTGAGTCAAGAAGCAGGGGCATTTTAATCGATATTAGAACTAGAAGGAGAGATGCAGAGTGCACACACAAGGAAACAAATGACGGGAGGGGGGATGGAGGGAGAAGAAGTGTATGTATTTGCAGCGCAGAATGAAACATGAGCAATTATACCAGCACCAATGCAACGGATTCTATCAGAATTCCGCAAGTTAAGGGTGCTTGGGCGAGAGTAGCACTAGGATGGGTGACCTACTGCGAAGTCCTTATATTTCACCCATTTTCTTAGGAAGTCCTCGTGTTGCACCCATTTTTTTGCAGATGATTCTTTCGACGATACGCGCGACTTGAATTATAGTCCTCAGGTTTATTCGCAAATGTGAGTAACAGCACCGTAGCATTTTACTTGATATTAGAACGAGCACGGTAGGTGCAGTGCGCACGCACAAGGAAACAAATGACGGCAGGGGGAAGAAAGGAGAAGGAGTTTATGTATTTGCAGCGCTAAATTAAATAGGTGCGATCATACCAGCACTAATGCACCGGATCCCATCAGAACTCCGCAGTTATGTGTGCTTGTGCGAGAGTAGTACTCGGATATGTGACCTCCTGGGAGGTCCTCGTATCGCACCAATTTTTTTTCAGACGGGTCGTTCGACGTTACGCGCGTCTGGAACTAGGGTCCGCTGGTTTATACGTAAATGTGAGTCAAGAAGCAGGGCATTTTAATCAATATTAGAATGAGAATGAGAGGTGAAGTGTGAACGCACAAGGAAACAAATGACGGGAGGGGGAAGAAAGGAGAAGGAGTTTATGTATTTGCAGCGCGAAATTAAACAGGTGTGATCATACCAGCACTAAAGCTCCGGATCCCATCAGAACTCCGCAGTTAAGTGTGCTTGGGCGAGGGTAGTACTCGGATGGGTGACCACCTGGGAAGCCCTCGTGTTGCACCTATTTTTTTTCGGATGGGTTGTTCGACGTAACGCGCGAATGGAATTATAATCCACTGGTTCATTTGCAAAGGTGAGTCACGGTGCCAGGGCATATTACTTTATATTAGAACGAGAAAGAGAGATGCAGAGTGCACGCGCAAGGAAACAAATGACGGGAGGGGGGATGGAAGGAGAAAGAGTGTATGTATTTGCATTGCAGAATGAAACATGAGGGATCATACCAGCACTAATGCAACGGATTCTATCAGAACTCTGCAGTTAAGGGTGCTTGGGCGAGAAAAGTACTCGGATGGGTGACCTCCTGCGAAGTCCTTATATTTCACCCATTTTCTTGGGAGGTCCTCGTGTTGCACCCATCTTTTTACAGATGATTCTTTCGACGTTACGCGCGACTTGATTTATGGTCTGCAGGTTTATTCGCAAATGTGAGTCACGGCGCCGCGGTATTTTACTTGATATTAGAACGAGTACGGGAGGTGCAGTGCGCACGCACAAGGAAACAAATAACGGGATGAGGAAGAAAAGAGAGGGAGTGTATGTATTTGAGCGCAAAATTAAACAAGTGGCATCATACCAGCACTAATGCACTTGAACCCATCAGAACTCTGCAGTTAAGTGTGCTTGGGCGAGAGTAGTACTTGGATGGGTGACCTCTTGGGAAGTCCTCGTATCGCAACAATTTTTTTTCAGATGGGTCGTTCGACGTTACGCGCGACTGGAACTATGATCGACTTGTTTATACGCAAATGTGAGTCAAAAATCAAGGGCATTTTTATCGATATTAGAACGAGAAGGAGAGGTGCAGTGTGAACGCACAAGGAAACAAATGATGGGAGGGGGGGAGGGAAGAAGGAGTGTATGTATTTTCAGCACGAAATTAAACAGGTGCGGTCACACCAGCACAAATGCACCGGATCCCATCAGAACTCCGAAGTTAAGTGTGCTTTGGCGAAAGTAGTACAATGATGGGTTACCTCCTGGGAAGTTCTCGTGTTGCACCCATTTTCTTTTTTTCAGATGTGCCGTTCGACGTTACGCGTGACTTTAATTATGGTCCGCAAATTTATTCGCAAATGTGAGTCACGGCGCCGTGGCATTTTACTTGATATTTGAACGAGAACGAGAGGTGCAGTGCGCACGCACAAGGAAACAAATGACGGGAGGAGGAAGAAAGGAGAAGGAGTTTATGTATTTGCAGCGTGAAATTAAACTGGTGCGATCATACCAGCACTAATGCACCGGATCCCATCAGAACTCCACAGATAAGTGTGCTTGGGCGAGAGTAGTACTCGGATGGGTGACCTCCTGGGAAGTTCTCGTCTCGCACTAATTTTTTTTTCAGACGGGTCGTTCGACGTTACGCGCTACTGGAACTAGGGTCTACTGGTTTATACGCAAATGTGAGTCAAGAAGCAGGGGCATTTTAATTGATATTAGAACGAGAAATAGAGATGCAGAGTGCACGCACAAAGAAACAAATGACGGGAGGGGGGATGGAGGGAGAAAAAGTTTATGTATTTGCAGCGCAGAATGAAACATGAGCAATCATCCAGCACCAATGCAACGGATTCTATCAGAACTCCGCAAGTTAAGGGTGCTTGGGCGAGAGAAGCACTAGGATGGGTGACGTCCTGCGAAGTCCTTATATTTCACCCATTTTCTTAGGAAGTCCTCGTTTGCACCCATTTTTTTGCAGATGATTCTTTTGACGATACGCGGGACTTGAATTATGGTACTCAGGTTTATTCGCAAATGTGAGTCACGGTACTGTAGCATTTTACTTGATATTAGAACGAGCACGGGAGGTGCAGTGCGCACGCACAAGAAAACAAATGGCGGGAGGGAGAAGAAAGGAGAATGAGTTTATGTATTTGCAGCGCGAAATTAAACAGATGCGATCATAACAGCACTAATGCACCGGATCCCATCAGAACTCCGCAGTTAAGTATGCTTGGGCGAGATTAGTACTCGGATGGGTGACATCCTAGGAAGTCCTCGTGTCGCATTAATTTTTTTTCAGATGGGTCGTTCGACGTTACGCGCGTCTAGAACTAGGGTCCGCTAGTTTATACACCAATGTGAGTCAAGAAGCAGGGGCATTTTAATCGATATTAGAACGAGAATGAGAGGTGAAGTGTGAACGCACAAGGAAACAAATGACGGGAGGGGGAAGAAAGGAGAAGGAGTGTATGTATTTGCAGCGCGAAATTAAACAGGTGCGATCATACCAGCACAAAAGCTCCAGATCCCATCAGAACTCCGCATTTAAGTGTGCTTGGGCGAGGGTAGTACTCGGATGGGTGACCACTTGGGAAGCCCAAGTGTTGCTTATATTTTTTTTCGGATGGGTTGTTCGACGTTACGCGCGAATGGAATTATAATCCGCTGGTTCATTTACAATGGTGAGTCACGGTGCTGGGGCATATTACTTGATATTAGAACGAGAAAGAGAGATGCAGAGTGCACGCACAAGGAAACAAATGACAGGAGGGGGGATGGGAGGAGAAAGAGTGTATGTATTTGCAGTGCAGAATGAAACATGAGGGATCATACCAGCACTAATGCAACGGATTCTATCAGAACTCCGCAGTTAAGGGTTCTTGGGCGAGAAAAGTACTCGGATGGGTGACCTCCTGCGAAGTCCTTATATTTCACCCATTTTCTTGGGAGGTCCTCGTGTTGCACCCATCTTTTTGCAGATGATTCTTTCGACGTTACGCGCGACTTGATTTATGGTCCGCAGGTTTATTCGCAAATGTGAGTCACGGCGCCGTGGCATTTTACTTGATATTAGAACGAGAACGGGAGGTGCAGTGCGCACGCACAAGGAAACAAATGACGGGAGGAGGAAGAAAAGAGAAGGAGTGTATGTATTTGAAGCGCAAAATTAAACAAGTGGCATCATACCAGCACTAATGCACTGGATCCCATCAGAACTCTGCAGTTAAGTGTGCTTTGGCGAAAGTAGTACAATGATGGGTTACCTCCTGGGAAGTTCTCGTGTTGCACCCATTTTTCTTTTTTCAGATGTGCTGTTCGACGTTAGGCGCGACTTTAATTATGGTCCGCAGATTTATTCGCAAATGTGAGTCACGGCGCCCTGGCATTTTACTTGATATTTGAACGAGAACGAGAGGTGCAGTGCGCACGCACAAGGAAACAAATGACGGGAGGGGGAAGAAAGGAGAAGGAGTTTATCTATTTGCAGCGCGAAATTAAACAGGTGCGATCATACCAGCACTAATGCACCGAATCCCATCAGAACTCCGCAATTAAGTGTGCTTGAGCGAGAGTAGTACTCGGATAGGTGACCTCCTGGGAAGTCCTCGTGTCGCACTAATGTTTTTTTTAGACGGGTCGTACGACGTTACGCGCGACTGGAACTAGTTTTCACTGGTTTATATGCAAATGTGAGTCAAGAAGCAGGGGCATTTTAATCGATATTAGATCGAGAAGGAGAGGTGCAGTGTGAACGCACAAGGAAACAATTGATGGGAGGGGGAGGGAAGGAGAAGGAGTGTATGTATTTTCAGCGCGAAATGAAACAGGTGCGATCATACCACACTAATGCAATGGATTCTATCAGAACTCCGTAGGTAAGGGTGCTTGGGCGAGAGTAGTACTAGCATGGGTTACCTCCTGCGAAGTCCTTATATTTCACCCATTTTCTTGTGAAGTCCTCATGTTGCACCCATTTTTTTGCAGATGATTCTTTCGACGTTACGCGCGACTTGAATTATGGTCCTCAGGTTTATTCACAAATGTGAGTCACGGCGCTGTAGCATTTTACTTGATATTAGAACGAGAACGGGAGGTGCAGTGCGCACGCACAAGGAAACAAATGACGGGAGGGGGAAGAAAGGGGAATGAGTTTATGTATTTGCAGCGCGAAATTAAACAGGTGCTATCATACCAGCACTAATGCACCGGATCCCATCAAAACTCTGCAGTTATGTGTGTTTGGGCGATATTTATACTCGGAAGGGTGACCTCTTGGGAAGTCCTCGTGTCGCACCAATTTTTTTTCAGACGGGTCGTTCGACGTTACGTGCGTCTGGAACTACGGTCCGCTGGTTTATACGCAAATGTGAGTCAAGAAGCAGGGGCATTTTAATCGATATTAGAACGAGAAGGAGAGATGAAGTGTGAACGCACAAGGAAACAAATGACGGAGGGGGAAGAAAGGAGGAGTGTATGTATTTAAAGCGCGGAATTAAACAGGTGCGATCATACCAGCACTAAAGCCCCGGATCCCATAAGAACTCCGCAGTTAGGTGTGCTTGGGCGAGAGTAGTACTCGGATGGGTGACCACTTGGGAAGCCCTCGTGTTGCACCTTTTTTTTCTCGGATGGGTTGTTCGACGTTACGCGCGAATGGAATTATAAACTGCTGGTTCATTTGCAAATGTGAGTCACGGTGCCGGGGCATATTACTTGATATTAGAACGAGAAAGATAGATGCAGAGTGCTCGCACAAGGAAACAAATGATATGGGAGGGGGGATGGAAAGAGAAAGAGTGTATGTATTTGCAGTGCAGAATGAAACATGAGGGATCATACCAGCACTAATGCAACGGATTCTATCAGAACTCCGCAGTTAAGGGTGCTTGGGCGAGAAAAGTACTCGGATGGGTGACCTCCTGCGAAGTCCTTATATTTCACCCATTTTCATGGGAGGTCCTCGTGTTGCACCCATCTTTTTGTAGATGATTCTTTCGAGGTTACGCGCGACTTGATTTATGGTCCGCAGGTTTATTCGCAAATGTGAGTCACAGCGCCGTGGTATTTTACTTGATATTAGAACGAGTACTGGAGGTGCAGTTCGCACGCATAAGAAAACAAATGAGGGGAGGAGGAAGAAAAGAGAAGGAGTGTATGTATTGGAAGCGCAAAATTAAACAATTGGCATCATACCAGCACTAATGCACTGGATCCCATCAGAACTCTGCAGTTAAGTGTGCTTGGGCGAGAGTAGTACTCGGATGGGTGACCTCTTGGGAAGTCCTCGTATCGCAACAATTTTTTTTCAGATGGGTCGTTCGACGTTACGCGCGACTGGAACTATGGTCCGCTGGTTTATACGCAAATGTCAGTTAAGAAAAAGGGGCATTTTAATCGATATTAGAACGAGAAGGAGAGGTGCAGTGCGAACGCACAAGGAAACAAATGATGGGAGGGGGGGAGGGAAGATGGAGTGCATGTATTTTCAGCACGAAATTAAACAGGTGCGGTCACACCAGCACAAAAGCACCGGATCCCATCAGAACTCCACAGTTAAGTATGCTTTGGCGAAAGTAGTACAATGATGGGTTACCTCCTGGGAAGTTCTCGTGTTGCACCCATTTTTTTTTCAGATGTGCCGTTCAACGTTACGCGCGACTTGAATTATGGTCCTCAGGTTTATTCGCAAATGTGAGTCACGGCGCCGTGGTATTTACTTGATATTAGAACGAGAACGGGAGGTGCAGTGCGCACGCACAAGGAAATAAATGACGGGAGGGGGAAGAAAGGGGAATGAGTTTATGTATTTGCAGCGCGAAATTAAACAGTTGCGATCATACCAGCACTAATGCACCGGATCCCATTAGAACTCCGCAGTGAAGTGTGCTTGGGCGAGATTAGTACTCGGATGGGTGACCTCCTGGGAAGTCCTCGTGTCGCACAAGTTTTTTTTCAGACGGGTCATTCGACGTTACTCACGTCTGGAACTAGGGTCCGCTGGTTTATACGCAAATGTGAGTCAAGAAGCAGAGGCATTTTAATCGATATTAGAACGAGAATGAGAGGTGAAGTGTGAACGCACAAGGAAACAAATGATGGGAGGGGGGGAGGGAAGAAGGAGTGTATGTATTTTCAGCACAAAATTAAACAGGTGCGGTCACACCAGCACAAATGCATCGGATCCCATCAGAACTCCGCAGTTAAGTGTGCTTTGGCGAAAGTAGTACAATGATGGGTTACCTCCTGGGATGTTCTCGTGTTGCACCCATTTTCTTTTTTTCAGATGTGCCGTTCGACGTTGCGCGCGACTTTAATTATGGTCCGCAGATTTATTCGTAAATGTGAGTCACGGCACCGTGGCATTTTACTTGATATTTGAACGAGAACGAGAGGTGCAGTGCGCACGCACAAGGAAACAAATGACGGGAGGGGAAAGAAAGGAGAAGGAGTTTATGTATTTGTAGCTTGAAATTAAACAGGTGCGATCATACCAGCACTAACTCACCGGATCTTATCAGAACTCCGCAGTTAAGTGTGCTTGGGCGAGAGTAGTACTCGGATGGGTGACCTCCAGCGAAGTCCTTATATTTCACCCATTTTCTTAGGAAGTCCTCGTGTTGCACCCATTTTTTTGCAGATTATTCTTTCGACGATACGCGCGACTTGAATTATGGTCCTCAGATTTATTCGCAAATGTGAGTCACGGCACCGTAGCATTTTACTTGATATTAGAACAAGCACGGTTGGTGTAGTGCGCACGCATAAGGAAACAAATAACGGGAGGGGGAAGAAAGGAGAAGGAGTTTATGTATTTACAGCGCAAAATTAAACGGGTGCGATCATACCAGCACTAATGCATCGGATCCCATCAGAACTCCGCAGTTAAGTGTGCTTGGGAGCGAGTAGTACTCGGATGGGTGATCTCCTGGGAAGTCCTCGTGTCGCACCAATTTTTTTTCAGACGGGTCGTTCAACGTTAAGCGCGACTGGAACTTGGGTCCGCTGGTTTATACGCAAATGTGAGTCAAGAAGCAGGGGCATTTTTAATCGATATTAGAACGAGAAGGAGAGATGCAGTGTGAACGCACAAGGAAACAATTGATGGGAGGGGGAGGGAAGGAGAAGGAGTGTATGTATTTTCAGCACGAAATGAAACAGGTGCGATCATACCAGCACTAATGCAACGGATTCTATCAGAACTCCGTAGGTAAGGGTGCTTGGGCGAGAGTAGTACTAGCATGGGTTACCTCATGCGAAGTCCTTATATTTCACTCATTTTCTTGTGAAGTCCTCGTGTTGCACCCATTTTTTTGCAGATGATTCTTTCGACGTTACGCGCGACTTGTATTATGGTCCTCAGGTTTGTTCGCAAATGTGAGTCACGGCGCTGTAGCATTTTACTTGATATTAGAATGAGAACGGGAGGTGCAGTGCGCACGCACAAGGAAACAAATGATGGGAGGGGAAAGAAAGGGGAATGAGTTTATGTATTTGTAGCGCAAAATTAAACAGGTGCGATCATACCAGCACTAATGCACCGAATCCCATCAGAACTCCGCTGTTAAGTGTGCTTGGGCCAGATTAGTACTCGAATGGGTGACCTCCTGGGAAGTCCTCGTGTCGCACCAATTTTTTTTCAGACGGGTCGTTTGACGTTACACATGTCTGGAACTAGGGTCCGCTGGTTTGTACGCAAATGTGAGTCAATAAGCAGGGGCATTTTAATCGATATTAGAACGAGAATGAGAGGTGAAGTGTGAACGCACAAGGAAACAAATGACGGAATGGGGAAGAAAGAAGAAGGAGTGTATGTATTTGCAGTGCGAATTTAAACAGGTGCGATCTTACCAGCACTAAAGCCCCGGATCCCATCAGAACTCCGCAGTTAAGTTTGCTTGGGCGAGAGTAGTACTCGGATGGGTGACCACTTGGGAAGCCCTCGTGTTGCACCTATTTTTTTTCGGATGGGTTTTTCGACGTTACGCGCGAATGGAATTATAAACCGCTGGTTCATTTGCAAAGGTGAGTCACGATGCAGGGGCATATTACTTGATATTAGAACGAGAAAGAGAGATGCAGAGTGCACGCACAAGGAAACAAATGACGGAAGAAGGGATGGAAGGAGAAAGAGTGTATGTATTTGCAGTGCAGAATGAAACATGAGGGATCATACCAGCACTAATGCAACAGATTCTATCAGAACTCCGCAGTTAAGGGTGCTTGGGCGAGAGTAGTACTCGGATGGGTGACCACTTTGGAAGTCCTCGTGTTGCACCCATTTTCTTGGGAGGTCCTCGTGTTGCACCCATCTTTTTGCAGATGATTCTTTCGACGTTACGCGCGACTTGATTTTTGGTCCGCAGGTTTATTCGCGCGTAACGTCGAACGGCACATCTGAAAAAAAAAAAATGGGTGCAACATGAGAACTTCCCAGGAGGTAACCCATCATTGTACTACTTTCGCCAAAGCACACTTAACTGCGGAGTTCTGATGGGATCCGGTGCATTTGTGCTGGTGTGACCACACCTGTTTAATTTCGTGCTGAAAATGCATACACTCCTTCTTCCCTCCCCCCCTCCCATCATTTGTTTCCTTGTGCGTTCACACTGCATCTCTCATTCTCGTTTTAATATCGATTAAAATGCCCCTGATTCTTGACTCACATTTGCGTATAAACCAGCAGACCATAGTTTCAGTTGCGCGTAACGTCAAACGACCCATCTGAAAAACAATTGTCGCGATACGAGGACTTCCCAAGAGGTCACCCATCCGAGTACTACTCTCGCCCAAGCACGCTTAACTGCAGAGTTCTGATGGGATCCAGTGCATTAGTGCTAGTATGATGCCACTTGTTTAATTTTGCGCTTCAAATACATACACTCCCTTTCTTTTCTTCCTCCTTCCGTCATTTGTTTCCTTGTGCGTACGCACTGCACCTCCCATACTTGTTCTAATATCAAGTAAAATACCACAGCGCCGTGACTCACATTTGCGAATAAACTTGCGGACCATAAATCAAGTCGCGCGTAACGTCGAAAGAATCATCTGCAAAAAGATGGGTGCAACACGACAATCTCCCAAGAAAATGGGTGAAATATAAGGACTTCGCAGGAGGTCACCCATCCGAGTGCTTCTCTCGCCCAAGCACCCTTAACTTGCGGAGTTCTGATAGAATCCGTTGCATTGGTGCTGGTATGATTGCTCATGTTTCATTCTACGCTGTAAATACATACACTTTTTCTCCCTCCATCCCCCCTCCCGTCATTTGTTTCCTTGTGCGTGCACTCTGCATCTCTCTTTCTCGTTCTAATATCAATTAAAATGCCCCTGCTTCTTGACTCACATTTGCGTATAAACCAGTGGACCCTAGTTCCAGTCGCACGTAACGTCGAACGACCCGTCTGAAAAAAAAAATTAGTGCGACACGAGGACTTCCCAGATGGTCACCCATCCGAGTACTACTCTCGCCTAAGCACACTTAAATGCGGAGTTCTAATGGGATCCGGTGCATTAGTGCTGGTATGATCGCAGCTGTTTAATTTTGCGCTGCAAATACATAAACTCATTCCCCTTTCTTCCCCCTCCCGTCATTTGTTTCCTTTTGCGTGCACTCTGCATATCTCCTTCTCGTTAAAATATCGATTAAAATGCCCCTGCTTCTTTACTCACATTTGCGAATAAATCGGCGGACCATAATTAAAGTCGCGCGTAACGTCGAACGGCACATCTGAAAAAAAGAAAATGGGTGCAACACGAGAACTTCCCAAGAGGTCACCCATCCGAGTACTACTCTCGCCCAAGCACACTTAACTGCAGAGTTCTAACGGGATCCGGTGCATTAGTGCTGGTATGATCGCACCCGTTTAATTCCACGCTACAAATACGTAAACTCCTTCTCCTTTCTTCCCCCTCCCGTCATTTGTTTCCTTGTGCGTGCGCACTGCACCTCCCGTACTCGTTCTAATATCAAGTAAAATGCCACGGTGCCGTGACTCACATTTGCGAATAAATCTGCGGACCATAAATCAAGTCGCGCGTAACGTCGAAAGAATCATCTGCAAAAAGATGGGTGCAACACGAGGACCTCAAAAGAAAATGGGTGAAATATAAGGACTTCGCAGGAGGTCACCCATCCGAGTACTTTTCTCGCCCAAGCACCCTTAACTGCGGAGTTCTGATAGAATCCGTTGCATTAGTGCTGGTATGATCCCTCATGTTTCATTCTGCACTGCAAATACATACACTCTTTCTCCTTCCATCCCCCCTCCCGTCATTTGTTTCCTTGTGCGTGCGCACTGCACCTCTCGTTCTCGTTCAAATAACAAGTAAAATGCCAAGGTGCCGTGACTCACATTTGCGAATAAATCTGCAGACCATAATTAAAGTCGCGCGTAACGTCGTACGACACATCTAAAAAAAAAAAATGGGTGCAACACGAGAACTTCCCAGAAGGTAACCCATCATTGTACTACTTTCGCCAAAGCACACTTAACTGCGGAGTTCTGATGGGATCCGGTGCATTTGTGCTGGTGTGACCGCACCTGTTTAATTTCGTGTTGAAAATACATACACTCCTTCTTCCCTCCCCCCCTCCCATCATTTGTTTCCTTGTGCGTTCACACTGCACCTCTCCTTCTCGTTCTAATATCGATTAAAATGCCCCTGATTCTTGACTCACATTTGCGTATAAACCAGCGGACCATAGTTCCAGTCGCGCGTAACGTCGAACGACCCATCTGAAAAAAAATTGTTGCGATACGAGGACTTCCCAAAAGGTCATCCATCCGAGTACTACTCTCGACCAAGCACACTTAACTGCAGAGTTCTGATGGGATCCAGTGCATTAGTGCTGGTATGATGCCACTTATTTAATTTTGCGCTTTAAATACATACACTCCTTCTCTTTTCTTCCTCCTCCCGTCATTTGTTTCCTTGTGCGTGCGCACTGCACCTCCCGTACTCGTTCTAATATCAAGTAAAATGCCACGGCGCCGTGACTCACATTTGCGAATAAACCTGCGGACCATAAATCATGTCGCGCGTAACGTCGAAAGAATCATCTGCAAAAAGATGGGTGCAACACGAGGACCTCCCGAGAAAATGGGTGAAATATAAGGACTTCGCAGGAGGTAACCCATCCGAGTACTACTCTCGCCCAAGCACACTTAACTGCAGAGTTCTGATGGGATCCGGGGCTTTAGTGCTGGTATGATCGCACCTGTTTAATTTCGCGCTGCAAATACATACACTCCTTCTCCTTTCTTTCCCCTTCCGTCAATTGTTTCCTTGTGCGTTCACACTGCACCTCTCATTCTCGTTCTAATATCGATTAAAATGCCCCTCCTTCTCGACTCACATTTGAGTATAAACCAGCGGACCCTAGTTCCAGTCGCGCGTAACGTCGAACGACCCGTCTGAAAAAAAATTGTTGCAACACGAGGACTTCCCAGGAGGTCACCCGTCCGAGTACTACTCTCGCCCAAGTACACTTAACTGCGGAGTTCTGATGGGATCTGGTGCATTAGTGGTGGTATGATCGCACCCGGTGAATTCCGCGCTGCAACTACATAAACTCCTTCCCATTTCTTCCCCCTCCCGTCATTTATTTCCTTGTGCGTGCGCACTGCACCTCCCGTGCTCGTTCTACTATCAAGTAAAATGTTACGGTGCCGTGACTCACATTTGCGAATAAACCTGAGGACCATAATTCAAGTCGCGCGTATTGTCGAAAGAATCATCTGCAAAAAAATGGGTGCAACACGAGGACTTCCTAAGAAAATGGGTGAAATATAAGGACTTCGCAGGGGGTCACCCATCCTAGTGCTTCTCTCGCCCAAGCACCCTTAACTGCGGAGTTCTAATAGAATCCGTTGCATTAGTGCTGGTATGATCCCTCATGTTTCATTCTGCGCTGCAAATACATACACTCTTTCTCCTCCCATCCCCCCTCCCGTCATTTGTTTCCTTGTGCGTGCACTCTGCATCTATCTTTCTCGTTCTAATATCAAGTAATATGCCCCGACACCGTGACTCACCTTTGCAAATGAACCAGCGGTTTATAATTCCATTCGCGCGTAACGTCAAACAACCCATCCGAAAAAACATAGGTGCAACACGAGGGCTTCCTAGGTTGTCACCCATCTGAGTACTACTCTCGCCCAAGCACACTTAACTGCGGAGTTCTGATGGGATCCGGGGCTTTAGTACTGGTATGATCGCACCGATTTAATTTTGCGTTGTAAATACATAAACTCCTTCTCCTTTCTTCCCCCTCCCGTCATTTGTTTCCTAGTGCGTGCGCACTGCACCTCTCGTTGTCGTTCAAATATCATGTAAAATGCCACGGCGCCGTGACTCACATTTGCGAATAAATCTGCGGACCATAATTAAAGTCGCGCGTAACGTCGAACGACACATCTAAAAAAAAGAAAATGTGTGCAACACGAGGACTTCACAAGAAAATGGGTGAAATATAAGAACTTCGCAGGAGGTAACCCATGCTAGAACTACTCTCGCCCAAGCACCCTTACCTACGGAGTTCTGATAGAATCCGTTGCATTAGTGCTGGTATGATCGTACCTGTTTCATTTCGTGCTGAAAATACATACACTCCTTCTCCTTCCCTCCCCCTCCCATCAATTGTTTCCTTGTGCGTTCACACTGCGCATTTCTTTCTCATTCTAATATCGATTAAAATGCCCCTGCTTCTTGACTCACATTTGCGTATAAACAAGCTGACCCCAGTTCCAGTCGCGCGTAACGTCGAACGACCCGTCTGAAAAAAAATTGGTGCGACACGAGGACTTCCCAAGAGGTCACCCATCCGAGTACTACTCTCGCCCAAGCACACTTAACTGCGGACTTCTGATTGGATCTGGTGCATTAGTACTGGTATGATCGCACCCGTTTAATTCCGCGCTGCAAATACATAAACTCCTTCTCCTTTCTTCCCCCTCCCGTCATTTGTTTCCTTGTGCGTGCGCACTGCACCTCCCGTGCTCGTTCTAATTCAAGTAAAATGCTACGGTGCCGTGACTCACATTTGCGAATAAAACTGAGGACCATAATTCAAGTCGCGCGTATCGTCGAATGAATCATCTGCAAAAAAATGGGTGCAACACGAGGACTTCTTAAGAAAATGGGTGAAATATAAGGACTTCGCAGGAGGTCACCAATCCTAGTGCTACTCTCGCCCAAGCACCCTTAACTTGCGGAGTTCTGATAGAATCCGTTGCATTGGTGCTGGTATGATTGCTCATGTTTCATTTTGCGCTGCAAATACATACACTTTTTCTCCCTCCATCCCCCCTCCCGTCATTTGGTTCCTTGTGCGTGCACTCTGCATCTCTCTTTCTCATTCTAATATCGATTAAAATGCCCCTGCTTCTTGACTTACATTTGCGTATAAACCAGTGGACCCTAGTTCCAGTCGCGCGTAACGTCGAACGACCTGTCTAAAAAAAAAATTAGTGCGACACAAGGACTTCCCAGGAGATCACCCATCCGAGTACAACTCTCGCCCAAGCACATTTAACTGCGGAGTTCTGATGGGATCCGGTGCATTAGTGCTAGTATGATCGCATCTGTTTAATTTCGCGCTGCAAATACATAAACTCCTTCTCCTTTCTTCCCCCTCCCGTCATTTGTTTCCTTGTGCGTGTGCACTGCACCTCTCGTTCTCGTTCAAATATCAAGTAAAATACCACGGCGCCGTGACTCATATTTGCGAATAAATCTGCGGACAATAATTAAAGTCGCGTGTAACGTCGAACGGCACATTTAAAAAAAAGAAAATGGGTGCAACACGAGAACTTCCCAGGAGGTCACCCATCCGAGTACTACTCTCGCCCAAGCGCACTTAACTGCAGAGTTCTGATGGGATCCGTTGCATTAGTGCTGGTATGATGGCACCCGTTTAATTCCGCGCTGCAAATACATAAACTCCTTCTCCTTTCTTCCCCCTCCCGTCATTTGTTTCCTTGTGCGTGCGCACTGCACCTCCCGTGATCGTTCTAATATCAAGTAAAATGCTACGGTGCCGTGACTCACATTTGCGAATAAACTTGAGGACCATAATTCAAGTCGCGCGTATCGTCGAAAGAATCATCTGCAAAAAAATGGGTGCAACACGAGGATTTCCTAAGAAAATTTGTGAAATATAAGGACTTCGCAGGAGGTCACCCATCCTAGTGCTAATCTCGCCCAAGCACCCTTAACCTGCGGAGTTCTGATAGAATCCGTTGCATTGGCGCTGGTATGATTGCTCATGTTTCATTCTGCGCTGCAAATACATACACTTTTTCTCCCTCCATCCCCCCTCCCGTCATTTGTTTCCTTGTTCGTGCACTCTGCATCTCTCCTTCTCGTTCTAATATCGATTAAAATGCCCCTGCTTCTTGACTCACATTTGCGTATGAACCAGGCGTCCCTACTTCCAGTCGCGCGTAACGTCGAACGACACGTCTAGAAAAAAAATTAATGCGACACGAGGACTTCCCAGGAAGTCACCCATCCGAGTACTAATCTCGCCCAAGCACACTTAACTGCGAAGTTCTGATGGGATCCGGTGCATTCGTGCTGGTATGATCGCACCGGTTTAATTTCGCTCGGCAAATACATAAACTCCTTCTCCTTTCTTCCCCCTCCTGTCATTTGTTTCCTTGTGCGTGCGCACTGCACCTCTCGTTCTCGTTCAAATATCAAGTAAAATGCCACGGCGCTGTGACTCACATTTGCGAATAGATCTGCGGACCATAATTAAAGTCGTGCGTAACGTCGAACGGCACATTTGAAAAAAAGAAAATGAGTGCAACACGAGGACTTCACAAGAAAATGGGTGAAATATAAGGACTTCGCAGGAGGTAACCCATGCTAGTACTACTCTCGCCCAAGCAACCTTACCTACGGAGTTCTGATAGAATCCGTTCCATTAGTGCTGGTATGATCGCACCTGTTTCATTTCGTGCTGAAAATACATACACTACTTCTCCTTCCCTCCCCCTCCCATCAATTGTTTCCTTGTGCGTTCACACTGCACCTCTCCTTTTCGTTCTAATATCGATTAAAATGCCACTGCTTCTTGACTCACAATTGCGTATAAACCAGCGGACCCCAGTTCTAGTCGCGCATAACGTCGAACGACCCGTCTGAAAAAAAATTGGTGCGACACGAGGACTTCCCAGGAGGTCACCCATCCGAGTACTACTCTCGCCCAAGCACACTTAACTGCAGAGCTCTGATGGGATCCGGTGCATTAGTGCTGGTATGATCGCACCGGTTTAATTCTGCACTGTAAATACATAAACTCTTTCTCCTTTCTTCCCCCTCCCGTCATTTGTTTCCTTGTGCGTGCGCACTGCACCTCCCGTGCTCGTTCTAATATCAAGTAAAATGCTACGGTGCCGTGACTCACATTTGCGAATAAACCTGAGGACCATAATTCAAGTCGCACGTATCGTCGAAAGAATCATCTGCAAAAAAACGGGTGCAACACGAGGAGCTCCTAAGAAAATTGGTGAAATATAAGGACTTTGTAGGAGGTCACCCATCCTAGTGCTACTCTCGCCCAAGCACCCTTAACTTGCGGACTTCTGATAGAATCCGTTGCATTGGTGCTGGTATGATTGCTCATGTTTCATTCTGCGCTGCAAATACATACACTTTTTCTCCCTCCATCCCCCCTCCCGTCATTTGTTTCCTTGTGCGTGCACTCTGCATCTCTCCATCTCGTTCTAATATCGATTAAAATGCCCCTGCTTCTTGACTCACATTTGCGTATGAACCAGGGGACCCTAGTTCCAGTCGCGCGTAACGTCGAACGACCCGTCTAAAAAAAAATTAGTGCGACACGAGGACTTCCCAGGAGGTCACCCATCCGAGTACTACTCTCGCCCAAGCACTCTTAACTGCGGAGTTCTGATAGAATTCGTTGCATTAGTGCTAGTATGATCCCTCATGTTTCATTCCGCACTGCAAACACATATATTCTTTCTCATTCCATCCCCCCTCCCGTTATTTGTTTTCTTGTGCGTGCACTCTGCATCTCTCTTTCTCGTTCTAATATCAAGTAATATGCCCCGGCACCGTGACTCACCTTTGCAAATGAACCAGCGGTTTATAATTCCATTCGCGGGTAACGTCTAACAACCCATCCGAAAAAAAATAGGTGCAACACGAGGGCTTCCCAGGTGGTCACCCATCCAAGTACTACCCTCGCCCAAGCACACTTAACTGCGGACTTCTGATGGGATCCGGAGCTTTAGTGCTGGTATGATCGCACCTGTTTAATTTTTCGCTGTAAATACATACACTCCTTCTCCTTTCTTCCCCCTCCCATCATTTGTGGCGTTCACACTGCACCTCTCCTTCTCGTTCTAATATCGATTAAAATGCCCCTGCTTCTTGACTCACAATTGCGTATAAACCAGCGGACCCCAGTTCTAGTCGAGCGTAACGTCGAACGACCCGTCTGAAAAAAAAATGGTGCGACACGAGGACTTCCCAGGAGGTCACCCATCCAAGAACTACTCTCGCCCAAGCACAATTAACTGCGGAGTTCTAATGGGATCTGGTGCATTAGTGCTGGTATGATTGCACCCGTTTAATTCCGCGCTGCCAATACATAAACTCCTTCTCCTTTCTTCCCCCTCCCGTCATTTGTTTCCTTGTGCGTGCGCACTGCACCTACCGTGCTCGTTCTAATATCAAGTAAAATGCTACGGTGCCGTGACTCACATTTGCGAATAAATCTGAGGACCATAATTCAAGTCCCGCGTATCGTCGAAAGAATCATCTGCAAAAAAATGGGTGAAATATAAGGACTTCGCAGGAGGTCACCCATCCTAGTGCTACTCTCACCGAAGCACCCTTAACTTGCGGAGTTCTGATAGAATCCGTTGCATTGGTGCTGGTATGATTGCTCATGTTTCATTCTGCGCTGCAAATACATACACTTTTTCTCCCTCCATCCCCCATCCCGTCATTTGTTTGCTTGTGCGTGCACTCTACATCTCTCCTTCTCGTTCTAATATCGATTAAAATGCCCCTGCTTCTTGACTCACATTTGCGTATAATCCAGTGGACCCTAATTCCAGTCGCGCGTAACGTCAAACGACCCGTCTGAAAAAAAAAATTAGTGCAACTTGAGGACTTCCAAGGAGGTCACCCATCCAAGTACTACTCTCGCCCAAGCAACTTAACTGCGGAGTTCTGATGGGATTCGGTGCATTAGTGCTGGTATGATCGCACCTGTTTAATGTTGGGCTGCAAATACATAAATTCCTTGCCCTTTCTTTCCCCTTCCGTCATTTGTTTCCTTGTGCGTGCGCACTGCACCTCTCGTTCTCGTTCAAATATCAAGTAAAATGCCACGGAGCTGTGACTCACATTTGCGAATAAATCTGCGGAACATAATTAAAGTCGCGCGTAATGTCGAACGGCACATCTGAAAAAAAGAAAATGGGTGCAAACGAGAACTTCCCACGAGGTAACCCATCATTGTACTACTTTCACCAAAGCACACTTAACTGCGGAGTTCTGATGGGATCCGGTGCATTTGTGCTGGTATGATCGCACTTGTTTAATTTTGCGCCGCATATACATAAACTCATTCCCCTTTCTTCCCCCTCCCGTCATTTGTTTCCTTGTGCGTGCGCACTGCACCTCCCATTCTCGTTCTAATATCAAGTAAAATGCTACAGCACCGTGACTCACATTTGCGAATAAACCTGAGGACCATAATACAAGTCGCGCGTAATGTCGAAAGAATCATCTGCAAAAAAATGGGTGCAACAGGAGGACTTCACAAGAAAATGGGTGAAATATAAGGACTTCGCAGGAGGTAACCCATGCTAGTACTACTCTCGCCCAAGCATCCTTACCTACGGAGTTCTGATAGAATCCATTGCATTAGTGCTGGTATGATCGCACCTGTTTCATTTCGCGCTGCAAATACATACACTCCTTCTCCATTCTTCCCCCTCCCGTCATTTGTTTCCTTGCGCGTGCGCACTGCACCTCTCGTTCTCGTTCAAATGTCAGGTAAAATGCCACGGCGCCGTGACTCACATTTGCGAATAAATCTGCGGACCATAATTAAAGTCGCGCGTAATGTCAAACGGCACATCTGAAAAAAAAAATGGGTGCAACACGAGAACTTCCCAGGAGGTAACCCATCATTGTACTACTTTCGCCAAAGCACACATAACTGCGGAGTTCTTATGAGATCTGGTGCATTTGTGCTGGTGTGACCGCACATGTTTAATTTCGTGCTGAAAATACATACACACCATCTTCCCTCCCCCCCTCCCATCATTTGTTTCCTTGTGCGTTCACACTGCACCTTTCTTTCTCGTTCTAATATCGATTAAAATGCCCCTGATTCTTGACTCACATTTGCGTATAAACCAGCGGACCATAGTTCCAGTCGCGCGTAACGTCAAACGACCCATCTGAAAAAAAATTGTTGCGATACGAGGACTTCCCAAGAGGTCACCCATCCGAGTACTACACTCGCCCAAGCACACTTAACTGCAGAGTTCTGATGGGATCCAGTGCATTAGTGCTGGTATGATGCCACTTGTTTAATTTTGCGCTTCAAATACATACACTCCTTCTCTTTTCTTCCTCCTCCCGTCATTTGTTTCCATGTGCGTGCGCACTGCACCTCCCGTACTCGTTTTAATATCAAGTAAAATACCACAGCGCAATAACTCACATTTGCGAATAAACCTGCGGACCATAAATCAAGTCGCGCGTAACGTCGAAAGAATCATCTACAAAAAGATGGGTTCAACACGAGGACCTACCAAGAAAATGGGTGAAATATAAAGACTTGGCATGAGGCCACCCATCCGAGTACTTTTCTCGCCCAAGCACCCTTAACTGCGGAGTTCTGATAGAATCCGTTGCATTAGTGCTGGTATGATCCCTCATGTTTCATTCTACACTGCAAATACATGCACTCTTTCTCCTCCCATCCCCCCTCCCGTCATTTGTTTCCTTGTGCGTGCACTCTGCATCTCTCTTTCTCGTTCTAATATCAAGTAATATGCCCCGGCACCGTGACTCACCTTTGCAAATGAACCAGCGGTTTATAATTCCATTCGCGCGTAACGTCGAACAACCCATCCGAAAAAATATAGGTACAACACGAGGGCTTCCCAAGTGGTCACCCATCCGAGTACTACTCTTGCCCAAGCACACTTCACTGCGGAGTTCTGATGGGATACGGGGCTTTAGTGCTGGTATGATCGCACCTATTTAAATTCGCGCTGCAAATACATATACTCCTTCTCTTTTCTTCCCCCTCCCGTCATTTGTTTCCTTGTGCGTTAACACTTCACCTCTCATTCTCGTTCTAATATCGATTAAAATGCCCCTGCTTATTGACTCACATTTGTGTATAAACCAGCGGACCCTAGTTCCAGACGCGCCTAACGTCGAACGACCCATATGAAAAAAAATTAGTGCGACACGAGGACTTCCCAGGAAGTCACCCATCCGAGTACTAATCTCGCCCAAGCACACTTAACTACGGATTTCTGATGGGATCCGGTGCAATAGTGCTGGTATGATCGCACCCATTTAATTTTGCGCTACAATTACATAAACTCATTCCCCTTTCTTCCCCCTCCCGTCATTTGTTTCCTTGTGCGTGCGCACTGCACCTCCCGTTCTCGTTCTAATATCAAGTAAAATGCCACAGCGCCGTGACTCACATTTGCGAATAAACCTGAGGACCATAATTCAAGCCGCGCGTAACGTCGAAAGAATCATCAGCAAAAAAATGGGTGCAACACGATGACTTCACAAGAAAATGGGTGAAATATAAGGACTTCGCAGGAGGTAACCCATGCTAGTACTACTCTCGCCCAAGCACCCTTACCTACGGAGTTCTGATAGAATCCGTTGCATTAGTGCTGGTATGATTGCACCTGTTTCATTTCTTGCTGAAAATACATAGACTCCTTCTCCTTCCCTCCCCCTCCCATCAATTGTTTCCTTGTGCGTTCACACTGCACCTCTCCTTCTTGTTCTAATATCGATTAAAATGCCCCTGCTTCATGACTCACATTTGCGTATAAACCAGCGGACCCTAGTTCCAGTTGCGCGTAACGTCGAACGACCCGTCTGAAAAAAAAATTGGTGCGACACGAGGACTTCCCAGGAGATCACCAATCCGAGTACTACTCTCGCCAAAGCACACTTAACTGCGGAGTTCTGACGGGATCCGGTTCATTAGTGCTGGTATGATCGCACCCGTTTAATTCCGCGCTGCAAATACATAAATTCCTTCTCCTTTCTTCCCCCTCCCATCATTTGTTTCCTTGTGCGTGCGCACTGCACCTCCCGTGCCCCTTCTAATATAAAGTAAAATGCTACGGTGCCGTGACTCACATTTGTGAATAAACCTGAGGACCATAATTCAAGTCGCGTGTATCGTCGAAGGAATTATCTGCAAAAAAATGGGTGGAACACGAGGACTTCCTAAGAAAATGGGTGAAATATAAGGACTTCGCATGAGGTCACCCATCCTAGTGCTACTCTCGCCCAAGCACCCTTAACCTGCGGAGTTCTGATAGAATCCGTTGCACTGGTGCTGGTATGATTGCTCATGTTTCATTCTGCGCTGCAAATACATACACGTTTTCTCCCTCCATCCCCCCTCCCGTCATTTGTTTCCTTGTGCGTGCACTCTGCATCTCTCCTTCTCGTTCTAATATCGATTAAAATGCTCCTGCTTCTTGACTCATATTTGCGTATAAACCTGAGGACCATAATTCAAGTTGCGCGTAACGTCGAAAGAATCATCTGCAAAAAAATGGGTGCAACACGAGGACTTCACAAGAAAATGGGTGAAATATAAGGACTTCGCAGGAGGTAACCCATGCTAGTACTACTCTCGCCAAAGCACCCTTACCTATGGAGTTCTGATAGAATCCATTGCATTTGTGCTGGTTTGATCGCACCTGTTTCATTTCGTGCTAAAAATACATACACTCCTTCCCTCATTCTCCCATAAATTGTTTCCTTGTGCGTTCACACTGCACCTCTCATTCTCGTTCTAATATCGATTAAAATGCCCCTGCTTCTTGACTCACATTTGCGTATAAACCAGCAGACACGAGTTCCAGTCGCGCGTAACGTCGAACGACCCTTCTGAAAAAAAATTGTTCCGACACGAGGACTTCCCAAGAGGTCACCCATTCGAGTACTACTCTCGCCCAAGCACACTTAACTGTAGGGTTCTCATGGGATCCAGTGCATTAGCGCTTGTATGATGCCACTTGTTTAATTTTGCGCTT
Source organism: Carica papaya (assembly GCF_054855325.1). Classification (NCBI taxonomy): domain Eukaryota; kingdom Viridiplantae; phylum Streptophyta; class Magnoliopsida; order Brassicales; family Caricaceae; genus Carica; species Carica papaya. The sequence goes on from NC_142313.1 coordinate 28,127,300, forward strand.
CAAATACATATACTCCTCTTTTCTTCCTACTCCCGTCATTTGTTTCCTTGTGCGTGCGCACTGCACCTCCCGTACTCGTTCTAATATCAAGTAAAATGCCACGGCGCCGTGACTCACATTTGCGAATAAACCTGCGAACCATAAATCAAGTCGCGCGTAACGTCGAAAGAATCATCTGCAAAAAGATGGGTGCAACACGGGGACCTCCCAAGAAAATGGGTGAAATATAAGGACTTCGCAGGAGGTCACCCATCCTAGTGCTACTCTCGCCCAAGCACCCTTAACTTGCAGAGTTCTGATAGAATCCGTTGCATTGGTGTTGGTATGATTGCTCATGTTTCAATCTGCGCTGCAAATACATACACTTTTTCTCCCTCCATCCCCCCTCCCGTCATTTGTTTCCTTGTGCGTGCACTCTGCATCTCTCCTTCTCGTTCTAATATCGATTAAAATGCCCCTGTTTCTTGACTAACATTTGCGTATAAACCAGTGGACCCTAATTCCAGTCGCGCGTAACGTTGAACGACCCGTCTGAAAAAAAAAATTAGTGCAACACTAGGAATTCCCAGGAGGTCACCCATCCGAGTACTACTCTCGCCCAAGTACACTTAACTGCAGAGTTCTGATGAGATCCGGTGCATTAGTGCTGGTATGATCACACCTGTTTAATTTTGCACTGCAAATACATAAACTACTTCTCCTTTTTTCTCCCTCCCGTCATTTGTTTCCTTGGGCGTGCGCACTGCACCTCTCGTTCTCGTTCAAATATTAAGTAAAATGCCACGGCGTCGTGACCCACATTTTCGAATAAATCTGCGGACCATAATTAAAGTCGCGCGTAACGTCGAACGGCACATCTGAAAAAAAGAAAATGGGTGCAACACGAGAACTTCCCAGGAGGTAACCCATCATTGTACTAGATTCGCCAAAGCACACTTAACTGCGGAGTTCTGATGGGATCCGGTGCATTTGTGCTGGTGTGACCGCACCTGTTTAATTTTGTGCTGAAAATACATGCACTCCTTCTTCCCTCCCCCCCTCCCATCATTGTTTCCTTGTGCGTTCACACTGCACCTCTCCTTCTCGTTCTAATATCGATTAAAATGCCCCTAATTCTTGACTCACATTTGCGTATAAACCAGTGGACCATAGTTCCAGTCGCGCATAACGTCGAACGACCCATCTGAAAAAAAATTGTTGCGATACGAGGACTTCCAGAGAGGTCACCCATCCGAGTACTACTCTAGCCCAAGCACACTTAACTGCAGAGTTCTGATGGGATCCAGTGCATTAGTGCTGGTATGATGCCACTTGTTTAATTTTGCGCTTCAAATACATACACTCCATCTCTTTTCTTCCTCCTCCCGTCATTTGTTTCCTTGTTCGTGCGCACTGCACCTCCCGTACTCGTTCTAATATCAAGTAATATGCCCCAGCACCATGACTCACCTTTGCAAATGAACCAGCGGTTTATAATTCCAATCGCGCGTAACGTCGAACAACCCATCCGAAAAAAAACAGGTGCAACACGAGGGCTTCCCAAGTGGTCACCCATCCGAGTACGACTCTCGCCCAAGCACACTTAACTGCGGAGTTCTGATGGGATCCGGGGCTTTAATGCTGGTATGATCGCACCTGTTTAATTTCGCGCAACAAATAAATACACTCCTTCTCCTTTCTTCCCCCTCCCGTCAATTGTTTCCTTGTGCATTCACACTGCACCTCTTATTCTCGTTCTAATATCAATTAAAATGCCCCTGCTTCTTGACTCACATTTGCGTATAAACCAGCGGACCCTAATTCCAGTCGCGCGTAACGTCGAACGACCTGTCTGAAAAAAAAATTGTTGCGACACGAGGACTTCCCAAGAGGTCACCCATCCGAGTACTACTCATGCCCAAGCACACTTAACTCTGGAGTTCTGATGGGATCCGGTGCATTAGTTGTGGTATGATCGCACCCGTTCAATTTCGCGCTGCAAATACATAAACTCCTTCTCCTTTCTTCCCCCTCCCGTCATTTGTTTCCTTGTGCGTGCGCACTGCACCTCTCGTTCTCGTTCAAATATCAAGTAAAATGTCACAGCGCCGTGACTCACATTTGCGAATAAATCTGCGGACCATAAATAAAGTCGCCCGTAACGTCGAACGGCACATCTGAAAAAAAGAAAATGGGTGCAACACGAGAACTTCCCAGGAGGTAACCCATCATTGTACTACTTTCGCCAAAGCACACTTAACTGCGGAGTTCTGATGGGATCCGGTGCATTTGTGCTGGTGTGACTGCACCTGTTTAATTTTGTGCTGAAAATACATACACTCCTTCTTCCCTCCCCTCCTCCCATCATTTGTTTCCTTGTGTGTTCACACTGCACCTCTCATTCTCGTTCTTATATCGATTAAAATGCCCCTGATTCTTGACTCACATTTGCGTATAAACTAGCGGACCATAGTTCTAGTCGCGCGTAACGTCGAACGACTCGTCTGAAAAAAAATTGGTGCGACACGAGGACTTCCCAGGAGGTCACCAATCCGAGTACTACTCTCGCCCAAGCACACTTAACTGCGGAGTTCTGATGGGATCCGGCGCATTAGTGCTGGTATGATCGCACCCCTTTAATTCCGTGCTGCAAATACATAAACTCCTTCTCCTTTCTTTCCCCTCCCGTCATTTGTTTCCTTGTGTGTGAGCATTGCACCTCCCGTGCCCGTTCTAATATCAAGTAAAATGCTAAGGTGTCATGACTCACATTTGCGAATAAACCTGAGGACCATAATTCAAGTCGCGCGTATCGTCGAAAGAATTATCTGCAAAAAAATGGGTGCAACACGAGGACTTCCTAAGAAAATGGGTGAAATTTAAGGACTTCGCAGGAGGTCACCCATCCTAGTGCTACTCTCGCCCAAGCACCCTTAACTTGCGGAGTTCTGATAGAATCCGTTGCATTCGTGCTGGTATGATTGCTCAAGTTTCATTCTGCGCTGCAAATACATACACATTTTCTCCCTCTATCCCCCCTCCCGTCATTTGTTTCCTTGTGCCTGCACTCTGCATCTCTCCTTCTCGTTCTAATATCGATTAAAATGCCCCTGCTTCTTGACTCACATTTGCGTATAAACCAGTGGACCTTAGTTCTAGTCGCGTGTAACGTCGAACGACCCGTCTGAAAAAAAAATTAATGCGACACGAGGACTTCCAAGGAGGTCACCCATCCGAGTACTACTCTCGCCCAAGCACACTTAACTGCGGAGTTCTGATGGGATCCGGTGCATTAGTGCTGGTATGATCACACCTGTTTAATTTTGCGCTGCAAATACATAAACTCCTTCTCCTTTTTTCCCCCTCCCGTCATTTGTTTCCATGTGCGTGCACTCTGCATCTCTCTTTATCGTTCTAATATCCAGTAATATGCCCCGGCACCGTGACTCACCTTTGCAAATGAACCAGCGGTTTATAATTCCATTCGCGCGTAACATCGAACAACCCATCCGAAAAAAAATAGGTGCAACACGAGGGCTTCCCAGGTGGTCACCCATCCGAGTACTACTCTCGCCCAAGCACACTTAACTGCGGAGTTCTGATGGGATCCGGGGCTTTAGTGCTGCTGTGATCGCACCTCTCGAATTTCACGTCGCAAATACATATACTCCTCCTTTCTTCCCCCTCCCGTCATTTGTTTCCTTGTGCGTTCACACTGCACCTCTCATTCTCGTTCTAATATCGATTAAAATGCCCATGATTCTTGACTCACATTTGCGTATAAACAAGCGGACCATAGTTCCAGTCGCGCGTAACGTCGAACGACCCATCTGAAAAAAAATTGTTGCGATACGAGGACTTCCCAAGAGGTCATCCATCCGAGTACTACTCTCGCCCAAGCACGCTTAACTGCAGACTTCTGATGGGATCCAGTGCATTAGTGCTGGTATGATGCCACTTGTTTAATTTTGCGCTTCAAATACATACACTCCTTCTCTTTTCTTCCTCCTCCCGTCATTTGTTTCTTTGTGCGTGCGCACTCACCTCCCATACTCGTTTTAATATCAAGTAAAATGCCACGGCGCCGTGACTCACATTTGCGAATAAACCTGCGGACCATAAATCAAGTCGCGCGTAACGTCGAAAGAATCATCTGCAAAAAGATGGGTGCAACACGAGGACCTCCCAAGAAAATGGGTGAAATATAAGGACTTCGCAGGATGTCACCCGTCCGAGTAATTTTCTCGCCCAAGCACCCTTAACTGCGGAGTTCTGATAGAATCCGTTGCATTAGTGCTGGTATGATCCCTCATGTTTCATTCTGCACTGCAAATACATACACTCTTTCTCCTCCCATCCACCCTCCCGTCATTTGTTTCCTTGTGCGTGCACTCTGCATCTCTCTTTCTCGTTCTAATATCAAGTAATATGCTCTGGCACCGTGACTCACCTTTGCAAATGAACCAGCGGTTTATAATTCCATTCGCGCGTAACGTCGAACAACCCATCCAAAAAAAAATAGGTGCAACATGAGGGCTTCCCAGGTAGTCACCCATCCGAGTACTACTCTCGCCCAAGCACACTTAACTGCGGAGTTCTGATGGGATCCGGGGCTTTAGTGCTGCTATGATCGCACCTCTTTAATTTCGCGCTGCAAATACATATACTCCTCCTTTCTTCCCCCTCCCGTCATTTGTTTCCTTGTGCGTTCACACTTCACCTCTCATTCTCGTTCTAATATCGATTAAAATGCCCCTGCTTCTTGACTCACATTTGCGTATAAACCAGCGGACCCTAGTTCCAGACGCGCGTAACGTCGAACGACCAGTCTGAAAAAAAATTTGTGCGACACGAGCACTTCCCAGGAGGTCAACCATCCGAGTACTAATCTCGCCCAAGCACACTTAACTGCGGAGTTCTGATGGGATCTGGGGCTTTAGTGCTGGTATGATCACACCTATTTAGTTTCGCGCTGCAAATACATACACTCCTTCTCTTTTCTTCCCCCTCCCGACTTTTGTTTCCTTGTGCGTGCGCGCTGCACCTCCCGTTTTCGTTCTAATGTCAAGTAAAATGCCATGGCACCGTGACTCACATTTGCGAATAAATCTGCGGACCATAATTAAAGTCGTGCGTAACGTCGAATGGCACATCTGAAAAAAAGAAAATGGGTGCAATACGAGAACTTCCTAGGAGGGACCCCATCATTGTACTACTTTCGCCAAAGCACACTTAACTTCGGAGTTCTGATGGGATCCGGTGCATTTGTACTGGTGTGACCGAACCTGTTTAATTTCGTGCTGAAAATACATACACACCTTCTTCCCTCCCCCCCTCCCATCATTTGTTTCCTTGTGCGTTCACACTGCACCTCTCCTTCTCGTTGTAATATCGATAAAAATGCCCCTGATTTTTGACTCACATTTGCGTATAAACCAGCGGACCATAGTTCCAATTGCGCGTAACGTCGAACGACCCATCTGAAAAAAAATTGTTGCGATACGAGGACTTCCCAAGAGGTCACCCATCCGAGTACTACTCTCGCCCAAGCACAATTAACTGCAGAGTTCTGATGGGATCCAGTGCATTAGTGTTGGTATGATGCCACTTGTTTAATTTTGCGCTTCAAATACATACACTCCTTCTCTTTTCTTCCTCCTCCCGTCATTTGTTTCCTTGTGCGTGCGCACTGCACCTCCCGTGCTCGTTCTAATATCAAGTAAAATGCCACGGGGACGTGACTCAAATTTGCGAATAAACCTGCGGACCATAAATCAAGTCGCGCGTAACGTCGAAAGAATCATCTGCAAAAAGATGGGTGCAACACGAGGACCTTCCAAGAAAATGGGTGAAATATAAGGACTTCACTGGAGGTCACCCATCCGAGTACTTTTCTCGCCCAAGCACCCTTAACTGCGGAGTTCTGATAGAATCCGTTGCATTAGTGCTGGTATGATCCCTCATGTTTCATTCTGCACTGCAAATACATACACTCTTTCTCCTTCCCCCCTCCCGTCATTTGTTTTCTTGTGCGTGCACTCTGCATCTCTCTTTCTCGTTCTAATATCAAGTAATATACCCCAGCACTGTGACTCACCTTTGTAAATGAACCAGCGGTTTATAATTCCATTCGCGCGTAACGTCGAACAACACATCCGAAAAAAAAAGGGTGCAACACGAGGGCTTCCCAAGTGGTCACCCATCCGAGTACTACCCTCGCCCAAGCACACTTAACTGCGGAGTTCTGATGGGATCCGGAGCTTACTGCTGGTATGATCGCACCTATTTAATTTCGCGCTGCAAATACATACACTCCTTCTCCTTTCTTCCCCCTCCCGTCATTTGTTTCCTTGTGTGTTCACACTTCACCTCTCATTCTCGTTCTAATATCGATTAAAATACCCCTGCTTCTTGACTCACATTTGCGTATAAACCAGCGGACCCTAGTTCCAGACGTGCGTAACGTCGAACAACCCGTCTGAAAAAAAATTGGTGCGACACGAGGACTTCCTAGGAGGTCACCCATCCGAGTAGTAATCTCGCCCAAACACACTTCACTGCAGAGTTCTGATGGGATCCGGTGCATTAGTGCTGGTATGATCGCACCTGTTTAATTTTGCGCTGCAAATACATAAACTCATTCTTCTTTCTTCCCTCTCCCGTCATCTTTTTCCTTGTGCGTGCGCACTGCACCTCTCGTTCTCGTTCTAATATCAAGTAAAATGCTACAGCACCGTGACTCAGATTTGCAAATAAACCTGAGGACCATAAATCAAGTCGCGCGTATCGTCGAAAGAATCATCTGCAAAAAACTGGGTGCAACACGAGGACTTCACAAGAAAATGGGTGAAATATAAGGACTTCGCAGGAGGTAACCCATGCTAGTGCTACTCTCGCCCAAGCACCCTTACCTTCAGAGTTCTGATAGAATCCGTTGCATTAGTGCTGGTATGATCGCACCTGTTTCATTCCGTGCTGAAAATACATACACTCCTTCTCATTCCCTCCCCCTCCCATCAATTGTTTCCTTGTGTGTTCACACTGCACTTCTCCTTCTCGTTCTAATATCGATTAAAATGCCCCTGCTTCTTGACTCACATTTGCGTTTAAACCAGCGGACCCTAGTTCCAGTCGCGCGTAGCGTCGAACGACCTGTCTGAAAAAAATTGGTGCGATACGAGGACTTCCAAGGAGGTCACCCATCCGAGTACTACTCTCGCACAAGCACACATAACTGCGGAGTTCTGATGGGATCCGGTGCATTAGTGCTGGTATGATCGCACCTGTTTAATTTCGCGCTGTAAATACATACACTCCTTCTCCTTTCTTCCCCCTCCCGTCATTTGTTTCTTTGTGCGTTCACACTTCACCTCTCATTCTCGTTCTAATATCGATTAAAATACCCCTGCTTCTTGACTCACATTTGCGTATAAACCAGCGGACCCTAGTTCCAGATGCGCGTAACGTCGAACGACCCGTCTGAAAAAAAATTTGTGCGACACGAGGACTTCCGAGGAGGTCACCCATCCGAGTACTAATCTCGCCCAAGCACACTTAACTGTGGAGTTCTGATGGGATCCAGTGGATTAGTGCTGGTATGATCGCACCTGTTCAATTTTGCGCTGCAAATACATAAACTCATTCTCCTTTCTTCCCCCTCCCGTCATTTTTTTCCTTATACGTGCGCACTGCACCTCCCGTTCTCGTTCTAATATCAAGTAAAATGCTACAGCGCCGTGACTCACATTTGCGAATAAACCTGAGGACCATAATTCAAGTCGCCCGTATCGTCGAAAGAATCATCTGCAAAAAAATGGGTGCAACACGAGGACTTCACAAGAAAATGGGTGAAATATAAGGACTTCGCAGGAGGTAACCCATGCTAGTACTACTCTCCCCCAAGCACCCTTTCCTACGGAGTTCTGATAGAATCCGTTGCATTAGTCCTGGTATGATCGCACCTGTTTCATTTCGTGCTGAAAATACATACACTCCTTCTCCTTCCCTCCCCCTCCCATCAATTGTTTCCTTGTGCGTTCACACTGCACTTCTCCTTCTCGTTCTAATATCGATTAAAATGCCCCTGCTTCTTGACTCACATTTGCGTATAAACCAGCGGACCCTAGTTCCAGTCGCGCGTAGCGTCGAACGACCTGTCTGAAAAAAATTGGTGCGATAGGAGGACTTCCCAAGAGGTCACCCATCCGAGTACTACTCTCGCACAAGCACACTTAACTGCGGAGTTCTGATGGGATCCGGTGCATTAGTGCTGGAATGATCGCACCTGTTTAATTTCGCGCTGCAAATACATAAACTCCTTCTCCTTTCTTCCCCCTGCCGTCATTTGTTTCCTTGTGCATGCGCACTGCACCTACCGTGCTCGTTCTAATATCAAGTAAAATGCTACGGTGCCGTGACTCACACTTGCGAATAAACCTGAGGACAATAATTGAAGTCGCGCGTATCGTCGAAAGAATCATCTGCAAAAAAATGGTTATAACACGAGGACTTCCTAAGAAAATGGGTGAAATATAAGGACTTCGCAGGAGGTCACCCATCCTAGTGCTACTCTCGCCCAAGCACCCTTAACTTGCGGAGTTCTGATAGAATCCGTTGCATTGGTGCTGGTATGATTGCTCATGTTTTATTCTGCGCTGCAAATACATACACTTTTTCTCCCTCCATCCCCCCTACCGTCATTTGTTTCCTTGTGCGTGCACTCTGCATCTCTCCTTCTCGTTCTAATATCGATTAAAATGCCCCAGCTTCTTGACTCACATTTGCGTATAAACCAGTGGACCCTAGTTCCAGTCGCGCGTAACCTCGAACGACCCGTCTGAAAAAAAAAATTAGTGCGACACGAGGAATTCCCAGGAGGTCACCCATCCGGGTACAACTCTCGCCCAAGCACACTTAACTGCGGAGTTCTGATGGGATCCGGTGCATTAGTGCTGGTATGATCACACCTGTTTAATTTTGCGCTGCAAATACATAAACTCTTTCTCCTTTTTTCCCCCTCCTGTCATTTGTTTCCTTGTGCATGCGCACTGCACCTCTCGTTCTCGTTCAAATATCAAGTAAAATGCCACGGCGTCGTGACTCACATTTGCGACTAAATCTGCGGACCATAATTAAAGTCGCGCGTAACGTCAAACGGCACATCTGAAAAAAAGAAAATGGGTGCAACACGAGAACTTCACAGAAGGTAACCCATCATTGTACTACTTTCGCCAAACCACACTTAACTGCGGAGTTCTGATGGGATCCGGTGCATTTGTGCTGGTGTGACCGCACCTGTTTAATTTCGTGCTGAAAATACATACACTCCTTCTTCCCTCCCCCCCTCCCATCATTTGTTTCCTTGTGCGTTCACACTGCACCTCTCCTTCTCGTTCTAATATCGATTAAAATGCCCCTGATTCTTGACTCACATTTGCGTATAAATCAGCGGACCAAAGTTCCAGTCGTGCGTAACGTCGAACGACCCATCTGAAAAAAAATTGTTGCGATACGAGAACTTCCCAAGAGGTCACCCATCCAAGTACTATTCTCGCCCAAGCACACTTAACTGCAGAGTTCTAATGGGATCCAGTGCAGTAGTGCTGGTATGATGCCACTTGTTTAATTTTACGCTTCAAATATATACACTCATTCTCTTTTCTTCCTCATCCTGTCATTTGTTTCCTTGTGCGTGCGCACTGCACCTCCCGTACTCGTTCTAATATCAAGTAAAATGTCACGGCGCCGTGACTCACATTTGCGAATAAACCTGCGGACCATAAATCAAGTCGCGCGTAACGTCGAAAGAATCATCTGCAAAAAGATGGGTGCAACACGAGAACCTCCCAAGAAAATGGGTGAAATATAAGGACTTCGCAGGAGGTCACCCATCTGAGTACTTTTCTCGCCCAAGCACCCTTAACTGCGGAGTTCTGATAGAATCCGTTGCATTAGTGCTGGTATGATCTCTCATGTTTCATTCTGCACTGCAAATACATACACTTTTTCTCCTTTCATCCCCCCTCCCATCATTTGTTTCTTTGTGCGTGCACTCTGCATCTCTCTTTCTCGTTCTAATATCAAGTAATATGCCCCGGCACCGTGACTCACCTTTGCAAATGAACCAGCAGTTTATAATTCCATTCGCGCGTAATGTCGAACAACCCATCCGAAAAAAATAGGTGCAACACGAGGGCTTCCCAAGTGGTCATCCATCCGAGTACTACCCTCGCCCAAGCACACTTAACTGCGGAGTTCTGATGGGATCCGGAGCTTTAGTGCTGGTATGATCGTAACTTTTTAATTTCGCGCTGCAAATGCATACACTCCTTCTCCTTTCTTCTACCTCCCGTCATTTGTTTCCTTGTGCGTTCACACTTTACCTCTCATTCTCATTCTAATATCGATTAAAATGCCCCTGCTTCTTGACTCACATTTGCGTATAAACCAGCGGACCCTAGTTCCAGACGAGCGTAACGTGGAATGACACGTCTGGAAAAAAATTAGTGCGACACGAGGACTTCCCAGGAGGTCACCCATCCGAGTACTAATCTCGCCCAAGCACACTTCACTGTGGAGTTCTGATGGGATCCGGTGCATTAGTGCTGGTATGATCGCACCTGTTTACTTTTGCGCTGCAAATACATAAACTCATTCCCCTTTCTTCCCCCTCCCGTCATTTGTTTCCTTGTGCGTGCGCACTACACCTCCCATTCTCGTTCTAATATCAAGTAAAATTCTACAGCGCCGTGACTCACATTTGCGAATAAACCTGAGGACCATAATACAAGTCGCGTGTAACGTCGAAAGAATCATCTGCAAAAAAATGGGTGCAACACGAGGACTTCACAAGAAAATGGGTGAAATATAAGGACTTCGCAGGAGGTAACCCATGCTAGTACTACTCTCGCCCAAGCACTTTTACCTACAGAGTTCTGATAGAATCCGTTCCATTAGTGCTGGTATCGCACCTGTTTCATTTTCGGCTATAAATACATACACTCATTCTCCTTTCTTCCCCCTCCCGTCATTTGTTTCCTTGTGCGTGCGCACTGCACCTCTCGTTCTCGTTCAAATATCAAGTAAAATGCCACGGCGCCGTGACTCACATTTGCGAATAAATCTGCGAACCATAATTAAAGTTGCGCGTAACGTCGAACGGCACATCTGAAAAAAAAAAATGGGTGCAACACGAGAACTTCCCAGGAGGTAACCCATCATTGTACTACTTTCGCCAAACCACACTTAACTGCGGAGTTCTGATGGGATCCGGTGCATTTGTGCTGGTGTGACCGCACCTGTTTAATTTCGTGCTGAAAATACATACACTCCTTCTTCCCTCCCGCCCTCCCATCATTTGTTTCCTTTTGCGTTCACATTGCACCTCTCATTCTCGTTCTAATATCGATTAAAATTCCCCGGATTCTTGACTCACATTTGCGTATAAACCAGTGGACCATAGTTCCAGTCGCGCGTAATGTCGAACGACCTATCTGAAAAAACATTGTTGCGATACGAGGACTTCTCAAGAGGTCACCCATCCGAGTACTACTCTCGCCCAACCACACTTAACTGCAGAGTTCTGATGGGATCCAGTGTATTAGTGCTGGTATGATGCCACTTGTTTAATTTTGCGCTCCAAATACATACACTCCTAATCTTTTCTTCCTCCTCCCGTCATTTGTTTCCTTGTGCATGCGCACTGCACCTCCTGTACTCGTTCTAATATCAAGTAAAATGCCACGACGCCGTGACTCACATTTGCGAATAAACCTGCGGACCATAAATCAAGTCACGCGTAACGTCGAAAGAATCATCTACAAAAAGATGGGTGCAACATGAGGACCTCCCAAGAAAATGTCTGAAATATAAGGACTTCGCAGGAGGTCACCCATCCTAGTACTTTTCTCGCCCAAGCACCCTTAACTATGGAGTTCTGATAGAATCCGTTGCATTAGTGCTGGTATGATCCCTCATGTTTTATTCTGCACTGCAAATACATACACTCTTTCTCCTTCCATCCCCCCTCCCGTTATTTGTTTCCTTGTGCGTGCACTCTGCATCTCTCTTTCTCGTTCTAATATCAAGTAATATGCCCCGGCACCGTGACTCACCTTTGCAAATGAACCAGCGGTTTATAATTCCATTCGCGCGTAACGTCGAACAACCCATCCGAAAAAAATAGGTGCAACACGAGGGCTTCCCAAGTGGTCACCCATCCGAGTACTACTCTCGCCCAAGCACACTTAACTTCGGAGCTCTGATGGGATCCGGAGCTTTAGTGCTGGTATGATCGCACCTTTTTAATTTTGCCCTGCAAATACATACACTCCTTCTCCTTTCTTCCTCCTCCCGTCATTTGTTTCCTTGTGCATTCACACTTCACCTCTCATTCTCGTTCTAATATCGATTAAAATGCCCCTGCTTCTTGACTCACATTTGTGTATAAACCAGCGGACCCTAGTTCCAGACGCGCGTAATGTCGAACGACGCGTCTGAAAAAAAATTGGTGCGACACGAGGACTTCCCAGGAGGTCACCCATCCGAGTACTAATCTCGCCCAAGCACAATTCACTGCGGAGTTCTGATGGGATCCGGTGCATTAGTGCTGGTATGATCGCACCTGTTTAACTTTGCGCTCCAAATACATAAACTCATTCCCCTTTCTTCCCCCTCCCGTCATTTGTTTCCTTTTGCGTGCGCACTGCACCTCCCGTTCTCGTTCTAATATCAAGTAAAATGCTACAGCGCCGTGACTCACATTTGCGAATAAACTTGAGGACCATAATTCAAGTCGCGCGTATCGTCGAAAGAATCATCTGCAAAAAAATGGGTGCAACACGAGGACCTCCTAAGAAAATGGGTGAAATATAAGGACTTCGCAGGAGGTCACCCATCCTAGTGTTTCTCTCGCCCAAGCACCCTTAACTTGCGGAGTTCTGATAGAATCCGTTGCATTGGTGCTGGTATGATTGCTCATGTTTCATTCTGCACTGCAAATACATACACTTTTTCTCCCTCCATCCCCCCTCCCGTCATTTGTTTCCTTGTGCGTGCACTCTGCACCTCTCTTTCTCGTTCTAATATCAATTAAAATGCCCATGCTTCTTGACTCACATTTATGTATAAACCAGTGGACCCTAGTTCCAGTCGCGCGTAACGTCGAACGACCCGTCTCAAAAAAAAAATTAGTGCGACACGAGGACTTCCCAGGAGGTCACCCATCCGAGTACTACTCTCGCCCAAGCACACTTAAATGCAGAGTTCTGATGGGATCTGGTGCATTAGTGCTGGTATGATCACAGCTGTTTAATTTTGCGCTGCAAATACATAAACTCATTCCCCTTTCTTCCCCCTCCCATCATTTGATTCCTTGTGCGTGCGCACTGCACCTCCCGTTCTCGTTCTAATATCAAGTAAAATTCTACAGCACCATGACTCACATTTGCGAATAAACCTGAGGACCATAATTCAAGTCGCGCGTAACGTCGAAAGAATCATCTGCAAAAAAATGGGTGCAACACGAGGACTTCACAAGAAAATGGGTGAAATATAAGGACTTCGCAGGAGGTAACCCATGCTTGTACTACTCTCGCCCAAGCACCCTTACCTACGGAGTTCTGATAGAATCCGTAGCATTAGTGCTGGTATGATCGCACCTGTTTCATTTCGTGCTGAAAATTCATACACTACTTCTCCTTCCCTCCCCCTCCCATCAATTGTTTCCTTGTGCGTTCACACTGCACCTCTCCTTCTCGTTCTAATATCGATTAAAATGCCCCTGCTTCTTGACTAACAATTGCGTATAAACCAGCGGACCCCAATTCCAATCGCGCGTAACGTCGAACGAGCCGTCTGAAAAAAAATTTGTGCGACACGAGGACTTCCCAAGAGGTCACCCATCCGAGTACTACTCTCGCCCGAGCACACTTAACTACGGAGTTCTAATAGGATCCGGTGCATTAGTGCTGGTATGATCGCACCAGTTTAATTCTGCGCTGCAAATACATAAACTCCTTCTCCTTTCTTCCCCTTCCCGTCATTTGTTTCCTTGTGCGTGCGCACTGCACCTCCCGTGCTCATTCTAATATCAAGTAAAATGCTACGGTGCCGTGACTCACATTTGCGAATAAACCTGAGGACCATAATTCAAGTCGCGCGTATCGTTGAAAGAATCATCTGCAAAAAAATGGGTGCAACGCGAGGACTTCCTAAGAAAATGGGTGAAATATAAGGACTTCGCAGGAGGTCACCCATCCTAGTGCTACTCTCGCCCAAGCACCCTTAACTTGCGGAGTTCTGATAGAATCCGTTGCATTGGTGCTGGCATGATTGCTCATGTTTCATTCTGCGCTGCAAATACATACACTTTTTCTCCCTCCATCCCCCCTCCCGTCATTTGTTTCCTTGTGCGTGCACTCTGCATCTCTTCTTCTCGCTCTAATATCGATTAAAATGCCCCTGCTTCTTGACTCACATTTGCGTATAAACCAGTGGACCCTCGTTCTAGTCGCGCTTAACGTCGAACGACCCGTCTGAAAAAAAAATTAGTGCGACACGAGGACTTCCCAGGAGGTCACCCATCCGAGTACTACTCTCGCCCAAGCACAATTAACTGCGAAGTTCTGATGGGATCCGGTGCATTAGTGCTGGTATGATCGCACCCATTTAATTTTGCGCTGCAAATACATAAACTCTTTCTCCATCCATCCCCCCTCCCGTCATTTGTTTCGTTGTGCGTGCAGTCTGCATCTCTCTTTCTCGTTCTAATATCAAGTAATATGCCCCGGCACCGTGACTCAACTTTGCAAATGAACCAGCGGTTTATAATTCCATTCGCGCGTAACGTCGAACAACCCATCCGAAAAAAAATAGGAGCAACACGAGGGCTTCCTAGGTGGTCACCAATCCGAGTACTACTCTCGCCCAAACACACTTAACTGCGGAGTTCTGATGGGATCCGGAGCTTTAGTGCTGGTATGATCGCACCTATTTAATTTCGCGCTGCAAATACATACACTCCTCTTTTCTTCCCCCTCCCGTCATTTGTTTCCTTGTGCGTTCACACTTCACCTCTCATTCTCGTTCTAATATCGATTGAAATGCCCCTGCTTCTTGACTCACATTTGCGTATAAACCAGCGGACCATAGTTCCAGACGCGTGTAATATCGAACAACCCGTCTGAAAAAAAATTGGTGCGACACGAGGACTTCCCAGGAGGTCAACCATCCGAGTACTAATCTCGCCAAGCACACTTAACTGCGGAGTTCTGATGGGATCCGGGGCTTTAGTGCTAGTATGATCGCACCTGTTTAATTTCGTGCTGCAAATACATACACTCCTTCACCTTTCTTCCTCCTCCCGTCATTTGTTTTCTTGTGCGTTCACACTTCACCTCTCATTCTCGTTCTAATATCGATTAAAATGCCCCTGCTTCTTGACTCACATTTGCGTATAAACCAGCGGACCCTAGTTCCAGATGCGCGTAACGTCGAACGACCCGTCTAAAAAAAAAAATTAGTGCGACACGAGGACTTCACAAGAAAATTGGTGAAATATAAAGACTTCGCAGGAGATAACCCATGCTAGTACTACTCTCGCTCAAGTACCCTTACCTACGGAGTTCTGATAGAATCCGTTGCATTAGTGTTGGTATGATCGCACCTGTTTCATTTCGTGCTGAAAATACATACACTCCTTCTCCTTGCCTCCCCCTCCCATCAATTGTTTCCTTGTGCGTTCACACTGAACCTCTCCTTCTCGTTCTAATATCGATGAAAATGCTCCTGCTTTTTGACTCACATTTGAGTATAAACCAGCGGACCCTAGTTCCAGTCGCGCGTAACGTCGAAGGACCTGTCTGAAAAAAAATTGGTGCGACATGAGGACTTCCCAGGAGGTCACCTATCCGAGTACTACTCATGCCCAAGCACACTTAACTGCGGAGTTTTGATGGGATCCGGTGCATTAGTGCTGGTATGATCGCACCCGTTCAATTCAGCGCTGCAAATACATAAACTCATTCTCCTTTCTTGCCCCTCCCGTCATTTGTTTCCTTGTGCGTGCGCACTGCACCTCCCGTGCTCGTTCTAATATCAAGTAAAATGCTACGGTGCCGTAACTCACATTTGCGAATAAACCTGAGGACTATAATTCAAGTCGCGCGTATCGTCGAAAGAATCATCTGCAAAAAAATGGGTGCAACACGAGGACTTCCTAAGAAAATGGGTGAAATATAAGGACTTCGCAGGAGGTCACCCATCTTAGTGCTACTCTCGCCCAAGCACCCTTAACTTGCGGAGTTCTGATAGAATCCGTTGCATTGGTGCTGGTATGATTGCTCATGTTTCATTCTGTGCTGCAAATACATACACTTTTTCTCCCTCCACCCCCCCTCCCGTCATTTGTTTCCTTGTGCGTGCACTCTGCATCTCTCCTTCTCGTTCTAATATCGATTAAAATGCCCCTGATTCTTGACTCACATTTGCGTATAAACCAGCGGACCAAAGTTTCAGTCGCGCGTAACGTCGAACGACACATCTGAAAAAAAATTGTTGCGATATGAGGACTTCTCAAGAGGTCACCCATCCGAGTGCTACTCTCGCCCAAGCACACTTAACTGCAGAGTTGTGATGGGATCCAGTGCATTAGTGCTGGTATGATGCCACTTGTTTAATTTTGCGCTTCAAATACATACACTCCTCTTTTATTCCACCTCCCGTCATTTATTTCCTTGTGCGTGCGCACTGCACCTCCCGTACTCGTTCTAATATCAAAGTAAAATGTCACGACGCCGTGACTCAAATTTGCGAATAAACCTACGGACCATAAATCAAGTCGCGCGTAACGTCGAAAGAATCATCTGCAAAAAGATGGGTGCAACACGAGGACCTCCCAAGAAAATGGGTGAAATATAAGGACTTCGCAGGAGGTCACCCATCCGAGTACTTTTCTCGCCCAAGCACCCTTAACTGCGGAGTTCTGATAGAATCCGTTGCATTAGTGCTGGTATGATCTCTCATGTTTCATTCTGCACTGCAAATACATACACTCTTTCTTCTCCCATCCATCCTCCCGTCATTTGTTTCCTTGTGCGTGCACTCTGCATCTCTCTTTCTCGTTCTAATATCAAGTAATATACCCCGGCACCGTGACTCAACTTTGCAAATGAACTAGCGGTTTATAATTCCATTCGCGCGTAACATCGAACAACCCATCCGAAAAAAAATAGGTGCAACACGAGGGCTTCCCAAGTGGTCACCCATCCGAGTACTACCCTCGCCCAAGCACACTTAACTGCGGAGTTCTGATGGGATCCGGAGCTTTAGTGCTGGTATGATCGTACCTGTTTAATTTCGCGCTACGAATACATACGCTCCTTCTCCTTTCTTCCCCCTCTGGTAATTTGTTTCCTTGTGCGTTCACACTTCACCTCTCATTCTCGTTCTAATATCGATTAAAATGCACCTGCTTCTTGACTCACATTTGCTCATAAACCAGCGGACCCTAGTTCCAGTCGCGCGTAACGTCGAACGACCCGTTTGAAAAAAAATTGGTGCGACACGAGGACTTCCCAAGAGGTCACCCATCCGAGTACTACTCTCGCCCAAGCACACTTAACTGCGGAGTTCTTATGGGATCCGGTGCATTAGTGCTGGAATGATTTCACCTGTTTAATTTCGCGCTGCAAATACATAAACTCATTCCCCTTTCGTCCCCCTCCCGTCATTTGTTTCCTAGTGCGTGCGCACTGCAGCTCCCGTTCTCATTCTAATATCAAGTAAAATGCTACAGCGCCGTGACTCACATTTGCGAATTAACCTGAGGACCATAATTCAAGTCGCGCGTAACGTCGAAAGAATCATCTGCAAAAAAATGGGTGCAACACGAGGACCTCCTAAGAAAATGGGTGAAATATAAGGACTTCGCAGGAGGTCACCCATCCTAGTGCTACTCTAGCCCAAGCACCCTTAACTTGCGAAGTTCTGATAGAATCCGTTGCATTGGTGCTGATATGATTGCTAATGTTTCATTCTGCGCTGCAAATACATATACTTTTTCTCCCTCCATCCCCCCTCCCGTCATTTGTTTTCTTGTGCGTGCACTCTGCATCTCTCCTTCTCGTTCTAATATCGATTAAAATGCCCCTGCTTCTTGACTCACATTTGCGTATAAACCAGCGGACCCTAGTTCCAGTCGCGCGTAACGTCGAACGACCCGTCTGGAAAAAAATTAGTGCGACACGAGGACTTCCCAGGATGTCACCCATCCGAGTACTGCTCTCGCCCAAGTATACTTAACTGCGGAGTTTTGATGGGATCCGGTGCATTAGTACTGGTATGATCGCACATGTTTAATTTCGCGCTGCAAATACATAAACTCATTCTCCTTTCTTCCCCCTCCCATCATTTGTTTCCTTGTGCGTGCGCACTGCACCTCTCGTTCTCGTTCAAATATCAAGTAAAATGCCACGGCACCGTGACTCACATTTGCGAATAAATCTACGGACCATAATTAAAGTCGCGTGTAACGTCAAACGGCACATCTGAAAAAAAGAAAATGGGTGCAACACGAGAACTTCTCAGGAGGTAACCCATCATTGTACTACTTTCGCCAAAGCACACTTAACTGCGGAGTTCTGATGGGATCTGGTGCATTTGTGCTGGTGTGACCGCCCCTGTTTAATTTCGTGCTGAAAATACATACACTCCTTCTTCCCTCCCCCCCTCCCATCATTTGTTTCCTTGTGCGTTCACACTGCACCTCTCTTTCTCGTTCTAATATCGATTAAAATGCCCCTGATTCTTGACTCACATTTGCGTATAAACAAGCGGACCATAGTTCCAGTCGCGCGTAATGTCGAACGACCCATCTAAGAAAAAATTATTGCGATACGAGGACTTCCCAAGAGGTCACCCATCCGAGAACTATTCTCTCCCAAGCACGCTTAGCTGCAGAGTTCTGATGGGATCCAGTGCATTAGTGCTGTATTATTGCACCTGTTTAATTTCGCGCTGCAAATACATACACTCCTTCTCTTTTCTTCCTCATCCCGTCATTTGTTTCCTTGTGCATGCGCACTGCACCTCCCGTACTCGTTCTAATATCAAGTAAAATGCCACGGCGCCGTGACTCACATTTGCGAATAAACCTGCGAACCATAAATCAAGTCGCGCGTAACGTCGAAAGAATCATCTACAAAAAGATGGGTGCAACACGAGGACTTCACAAGAAAATGGGTGAAATATAAGGACTTCGCAGGAGATAACCCATGCTAGTACTACTCTCGCCCAACCACACTTAACTGCGGAGTTCTGATGGGATCCGGGGCTTTAGTGCTGGTATGATCGCACCTGTTTAATTTCGCGCTGCAAATACATACACTCCTTCTCCTTTCTTCCCCCTCCCGTCATTTATATCCTTGTGCGTTAACACTTCACCTCTCATTCTCATTCTAATATCGATTAAAATGCCCCTGCTTATTGACTCACATTTGCGTATAAATCAGCGGACGCTAGTTCCAGACGCGCCTAACGTCGAATGACCCGTCTGAAAAAAAATTGGTGCGACATGAGGACTTCCCAGGAGGTCACCCATCCGAGTACTAATCTCGCCTAAGCACACTTAACTGCAGAGTTCTGATGGGATCCGGTGCCACAGTGCTGGTATGATCGCACCCGTTTAATTTTGCGCTGCAAATACATAAACTCATTCCCCTTTTTTCCCCCTCCCGTCATTTGTATCCTTGTGCGTGCGCACTGCACCTCCCGTTCTCGTTCTAATATCAAGTAAAATGTCACGGCGCCGTGACTCACATTTGCGAATAAACCTGAGGACCATAATTCAAGTCGCGCGTAACCTCGAAAGAATTATCAGTAAAAAAATGGGTGCAACACGAGGACTTCACAAGAAAATGGGTGAAATATAAGGACTTCGCAGGAGGTAACCCATGCTAGTACTACTCTCGCCCAAGCACCCTTACCTACAGAGTTCTGATAGAATCCGTTGCATTAGTGCTGGTGTGATCGCACCTGTTTCATTTCTTGCTGAAAATACATACACTCCTTCTCCTTCCTTCTCCCTCCCATCAATTGTTTCCTTGTGCGTTCACACTGCACCTCTACTTCTCGTTCTAATATCGATTAAAATGCCCCTGCTTTTTGACTCACATTTGCGTATAAACCAGCGGACCCTAGTTCCAGTCGCGCGTAACGTCGAACGACCCGTCTGAAAAAAAATTGGTGCGACACGAGGACTTCCCAGGAGATCACCAATTCGAGTACTACTCTCGCCAAAGCACACTTAACTGTGGAGTTCTGACAGGATTCGGTGCATTAGTGCTGGTATGATCGCACCCGTTTAATTCCGCGCTGCAAATACATAAACTCCTTCTCCTTTCTTCCCCCTCCCGTCATTTGTTTCCTTGTGCGTGCGCACTGCACCTTCCGTGCTCCTTCTAATATCAAGTAAAATGCTACGGTGCCGTGACTCACAATTGCGAATAAACCTGAGGACCATAATTCAAGTCGCGCGTATCGTCGAAAGAATCATCTTCAAAAAAATGGGTGGAACACGAGGACTTCCTAAGAAAATGGGTGAAATATAAGGACTTCGCATGAGGTCACCCATCCTAGTGTTTCTCTCGCCCAAGCACCCTTAACTTGCGGAGTTCTGATAGAATCCGTTGCATTGGTGCTGGTATGATTGCTCATGTTTCATTCTGTGCTGCAAATACATACACTTTTTCTCCCTCCATCCCCCCTCCCGTCATTTGTTTCCTTGTGCGTGCACTCTGCATCTCTCCTTATCGTTCTAATATCGATTAAAATGCCCCTGCTTCTTGACTCACATTTGCGTATAAACCAGCGGACCTTAATTCCAGTCGCGCGTAACGTCGAACGACCCGTCTGAAAAAAAATTAGTGCGACACGAGGACTTCCCAGGAGGTCACCCATCCGAGTACTACTCTCGCCCAAGCAAACTTAACTGCAGAGTTCTGATGGGATCCGGTGCATTAGTGCTGGTATGATCGAACCCATTTAATTCAACGCTGCAAATACATAAACTCCTTCTCCTTTCTTCCCCCTCCCGTCATTTGTTTCCATGTGCGTGCACTCTGCATCTCTCTTTATCGTTCTAATATCCAGTAATATGCCCCGGCACCGTGACTCACCTTTGCAAATGAACCAGCGGTTTATAATTTCATTCGCGCGTAACATCGAACAACCCATCCGAAAAAAAGTAGGTGCAACACGAGGGCTTCCCAGGTGGTCACCCATCCGAGTACTACTCTCGCCGAAGCACACTTAACTGCGGAGTTCTGATGGGATCCGGGGCTTTAGTGCTGCTGTGATCGCACCTCTCTAATTTCGCGCTGCAAATACATATACTCCTCCTTTCTTCCCCCTCCCGTCATTTGTTTCCTTGTGCGTTCACACTGCACCTCTCATTCTCCTTCTAATATCGATTAAAATGCCCCTGATTCTTGACTCACATTTGCGTATAAACCAGCGGACCATAGTTCCAGTCGCGCGTAACGTCGAACGACCCATCTGAAAAAAAATTGTTGCGATACGAGGACTTCCCAAGCGGTCATCCATCCGAGTACTACTCTCGCCCAAGCACGCTTAACTGCAGAGTTCTGATGGGACCCAGTGCATTAATACTCGTATGATGCCACTTGTTTAATTTTGCGCTTCAAATACATACACTCCTTCTCATTTCTTCCTCCTCCCGTCATTTGTTTCCTTGTGCGTGCGCACTCACCTCCCGTACTCGTTTTAATATCAAGTAAAATGCCACGGCGCCGTGACTCACATTTGCGAATAAACCTGCAGACCATAAATCAAGTCGCGCGTAACGTCGAAAGAATCATCTGCAAAAAGATGGGTGCAACACGAGGACCTCCCAAGAAAATGGGTGAAATATAAGGACTTCGCAGGATGTCACCCGTCCGAGTACTTTTCTCGCCCAAGCACCCTTAACTGCGGAGTTCTGATAGAATCCGTTGCATTAGTGCTGGTATGATCCTTCATGTTTCATTCTGCACTGCAAATACATACACTCTTTCTCCTCCCATCCACCCTCCCGTCATTTGTTTCCTTGTGCGTGCATTCTGCATCTCTCTTTCTCGTTCTAATATCAAGTAATATGCTCTGGCACCGTGACTCACCTTTGCAAATGAACCAGCGGTTTATAATTCCATTCGCGCGTAATGTTGAACAACCCATCTAAAAAAAATAGGTCCAACATGAGGGCTTCCCAGGTAGTCACCCATCCGAGTACTACCCTCGCCCAAGCACACTTAACTGCGGAGTTCTGATGGGATCCGGGGCTTTAGTGCTGCTATGATCACACCTCTTTAATTTCGCGCTGCAAATACATACACTCCTCCTTTCTTCCCCCTCCCGTCATTTGTTTCCTTGTGCGTTCACACTTCACCTCTCATTCTCGTTCTAATATCGATTAAAATGCCCCTGCTTCTTGACTCACATTTGCGTATAAACCAGCGGACCCTAGTTCCAGACGCGCATAACGTCGAACGACCAGTCTGAAAAAAAATTTGTGCGACACAAGCACTTCCCAGGAGGTCAACCATCCGAGTACTAATCTCGCCCAAGCACACTTAACTGCGGAGTTCTGATGGGATCCGGGGCTTTAGTGCTGGTATGATCGCACCTGTTTAGTTTCGCGCTGCAAATACATACACTCCTTCTCTTTTCTTCCCCCTCCCGACTTTTGTTTCCTTGTGCGTGTGCGCTCCACCTCCCGTTCTCATTCTAATATCAAGTAAAATGCTACAACGCCGTGACTCACATTTGCGAATAAACCTGAGGACCATAATTCAAGTCGCGCGTAACGTCGAAAGAATCATCTACAAGAAAATGGGTGCAACACGAGGACTTCCCAAGAAAATGGTTGAAATATAAGGACTTCGCAGGAGGTAACCCAGGCTATTACTACTCTCGCACAAGCACCTTTACCTACGGAGTTCTGATAGAATCCGTTGCATTAGTGCTGGTACGATCGCACCTGTTTCATTCTGCGCTGCAAATACATACACTTTTTCTCCTTCCCTCCCCCTCCCATCAATTGTTTCCTTGTGCGTTCACACTGCACCTCTCCTTCTCGTTCTAATATCGATAAAAATGCCCCTGCTTCTTGACTCACATTTGCGAATAAACTAGCGGACCATAGTTCCAGTCGCGCGTAACGTCGAACGACCCGTCTGAAAAAAAATTGGTGCGACACGAGGACTTCCCAGGAGGTCACCCATCCGAGTACTACTCTCGCCCAAGCACACTTAGCTGCAGAGTTCTGATGGGATCCGGTGCATTAGTGCTAGTATGATCGCACTTGTTTAATTTCGCGCTGTAAATAGATAAACTCCTTCTCCTTTCTTCCCCCTCCCGTCATTTGTTTCCTTGTGCGTGCGCACTGTACCTCTCGTTCTCGTTCAAATATCAAGTAAAATGCCACGGCGCCGTGACTCACATTTGCGAATAAATCTGCGGACCATAATTAAAGTCGCGCGTAACGTCGAACGGCACATCTGAAAAAAAGAAAATGGGTGCAACACGAGAACTTCCGAGGAGGTAACCCATCATTGTACTACTTTCGTCAAAGCACACTTAACTGCGGAGTTCTGATGGGATCCGGTGCATTTGTGCTGGTGTGACCGCACCTGTTTAATTTCGTGCTGAAAATACATACACTCCTTCTTCCCTCCTCCCCTCCCATCATTTGTTTCCTTGTGCGTTCACACTGCACCTCTCCTTCTCGTTCTAATATCGATTAAAATATCCCTGATTCTTGACTCATATTTGCATATAAACCAGCGGACCATAGTTCCAGTCGCGCGTAACGTCGAACGACCCGTCTGAAAAAAAATTGGTGCAACACAAGGACTTCCCAGGAGGTCACCCATCCGAGTACTACTCTCGCCCAAGCACACTTAACTGCAGAGTTCTGATGGGATCCAGTGCATTAGTACTGGTATGATTGCACCCGTTTAATTTTACGATGCAAATACATAAACTCCTTCCCCTTTCTTCCCCCTCCCGTCATTTGTTTCCTTGTGCGTGCGCACTGCACCTCCCGTGCTCGTTTTAATATAAAGTAAAATACTACGGTGCCGTGACTCACATTTGCGAATAAACCTGAGGACCATAATTCAAGTCGCGTGTATCATCGAAAGAATCATCTGCAAAAAAATGGGTGCAACACGAGGACTTCACAAGAAAATGGGTGAAATATAAGGACTTCGCAGGAGGTAACCCATGCTAGTACTACTCTCGCCCAAGCACCCTTACCTACGGAGTTCTGATAGAATCCGTCGCATTAGTGCTGGTATGATCGCACCTGTTTCATTTCGTGCTGAAAATACATACACTCCTTCTCCTTCCCTCCCCCTCCCATCAATTGTTTTCTTGTGCGTTCACACTGCACCTCTCCTTCTCGTTCTAATATCGATTAAAATGCCCCTTCTTCTTGACTCACAATTGCGTATAAACCAGCGGACCCCAGTTCCAGTCGCGCGTAACGTCGAACGACCCGTCTTAAAAAAAATTTGTGCGACACGAGGACTTCCTAGGAGGTCACCCATCCGACTACTACTCTCGCCAAAGCACACTTAACTGCGAAGTTCTGATGGGATCCGGTGCATTAATGCTGGTATGATCGCACCTGTTTAATTCCGCGCTGCAAATACATAAACTCCTTCTCCTTTCTTCCCCCTCCCGTCATTTGTTTCCTTGTGCGTGCGCATTGCACCTTCCGTACTCGTTCTAATATCAAATAAAATGCTACGGTGCCGTGACTCACATTTGCGAATAAACCTGAGGACCATGATTCAAGTCGCGCGTATCGTCGAAACAATCATCTGCAAAAAAATGGGTGCAACACGAGGACTTCCTAAGAAAATTGGTGAAATATAAGGACTTCGCAGGAGGTCACCCATCCTAGTGCTACTCTCGCCCAAGCACCCTTAACTTGCGGAGTTCTGATAGAATCCGTTGCATTGGTGCTGGTATGATTGCTCATGTTTCATTATGCGGTGCAAATACATACACTTTTTCTCCCTCCATCCCCCCTCCCGTCATTTGTTTCCTTGTGCGTGCACTCTGCATCTCTCATTCTCGTTCTAATATCGATTAAAATGCCCCTGCTTCTTGACTCACATTTGCGTATAAACCAGTGGATGCTAGTTCCAGTCGCGCGTAACGTCGAACGACCCGTCTGAAAAAAAATTGGTGCGACACGAGGACTTCCCAGGAGGTCATCCATCCGAGTACTACTCTCGCCCAAGCACACTTAACTGCGGAGTTCTGATGGGATCCGGTGCATTAGTGCTGGTATGATCGCACCCGTTTAATTCAACGCTGCAAATACATAAACTCCTTCTCCTTTCTTCCCCCTCCCGTCATTTGTTTTCTTGTGCGTGCGCACTACACCTCTCGTTCTCGTTCAAATATCAAGTAAAATGCCACGGTGCCGTTACTCACATTTGCGAATAAATCTGCGGACCATAATTAAAGTCGCGCGTAACGTCGAACGGCACATCCAAAAAAAAGAAAATGGGTGCAACACGAGAACTTCCCAGGAGGTAACCCATCATTGTACTACTTTCGCCAAAGCACACTTAACTGCGGAGTTCTGATGGGATCCGATGGATTTGTGCTGGTGTGACCACACCTGTTTAATTTCATGCTGAAAATACATACACTCCTTCTTCCCTCCCCCCCTCCCATCATTTGTTTCCTTGTGCGTTCACACTGCACCTCTCCTTCTCATTCTAATATCGATTAAAATGCCCCTGATTCTTGTCATATTTGCGTATAAACGCGCGGTGACTCACATTTGCGAATAAATCTGCGGACCATAATTAAAGTCGAGCGTAACGTCGAACGGCACATCTGAAAAAAAGAAAATGGGTGCAGCACGAGAACTTCCCAGGAGGTAACCCATCATTGTACTACTTTCGCCAAAGCACACTTAACTGCGGAGTTCTGATGGGATTCGCTGCATTTGTGCTGGTATGACCGCACCTGTTTAATTTCGTGCTGAAAATACATACACTCCTTCTTCCCTCCTCCCCTCCCATCATTTGTTTCCTTGTGCGTTCACACTGGACCTCTCCTTCTCGTTCTAATATCGATTAAAATGCCCCTGCTTCATGACTCACATTTGCGTATAAACCAGCGGACCCTCGTTCTAGACGCGCGTAACGTCGAACGACCCGTCTGAAAAAAAATTGGTGCAACACGAGGACTTCCCAAGAGGTCACTCATCCGAGTACTAATCTCGCCCAAGCACACTTCACTGCGGAGTTCTGATGGGATCCGGTGCATTAGTGCTGGTATGATCGCACCTGTTTAATTTCGCGCTGCAAATACATAAACTCATTCCCCTTTCTTCCCCCTCCCGTCATTTGTTTCCTTGTGCGTGCGCACTGCACCTCTCGTTCTCGTTCTACTATCAAGTAAAATACCACGGCGCCGTGACTCACATTTGCGAATAAACCTGAGGACCATAATTCAAGTCGCGCGTAACGTCGAACGAATCATCTGCAAAAAAATGGGTGCAACACGAGGACTTCCTAAGAAAATGGGTGAAATATAAGAACTTCGCAGAAGGTAACCCATGCTAGAACTACTCTCGCCCAAGCACCCTTACCTACGGAGTTCTGATAGAATCCGTTGCATTAGTGCTGGTACGATCGCACCTGTTTCATTTCGTGCTGAAAATACATACACTCCTTCTCCTTCCCTCCCCCTCCCATCAATTGTTTCCTTGTGCGTTCACACTGTACCTCTGCTTCTCGTTCCAATATCGATTAAAATGCCCCTGCTTCTTGACTCACATTTGCGTATAAACCAGCGGACCCTCGTTCTAGTCACGCGTAACGTCGAACGACCCATCTGAAAAAAAATTGGTGCGATGCGAGGACTTTTTGCGTATAAACCAGCGGAGCCTCGTTCCAGTCACGCGTAACGTCGAACGACCCATCTGAAAAAAAATTGGTGCGACGCGAGGACTTACCAAGAGGTCACCCATCCGAGTACTACTCCCGCCCAAGCACACTTAACTGTAGAGTTCTGATGGGATCCAGTGCATTAGTGCTTGTATGATGCCATTTGTTTAATTTTGCGCTTCAAATACATACACTCCTTCTCTTTTCTTCCTCATCCCGTCATTTGTTTCCTTGTGCGTGCGCACTGCACCTCCCGTACTCGTTCTAATATCAAGTAAAATACCACGGTGCCATGACTCACATTTGCGAATAAACCTGTGGACCATAAATCAAGTCGCGCGTAACGTCGAAAGAATCATCTGCAAAAAGATGGGTGCAACACGAGGACCTCCCAAGAAAATGGGTGAAATATAAGGACTTCGCAGAAGGTCACCCATCCGAGTACTTTTCTCGCCCAAGCACCCTTAACTGCGGAGGTCTGATAGAATCCGTTGCATTAGTGCTGGTATGATCCCTCATGTTTCATTCTGCATTGCAAATACATACACTATTTCTCCTCCCATCCCCCCTCCCGTCATTTGTTTCCTTGTGCGTGCACTCTGCATCTCTCTTTCTCGTTCTAATATCAAGTAATATGACCCAGCACCGTGACTCACCTTTGCAAATGAACCAGTGGTTTATAATTTCATTCGCGCGTAACGTCGAACAACCCATCCGAAAAGAAATAGGTGCAACACGAGGGCTTCCCAAGTGGTCACCCATCCGAGTACTACCCTCGCCCAAGCACACTTAACTGCGGAGTTCTGATGGGATCTGGAGTTTTGGTGCTGGTATGATCGCACCTGTTTAATTTTGCGCTGCAAATACATACACTCCTTCTCCTTTCTTCCCCCTCCGGTCATTTGTTTCCTTGTGCGTTCACACTTTACCTCTCATTCTCGTTCTAATATCGATTAAAATGCCCCTGATTCTTGACTCAAATTTGTGTATAAACCAGCGGACCCTAGTTCCAGATGCGTGTAACGTCGAACGACCCGTCTGAAAAAAAAATTGGTGCGACACGAGGACTTCCCAGGAGGTCATCCATCCGAGTACTAATCTCACCCAAGCACACTTAACTACAGAGTTCTGATGGGATCCGGGGCTTTAGTGCTGGTATGATCACACCTGTTTAGTTTCGCGCTACAAATACATACACTCCTTCTCCTTTCTTCCCCCTCCCGTCATTTGTTTCCTTGTGCGTTCACACTTCACCTCTTATTCTCGTTCTAATATCGATTAAAATGCCCCTGCTTCTTGACTCACATTTGGGTATAAACCAGCGGACCCTAGTTCCAGATATGCGTACTGTCGAACGACCCCTCTGAAAAAAAATTGGTGGGACACGAGGACTTCCCAGGAGGTCACCCATTCGAGTACTAATCTCGCCAAAACACACTTCACTTCGGAGTTCTAATGGGATCCGGTGCATTAGTGCTGGTATGATCGCACCTGTTTAATTTCGCGCTGCAAATACATAAACTCTTTCCCCTTTCTTCTCCCTCCCATCATTTGTTTCCTTGTGCTTGCGCGCTACACCTCCCGTTCTCGTTCTAATATCAAGTAAAATGCTACAGCGTCGTGACTCACATTTGTGAATAAACCTGAGGACCATAATTCAAGTCACGCGTAACGTCGAAAGAATCATCTGCAAAAAAATAGGTGCAACACGAGGACTTCACAAGAAAATGGGTGAAATATAAGGACTTCGTAGGAGGTAACCCACGCTAGTACTACTCTCCCCCAAGCACCCTTACCTACGGAGTTCTGATAGAATCCGTTGCATTAGTGCTGGTATGATCGTACCTGTTTCATTTCGTGCTGAAAATACATACACTCCTTCTCCTTCCCTCCTCCTCCCACCAATTGTTTCCTTGTGCGTTCACACTGCACCTCTCCTTCTCGTTCTAATATCGATTTAAATGCCCCTGCTTTTTTACTCACATTTGCGTATAAACCAGCGGACCCTAGTTCCAGTCGCGCGTAACGTCGAACGACCCGTCTGAAAAAAAAATTAGTGTGACACGAGGACTTCCCAGGAGGTCACCATAAATCAAGTCGCGCGTAACGTCGAAAGAATCATCTGCAAAAAGATGGGTGCAACACGAGGACCTCCCAAGAAAATGGGTGAAATATAAGGACTTCGCAGAAGGTCACCCATCCGAGTACTTTTCTCGCCCAAGCACCCTTAACTGCGGAGGTCTGATAGAATCCGTTGCATTAGTGCTGGTATGATCCCTCATGTTTCATTCTGCATTGCAAATACATACACTATTTCTCCTCCCATCCCCCCTCCCGTCATTTGTTTCCTTGTGTGTGCACTCTGCATCTCTCTTTCTCGTTCAAATATCAAGTAATATGACCCGGCACCGTGACTCACCTTTGCAAATGAACCAGCGGTTTATCATTCCATTCGCGCGTAACGTCGAACAACCCATCCAAGAAAAAAAAGGTGCAACACGAGGGCTTCCCAGGAGGTCACCCATCCGAGTACTACTCTCGCCCAAGCACACTTAACTGCGGAGTTCTGATGGAATCCGATGCATTAATGCTGGTATGATCGCACCCGTTTAATTTCGCGCTGCAAATACATAAATTCCTTCTCCTTTCTTCCCCCTCCCATCATTTATTTCCTTGTGCGTGCGCACTGCACCTCCCGTGCTCAATCTAATATCAAGTAAAATGCTACGGTACCGTGACTCACATTTGCGAATAAACCTGAGGACCATAATTCAAGTCGCACGTATCGTCAAAACAATCATCTGCAAAAAAATGGGTGCAACACGAGGACTTCCTGAGAAAATGGGTGAAATATAAGGACTTCGCAGGAGGTCACCCATCCTAGTGCTACTCTCGCCCAAGCACCCTTAACTTGCGGAGTTCTGATAGAATCCGTTGCATTGGTGCTAGTATGATTGCTCATGTTTCATTATGCGCTGCAAATACATACACTTTTTCTCCCTCCATCCCCCCTCCCGTCATTTGTTTCCTTGTGCGTGCACTGTGCATCTCTCCTTCTCGTTCTAATATCGACTAAAATGCCCCTGCTTCTTGACTCACATTTGCGTATAAATCAGTGGACCCTAGTTCAAGTCGCGCGTAACGTTGAACGACCCGTCTGAAAAAAAAAATTAGTGCGACACGAGGACTTCCCCGGAGGTCACCCATCCGAGTACTACTCTCGCCCATGCACACTTAACTGCGGAGTTCTGATCGGATCCGGTGCATAAGTGCTGGTATGATCGCACCTGTTTAATTTTGCGCTGCAAATACATAAACTACTTCTCCTTTCTTCCCCCTCCCGTCATTTGTTTCCTTGTGCGTGCACACTGCACCTCTCGTTCTCGTTCAAATATCAAGTAAAATGCCACAGCACCGTGACTCACATTTGTGAATAAATCTGCGGACCATAATTAAAGTCGCGCGTAACGTCGAACGGCACATCTGAAAAAAAGAAAATGGGTGCAACACGAGAACTTCCGAGGAGGTAACCCATCATTGTACTACTTTCGTCAAAGCACACTTAACTGCGGAGTTCTGATGGGATCCGGTGCATTTGTGCTGGTGTGAGCGCACCTGTTTAATTTCGGGCATAAAATACATACACTCCTTCTTCCCTCCTCCCCTCCAATCATTTGTTTCCTTGTGCATTCACACTGCACCTCTCCTTCTCGTTCTAATATCGATTAAAATGCCCCAGATTCTTGACTCACATTTGCGTATAAACCAGCGGATTGTAGTTCCAGTCGCGCTTAACGTCGAACGACCCGTCTAAAAAAAAACTGGTGCGACACGAGGACTTCCCAAGAGGTCACCCATCCGAGTACTACTCTCGCCCAAGCACACTTAACTGCGGAGTTCTGATGGGATCCGGTGCATTAGTGCTGGTATGACCGCACCCGTTCAAATCCGCGCTGCAAATACATAAACTCCTTCTCCTTTCTTCCCCCTTCCGTCATTTGTTTCCTTGTGCGTGCGCACTGCACCTCTCGTTCTCGTTCAAATATCAAGTAAAATATCACGGCGCCGTGACTCACATTTGCGAATAAATCTGCGGACCATAATTAAAGTCGCGCGTAACGTCGAACGGTACATCTGAAAAAAAGAAAATGGGTGCAACACGAGAACTTCCCAGGAGGTAACCCATCATTGTACTACTTTCGCCAAAGAAAACTTAACTGCGGAGTTCTGATGGGATCCGGTGCATTTGTGCTGGTGTGACCGCACCTGTTTAATTTCGTGCTGAAAATACATACACTCCTTCTTCCCTCTCCCCTCCCATCATTTGTTTCCTTGTGCGTTCACACTGCACCTCTCCTTCTTGTTCTAATATCGATTAAAATGCCCCTGATTCTTGACTCACATTTGCGAATAAACCAGCGGACCATACTTCCAGTCGCGCCTAACGTCGAATGACCCATCTGAAAAAAAATTGTTGCGATACGAGGACTTCCCAAGAGGTCACCCATCCGAGTACTTCTCTCGCCCAAGCACACTTAACTACAGAGTTCTGATGGGATCCAGTGCAGTAGTGCTGGTATGATGCCACTTGTTTAATTTTGCGCTTCAAATACATACACACATTCTCGTTTTTTCCTCATCCCGTCATTTGTTTCCTTGTGCGTGCGCACTGCACCTCCCGTACTCGTTCTACTATCAAGTAAAATGCCACGGCGCCGTGACTCACATTTGCAAATAAACCTGCGGACCATAAATCAAGTTGCGCGTAACGTCGAAAGAATCATCTGCAAAAAGATGGGTGCAACACGAGGACCTCCCAAGAAAATGGGTGAAATATAAGGACTTCGCAGGAGGTCACCCATCCGAGTACTTTTCTCGCCCAAGCACCCTTAACTGCGGAGTTCTGACAGAATCCGTTGCATTGGTGCTGGTATGATTGCTCATGTTTCATTCTGCGCTGCAAATACTTGCACTTTTTCTCCCTCCACCCACCCTCCCGTCATTTGTTTCCTTGTGCGTGCACTCTATATCTCTCCTTCTCGTTCTAATATCGATTAAAATGCCCCTGCTTCTTGACTCACATTTGCGTATAAACCAGTGGACCCTAGTTCCAGTCGCGCGTAACGTCGAACGACCCGTCTGAAAAAAAAAAATTAGTGCGACACGAGGACTTCCCAGGAGGTAACCCATCCGAGTACTACTCTCGCCCAAGCACACTTAACTGCGGAGTTCTGATGGGATCCGGTGCATTAGTGCTAGTATGATCGAACTTGTTTAATTTCGTGCTGCAAATACATAAATTCCTTCCCCTTTCTTCCCCCTCCCGTCATTTGTTTCCAAGTGCGTGCGCACTGCACCTTTCGTTCTCGTTCAAATATCAAGTAAAATGCCACGGCGCCATGACTCACATTTGCGAATAAACCTGCGGACCATAATTAAAGTCGCGCGTAACGTCAAACGGCACATCTGAAAAAAAGAAAATGGGTGCAACACGAGAACTTCCCAGGAGGTAACCCATCATTGTACTACTTTCGCCAAAGCACACTTAACTGCGGAGTTCTGATGGGATCCGGTGCACTTGTGCTGGTGTGACCGCACCTGTTTAATTTTGTGCTGAAAATACATACACTCCTTCTTCCCTCCCCCCCTCCCATCATTTGTTTCCTTGTGCGTTCACACTGCACCTCTCCTTCTCGTTCTAATATCGATTAAAATACCCCTGATTTGTGACCTGCATTTGCGTATAAACCAGCGGACTATAGTTCCAGTCGCGCGTAATGTCGAACGACCCGTCTGAAAAAAAAAATTGGCGCAACACAAGGACCTCCCAGGAGGTCACCCATCCGAGTACCACTCTCACCCAAGCACACTTAACTGCGGAGTTCTGATGGGATCCAGTGCATTAGTGCTGGTATGATCGCACCCGTTTAATTTCGCGCTGCAAATACATAAACTCCTTCTCCTTTCTTCCACCTCCCGTCATTTGTTTCCTTGTGCGTGCGCACTGCACCTCCCGTGCTCGTTCTAAAATCAAGTAAAATACTACGGTGCCGTGACTCACATTTGCGAATAAACCTGAGGACCATAATTCAAGTCGCGCGTAACGTCGAAAGAATCATCTGCAAAAAAATGGGTGCAACACGAGGACTTCACAAGAAAATGAGTGAAATATAAGAACTTCGCAGGAGGTAACCCATGCTAGTACTACTCTCGCCGAAGCACCCTTACCTATGGAGTTCTGATAGAATCCGCTGCATTAGTGCTGGTATTATCGCACTTGTTTCATTTCGTGCTGAAAATACACACACTCCTTCTCCTTCCCTCCCCCTGCCATCAATTGTTTCCTTTTGCGTTCACACTGCACCTCTCCTTCTCGTTCTAACATCGATTAAAATGCCCCTGCTTCTTGACTCACATTTGCGTATAAACCAGCAGACCCCAGTTCCAGTCGCGCGTAATGTCGAACGACCCGTCTGAAAAAAAATTGGTGCGACACGAGGACTTCCCAGGAGGTCACCCATCCGAGTACTACTCTCGCCAAAGCACACTTAACTGGAGTTCTGACGGGATCCAGTGCATTAGTGCTGGTATGATCGCACCCGTTTAATTCCGCGCTGCAAATACATAAACTCCTTCTCCTTTCTTCCCCCTCCCGTCATTTGTTTCCTTGTGCGTGCACACTGCACCTCCCGTGCTCGTTCTTATATCAAGTAAAATACTACGGTGCCGTGACTCACATTTGCGAATAAACCTGAGGACCATAATTCAAGTCGCGCGTAACGTCGAAAGAATCATCTGCAAAAAAATAGGTGCAACACGAGGACTTCACAAGAAAATGGGTGAAATATAAGGACTTCGCAGGAGGTAACCCATGCTAGTACTACTCTCGCCCAAGCACCCTTAACATGCGGAGTTCTGATAGAATCCATTGCATTGGTGCATATATGATTGCTCATGTTTCATTCTGCGCTTTAAAATACATACACTTTTTCTCCCTCCATCCCCCCTCCCGTTATTTGTTTCCTTGTGCGTGCACTCTGCATCTCTCCTTCTCGTTCTAATATCGATTAAAATGCCTTTGCTTCTTGACTCACATTTGCGTATAAATCAGTGGACCCTAGTTCCAGTCGCGCGTAACGTCGAACGACCCGTCTGAAAAAAAAAAAATTAGTGCGACACGAGGACTTCCCAGGAGGTCACCCATCCAAATACTACTCCCGCCCAAGCACACTTAACTGCGGAGTTCTGATGGGATCCGGTGCATTAGTGATGGTATGATTGCACCTGATTTTTCATGCCGCAAATACATAAAATCCTTCTCCTTTCTTCCCCCCCCCGGTCATTTGTTTCCTTGTGCGTGCGCACTGCACCTCTCGTTCTCGTTCAAATATTAAGTAAAATGCCACGGCGCCGTGACTCACATTTGTGAATAAATCTGCGGACCATAATTAAAGTCGCGCGTAACGTCGAACGGCACATCTGAAGAAAAGAAAATGGGTGCAACACGAGAACTTCACCAGAAAATTGGTGAAATATAAGGACTTCGCAGGAGGTAACCCATGCTAGTACTACTCTCGCCCAAGCACCCTTACCTACGGAGTTCTGATAGAATCCGTTCCATTAGTGCTGGTATGATCGCACCTGTTTCATTTCGTGCTGAAAATACATACACTCATTCTCCTTCCCTCCCCCTCCCATCAATTGTTTCCTTGTGCGTTCACACTGCACCTCTCCTTCTCGTTCTAATATGGATTAAAATGCCCCTGCTTCTTGACTCACATTTGCGTATAAACAAGCGGACACTTAACTGCAGAGTTCTGATGGGATCCAGTGCAGTAGTGCTGGTATGAAGCCACTTGTTTAATTTTGCGCTGCAAATACATAAACTAATTCCCCTTTCTTCCCCCTCCCGTCATTTGTTTCCTTGTGCGTTCACACTGCACCTCTCCTTCTCGTTCTAATATCGATTAAAATGCCCCTGATTCTTGACTCACATTTGTGTATAAACCAACGGACCATAGTTCCAGTCGCGTGTAACGTCGAACGACCCGTCTGAAAAAAAATTGTTGCGATACGAGGACTTCCCAAGAGGTCACCCATCCGAGTACTACTCTCGCCCAAGCACGCTTAATTGCAGAGTTCTGATGGGATCCAGTGCATCAGTGCTGGTATGATGCCACGTGTTTAATTTTGCGCTTCAAATACATACACTCCTTCTCTTTTCTTCCTCCTCCCGTAATTTGTTTCCTTGTGCGTGCGCACTGCACCTCCCGTACTCGTTCTAATATCAAGTAAAATGCTACAGTGCCGTGACTCACATTTGCGAATAAACCTGAGGACCATAATTCAAGTCGCGCGTAACATCGAAAGAATCATCTGCAAAAAAATGGGTGCAACACGAGGACTTCACAAGAAAATGGGTGAAGTATAAGGACTTCGCAAGAGGTAACCCATGCTAGTACTACTCTCGCCCAAGCACCCTTACCTACGGAGTTCTAATAGAATCCGTTGCATTAGTGCTGGTATGATCGCACCTGTTTCATTTCGTGCTGAAAATACATACACTCCTTCTCCTTCCCTCCCCCTCCCATCAATTGTTTCCTTGTGCGTTCACACTGCACCTCTCCTTATCGTTCTAATATCGATTAAAATGCCCCTGCCTCTTGACTCACATTTGCGTATAAACCAGCGGACCCTAGTTCCAGTCGCGCGTAACGTCGAACGACCCGTCTGAAAAAAATTGGTGCGACACGAGGACTTCCCAGGAGGTCACCCATCCGAGTACTACTCTCGCCCAAGCACACTTAACTGCGAAGTTCTGAAGGGATCCGGCACATTAGTGTTGGTACGATCGCACCCCTTTAATTCCGCGCTGCAAATACATAAACTCCTTTTTCTTTCTTCCCCCTCCCGTCATTTGTTTCCTTGTGCGTGCGCACTGCACCTCTCGTTCTCATTCAAATATCAAGTAAAATTCCACGGCGCCGTGACTCACATTTGCGAATAAATCTGCAGACCATAATTAAAGTCGCACGTAACGTTGAACGGCACATCTGAAAAAAAGAAAATGGGTGCAACACGAGAACTTCCCAGGAGGTAACCCATCATTGTACTACTTTCGCCAAAGCACACTTAACTGCGGAGTTCTGATGGGATCCGGTGCATTTGTGCTGGTGTGACCGCACCTGTTTAATTTCGTGCTCAAAATACATACACTCCTTCTTCCCTCCCCCCCTCCAATCATTTTTTTCCTTGTGCGTTCACACTGCACCTCTACTTCTCGTTCTAATATCGATTAAAATGCCCTTGATTCTTGACTCACATTTGCGTATAAACCAGCGGACCATAGTTCCAGTCGCATGTAACGTCGAACGACCCATCTGAAAAAAAAATTTTTGCGATACGAGGACTTCCCAAGATGTCACCCATCCGAGTACTACTCTCGCCCAAGCACACTTAACTGCAGAGTTATGATGGGATCCAGTGCATTAGTGCTGGTATGATGCCACTTGTATAATTTTGCGCTTCTAATACATCCGCTCATTCTCTTTTCTTCCTCCTCCCGTCATTTGTTTCCTTGTGCGTGCGCACTGCACCTCCCGTACTCGTTCTAATATCAAGTAAAATGCCACGGTGCCGTGTCTCACATTTGCAAAAAAACCTACAGACCATAAATCAAGTCGCGCGTAACGTCGTAAGAATCATCTGCAAAAAGATGGGTGCAACACGAGGACCTCCCAAGAAAATGGGTGAAATATAAGGACTTCGCAGGAGGTCACCCATCCGAGTACTTTTTTCGCCCAAGCACCCTTAACTGCGGAGTTCTGATAGAATCCGTTGCATTAGTGCTGGTATGATCCCTCATGTTTCATTCTGCACTGCAAATACATACACTCTTTCTCCTCCCATCCCCCCTCCCGTCATTTGTTTCCTTGTGCATGCACTTTGCATCTCTCTTTCTCGTTCTAATATCAAGTAATATGCCCCGGCACCATGACTCACCTTTGCAAATGAACCAGCGGTTTATAATTACATTCGTGTGTAACGTCGAACAACCTATCCGAAAAAAAATAGGTGCAACACGAGGGATTCCCAAGTGGTCACCCATCCGAGTACTACCCTCGCCCAAGCACACTTAACTGTGGAGTTCTGATGGGATCCGCAGCTTTAGTGCTGGTATGATCGCACCTGTTTAATTTCGTGCTGCAAATACATACACTCCTTCTCCTTTCTTCCCCCTCCCGTTATTTGTTTCCTTGTGCGTTCACACTTCACGTCTCATTCTCGTTCTAATATCGATTAAAATGCCCCTGCTTCTTGACTCACATTTGCGTATAAACCAGCAGACCCTAGTTCCAGACGCGCGTAACGTCGAACGACCCGTCTGAAAAAAAATTGGTGCGACACGAGGACTTCCCAGGAGGTCACCCATCCGAGTACTAATCTCGCCCAAGCACACTTCATTGTGGAGTTCTGATGGGATCCGGTGCATTAGTGCTGGTATGATAGCACCTCTTTAATTTTGCGCTGCAAATACATAAACTCATTCCCCTTTCTTCCCCCTCTCGTCATTTGTTTCCTTGTGCGTGCGCACTGCACCTCCCGTTCTTGTTCTAATATCAAGTAAAATGCTACAGCGCCGTGACTCACATTTGCGAATAAACCTGAGGACCATAATTCAAGTCGCGCGTAACGTCGAAAGAATCATCTGCAAAAAAATGGGTGCAACACGAGGACTTCACAAGAAAATGGGTGAAATATAAGGACTTCGCAGGAGGTAACCAATGCTAGTACTACTCTCGCCCAAGCACCCTTACCTACGGAGTTCTGATAGAATCCGTTGCATTAGTGCTGGTATGATCGCACCTGTTTCATTTCGTGCTGAAAATACATACACTCCTTCTCCTTTCTTCCCCCTCCCGTCATTTGTTTCCTTGTGCGTGTGCACTGCCCCTCTCGTTCTCGTTCAAATATCAAGTAAAATGCCACGACGCCGTGGCTCACATTTGCGAATAAATCTGCGGACCATAATTAAAGTCGCGCGTAACGTCGAGCGGCACATCTGAAAAAAAGAAAAAGGATGCAGCACGAGAACTTCCCAGGAGGTAACCCATCATTGTACTACTTTCGCCAAAGCATAGTTAACTGCGGAGTTCTGATGGGATCCGGTGCATTTGTGCTGGTGTGACCGCACCTGTTTAATTTCGTGCTGAAAATACATACACTCCTTCCCTCCCCCCCTCCCATCATTTGTTTCTTTGTGCGTTCACACTGCACCTCTCCTTCTCGTTCTAATATCGATTAAAATGCCCCTGATTCTTGACTCACATTTGCGTATAAACCAGTGGACCTTAGTTCCAGTCGCGCGTAACGTCGAACGACCCGTCTGAAAAAAAATTGGTGCGACACGAGGACCTCCCAGGAGGTCACCCATCCGAGTACTACTCTCGCCCAAGCACACTTAACTACAGAGTTCTGATGGGATCTAGTGCATTAGTGCTGGTATGATCGCACCAGTTTAATTTTGCGCTGTAAATACATAAACTCCTTCCCCTTTCTTCTGCCTCCCGTCATTTGTTTCCTTGTGCGTGCGCACTGCACCTCCCGTGCTCGTTCTAATATAAAGTAAAATACTACGGTGCTGAGACTCACATTTGCGAATAAACCTGAGGACCATAATTCAAGTCACGCGTATCGTCGAAAGAATCATCTGCAAAAAAGTGGGTGCAACACGAGGACTTCCTAAGAAAATGGGTGAAATATAAGGTCTTCGCAGGAGGTCACCCATCCGAGTACTTTTCTCGCCCAAGCACCCTTAACTGCGTAGTTCTGATAGAATATGTTGCATTGGTACTGGTATGATTGCTCATGTTTCATTCTGCACTACAAATACATGCACTTTTTCTCCCTCCATCCCCCCTCCCGTCATTTGTTTCCTTGTACGTGCACTCTGCATCTCTCCTTCTCGTTCTAATATAGATAAAAATGCCCCTGCTTCTTGGCTCACATTTGCGTATAAACTAGTGGACCCTAATTCCAGTCGCGCGTAACGTCGAACGACCCGTCTGAAAAAAAAAATTTGTGCGACACGAGGACTTCCCAGGAGGTCACCCATCCGAGTACTAATCTCGCCCAATCACACTTCACTGCGGAGTTCTTATGGGATCCGGTGCATTAGTGCTAGTATGATCGCACCTGTTTAATTTTGCGCTACAAATACATAAACTCATTCCCCTTTCTTCTCCCTCCCGTCATTTGTATCCTTGTGCGTGCGCACTGCACCTCCCGTTCTCGTTCTAATATCAAGTAAAATACAACAGCGTCGTGACTCATATCTGCAAATAAACCATAGGACCATAATTCAAGACGCGCGTAACGTCGAAAGAATCATCTGAAAAAAAATGGGTACAACACGAGGACTTCACAAGAAAATGGGTGAAATATAAGGACTTCGCAGGAGGTAACCCATGGTAGTACTACTCTCGCCCAAGCACCCTTACCTACGGAGTTCTGATAGAATCCGTTGCATTATTGCTGGTATGATCGCACCTGTTTCATTTCGCGCTGCAAATACATACACTCCTTCTCCTTTCTTCCCCCTCCCGTCATTTGTTTCCTTGTGTGTGCGCACTGCACCTCTTGTTCTCATTCAAATATCAAGTAAAATGCCACGGCGCCGTGACTCACATTTGCGAATAAATTTGCGGACCATAATTCAAGTCGCGCGTAACGTCGAACGGCACATCTGAAAAAAAGAAAATGGGTGCAACACGAGAACTTCCCAGGAGATAACCCATCATTGTACTACTTTCGCCAAAGTACACTTAACTGCAGAGTTCTGATGGGATCCGGTGCATTTGTGCTGGTGTGACCGCACCTGTTTAATTTCGTGCTGAAAATACATACACTCCTTCTTCCCTCCCCCCTCCCATCATTTGTTTCCTTGTGCGTCACACTGCACCTCTCCTTCTCGTTCTAATATCGATTAAAATGCCCCTGATTCTTGACTCACATTTGCATATAAACCAGCGGACCATAGTTCCAGTTGCGCGTAACGCCGAACGACCCGTCTGAAAAAAAATTGGTGCGACACGAGGACTTGCCAGGTGGTCACCAATCCGAGTACTACTCTCCCCCAAGCACACTTAACTGCAGAGTTCTGATGGGATCCAGTGCATTAGTGCTGGTATGATCGCACCCGTTTAATTCTGCGCTGCAAATACATAAACTCCTTCTCCTTTCTTCCCCCTCCCGTCATTTGTTTCCTTGTGCGTGCGCACTGCACCTCCCGTGCTCGTTCTAATATCAATTAAAATACTACGATGCCGTGACTCACATTTGCGAATAAACCTGAGGACCATAATTCAAGTCGTGCGTATCGTCGAAAGAATCATCTGCAAAAAAATGGGTGGAACACGAGGACTTCTTAAGAAAATGGGTGAAATATAAGGACTTCGCAGGAGGTCACCCACCCTAGTGGTACTCTCGCCCAAGCACCCTTAACTTGCGGAGTTCTGATAGAATCCGTTGCATTGGTGCTGGTATGATTGCTAATGTTTCATTCTACGCTGCAAATACATACACTTTTTATCCCTCCATCCCCCCCTCCCGTCATTTGTTTCCTTGTGCGTGCACTCTGCATCTCTCCTTCTCGTTCTAATATCGATTAAAATGACCCTGCTTCCTGACTCACATTTGCGTATAAACCAGTGGACCCTAGTTCCAGTCGCGCGTAACGTCGAACGACCCATTTGAAAAAAAAATTAGTGCGACACGAGGACTTCCCAAGAGGTCACCCATACGAGTACTACTCTCGCCAAAGCACACTTAACTGCGGAGTTCTGATGGGATCCGGTGCATTAGTGCTGGTATGATCGCACCTGTTTAATTTCGCGCTGCAAATACATAAACTCCTTTTCCTTTCTTCCCCCTCCCGTCATTTGTTTCCTTGTGCGTGCGCACTGGACCTTTCGTTCTCGTTCAAATATCAAGTAAAATGCCACGGTGCCGTGACTCATATTTGCGAATAAATCTGCGGACCATAATTAAAGTCGCGCATAACGTCGAACGGCACATCTAAAAAAAAAATAGATGCAACACGAGAATTTCCCAGGAGGTAACCCATCATTGTACTACTTTCGCCAAAGCACAGTTAA
This sequence comes from Carica papaya, assembly GCF_054855325.1. Lineage (NCBI taxonomy): Eukaryota > Viridiplantae > Streptophyta > Magnoliopsida > Brassicales > Caricaceae > Carica > Carica papaya. The sequence goes on from NC_142313.1 coordinate 28,168,407, forward strand.
CTGCGGAGTTCTGATGGGATCCGGTGCATTTGTGCTGGTGTGACCGCACCTGTTTAATTTCGTGCTGAGAATACATACACTCCTTCTTCCCTCACCCCCTCCCATCATTTGTTTCCTTGTGCGTTCACACTGCACCTCTCCTTCTCGTTCTAATATCGATTAAAATGCCCCTGATTCTTGACTCACATTTGCGTATAAACCAGTGAACCCTAGTTCCAGTCGCGCGTAACGTCGAACGACCCGTCTGAAAAAAAAATTAGTGTGACACGAGGACTTCCCAAGAGGTCACCCATATGAGTACTACTCTCGCCAAAGCACACTTAACTCCGGAGTTCTGATGGGATCCGGTGCATTAGTGCTGGTATGATCGCACCCATTTAATTCCGCGCTGCAAATACATAAACTCCTTCTCCTTTCTTCCCCCTCCCGTCATTTGTTTCCTTGTGCGTGCGCACTGCACCTCCCGTGCTCGTTTTAATATAAAGTAAAATGCTACGGTGCCGTGACTCACATTTGCGAATAAACTTGAGGACCATAATTCAAGTCGCGCGTATCATCGAAAGAATCATCTGCAAAAAAATGGGTGCAACATGAGGACTTCCTAAGAAAATGGGTGAAATATAAGGACTTCGCAAGAGGTCACCCATCCTAGTGCTACTCTCGCCCAAACACCCTTAACTTGCGGAGTTCTGATAGAATCCGTTGCATTAGTGCTGGTATGATTACTAATGTTTCATTCTACGCTGCAAATACATACACTTTTTATCCCTCCATCCCCCCCTCCCGTCATTTGTTTCCTTGTGCGTGCACTCTGTATCTCTCCTTCTCATTCTAATATCGATTAAAATGCCCTTGCTTCTTGACTCACATTTGCGTATAAACCAGTGGACTCTAGTTCCAGTCGCGCGTAACGTCGAACGACCCGTCTGAAAAAAAAAATTAGTGCGACACGAGGACTTCCCAAGAGATCACCCATACGAGTACTACTCTCGCCAAAGCATACTTAACTGCGGAGTTCTGATGGGATCCGGTGAATTAGTGCTAGTATGATCGCACCTGTTTCATTTCGCGCTGCAAATACATAAACTCCTTCTCCTTTCTTCCCCCTCCCGTCATTTGTTTCCTTGTGCTTGCGCACTGCACCTCTCGTTCTCGTTCAAATATCAAGTAAAATGCCACGGTGCCGTGACTCACATTTGCGAATAAATCTGCGGACCATAATTAAAGTCGCGCATAACGTCGAACGGCACATCTGAAAAAAAAAATGGGTGCAACACGAGAATTTCCCAGGAGGTAACCCATCATTGTACTACTTTCGCAAAGCACAGTTAACTGCGGAGTTCTGATGGGATCCGGTGCATTTGTGCTGGTGTGACCGCACCTGTTTAATTTCGTGCTGAAAATACATACACTCCTTCTTCCCTCACCCCCTCCCATCATTTGTTTCCTTTTGCGTTCACACTGCACCTCTCCTTCTCGTTCTAATATCGATTAAAATGCCCCTGATTCTTGACTCACATTTGCGTATAAACCAGCGGACCATAGTTTCAGTCGTGCGTAACGTCGAACGACCCATCTGAAAAAAAATTATTGCGATACGAGGACTTCCCAAGAGGTCACCCATCCGATTACTACTCTCGCCCAAGCAGACTTAACTGCAGCGTTCTGATGGGATCCAGTGCATTAGTGCTGGTATGATGCCACTTGTTTAATTTTGCGCTTCAAATACATACACTCCTTCGCTTTTCTTCCTCCTCCCGTCATTTGTTTCCTTATGCGTGCGCACTGCACCTCCCGTACTCGTTCTAATATCAAGAAAAATGCCACGGTGCCGTGACTCACATTTGTGAATAAACCTGCGGACCATAAATCAAGTCGCGCGTAACGTCGAAAGAATCATCTGCAAAAAGACGGGTGCAACACGAGGACCTCCCAAGAAAATGGGTGAAATATAAGGACTTCGCAGGAGGTCACCCATCCGAGTACTTTTTTCGCCCAAGCACCCTTTACTGCGGAGTTCTGATAGAATCCGTTGCATTAGTGCTGGTATGATCCCTCATGTTTCATTCTGCACTGCAAATACAAACACTCTTTCTCCTTCCATCCCCCCTCCCGTCATTTGTTTCCTTGTGCGTGCACTCTGCATCTCTCTTTCTCGTTCTAATATCAAGTAATATGCCCCGGCACCGTGACTCACCTTTGCAAATAAACCAGCGGTTTATAATTCCATTCTCGTGTAATGTCGAACAACCCATCCGAATACTAATCTCGCCCAAGCACACTTCACTGCGGAGTTTTGATGGGATCCGGTGCATTAGTGCTGGTACGATCGCACCTCTTTAATTTTGCGCTGCAAATACATAAACTCATTCCCCTTTCTTCCCCTTCCCGTCATTTGTTTTCTTGTGCGTGCGCACTACACCTCCCGTTCTCATTCTAATATCAAGTAAAATGCTACAGCGCCGTGACTCACATTTGCGAATAAAACTGAGGACCATAATTCAAGTCGCGCGTAACATCGAAAGAATCATCTGCAAAAAAATGGGTGCAACACGAGAACTTCACAAGAAAATGGGTGAAATATAAGGACTTCGCAGGAGGTAACCCATGCTAGTACTACTCTTGCCCAAACACCCTTACCTACGGAGTTCTGATAGAATCCGATGCATTAGTGCTGGTATGACCGCACCTGTTTAATTTCATGCTGAAAATACATACACTCCTTCTTCCCTCCCCCCCTCCCATCATTTGTTTCCTTGTGCGTTCACACTGCACCTCTCCTTCTCGTTCTAATATCGATTAAAATTTCCCTGATTCTTGACCCACATTTGCGTATAAACCAGCGGACCATAGTTCCAGTCACGTGTAATGTCGAATGACCCGTCTGAAAAAAAATTGGTGCGACATAAGGACTTCCCAGGAGGACACCCATCCGAGTACTACTCTCGCCCAACCACACTTAACTGCGGAGTTCTGATGGGATCCAGTGGAATAGTGCTTATATGATCGCACCCGTTTAATTTCGGCCTGCAAATAGATAAACTCCTTCTCCTTTCTTCCCCCTCCCGTCATTTGTTTCCTTGTGCGTGCGCACTGCACTTCCCCTGCTCGTTCTAATATCAAGTAAAATACTACGGTGCCGTGACTCACATTTGCGAATAAACCTGAGGACCATAATTCAAGTCGTGCGTATCGTCGAAAGAATCATCTGCAAAAAAATGGGTGCAACACGAGGACTTCCTAAGAAAATGGGTGAAATATAAGGACTTCGCAGGAGGTCACCCATCCTAGTGCTACTCTCGCCCAAGCACCCTTAACTTGCGGATTTCTGATAGAATCCGTTGCATTGGTGCTGGTATGATTGCTCATGTTTCATTCTGCGCTTCAAAAACATACACTTTTTCTCCCTCCATCCCCCCTCCCGTTAATTGTTTCCTTGTGCGTGCACTCTGCATCTCTCCTTCTCGTTCTAATATCGATTAAAATGCCCCTGCTTCTTGACTCACATTTGCGTATAAATCAGTGGACCCTAGTTCCAGTCGTGCGTAACATCGAACGACCCGTCTGAAAAAAAAAATTAGTGCGACACGAGGACTTCCCAGGAGGTCACCCATCCGAGTACTACTCTCGCCCAAGCACACTTAACTGCAGAGTTCTGGTTGGATCCGATGCATTAGTGCTGGTATAATCGCACCCGTTTAATTTCGCGCTGCAAATACATAAACTCCTTCTCCTTTCTTCCCCCTCCCGTCATTTGTTTCCTTGTGCGTGCGCACTGCACCTCTCGTTCTCGTTCAAATATCAAGTAAAATGCCACGGCGCCGTGACTCACATTTGCGAATAAATCTGCAGACCATAATTAAAGTCGCGCGTAACGTCGAACGGCACATCTGAAAAAAAGAAAATGGGTGCAACACGAGAACTTCCCAGGAGGTAACCCATCATTGTACTACTTTCGCCAAAGCACACTTAACTGCGGAGTTCAGATGGGATCCGGTGCATTTGTGCTGGTGTGACAACACTTGTTTAATTTCGTGCTGAAAATACAAACACTCCTTCTTCCCTCCCCCCTCCCATCATTTGTTTGCTTGTGCGTTCACACTGCACCTCTCCTTCTTGTTCTAATATCGATTAAAATGCCCCTGATTCTTGACTCACATTTGCGTATAAACCAGCGGACCATAGTTCCAGTCGCGCCTAACGTCGAATGACCCATCTGAAAAAAAATTGTTGCGATACGAGGACTTCCCAGGAGGACACCCATCCGAGTACTACTTTCGACCAAGCACACTTGACTGTAGAGTTCTGATGGGATCCAGTGCAGTACTGCTGGTATGATGCCACTTGTTTAATTTTGCGCTTCAAATACATACACTCATTCTCGTTTCTTCCTCATCCCGTCATTTGTTTCCTTGTGCGTGCGCACTGCACCTCCCGTACTCGTTCTAATATAAAGTAAAATGCCATGGCGCCGTGACTCACATTTGCGAATAAATCTGCGGACCATAAATCAAGTCGCGCGTAACGTCGAAAGAATCATCTGCAAAAAGATGGGTGCAACACGAGGACCTCCCAAGAAAATGGGTGAAATATAAGGACTTCGCAGGAGGTCACCCATCCGAGTACTTTTTTCGCCCAAGCACCCATAACTGCGGAGTTCTGATAGAATCCGTTGCATTAGTGCTGGTATGATCCATCATGTTTCATTCTGCACTGCAAATACATACACTCTTTCTCCTCCCATCCCCTCTCCCGTCATTTGTTTCCTTGTGCGTGCACTCTGCATCACTGTTGCTGGTTCTAATATCAAGTAATATGACCCGGCACTGTGACTCACTTTTGCAAATGAACCAGCGGTTCATAATTCCATTCACGCGTAACGTCGAACAACCCATCCGAAAAAAAATAGGTGCACCACGAGGGCTTCCCAAGTGGTCACCCATCCGAGTACTACTCTCGCCCAAGCACACTTAACTATGGAGTTCTGATGGGATCCGGGGCTTTAGTGCTGGTATGATTGCATAAGTTTAATTTTGCGCTGCAAATACATACACTCCTTCTCCTTTCTTCCCCCTCCCGTCATTTGTTTCCTTGTGCGTTCACACTTCACCTCTCATTCTCGTTCTAATATCGATTAAAATGCCCCTGCTTCTTGACTCACATTTGCGTATAAACCAGCGGACCCTAGTTCCAGACGCGCGTAACGTCGAACGACCCGTCTGAAAAAAAGTTGGTGCGACACGAGGACTTCCCAGGAGGTCACCCATCCGAGTACTAATCTCGCCCAAGCACACTTAACTGCGGAGTTCTGATAGGATCCGGTGCATTAGTGCTGGTATGATCGCACCCATTTAATTATGCGCTGCAAATACATAAACTCATTCTCCTTTGTTCCCCCTCCCGTCATTTGTTTCCTTGTGCGTGCGCACTGCACCTCCCGTGCTCGTTCAAATATCAAGTAAAATGCTACTGTGCCGTGACTCACATTTGTGAATAAACTTGAGGACCATAATTAAAGTCGCGCGTATCGTCGAAAGAATCATCTGTAAAAAAATGGGTGCAACACGAGGACTTCCTAAGAAAATGGGTGAAATATAAGGACTTCACAGGAGGTAACCCATGCTAGAACTACTCTTGCCCAAGCACCCTTACCTACGGAGTTCTGATAGAATCCATTGCATTAGTGCTGGTATGATCGCACCTGTTTCATTTCGTGCTGAAAATACATACACTCCTTCTCCTTCCCTCCCCCTCCCATCATTTGTTTCCTTGTCCGTTCACACTTCACCTCTCATTCTCGTTCTAATATCGATTAAACTGCCCCTGCTTCTTGAATCACATTTGCGTATAAACCAGCGGACCCTAGTTCCAGTTGCGCGTAACTTCGAACGACCCGTCTGAAAAAAAATTGGTGCGACACGAGGACTTCCCAGGAGGTCACCCATCCGAGTACTACTCTCACCCAAGCACACTTTACTCCGGAGTTCTGATGGGATCCGGTGCATTAGTAATGGTATGATCGCACCCGTTTAATTCCGCGCTGCAAATACATAAACTCCTTCTCCTTTCTTCCCCCTCCCGTCATTTGTTTCCTTGTGCGTGCGCACTGCACCTCCCGTGCTCGTTCTAATATCAAGTAAAATGCTATGGTGCCGTGACTCACATTTGCGAATAAACCTGAGGACCATAATTCAAGTCGCGCGTAACGTCGAAAGAATCATCTGCAAAAAAATGGGTGCAACACGAGGACTTTCTAAGAAAATAAGTGAAATATAAGGACTTCGCATGAGGTCACCCATCCTAGTGCTACTCTCGCTCAAGCGCCCTTAACTTGCAGAGTTCTGATAGAATCCGTTGCATTGGTGCTGGTTTGATCGCTCATGTTTCATTCTACGCTGCAAATACATACACTCTTTCTCCCTCCGTCCCCTCTCCCGTCATTTGTTTCCTTGTGCGTGCACTCTGCATTTCTCCTTCTCGTTCTATCTCCTTTCTTCCCCCTCCCGTCATTTGTTTCCCTGTGCGTTCACACTTCACCTCTCATTCTCGTTCTAATATCGATTAAAATGCCCTTGCTTCTTGACTCACATTTGCGTATAAACCAGCGGATCCTAGTTCCAAACGCGCGTAACGTTGAACGACCTGTCTGAAAAAAAATTGGTGCGACACGAGGACTTCCCAGGAGGTCACCCATCCGAGTATTAATCTCGCCCAAGCACACTTCACTGCGGAGTTCTGATAAGATCCGGTACATTAGTGCTGGTATGATCCTACCTGTTTAATTTTGCGCTGCAAATACATAAACTCATTCCCCTTTTTTCTCCCTCCCGTCTTTTGTTTCCTTGTGCGTGCGCACTGCACCTCCCGTTCTCGTTCTAATATCAAGTAAAATGCTACAGCGCCGTGACTCACATTTGCGAATAAACCTGAGGACCATAATTCAAGTCGCGCGTAACGTCGAAAGAATCATCTACAAAAAAATGGGTGCAACACGAGGACTTCACAAGAAAATGGGTGAAATATAAGGACTTCGCAGGAGGTAACCCATGCTTGTACAACTCTCGCCCAAGCACCCTTACCTACGGAGTTCTGATAGAATCCGTTGCATTAGTGCTGGTATGATCGCACCTGTTTCATTTCGTGCTGAAAATACATACACTCCTTCTCCTTCCCTCCCCCTCCCATCAATTGTTTCCTTGTGTGTTCACACTGCACCTCTCCTTCTCGTTCTAATATCGATTAAATGCCCCTGCTTCTTGACTCACAATTGCGTATAAACCAGTGGACCCCAGTTCCAGTCGAGCGTAACGTCGAACGACCGGTCTGAAAAAAAATTGGTGCGACACGAGGACTTCCCAGGAGGTCACCCATATGAGTACTTCTCTCGCCCAAGCACACTTAACTGCGGAGTTCTGACGAGATCCGTTGCATTAGTGCTAGTATGATCGCACACATTTAATTCCGCGCTGCAAATACATAAACTCATTCCCCTTTCTTCCCCCTCCCGTCATTTGTATCCTTGTGCGTGCGCACTGCACCTCCTGTTCTCATTCTAATATCAAGTAAAATACTACAGCACCGTGACTCACATATGCGAATAAACCATAGGACCATAATTCAAATCGCGCGTTACGTCGAAAGAATTATCTGCAAAAAAATGGGTACAACACGAGGACTTCACAAGAAAATGAGTGAAATATAAGGATTTCGCAGGAGGTAACCCATGCTAGTACTACTCTCACCTAAGCACCCTTACCTACGGAGTTCTGATAGAATCCATTGCATTAGTGCTGGTATGATCGCACCTGTTTCATTTCGCGCTGCAAATACATAGACTCATTCTCCTTTCTTCGCCCTCCCGTCATTTGTTTCCTTGTGCGTGCGCACTGCAACTCTTGTTCTCGTTCAAATATCAAGTAAAATGCCACGGCGCCGTGACTCACATTTGCGAATAAATCTGCGGACCATAATTCAAGTCGCGCGTAACGTCGAACGGAACATCTGAAAAAAAGATAATGGGTGCAACACGAGAACTTCCCAGGAGGTAACCCATCATTGTACTACTTTCGCCAAAGCACACTTAACTGCGGAGTTCTGATGGGATCCGGTGCATTTGTGCTGGTGTGACCGCACCTGTTTAATTTCGTGCTGAAAATACATACACTCCTTCTTCCCTCCCCCCCTCCCATCATTTGTTTCCCTGTGCGTTCACACTGCACCTCTCCTTCTCGTTCTAATATCGATTAAAATGCCCCTCATTCTTGACTCACATTTGCGTATAAACCAGCGGACCATAGTTCCAGTAGTGCGTAACGTCGAACGACCTGTCTGAAAAAAAATTTGTGCGACACGAGGACTTCCCAGGTGGTCACCAATCCGAGAACTACTCTCGCCCAAGCACACTTAACTGCAGAGTTCTGATGGGATCCAGTGCATTAGTGCTGGTATGATCGCACCCGTTTAATTCCACGCTGCAAATACATAAACTCCTTCTCCTTTCTTCCCCCTCCCGTCATTTGTTTCCTTGTGCGTGCGCACTGCACCTCCCGTGCTCGTTCTAATATCAATTAAAATACCACGGTGCCGTGACTCACATTTGCGAATAAACCTGAGGACCATAAATCAAGTCGCGCGTAACGTCGAAAGAATCATCTGCAAAAAGATGGGTGCAACACGAGGACCTCCCAAGAAAATGGGTGAAATATAAGGACTTCGCAGGAGGTCACCCATCCGAGTACTTTTCTCGCCCAAGCACCCTTAACTGCGGAGTTCTGATAGAATCCGTTGCATTAGTGCTGGTATGATCCCTCATGTTTCATTCTGCACTGCAAATACATACACTCTTTCTCCTCCCATCCCCCCTCCCATCATTTGTTTCCTTGTGCGTGCACTCTGCATCTCTCTTTCTCGTTCTAATATCAAGTAATATGCCCCGGCACCGTGACTCACCTTTGCAAATGAACCAGCGGTTTATAATTCCATTCGCGCGTAACGTCGAACAACCCATCCGAAAAATAATTGGTGCAACACGAGGGCTTCCCAAGTGGTCACCCATTCGAGTACTACTCCCGCCCAAGCACACTTAACTGCGGAGTTCTGATGGGATCCGGTGCATTAGTGCTGGTATGATCGCACCTGTTTAATTTCGCGCTGCAAATACATAAACTCATTCCCCTTTCTTCCCCCTCCCGTCATTTGTTTCCTTGTGCGTGCGCACTTCATCTCCCGTTCTCGTTCTAATATCAAGTAAAATGCCACGGCGCCATGACTCACATTTGCGAATAAACCTGAGGACCATAATTCAAGTCGCGTGTAACGTCGAAAGAATCATTTGCAAAAAAAATGGGTGCAACACGAGGACTTCACAAGAAAATGGGTGAAATATAAGGACTTCGCAGGAGGTAACCCATGCTAGTACTACTCTCGCCCAAGCACCCTTACCTACGGAGTTCTGATAGAATCCGTTGCATTAGTACTGGTATGATCGCACCTGTTTCATTTCGTGCTGAAAATACATACACTCCTTCTTCCCTCCCCCCCTCCCATCATTTGTTTCCTTGTGCGTTCACACTGCACTTCTCCTTCTCGTTCTAATATCGATTAAAATACCCCTGATTCTTGACCCACATTTGCGTATAAACCAGCGGACCATAGTTCCAGTCGCGCGTAATGTCAAATGACCCGTCTGAAAAAAAATTGGTGCGACACAAGGACTTCCCAGGAAGTCACCCATCCAAGTACTACTCTCGTCCAAGCACACTTAACTGCGGAGTTCTGATGGGATCCAGTGCAATAGTGTTGGTATGATCACACCCATTTAATTTTGCGCTGCAAATAGATAAACTCCTTCTCCTTTCTTCCCCCTCCCGTCATTTGTTTCTTTATGCGTGCGCACTGCACCTCCCGTGCTCGTTCTAATATCAAGTAAAATACTACGGTGTCGTGACTCACATTTGCGAATAAACCTGAGGACCATAATTCAAGTCGCGCATAACGTCGAAAGAATCATCTGCAAAAAAATGGGTGCAACACGAGGACTTCACAAGAAAATGAGTGAAATATAAGGACTTCGCAGGAGGTAACCCATGCTAGTACTACTCTCGCCGAAGCACCCTTACCTACGGAGTTCTGATGGTCCGCACTGCACTGAACCTCTCGTTCTCGTTTAAATATCAAGTAAAATGCTACGGCGCCGTGACTCAAATTTGCGAATAAATCTGTGGACCATAATTAAAGTCGCGCGTAACGTCGAACGACATATCTGAAAAAAAGAAAATGGGTGCAACACGAGAACTTACCAGGAGGTAACCCATCATTGTACTACTTTCGCCAAAGCACACTTAACTGTGGAGTTCTGATGGGATCCGGTGCATTTGTGCTGGTGTGACCGCACCTGTTTAATTTCGTGCTGAAAATACATACACTCCTTCTTCCCTCCCCCCCTCCCATCATTTGTTTCCTTGTGCGTTCACACTGCACCTCTCCTTCTCGTTCTAATATCGATTAAAATGCCCCTGATTCTTGACTCACATTTGCGTATAAACCAGCGGACCATAGTTCCAGTTGCGCGTAATGTCGAACGACCCATCTGAAAAAAAATTGTTGCGATACGAGGACTTCCCAAGAGGTCATCCATCCGAGTACTACTCTCGACCATGCACACTTAACTGCAGAGTTCTGATGGGATCCAGTGCATTAGTGCTGGTATGATGCCACTTGTTTAATTTTGTGCTTCAAATACGTACACTCCTTCTCTTTTCTTCCTCCTCCCGTAATTTGTTTCCTTGTGCGTGCGCACTGCACCTCCCGTACTCGTTCTAATATCAAGTAAAATGCCACTGCACCGTGACTCACATTTGCGAATAAACCTGCAGACCATAAATCAAGTCGCGCGTAACGTCGAAAGAATCATCTGCAAAAAGATGGGTGCAACACGAGGACCTCCCAAGAAAATGGGTGAAATATAAGGACTTCGCAGGAGGTAACCCATCCGAGTACTACTCTCGCCCAAGCACACTTAACTGCGGAGTTCTGATGGGATCCGGGGCTTTAGTGCTGGTATAATCGCTCCTGTTTAATTTCGCGCTGCAAAAACATATACTCCTTCTCCTTTCTTCCCCCTCCCGTCAATTGTTTCCTTGTGCGTTCACACACTACCTCTCATTCTCGTTCTAATATCGATTAAAATGCCCCTGCTTCTTGACTCACAAATACGAATAAACCAGCGGACCCTAGTTCCAGTCGCGCGTAACGTCGAACGACCCGTCTGAAAAAAAAATTGTTGCGACACGAGGACTTCCCAAGAGGTCACCCTTCCGAGTACTACTCTCGCCCAAGCATACTTAACTGCGGAGTTCTGATTGGATCCGGTGCATTAGTGGTGGTATGATCGCACCCAGTTAATTCCGTGCTGCAAATACATAAACGCCTTCCCCTTTCTTTTCCCTCCCGTCATTTATTTCCTTGTGCGTGCGCACTGCACCTCCCGTGCTCGTTCTAATATCAAGTAAAATGCTACGGTGCCGTGATTCACATTTGCGAATAAACCTGAGGACCACAATTCAAGTCGTGCGTATCATCGAAAGAATCATCTGCAAAAAAATGGGTGCAACACGAGAACTTCCTAAGAAAATGGGTGAATTATAAGGACTTCGCAGGAGGTCACCCATCCTAGTGCTACACTCGCCCAAGCACCCTTAACTTATAGAGTTCTGATAGAATCCGTTGCATTGGTGCTGGTATGATTGCTCATGTTTCATTCTGCGCTGCAAATACATACACTTTTTCTCCCTCCATCCCCCCTCCCGTCATTTGTTTCCTTGTGCGTGCACACTGCATCTCTCCTTCTCGTTCTAATATCGATTAAAATGCCTTTGCTTCTTGACTCATATTTGCGTATAAACCAGTGGACCCTAGTTCCAGTCGCGCGTAACGTCGAACGACCCGTCTGAAAAAAAAAATTAGTACGACACGAGGACTTCCCAAGAGGTCACCCATCCGAGTACTACTCTCGCCCAAGCACACTTAACTGCGGAGTTCTGATGGGATCCGCTGCATTTGTGCTGTTATGATCGCGCTTGTTTAATTTTGCGCTGCAAATACATAAACTCCTTCTCCTTTCTTCCGTCTCCCGTCATTTGTTTCCTTGTGCGCGCGCACTGCACTCCCGTGCTCGTTCTAATATCAAGTAAAATGCTACGGTGCCGTGACTCACATTTGCGAATAAACCTGAGGACCATAATTCAAGTCGCGCGTATCGTCGAAAGAATCATCTGTAAAAAAATGGGAGCAACACGAGGACTTCCTAAGAAAATGGGTGAAATATAAGGACTTCGCAGGAGGTCACCCATCCTAGTGCTACTCTCGCCCAAACACCCTTAACTTGCGGAGTTCTGATAGAATCCGTTGCATTGGTGCTGGTATGATTGCTCATGTTTCATTATGCACTGCAAATACATACACTTTTTCTCCCTCCATCCCCCCTCCCGTCATTTGTTTCTTTGTGCGTGCACTCTGTATCTCTCATTCTCATTCTAATATCGATTAAAATGCCCCTGCTTCTTGACTCACATTTGCGTATAAACCAGCGGACCCTAGTTCCAGTCGCGCGTAACGTCGAACGACCCGTCTAAAAAAAAATTGGTGCGACACGAGGACTTCCCAAGAGGTCACCCATCCGAGTACTACTCTCGCCCAAGCACACTTAACTGCGTAGTTCTGATGGGATCCGGTGCATTAGTGCTGGTATGATCGCACCCGTTTAATTTAACGTTGCAAATACATAAACTCCTTCTCCTTTCTTCCCCCTCCCGTCATTTGTTTCCTTGTGCGTGCGCACTGCACCTCTCGTTCTCGTTCAAATATCAAGTAAAATGCCACGGTGCCGTGACTCTCATTTGCGAATAAATCTGCGGAATATAATTAAAGTCGCGCGTAACGTCGAATGGCATATCTGAAAAAAAGAAGATGGGTGCAACACGAGAACTTCACAAGAAAATGGGTGAAATATAAGGACTTCCCAGGAGGTCACCCATTCGAGTACTACTCTCGCCCAAGCACACTTAACTGCGGAGTTCTGATGGGATCCGGTGCATTAGTGCTGGTATGATCGCACCCGTTTAATTCAACGCTGCAAATACATAAACTCCTTCTCCTTTCTTCCCTTTCCCGTCATTTGTTTCCTTGTGCGTGCGCATTGTACCTCTCGTTCTCGTTCAAATATCAAGTAAAATACCACGGTGCCGTGACTCACATTTGCGAATAAATCTGCGGACCATAATTAAAGTCGCCCGTAACGTCGAACTGCACATCTAAAAAAAAGAAAATGGGTGCAACACGAGAACTTCCCAGGAGTTAACCCCTCATTGTACTACTTTCGTCAAAGCACACTTAACTGCGGAGTTCTGAAGGGATCCGGTGGATTTGTGCTGGTGTGACCGCACCTGTTTAATTTCGTGCTGAAAATACATACACTCCTTCTTCCCTCCCCCCTCCCATCATTTGTTTCCTTGTGCTTTCACACTGCACCTCTCCTTCTCATTCTAATATCGATTAAAATGCCCCTGATTCTTGACTCACATTTGCGTATAAACCAGCGGACCAAAGTTCCAGTCGTGCGTAACGTCGAACGACCCATCTGAAAAAAAATTGTTGCAATACGAGGACTTCCCAAGAGGTCACCCATCCGAGTACTATTCTCGCCCAAGCACACTTAACTGCAGAGTTCTAATGGGATCCAGTGCAGTAGTGTTTGTATGATGCCACTTGTTTAATTTTGCGCTTCAAATATATACACTCATTCTCTTTTCTTCCTCATCCCGTCATTTGTTTCCTTGTGCGTGCGGACTGCACCTCCCGTACTCGTTCTAATATCAAGTAAAATGCCACGGCGTCGTGACTCACATTTGCGAATAAACCTGCGGACCATAAATCAAGTAGCGCGTAACGTCGAAAGAATCATATACAAAAAGATGGGTGCAACACGAGGACCTCCCAAGAAAATGGGTGAAATATAAGGACTTCGCAGGAGGTCACCCATCCGAGTACCTTTCTCGCCCAAGCACCCTTAACTGCGGAGTTCTGATAGAATCCATTGCATTGGTGCTGGTATGATTGCTCATGTTTCATTCTGCGCTGCAAATACATACACTTTTTCTCCCTCCATCCCCCCTCCCGTCATTTGTTTCCTTGTGCGTGCACTCTGCATCTCTCTTTCTCGTTCTAATATCAAGTAATATGCCCCGGCACCGTGACTCACCTTTCCAAATGAACCAGCGGTTTATAATTCCATTCGCGCGTAACGTCGAACAACCAATTCGAAAAAAAATAGGTGCAACACGAGGGCTTCCCAGGTGGTCACCCATCCGAGTACTACTCTCGCCCGAGCACACATAACTGCGGAGTTCTGATGGGATCCGGAGCTTTAGTGCTGGTATGATCGCACCTGTTTAATTTTGCGCTGCAAATACATACACTCCTTCTCTTCTCTTCCCCCTCAAGTCATTTGTTTTCTCGTGCGTTCACACTTCACCTCTCATTCTTGTTCTAATATCGATTGAAATGCCCCTGAATCTTGACTCACATTTGCGTATAAACTAGCGGACCCTAGTTCCAGACGCGCGTAACATCGAACAACCCGTCTGAAAAAAAATTGGTGCGACACGAGGACTTCACAAGAAAATTGGTGAAATATAAAGACTTCGCAGGAGATAACCCATGCTAGTACTACTCTCGCTCAAGTACCCTTATCTACGGAGTTCTGATAGAATCCGTTGCATTAGTGTTGGTATGATCGCACCTGTTTCATTTCGTGCTGAAAATACATACACTCCTTCTCCTTCCCTCCCCCTCCCATCAATTGTTTCCTTGTGCGTTCACACTGCACCTCTCATTCTCGCTCTAATATCGATTAAAATGCCCCTGCTTTTTGACTCACATTTGAGTATAAACCAGCGGACCCTAGTTCCAGTCGCGCGTAACATCGACCCGTCTGAAAAAAAATTGGTGCAACAAGAGGACTTCCCAGGAGGTCACCCATCCGGGTACTAGTCTCGCCCAAGCACACTTAACTGCGGAGTTCTGATGGGATCCGGTGCATTAGTGCTGGCATGATCACACCAGTTTAATTTCGCGCTGCAAATACATAAACTCCTTCTCCTTTCTTGCCCCTCCCGTCATTTGTTTCCTTGTGCGTGCGCACTGCATCTCCCGTGCTAGTTCTAATATCAAGTAAAATACTACGGTGCCGTGACTCACATTTGCGAATAAACCTGAGGACCATAATTCAAGTCGCGTGTATCGTCGAAAGAATCATCTGCAAAAAAATGGGTGCAACACGAGAACTTCCTAAGAAAATGGGTGAAATGTAAGGACTTCGCAGGAGGTCACCCATCCTAGTGCTACTCTCGCCCAAGCACCCTTAACTTGCAGAGTTCTGATAGAATCCGTTGCATTGATGCTGGTATGATTGCTCATGTTTCATTCTGCGCTGCAAATACATACACTTTTTCTCCCTCCACCCCCCCTCCCGTCATTTGTTTCCTTGTGCGTGCACTCTGCATCTCTTTTTCTCGTTCTAATATCGATTAAAATGCCCCTGCTTCTTGACTCACATTTGCGTATAAACCAGCGGACCCTAGTTCCAGACGCGCGTAACGTCGAATGACCCGTCTGAAAAAAAATTGGTGCGACACGAGGACTTCCCAGGAGGTCACCCATCCGAGTACTAATCTCGCCCAAGCACACTTCACTGCGGAGTTCTGATGGAATCCGGTGCATTAGTGCTGGTATGATCGCACTTGTTTAATTTCGCGCTGCAAATACATGAACTCATTCCCCTTTCTTCCCCCTCCCCTCATTTGTTTCCTTGTGCGTGCGCACTGCACCTCCCGTTCTCGTTCTAATATCAAGTAAAATGCTACGGTGCCGTGACTCACATTTGCGTATAAACCTGAGGACAATAATTCAAGTCGCGCGTAACGTCGAAAGAATTATCTGCAAAAAAATGGGTGCAACACGAGGACTTCACAAGAAAATGGGTGAAATATAAGGACTTCCCAGGAGGTAACCCATGCTAGTACTACTCTCGCCCAAGCACCCTTACCTACGGAGTTCTGATAGAATCCGTTGCATTAGTGCTGGTATGATCGCACCTGTTTCATTTCGCGCTGCAAATACATAAACTACTTCTCCTTTCTTCCCCCTCCCGTAATTTGTTTCCTTGTGCGTGCGCACTGAACCTCCCGTTCTCGTTTTAATATCAAGTAAAATGGTACAGCGCCATGACTCACATTTTTTGAATAAACCTGAGGACCAAAATTCAAGTCGCGCGTAACGTCGAAAGAATCATCTGCAAAAAAATGGGTGCAACACGAGGACTTCACAAGAAAATGGATGAAATATAAGGACTTCCCAGGAGGTAACCCATGCTAGTACTACTCTCGTCCAAGAACCCTTACCTACGGAGTTCTGATAGAATCCGTCGCATTAGTGCTGGTATGATCGCACCTGTTTCATTTCGTGCTGCATATACATACACTCCTTCTCCTTTCTTCTCCCTCCCGTCATTTGTATCCTTGTGCGTTAACACTTCACCTCTCATTCTCGTTCTAATATCGATTAAAATGCCCCTGCTTATTGACTCACATTTGCGTATAAACTAGTGGACCCTCGTTCCAGTCGCGCTTAACGTCGAACGACCCGTCTAAAAAAAAAATTAGTGTGACACGAGGACTTCCCAGGAGGTCACCCATCCGAGTACTACTCTCGCCCAAGCACAATTAACTGCGGAGTTCTGATGGGATCCGGTGCATTAGTGCTGCTATGATCGCAACCGTTTAATTTTGCGCTGCAAATACATAAACTCTTTCTCCTTCCATCGCCCCTCCCGTCATTTGTTTCCTTGTGCGTGCACTCTGCATCTCTCTTTCTCGTTCTAATATCAAGTAATATGCCCCGGCACCGTGACTCACCTTTGCAAATGAACCAGCGGTTTATAATTCCATTCGCGCGTACCGTCAAACAACCCATCCGAAAAAAAATAGGAGCAACACGAGGGCTTCCCAGGTGGTCACCCATCCGAGTACTACTCTCGCCCGAGCACACTTAACTGCAGAGTTCTGATGGGATCCGGAGCTTTAGTACTGGTATGATCGCACCTGTTTAATTTTACGCTGCAAATACATACACTCCTTCTCCTTTCTTCTCCCTCCCGTCATTTGTATCCTTGTGCGTTAACACTTCACCTCTCATTCTCGTTCTAATATCAAGTAAAATCCCACGGCGCCGTGACTCACATTTGCGAATAAATCTGCGGACCATAATTAAAGACGCGCGTAACGTCGAACGGCACATCTGAAAAAAAGAAAATGGGTGCAACACGAGAACTTCCCAGAAGGTAACCCATCATTGTACTACTTTCGCCAAAGCACACTTAACTGCGGAGTTCTGATGGGATCCGGTGCATTTGTGCTGGTGTGACCACACCTGTTTAATTTCGTGCTGAAAATACATACACTCCTTCTTCCCTCCCCCTCTCCCATCATATGTTTCCTTGTGCGTTCACATTGCGCCTCTCCTTCTCGTTCTAATATCGATTAAAATGCCCCTAATTCTGGACTCACATTTGCGTATAAACGAGTGGACCCTAGTTCCAGTCGCGCGTAACGTCGAACGACCCGTCTGAAAAAAAAAATTAGTGCGACACGAGGACTTCCCATGAGGTCACCCATCCGAGTACTACTCACGCCCAAGCACACTTAACTGCAGAGTTCTGATGGGATCCAGTGCATTAGTGCTGGTATGATCGCACCCGCTTAATTCCGCGCTGCAAGTACATAAACTCCTTCTCATTTCTTTCCCCTCCCGTCATTTGTTTCGTTGTACGTGCGCACTGCACCTCCCGTGCTCGTTCTAATATCAAGAAAAATGCTACAGCGCCGTGACTCACATTTGCGTATAAACCTGAGGACCATAATTCAAGTTGCGCGTAACGTCGAAAGAATTATCTGCAAAAAAATGGGTGCAACACGAGTACTTCCCAGGGTAAGGGAAATATAAGGACTTCCCAGGAGGTAACCCATGCTATTACTACTCTCGCCCAAGCACCCTTACCTACGGAGTTCTGATAGAATCCGTTGCATTAGTGCTGGTATGATCGCACCTGTTTCATTTCGCGCTGCAAATACATAAACTGCTTCTCCTTTCTTCCCCCTCCCGTAATTTGTTTCCTTGTGCGTGCGCACTGAACCACCCGTTCTCGTTTTAATATCAAGTAAAATGGTACAGCGCCATGACTCACATTTTTTGAATAAACCTGAGGACCAAAATTCAAGTCGCGCGTAACGTCGAAAGAATCATCTGCAAAAAAATGGGTGCAACACGAGGACTTCACAAGAAAATGGATGAAATATAAGGACTTCCCAGGAGGTAACCCACGCTAGTACTACTCTCGTCCAAGAACCCTTACCTTCGGAGTTCTGATAGAATCCGTCGCATTAGTGCTGGTATGATCGCACCTGTTTCATTTCGTGCTGCATATACATAAACTCCTTATCCTTTCTTCCCCCTCCCGTGATTTTTTTCCTTGTGCGTGCGCACTGCACCTATCGTTCTCGTTCAAATATCAAGTAAAATCCCACGGCGCCGTGACTCACATTTGCGAATAAATCTGCGGACCATAATTAAAGTCGCGCGTAACGTCGAACGGCACATCTGAAAAAAAGAAAATGGGTGCAACACGAGAACTTCCCAGGAGGTAACCCATCATTGTACTACTTTCGCCAAAGCACACTTAACTGCGGAGTTCTGATGGGATCCGGTGCATTTGTGCTGGTGTGACCGCACCTGTTTAATTTCGTGTTGAAAATACATACACTCCTTCTTCCCTCCCCCCCTCCCATCATATGTTTCCTTGTGCGTTCACATTGCGCCTCTCCTTCTCGTTCTAATATCGATTAAAATGCCCCTAATTCTGGACTCACATTTGCGTATAAACCAGGGGACCATAGTTCCAGTCGCGCGTAACGTCGAACGACCCGTCTGAAAAAAAATTAGTGCGACACGAGGACTTCCCATGAGGTCACCCATCCGAGTACTACTAACGCCCAAGCACACTTAACTGCAGAGTTCTGATGGGATCCAGTGCATTAGTGCTGGTATGATCGCACCCGCTTAATTCCGCACTGCAAGTACATAAACTCCTTCTCCTTTCTTTCCCCTCCCGTCATTTGTTTCCTTGTACGTGCGCACTGCACCTCCCGTGCTCGTTCTAATATCAAGTAAAATACTACGGTGCCGTGACTCACATTTGCGTATAAACCTGAGGACCATAATTCAAGTTGTGCGTATCGTCGAAAGAATCATCTGCAAAAAAATGGGTGCAACACGAGTACTTCCTAAGAAAATGGGTGAAATATAAGGACTTCGCAGGAGGTAACCCATGCTATTACTACTCTCGCCCAAGCACCCTTACCTACGGAGTTCTGATAGAATCCGTTGCATTAGTGCTGGTATGATCGCACCTGTTTCATTTCGCGCTGCAAATACATAAACTGCTTCTCCTTTCTTCCCCCTCCCGTAATTTGTTTCCTTGTGCGTGCGCACTGAACCTCCCGTTCTCGTTTTAATATCAAGTAAAATGGTACAGCGCCATGACTCACATTTTTTGAATAAACCTGAGGACCAAAATTCAAGTCGCGCGTAACGTCGAAAGAATCATCTGCAAAAAAATGGGTGCAACACGAGGACTTCACAAGAAAATGGATGAAATATAAGGACTTCCCAGGAGGTAACCCATGCTAGTACTACTCTCGTCCAAGAACCCTTACCTTCGGAGTTCTGATAGAATCCGTCGCATTAGTGCTGGTATGATCGCACCTGTTTCATTTCGTGCTGCATATACATAAACTCCTTATCCTTTCTTCCCCCTCCCGTGATTTTTTTCCTTGTGCGTGCGCACTGCACCTATCGTTCTCGTTCAAATATCAAGTAAAATCCCACGGCGCCGTGACTCACATTTGCGAATAAATCTGCGGACCATAATTAAAGTCGCGCGTAACGTCGAACGGCACATCTGAAAAAAAGAAAATGGGTGCAACACGAGAACTTCCCAAGAGGTAACCCATCATTGTACTACTTTCGCCAAAGCACACTTAACTGCGGAGTTCTGATGGGATCCGGTGCATTTGTGCTGGTGTGACCGCACCTGTTTAATTTCGTGCTGAAAATACATACACTCCTTCTTCCCTCCCCCCCTCCCATCATATGTTTCCTTGTGCGTTCACATTGCGCCTCTCCTTCTCGTTCTAATATCGATTAAAATGCCCCTAATTCTGGACTCACATTTGCGTATAAACCAGTGGACCATAGTTCCAGTCGCGCGTAACGTCGAACGACCCGTCTGAAAAAAAATTAGTGCGACACGAGAACTTCCCATGAGGTCACCCATCCGAGTACTACTCACGCCCAAGCACACTTAACTGCAGAGTTCTGATGGGATCCAGTGCATTAGTGCTGGTATGATCGCACCCGCTTAATTCTGTGCTGCAAGTACATAAACTCCTTCTCCTTTCTTTCCCCTCCCGTCATTTGTTTCCTTGTACGTGCGCACTGCACCTCCCGTGCTCGTTCTAATATCAAGTAAAATACTACGGTGCCGTGACTCACATTTGCGTATAAACCTGAGGACCATAATTCAAGTTGCGCGTATCGTCGAAAGAATCATCTGCAAAAAAATGGGTGCAACACGAGTACTTCCTAAGAAAATGGGTGAAATATAAGGACTTCGCAGGAGGTAACCCATGCTATTACTACTCTCGCCCAAGCACCCTTACCTACGGAGTTCTGATAGAATCCGTTGCATTAGTGCTGGTATGATCGCACCTGTTTCATTTTGCGCTGCAAATACATACACTTTTTCTCCTTCCCTCCCCCTCCCATCAATTATTTCCTTGTGCGTTCACACTGCACCTCTCCTTTTCGTACTAATATTGTTTAAAATGCCCCAGCTTCTTGACTCACATTTGCGTATAAACCAACGGACCCTAGTTCCAGACGCGCGTAACGTCGAACGACCCGTCTGAAAAACAATTGGTTTGACACGAGGACTTCCCAAGAGGTCACCCATCCGAGTACTAATCTCGCCCAAGCACACTTAACTGCGGAGTTCTGATTGGATCCGGTGCATTAGTGCTGGTATGATCGCAATTGTTTAATTTTGTGCTGCAAATACATAAACTCATTCCGGTTTCTTTCCCCTCCCGTCATTTGTTTCCTTGTGCGTGCGCACTGCACCTCCCGTTCTCGTTCTAATATCAAGTAAAATGGTACAGCGCCGTGACTCACATTTGCGAATAAACCTGAGGAGCATAATACAAGTCGCGCGTAATGTTTAAAGAATCATCTGAAAAAAAATAGGTGCAACACGAGGACTTCACAAGAAAATGGGTCAAATATAAGGACCTCGCAGGAGGTAACCCATGCTAGTACTACTCTCGCCCAAGCACCCTTACCTACGGAGTTCTGATAGAATCCGTTGCATTAGTGCTGGTATGATCGCACCTGTTTCATTTCGCGCTGCAAATACATACACTCCTTCTCCTTTCTTCCCCCTCCCGTTATTTGTTTCCTTGTGCATGCGCACTGCACCTCTCGTTCTCGTTCAAATATCAAGTAAAATGCCACGTCGCCGTGACTCACATTTGCGAATAAATCTGCGGACCATAATTAAAGTTGGGCGTAACGTCGAACGGCACATCTAAAAAAAAGAAAATGGGTGCAACACGAGAACTTCCCAGGAGGTAACCCATCATTGTACTACTTTCGCCAAAGCACACTTAACTGCAGAGTTCTGATGGGATCCGATGCATTTGTGCTGGTGTGACCGTACCTGTTTAATTTCGTGCCGAAAATACATACACTCCTTCTTCCCTCTCCCCCTCCCATCATTTGTTTCCTTGTGCGTTCACACTGCACATCTCCTTCTCGTTCTAATATCGATTAAAATGCCCTTGATTCTTGACTCACATTTGCGTATAAACCAGCGGACCATAGTTTCAGTCGCGCGTAACGTCGAACAACCCATCTGAAAAAAAATTGTTGCGATACGAGGACTTTCCAAGAGGTCACCCATCCGAGTATTACTCTCGCCCAAGCACACTTAACTGCAGAGTTCTGATGGGATCCAGTGCATTAGTGCGGGTATGATGCCACTTGTTTAATTTTGCGATTCAAATACATACACTCTCTCTCTTTTCTTCCTCCTCCCGTCATTTGTTTCCTTGTGCGTGTGCACTGCACCACACGTACTCCTTCTAATATCAAGTAAAATGCCACGGCGCCGTGACTCACATTTGCGAATAAACCTGCGGACCATAAATCAAGTCGCCCGTAACGTCGAAAGAATCATCTGCAAAAAGATGGGTGCAACACAAGGATCTCCCAAGAAAATGGGTGAAATATAAGGACTTCGCAGGAGGTCACCCATCCGAGTACTTTTCTCGCCCAAGCACCCTTAACTACGGAGTTCTGATAGAATCCGTTGCATTAGTGCTGGTATGATCCTTCATGTTTCATTCTGCACTGCAAATACATACATTCTTTCTCATTCCATCCCCCCTCCCGTTATTTGTTTTCTTGTGCGTGCACTCTGCATCTCTCTTTCTCGTTCTAATATCAAGTAATATGCCCCGGCACCGTGACTCACCTTTACAAATGAACCAGCGGTTTATAATTCCATTCGCGGGTAGCGTCTAACAACCCATCCGAAAAAAAATAGGTGCACCACGAGGGCTTCCCAAGTGGTCACCCATCCGAGTACTACTCTCGCCCAAGCACACTTAACTGTAGAGTTCTGATGGGATCCGGGGCTTTAGTGCTGGTATGATTGCATAAGTTTAATTTTGCGCTGTAAATACAAACACTCCTCCTCTCTTCCCCCTCCCGTCATTTGTTTCATTGTGCGTTCACACTTCACCTCACATTCTTGTTCTAATAGCGATTAAAAGGCCCCTGCTTCTTGACTCATATTTGCGTATAAACCAGCGGACCCTAGTTCCAGACGCGCGTAAAGTCGAACGACCCGTCTGAAAAAAAAATTGGTGCGACACGAGGACTTCCCATGAGGTCACCCATCCGAGTACTAATCTCGCCCAAGCACACTAAACTGTAGAGTTCTGATGGGATCCGGTGCATTAGTGCTGGTATGATCGCACCGGTTTAATTTCGCGCTGCAAATACATAAACTCCTTCTCCTTTCTTTCCCTTCCCGTCATTTATTTCCTTGTGCGTGCGCACTGCACCTCTCGTTCTCGTTCAAATATCACGTAAAATGCCACGGCGCCGTGACTCACATTTGCAAATAAATTTGTGGACCATAATTAAAGTCGCGCGTAGCGTCGAACGACACATCTGAAAAAAAGAAAATGGGTACAACACGAGGACTTCACAAGAAAATGGGTGAAATATAAGGACTTCGCAGGAGGTAACCCACGCTAGTACTACTCTCGCCCAAGCACCCTTACCTACGGAGTTCTGATAGAATCCGTTGCATTAGTGCTGGCATGATCGCACCTGTTTCATTTCGTGCTGAAAATACATAGACTCCTTCTCCTTCCCTCCCCCTCCCATCAATTGTTTCCTTGTGCATTCACACTGCACCTCTCCTTCTCGTTCTAATATCGATTAAAATGGCTCTGCTTCTTGACTCACATTTGCGTATAAACCAGCGGACCCCAGTTCCAGTCGCGCGTAACGTCGAACGACCCATCTGAAAAAAAATTTGTGCGACACGAGGACTTCCCAGGAGGTCACCCATGCGAGTACTACTCTTGCCCAAGCACACTTAACTGCGGAGTTCTGATGAGATCTGGTGCATTAGTGCTGGTATGATCGCACTCGTTTAATTCCGCGCTGCAAATACATAAACTCCTTCCCCTTTCTTCCCCCTCCCGTCATTTGTTTCCTTGTGCGTGCGCACTGCACCTCCCGTGCTCCTTCTAATATAAAGTAAAATGCTACGGTGCCGTGACTCACATTTGCGAATAAACCTGACGACCATAATTCAAGTCGCGCGTATCGTCGAAAGAAAGAATCATCTGCAAAAAAATGGGTGCAACACGAGGACTTCCTAAGAAAATTGGTGAAATATAAGGACTTTGCAGGAGGTCACCCATCCTAGTGCTACTCTCGCCCAAGCACCCTTAACTTGCGGAGTTTTGATAGAATCCGTCGCATTGGTGCTGGTATGATTGCTCATGTTTCATTCTGCACTGCAAATACATACACTTTTTCTCCCTCCATCCCCCCTCCCGTCATTTGTTTCCTTGTGCGTGCACTCTGCATCTCTCCTTCTCGTTCTAATGTCGATTAAAATGCCCCTGCTTCTTGACTCACATTTGCGTATGAACCAGGGGACCCTAGTTCCAGTCGCGCGTAACGTCGAACGACCCGTCTAAAAAAAATTAGTGCGACAAGAGGACTTCCCAGGAGGTCACCCATCCGAGTATTACTCTCGCCGAATCACACTTAACTGCGGAGTTCTAATGGGATCCGGTGCATTAGTGCTAGTATGATCGCACATTTCTAATTTTGCGCTGCGAATACATAAACTCCTTCTCCTTTCTTCCCCCTCCCGTCATTTGTTTCCTAGTGCTTGCGCACTGCACCTCTCGTTCTCGTTCAAATATGAAGTAAAATGTCACGGCGCCGTGACTCACATTTGCGAATAAATCTGCGTACCATAATTAAAGTCGCGCGTAACGTCGAACGGCACATCTGAAAAAAAGAAAATGGGTGTAACACGAGAACTTCCCAGGAGGTAACCCATCATTGTACTACTTTCGCCAAAGCACACTTAACTGCGGAGTTCTGATGGGATCCGGTGCATTTATGCTGGTATGATCGCACCTCTTTAATTTCGCGCTGCAAATACATAAACTCCTTCTCCTTTCTTCCCCCTCCCGTCATTTGTTTCCTTGTGCGCGCGCACTGCACCTCTCGTTCTCGTTCAAATATCAGGTAAAATGCCACGGTGCCGTGACTCACATTTGCAAATAAATCTGCGGACCATAATTAAAGTCGTGCGTAACGTCGAACGGCACATCTAAAAAAAAAGAAAATGGGTGCAACACGAGAACCTCCCAGAAGGTAACCCATCATTGTACTACTTTCGCCAAAGCACACTTAACTGCGGAATTCTGATGGGATCCGGTGCATTTGTGCTGGTGTGACCGCACCTGTTTAATTTCGTGATGAAAATACATACACTCCATC
The DNA here is from genome assembly GCF_054855325.1 of Carica papaya. Lineage (NCBI taxonomy): Eukaryota > Viridiplantae > Streptophyta > Magnoliopsida > Brassicales > Caricaceae > Carica > Carica papaya. The sequence goes on from NC_142313.1 coordinate 28,193,676, forward strand.
TTCCCTCCCCCCCTCCCATCATTTGTTTCCTTGTGCGTTCACACTGCACCTCTCCTTCTCGTTCTAATATCGATTAAAAAGCCCCTGATTCTTGACTCACATTTGCGTATAAACCAGCGGACCATAGTTCCAGTCGCGCGTAACGTCGAACGACCCATCTGAAAAAAAATTGTTGCGATACGAGGACTTCCAAAGAGGTCACCCATCCGAGTACAACTCTCGACCAAGCACACTTAACTGCAGATTTCTGATGGGATCCAGTGCATTAGTGCTGGTATGATGCCACTTGTTTAATTTTGCGCTTCAAATACATACACTCCTTCTCTTTTCTTCTTCATCCCGTCATTTGTTTCTTTGTGCGTGCGCACTGCACCTCCTGTACTCGTTCTAATATCAAGTAAAATGCCACGGCGCCGTGACTCACATTTGCGAATAAACCTGCGGACCATAAATCAAGTCGCGCGTAACGTCGAAAGAATCATATGCAAAAAGATGGGTGCAACACGAGGACTTCCCAAGAAAATGGGTGAAATATAAGGACTTCGCAGGAGGTCACCCATCCGAGTACATTTCTCGCCCAAGCACCCTTAACTGCGGAGTTCTGATAGAATCCGTTGCATTAGTGCTGGTATGATCCCTCAAGTTTCATTCTGCACTGCAAATACATACACTCTTTCTCCTCCCATCCCCCCTCCCGTCATTTGTTTCCTTGTGCGTGCACTCTGCATCTCTCTTTCTTATTCTAATATCAAGTAATATGCCCCGGCACCGTGACTCACCTTTGCAAATGAACCAGCGGTTTATAATTCTATTCTCGCGTAACGTCGAAAAACCAATCCGAAAAAAAATAGGTGCAACACGAGGGCTTCCCAAGTGGTCACCCATCCGAGTGCTACTCTCGCCCAAGCACACTTAACTGCGGAGTTCTGATAGAATCCGTTGCATTAGTGCTGGTATGATCGAACCTGTTTAATTTCGCGCTGCAAATACATACACTCCTTCTCCTTTCTTCCCCCTCCCGTCATTTGTTTCCTTGTGCGTTCACACTTCACCTCTCATTCTCGTTCTAATATCGATTAAAATGCCCCTGCTTCTTGACTGACATTTGCGTATAAACCAGCGGACCAAAATTCAAGTCGCGCCTAACGTCGAAAGAATCATCTGCAAAAAAATGGGTGCGACACGAGGACTTCCCAGGAGGTCACCCATCCGACTACTAATCTCGCCCAAGCACACTTCACTGCGGAGTTCTGATGGGATCCGGTGCATTAGTGCTGGTATGATCGCACCTGTTAAATTTCGCGCTGCAAATACCTAAACTCATTCCCCTTTCTTCCCCCTCCCGTCATTTGTTTCCTTGTGCGTGCGCACTGCACCTCTCGTTCTCGTTCAAATATCAAGTAAAATGTCACGGCGCCGTGACTCACATTTGCGATTAAATCTGCGGACAATAATTAAAGTCGCGCGTAATGTCGAACGGCACATCTGAAAAAAAAATGGGTGCAACACGAGAACTTCCCATGAGGTAACCCATCATTGTACTACTTTCGCCAAAGCACACTTAACTGCGGAGTTCTGATGGGATCCGGTGCATTTGTGCTGGTCTGACCGCACCTGTTTAATTTCGTGCTGAAAATACATACACTCCTTCTTCCCTCCCCCCTCCCATCATTTGTTTCCTTGTGCGTTCACACTGCACCTCTCCTTCTCGTTCTAATATCGATTAAAATGCCCCTGCTTCTTGACTAACATTTGCGTATAAACCAGCGGACTCTAGTTCCAGACGTGCGTAACGTCGAACGACCCGTCTGAAAAAAAAATTGGTGCGACACGAGTACTTCCCAAGAGGTCACCCATCCGAATACTAATCTCGCCCAAGCACACATAACTGCGGAGTTCTGATGGGATCCGGTGCATTAGTGCTGGTATGATCGCACCTGTTTAATTTCGTGCTGCAAATACATAAACTCATTCCCCTTTCTTCCCCCTCCCGTCATTTGTTTCCTTGTGCGTGCGCACTGCACCTCCCGTTCTCGTTCTAATATCAAGTAAAATGTCACGGCACCGTGACTCACATTTGCGAATAAATCTGAGGACCATAATTCAAGTCGCGCGTAACGTCGAAAGAATCATTTGCAAAAAAATGGGTGCAACACGAGGACTTCACAAGAAAATGGGTGAAATATAAGGACTTCGCAGGAGGTAACCCATGCTAGTCCTACTCTCGCCAAAGCACCCTTACCTACGGAGTTCTGATAGAATCCGTTGCATTAGTGCTGGTATGATCGCACCTTTTCATTTCGTGCTGAAAATACATACACTCCTTCTCCTTCCCTCCCCCTCCCATCAATTATTTCCTTGTGCGTTCAGACTGCACCTCTTCTTCTCTTTCTAATATCGATTAAAATGCCCCTGCTTCTTGACTCACATTTGCGTATAAACCAGCGGACCCCAGTTCCAGTCGCGCGTAACGTCGAACGACCCGTCTAAAAAAAAATTGGTGCGACACGAGTACTTCCCAAGAGGTCACCCATCCGAATACTAATCTCGCCCAAGCACACATAACTGCGGAGTTCTGATGGGATCCGGTGCATTAGTGCTGGTATGATGCCACTTGTTTAGTTTTGCGCTTCAAATACATACACTCCTTCTCTTTTCTTCCTCCTCCCGTCATTTGTTTCCTTGTGCGTGCGCACTGCACCTCCCGTACTAGTTCTAATATCAAGTAAAATGCCACGGTGCCGTGACTCACATTTGCGAATAAACATGCGGACCATAAATCAAGTCGCGCGTAACGTCGAAAGAATCATCTACAAAAATATGGGTGCAACACGAAGACCTCCCAAGAAAATGGGTGAAAATAAGGACTTCGCAGGAGGTCACCCATCCGAGTACTTTTCTCGCCCAAGCACCCTTAACTGCGGAGTTCTGATAGAATCCGTTGCATTAGTGCTGGTATGATCCCTCATGTTTCATTCTGCACTGCAAATACATACACTCTTTCTCCTCCCATCCCCCCTCCCGTCATTTGTTTCCTTGTGCGTGCACTCTGCATCTCTCTTTCTCGTTCTAATATCAAGTAATATGCCCCGGCACCGTGACTCACCTTTGCAAATGAACCAGCGGTTTATAATTCTATTCGCGCGTAACGTCGAACAACCCATCCGAAAAAAAATTGGTGCAACACGAGTGCTTCCCAAGTGGTCACCCATCCGAGTACTACTCCCGCCCAAGCACACTTAACTGCGGAGTTCTGATGGGATCCGGAGCTTTACTGCTGGTATCATCACACCTGTTTAATTTCACGCTGCAAATACATACACTCCTTCTCCTTTCTTCCCCCTCTGGTCATTTGTTTCCTTGTGCGTTCACACTTCACCTCTCATTCTCGTTCTAATATCGATTAAAATGCCCCTGCTTCTTGACTAACATTTGCGTATAAACCAGCGGACTCTAGTTCCAGACGTGCGTAACGTCGAACGACCCGTCTGAAAAAAAAATTAGTGCGACACGAGTACTTCCCAGGAGGTCACCCATCCGAGTACTAATCTCGCCCAAGCACACATAACTGCGGAGTTCTGATGGGATCCGGTGCATTAGTGCTGGTATGATCGCACCTGTTTAATTTCGTGCTGCAAATACATAAACTCATTCCCCTTTCTTCCCCCTCCCGTCATTTGTTTCCTTGTGCGTGCGCACTGCACCTCTCGTTCTCGTTCTAATATCAAGTAAAATGTCACGGCTCCGTGACTCACATTTGCGAATAAACCTGAGGACCATAATTCAAGTCGCGCGTAACGTCGAAAGAATCATTTGCAAAAAAAATGGGTGCAACACGAGGACTTCACAAGAAAATGGGTGAAATATAAGGACTTCGCAGGAGGTAACCCATGCTAGTACTACTCTCGCCAAAGCACCCTTACCTACGGAGTTCTGATAGAATCAGTTGCATTAGTGCTGGTATGATCGCACCTGTTTCATTTCGTGCTAAAAATACATACACTCCTTCTCCTTCCCTCCCCCTCCCATCAATTGTTTCCTTGTGCGTTCACACTGCACCTCTTCTTCTCCTTCTAATATCGATTAAAATGCCCCTACTTCTTGACTCACATTTGCGTATAAACCAGCGGACCCTAGTTCCAGTCGCGCGTAACGTCGAACGACTCGTCTGAAAAAAAATTGGTGCGACACGAGGACTTCCCAAGAGGTCACCCATCCGAGTACTACTCTCGCCCAAGCACACTTAACTGCGGAGTTCTGATGGGATCCGGTGCATTAGTGCTGGTATAATCGCACCCGTTTAATTCTGCGCTGCAAATGCATAAATTCCTTCTCCTTTCTTCCCCCTCCCGTCATTTATTTCCTTGTGCGTGCGCACTGCACCTCCCGTGCTCGTTCTAATATTAAGTAAAATGCTACGGTGTCGTGACTCACATTGGCGAATAAACCTGAGGACCATAATTCAAGTCGCGCGTAACGTCGAAAGAATCATCTGCAAAAAAATGGGTGCAACACGAGGACTTCCTAAGAAAATAGGTTTTAATATAAGGACTTTGCATGAGGTCACCCATCCTAGTGCTACTCTCGCCCAAGCACCCTTAACTTGCGGAGTTCTGATAGACTCCGTTGCATTGGTGCTGGTATGATCGCTCATGTTTTATTCTGCGCTGCAAATACATACACTCTTTCTCCCTCCATCCCCTCTCCCGTCATTTGTTTCCTTGTGCGTGCACTCTGCATCTCTCCTTCTTGTTCTAATATCAAGTAAAATGCCCTGGCATCGTGACTCACCTTTGCGAATGAACCAGCGGTATATAATTGCATTCGCGCGTAACGTCGAACGATCCATCCGAAATAAAATGGGTGCAACACGAGGACTTCCCAGGAGGTCACCAATCCGAGTACTACTCCCGCCCAAGCACACTTAACTGCTAAGTTCTGATGGGATATGGTGCATTAGTGCTGGTATGATGGCACCTATTTAATTTCGCGCTGCAAATACGCACACTCCTTCTCCTTTCTTCCCTTTCCCGTCATTTGTTTCCTTGTGCGTGTGCACTGCACCTGTCGTTCTCATATAAATATCAAGTAAAATGCCACGGCGCAGTGACTCACATTTTCGAATAAATCTGCAGACTATAATTAAAGTCGCGCGTAACGTCGAATGGCACATCTGAAAAAAAAAATGGGTGCAACACGAGAACTTCCCAGGAGGTAACCCATCCTTGTACTACTTTCGCCAAAGCACACTTAACTGCGGAGTTCTGATGGGATCCGGTATATTTGTGCTGGTGTGATAACACCTGTTTAATTTCGTGCTGAAAATACATACACTCCTTCTCCTTCCCTCCCCCCTCCCATCATTTGTTTCCTTGTGCGTTCACACTGCACCTCTTTTTCTCGTTCTAATATCGATTAATATGCCCCTGCTTCTTGACTCACATTTGCGTATAAACAAGTGGACCATAGTTCCAGTTGCGCGTAACGTCGAACGACTCGTCTGAAAAAAAATTTGTGCGACACGAGAACTTCCCAGAAGGTCACCCATCCGAGTACTACTCTCGCCCAAGCACACTTAACTGCAGAGTTATGATGGGATCCGTTGCATTAGTGCTGGTATGATCGCACTCGTTTAATTTCGCGCTGCAAATACATAAACTCCTTCTCCTTTCTTCCCCCTCCCGTCATTTGTTTCCTTGTGCGTGCGCACTGTACCTCCCGTGCTCATTTTAATATCAAGTAAAATGTTACGACGCCGTGACTCACATTTGCGAATAAACCTGAGGACCAAAATTCAAGTCGCGCGTAACGTCGAAAGAATCATCTGCAAAAAAATGGGTGCAACACAAGAACTTCCCAAGTGGTCACCCATCCGAGTACTACTCTCGCCCAAGCACACTTAACTGCGGAGTTATGATGGGATCCGTTGCATTAGTGCTGGTATGATCGCACTCGTTTAATTTCGCGCTGCAAATACATAAACTCCTTCTCCTTTCTTCCCCCTCCCGTCATTTGTTTCCTTGTGCGTGCGCACTGTACCTCCCGTGCTCATTTTAATATCAAGTAAAATGTTACGACGCCGTGACTCACATTTGCGAATAAACCTGAGGACCAAAATTCAAGTCGCGCGTAACGTTGAAAGAATCATCTGCAAAAAAATGGGTGCAACACAAGAACTTCCCAAGTGGTCACCCATCCGAGTACTACTCTCGCCCAAGCACACTTAACTGCGGAGTTATGATGGGATCGGTTGTATTAGTGCTAGTATGATCGCACCTGTTTAATTTCGCGCTGCAAATACATAAACTCCTTCTCCTTTCTTCCCCCTCCCGTCATTTGTTTCCTTGTGCGTGAACTCTGCATCTCTCTTTCTCGTTCTAATATCAAGTAATATGCCTCGGCAACGTGACTCACCTTTGCAAATGAACCAGTGGTTTATAATTCCATTCGCGCGTAACGTCGAACAACCCATCTGAATAAAATTGGTGCAACACTAGGGCTTCCCAAGTGGTCACCCATCCGAGTACTACTCTCGCCCAAGCACACTTAACTGCGGAGTTCTGATGGGATCCAGAGCTTTAGGGCTGGTATGATCGCACCTATTTAATTTCGCACTGCAAATACATACACTCCTTCTCCTTTCTTCCCCCTCCCGTCATTTGTTTCCTTTTGCGTTCACACTTCACCTCTCATTCTCGTTCTAATATCGATTAAAATGCCCCTGCTTCTTCACTCACATTTGCGTATAAACTAGCGGACCCTAGTTCCAGACGCGCGTAACGTCGAACGACCCGTCTGAAAAAAATTGGTGCGACACGAGGACTTCCCAGGAGGTCAGCCATCCGAGTACTAATCTCGCCCAAGCACACATAACTGCGGAGTTCTGATGGGATCCGGTGCATTAATGCTGGTGTGATCGCACCTGTTTAATTTCGCGCTGCAAATACATAAACTCATTCCCCTTTCTTCCCCCTCCCGTAATTTGTTTCCTTGTGCGTGTGCACTGCACCTCCCGTTCTCGTTCTAATATCAAGTAAAATGCTACAGCGCCGTGACTCACATTTGCGAATAAACCTGAGGACCATAATTCAAGTCGCGCGTAAAGTCAAAAGAATCATCTGTAAAAAAATGGGTGCAACATGAGGACTTCCTAAGAAAATGGGTGAAATATAAGGACTTCGCAGGAGGTCACCCATCCTAGTGCTACTCTCGCCCAAGCACCCTTAACTTGCGGAGTTCTGATAGAATCCGTTGCATTGGTGCTGGTATGATTGCTCATGTTTCATTCTGCACTGCAAATACATAAACTTTTTCTCCCTCCATCCCCCCTCCCGTCATTTGTTTCCTTGTGCGTGCACTCTGCATCTCTCCTTCTCGTTCTAATATCGATTAAAATGCCCCTGCTTCTTAACTCACATTTGCGTATAAACCAGTGGACCCTAGTTTCAGTCGCGCGTAACGTCGAACGACCCGTCTGAAAAAAAAAATTAGTGCGACGCGAGGACTTCCCAGGAGGTCACCCATCCGAGTACTACTCTCGCCCACGCACACTTAACTGTGGAGTTCTGATGGAATACGGTGCATTAGTGCTGGTTTGATCGCACCCGTTTAATTTTGCGCTGCAAATACATAAACTACTTCTCCGTTCTTCCCCATCCCATCATTTGTTTCCTTGTGCGTGCGCACTGCACCTCTCGTTCTCGTTCAAATATCAAGTAAAATGCCACATCGCCGTGACTCACATTTGCGAATAAATCTGCGGACCATAATTAAAGTCGCGCGTAACGTTAAACGGCACATCTGAAAAAAAGAAAATGGGTGCAACTCGAGAACTTCCCAGGAGGTAACCCATCATTGTACTACTTTCGTCAAAGCACACTTAACTGCGGAGTTCTGATGGGATCCGGTGCATCTGTGCTGGTGTGAACGCACCTGTTTAATTTCGGGCTGAAAATACGTACACTCTTTCTTCCCTCCCCCCCTCCCATCATTTGTTTCCTTGTGCATTCACACTACACCTCTCATTCTCGTTCTAATATCGATTAAAATGTCACAGATTCTTGACTCACATTTGCGTATAAACTAGCGGATTATAGTTCCAGTCGCGCGTAACGTCGAACGACCCGTCTGAAAAAAAATTGGTGCGACACGAGGACTTCCCAAGAGGTCACCCATCCGAGTACTACTGTCCCCCAAGCACACTTAACTGCGGAGTTCTAATGGGATCCGGTGCATTAGTGCTGGTATGACCGCACAAGTTTAATTCTGCGCTGCAAATACATAAACTCCTTCTCCTTTCTTCCCCCTCCCGTCATTTGTTTCCTTGTACGTGCGCACTACACCTGTCGTTCTCGTTCAAATATAAAGTAAAATACCACAGCACCGTGACTCACATTTGCGAATAAATCTGCGGACCATAATTAAAGTCGCGCGTAACGTCGAACGGCACATCTGAAAAAAAGAAAATGGGTGCAACACGAGAACTTCCCAGGACGTAACCCATCATTGTACTACTTTCGCCAAAGCACACTTAACTGCGGAGTTCTGATGGGATTTGGTGCATTTGTGCTGGTGTGACCGCACCTGTTTAATTTCGTGCCGAAAATACATACACTCCTTCTTCCCTCCCCCCCTCCCATCATTTGTTTCATTGTGCGTTCACACTGCACCTCTCCTTCTCGTTCTAATATCGATTAAAATGCCCCTGATTCTTGACTCACATTTGCGTATAAACCCGCTGACCATAGTTCCAGTCGCGTGTAACGACGAACGACCCATCTAAAAAAAAATTGTTGCGATACGAGGACTTCCCAAGAGGTCACCCATCCAAGTACTATTCTTTCCCAAGCACACTAAACAGCAGAGTTCTGATGGGATCCAGTGCATTAGTGCTGGTATGATGCCACTTGTTTAATTTTTGCGCTTCAAATGCCTACACTCCTTTTCTTTTCTTCCTCATCCCGTCATTTGTTTCCTTGTGCGTGCGCACTGCACCTCCCGTACTCGTTCTAATATCAAGTAAAATGCCACGGCGCCATGACTCACATTTGCGAATAAACCTGCGGACCATAAATCAAGTCGCGCATAACGTTGAAAGAATCATCTGCAAAAAGACGGGTGCAACACGAGGACCTCCCAAGAAAATGGGTGAAATATAAGGACTTCGCAGGAGGTCACCCATCCGAGTACTTTTTTCGCTCAAGCAGCCTTAACTGCAGAGTTCTGATAGAATCCGTTGCATTAGTGCTGGTATGATCCCTCATGTTTCATTCTGCACTGCAAATACATACACTCTTTCTCCTTCTATCCCCCCTCCCGTCATTTGTTTCCTTGTGCGTGCACTCTGCATCTCTCTTTCTCGTTCTAATATCAAGTAATATACCCCGGCACTGTGACTCACCTTTGCAAATGAACCAGCGGTTTATAATTCCATTCGCGCGTAACGTCGAACAACCCATCCGAAAAAAAAATAGGTGCACCACGAGGGCTTCCCAGGTGGTGACCCATCCGAGTACTACTCTCGCCCAAACACACTTAACTGCGGCGTTCTGATGGGATCTGAAGCTTTAGTGCTGGTGTGATCGCACCCGTTTAATTCCGCGCTGCAAATACATAAACTCCTTCTCCTTTCTTCCCCCTCCCGTCATTTGTTTCCTTGTGCGTGCGCACTGCACCTCCTGTGCTCGTTCTAATATCAAGTAAAATGCTACGGTGCCGTGACTCACATTTGCGAATAAACCTGAGGACCATAATTCAAGTCGCGCGTAACGTCGAAAGAATCATCTACAAAAAAATGGGTGCAACACGAGGATTTTCTAAGAAAATAGGTGAAATATAAGGACTTCGCAGCAGGTCACCCATCCGAGTACTTTTCTCGCCTAAGCACCCTTAACTGTGGAGTTCTGATAGAATCTGTTGCATTAGTGCTGGTATGATCCCTTATGTTTCATTCTGCACTGCAAATACACACACTCTTTCTCCTTCCATCCCCCCTTTTGTCCTTTGTTTCCTTGTGTGTGCACTCTGCATCTCTCTTTCTCGTTCTAATATCAAGTAATATACCCCGGCACTATGACTCACCTTTGTAAATGAACCAGCGGTTTATAATTCCAATCGCGCGTAACGTCGAACAACCCATCCAAAGAAAAATAGGTGCAACACGAGGGCTTCCCAAGTGGTCACCCATCCGAGTACTACCCTCCCCTAAGCACACTTAACTGCGGAGTTCTGATGGGAACCGGAGCATTAGTGCTGGTATGATCGCACCTGTTTAATTTCGCGCTGCAAATACATACACTCTTTCCCCTTTCTTCCTCCTCCCGTCATTTGTTTCCTTGTGCGTTCACACTTCACCTCTTTTTCTCGTTCTAATATCGATTAAAATGCCCCTGCTTCTTCACTCACATTTGCGTATAAACCAGTGGACCCTAGTTCCAGACGCGAGTAACGTCGAACGACCCGTCTGAAAAAAAATTTGAGCGACACTAGGACTTCCCAAGAGGTCACCCATCTGAGTACTAATCTCGCCCAAGCACACTTAACTGCGGAGTTCTAATGGGATCTGGTGCATTAGTGCTGGTATGATCGCACCTGTTTAATTTTGCGCTGCAAATACATAAACTCATTCCCCTTTCTTCCCCCTCCCGTCATTTGTTTTCTTGTGCGTGCGCAATACACCTCTCGTTCTCGTTCAAATATCAAGTAAAATGCCACGGCGCCTTGACTCACATTTGCGAAAAAACCTTCGGACCATAATTAAAGTCGCGCGTAACGTCGAACAGCACATCTGAAAAAAAGAAAATGGGTGGAACACGAGAACTTCCCAGGGGGTAACCCATCATTGTATTACTTTCGCCAAAGCACACTTAACTGCGGAGTTCTGATGGGATTCGGTGCATTTGTGCTGGTGTGACCGCACCTGTTTAATTTTGTGCTGAAAATACATACACTCCTTCTTCCCTCCCCCCCTTCCATCATTTGTTTCCTTGTGCGTTCACACTGCACCTCTCCTTCTCGTTCTAATATCGATTAAAATGCCCCTGATTCTTGACTCACATTTGCGTATAAACCAGCGGACCATAGTTCCAGTCGCGCGTAACGTCGAACGACCCATCTGAAAAAAAATTATTGCGATACGAGGACTTCCCAAGAGGTCACCCATCCGAGTACTACTCTCGCCCAAGCACACTTAACTACAGAGTTCTGATGGGATCCAGTGCATTAGTGCTGGTATGATGCCACTTGTTTAATTTTGCGCTTCAATTACGTACACTCCTTCTCTTTTCTTCCTCCTCCCGTCATTTGTTTCCTTGTGCGTGCGCACTACACCTCCCGTACTCGTTCTAATATCAAGTAAAATGCCACGGCGCCGTGACTCACATCTGCGAATAAACCTGCGGACCATAAATCAAGTCGCGCATAAAGTCGAAAGAATCATCTGCAAAAAGATGGGTGCAACACGAGGACCTCCCAAGAAAATGGGTGAAATATAAGGACTTCGCAGGAGGTCACCCATCCGAGTACTTTTCTCGCCCAAGCACCCTTAACTGCGGAGTTATGATAGAATCCGTTGCATTAGTGCTGGTATGATCCCTCATGTTTCATTCTACACTGCAAATACATACACTCTTTCTCCTTCCATCCCCCCTCTCGTCATTTGTTTCCTTGTACGTGCGCACTGCACCTCTCGTTCTCGTTCAAATATCAACTAAAATTACACGGCGCCGTGACTCACCTTTGCAAATGAACCAGCGGTTTATAATTCAATTTGCGCGTAACGTCGAATAACCCATCCGAAAAAAAATAGGTGCAACACAAGGGCTTCCCAAGTGGTCACCCATCCGAGTACTACTCTCGCCCAAGCACACTTAACTGCGGAGTTCTGATGGGATCCGGGGCTTTAGTGCTGGTATGATCGCACCTGTTTAATTTCGCGCTGCAAATACATACACTCCTTCTCCTTTATTCCCCCTCCCGTCAATTGTTTCCTTGTGCGTTCACACTGCACCTCTCATTCTTGTTCTAATATCGATTAAAATGCCCCGGCTTCTTGACTCACATTTGCGTATAAACCAGCGGACCCTAGTTCCAGACACGCGTAACGTCGAACGACCAGTCTGAAAAAAAATTGGTGCAACACGAGGACTTCCCAGGAGGTCACCCATCCGAGTATTAATCTCGCCCAAGCACACTTCACTGCGGAGTTCTGATGGGATCCGGTGCATTAGTGCTGGTATGATCGCACCTGTTTAATTTCGCGCTGCAAATACATAAACTCATTCCCCTTTCTTCCCCCTCTCGTCATTTGTTTCCTTGTGCGTGCGCACTGCACCTCCCGTTCTCGTTCTAATATCAAGTAAAATGCTACAGCGCCGTGACTCACATTTGCGAATAAACCTGAGGACCATAATTCAAGTCGCACGTAACGTCGAAAGAATTATCTGCAAAAAAATGGGTGCAACACGAGGACTTCACAAGAAAATGGGTGAAATATAAGGACTTCGCAGGAGGTAACCCATGCTAGTACTACTCTCGCCCAAGCACCCTTACCTACGGAGTTCTGATAGAATCCGTTGCATTAGTGCTGGTATGATCGCACCTGTTTCATTTCGTGATGAAAATACATACACTCCTTCTCCTTCCCTCCCCCTCCCATCAATTGTTTCCTTGTGCGTTCACACTGCACCTCTCCTTCTCGTTCTAATATCAATTAAAATGCCCCTGCTTCTTGACTCACATTTGCGTATAAACCAGCGGACCCCAGTTCCAGTCGCGCGTAACGTCGAACGACCCGTCTGAAAAAAAATTGGTGCGACATGAGGACTTCCCATGAGGTCACCCATTCGAGTACTACTCTCGCCCATGCACACTTAACTGCGGAGTTCTGATGGGATCCGGTGCATTAGTGCTGGTATGATCGCAACCGTTTAATTCTGCGCTGCAAATACATAAACTCCTTCTCCTTTCTTCCCCATCCCGTCATTTGTTTCCTTGTGCGTGCGCACTGCACCTCCCGTGCTCGTTCTAATATCAAGTAAAAATCTACGGTGCCGTGACTCACATTTGCGAATAAACCTGAGGACCATAATTCAAGTCGCGCGTATCGTCGAAAGAATGATCTGCAAAAAAATGTGTGCAACACGAGGACTTCTAAAGAAAATGGGTGAAATATAAGGACTTCGCAGGAGGTCACCCATCCGAGTACTTTTCTCGCCCAAGCACCCTTAACTGCGGAGTTCTGATAGAATCCGTCGCATTGGTGCTGGTATGATTGCTCATGTTTCATTCTGCGCTGCAAATACATACACTTTTTCTCCCTCCATCCCCCCTCCCGTCATTTGTTTCCTTGTGCATGCACTCTGCATCTCTCCTTCTCGTTCTAATATCCATTAAATGGCCCCTACTTCTTGACTCACATTTGCGTATAAACCAGTGGACCCTAGTTCCAGTCGCGTGTAACGTCGAACGACCTGTCTGAAAAAAAAAATAGTGCGTCAGGAGGACTTTCCAGGAGGTCACCCATCCGAGTACTACTCTCGTCCAAGTACACTTAACTGCGGAGTTCTGATGGGATCCGGTGCATTAGTACTGGTATGATCGCACCTGTTTAATTTCGCGCTGCAAATACATAAACTCCTCCTTTCTTCCCCCTCCCGTCATTTGATTCCTTGTGCGTGCGCACTGCACCTCTCGTTCTTTTTCAAATATCAAGTAAAATGCCACGGCGCCGTGACTCACATTTGCGAATAAATCTGCGGACCATAATTAAAGTCGCGCGTAACGTCGAACGGCACATCTGAAAAAAAGAAAATGGGTGCGACACGAGAACTTCCTAGGAGGTAACCCATCATTGTACTACTTTCGCCAAAGCACACTTAACTGCGGAGTTCTGATGGGTTCCGGTGCATTTGTGCTGGTGTGACCGCACCTGTTTAATTTCGTGCTGAAAATACATGCACTCCTTCTTCCCTCCCCCCCTCCCATCATTTGTTTCCTTGTGCGTTCACACTGCACCTCTCCTTCTCTTTCTAATATCGATTAAAATGCCCCTAATTCTTGACTAACATTTGCGTATAAACGAGCGGACCATAGTTCCAATCACGCGTAACGTCGAACGACCCATCTGAAAAAAAATTGTTGCGATACGAGGACTTCCCAAGAGGTCACCCATCCGAGTACTACTCTCGCCCAAGCACATTTAACTGCAGGGTTCTGATGGGATCCAGTGCATTAGCGCTGGTATGATGCCACTTGTTTAATTTTGTGCTTCAAATACATGCACTCCTTCTTCCCTCCCCCCCTCCCATCATTTGTTTCCCTGTGCGTTCACACTGCACCTCTCCTTCTCGTTCTAATATCGATTAAAATGCCCCTCATTCTTGACTCACATTTGCGTATAAACCAGCGGACCATAGTTCCAGTAGTGCGTAACGTCGAACGACCCGTCTGAAAAAAAATTGGTGCGACACGAGGACTTCCCAGGTGGTCACCAATCCGAGAACTACTCTCGCCCAAGCACACTTAACTGCAGAGTTCTGATGGGATCCAGTGCATTAGTGCTGGTATGATCGCACCCGTTTAATTCCACGCTGCAAATACATAAACTCCTTCTCCTTTCTTCCCCCTCCCGTCATTTGTTTCCTTGTGCGTGCGCACTGCACCTCCCGTGCTCGTTCTAATATCAATTAAAATACCACGGTGCCGTGACTCACATTTGCGAATAAACCTGCGGACCATAAATAAAGTCACGCGTAAAGTCGAAAGAATCATCTGCAAAAAGATGGGTGCAACACGAGGACCTCCCAAGAAAATGGGTGAAATATAAGGACTTCGCAGGAGGTCACCCATCCGAGTACTTTTCTCGCCTAAGCACCCTTAACTGCGGAGGTCTGATAGAATCCGTTGCATTAGTGCTGGTATGATCCCTCATGTTTCATTCTGCACTGCAAATACATACACTCTTTCTCCTCCCATCCCCCATCCCGTCATTTGTTTCCTTGTGCGTGCACTCTGCATTTCTCTTTCTCGTTCTAATATCAAGTAATATGCCCCGGCACCGTGACTCATCTTTGTAAATGAACCAGCGGTTTATAATTCTATTCGCGCGTAACGTCTAACAACCCATCCGAGAAAAATAGGTGCAACACGAGGGCTTCCCAAGTGGTCACCCATCCGAGTACTATGCTCGCCCCAACACACTTAACTGCGGAGTTCTGATGGGATCCGGAGCTTTAGTGCTGGTATGATCGCACCTGTTCACTTTCGCGCTGCAAATACATACACTCCTTCTGCTTTCTTCCCCCTCCTGTCATTTGTTTCCTTGTGCGTTCACACTTCACCTCTCATTCTCGTCCTAATATCGATTAAAATGCCCCTGCTTCTTGACTCCCATTTGCGTATAAACCAGCGGACCCTAGTTTCAGAGGTGTGTAACGTTGAACGACTCGTCTGAAAAAAAATTGGTGCGACACGAGGACTTCCCAGGAGGTCACCCATCCGATTTCTAATCTCGCCCAAGCACACTTCACTGCGGAGTTCTGATGGGATCCAGAGCATTAGTGCTGGAATGATCGCACCTGTTTAATTTCGCGCTGCAAATACATAAACTCATTCCCCTTTCTTCCCCCTCCCGTCATTTGTTTCCTTGTACGTGCGCACTGCACCTCCCGTTCTCGTTCTAATATCAAGTAAAATGCTACAGCGCCGTGACTCATATTTGCGAATAAACCTGAGGACCATAATTCAAGTCGCGCGTTACGTCGAAAGAATCATCTGCAAAAAAATGGGTGCAACACAAGGACTTCACAAGAAAATGGGTGAAATATAAGGACTTCCCAGGAGGTAACCCATGCTTGTACTACTCTCGCTTAAGCACCCTTACCTACTGAGTTCTGATAGAATCCGTTGACTTAGTGCTGGTATGATCGCACCTGTTTCATTTCGCGCTGCAAATACATAAACTCCTTCTCCTTTCTTCCCCCTCCCGTAATTTGTTTCCTTGTGCATGCGCACTGAACCTCCCGTTTTCGTTTTAATATCAAGTAAAATGGTACAGCGCCGTGACTCACATTTGCGAATAAACCTGAGGACCATAATTCAAGTCGCGCGTAACGTCGAAAGAATCATCTGCAAAAAAATGGGTGCAACACGAGGACTTCACAAGAAAATGGATGAAATATAAGGATTTCCCAGGAGGTAACCCATGCTAGTACTACTCTCGCCCAAGCACCCTTACCTACGGAGTTCTGATAGAATCCGTTGTATTAGTGCTGGTATGATCGCACCTGTTTCATTTCGTGCTGCAAATACATAAACTCCTTCTCCTTTCTTCCCCCTCCCGTGTTTTTTTCCTTGTGCGTGCGCACTGCACCTCTCGTTCTCGTTCAAATATCAAGTAAAATGCCACGGTGCCGTGACTCACATTTGCGAATAAATCTGCGGACCATAATTAAAGTCGCTTGTAACGTCGAACGGCACATCTGAAAAAAAGAAAATGGGTGCAGCACGAGAACTTCCCAGGAGGTAACCCATCATTGTACTACTTTTGCCAAAGTACACTTAACTGTGGAGTTCTGATGGGATCTAGTACATTTGCGCTGGTGTGACCGCACTTGTTTAATTTCGTGCTGAAAATACATACACTCCTTCTTCCCTCCCCCCTCCCGTCATTTGTTTCCTTGTGCGTTCACATTGCACCTCTCCTTCTCGTTCTAATATCGATTAAAATGCCCCTAATTCTTGACTTATATTTGTGTATAAACCAACGGACCATAGTTCCAGTCGTGCGTAACGTCGAACGACCCGTCTAAAAAAAAATTGGTGCGACACGAGGACTTCCCATGAGGTCACCCATCCGAGTACTACTCTCGCCCAAGCACACTTAACTGCAGAGTTCTGATGGGATCCAGTGCATTAGTGCTGGTATGATCGCACCCATTTAATTCCGCGCTGCAAGTAAATAAACTCCTTCTCCTTTCTTTCCCCTCCCGTCATTTGTTTCCTTGTGCGTGCGCAATGCACCTCCCGTGCTCGTTCTAATATCAAGTAAAATACTACGGTGCCGTGACTCACATTTGCGAATAAATCTGAGGACCATAATTCAAGTTGCGCGTATCGTCGAAAGAATCATCTGCAAAAAAATGGGTGCAACACGAGTACTTCCTAAGAAAATGGGTGAAATATAAGGACTTCGCAGGAGGTCACCCATCCGAGTACTTTTCTCGCCCAAGCACCCTTAACTGCGGAGTTCTAATAGAATCCGTTGCATTAGTGCTGGTATGATCCCTCATGTTTCATTCTGCGCTGCAAATACATACACTCTTTCTCCTCCCATCCCCCCTCCCGTCATTTGTTTCCTTGTGCGTGCACTCTGCATCTATCTTTCTCGTTCTAATATCAAGTAATATGCCCCGACACCGTGACTCACCTTTGCAAATGAACCAGCGGTTTATAATTCCATTCGCGCGTAACGTCGAACAACCCATCCGAAAAAACATAGGTGCAACACGGGGGCTTCCTAGGTTGTCACCCATCTGAGTACTACTCTCGCCCAAGCACACTTAACTGCGGAGTTCTGATGGGATCCGGGGCTTTAGTACTGGTATGATCGCACCTATTTAATTTCGCGTTGCAAATACATAAACTCCTTGTCCTTTCTTCCCCCTCCCGTCATTTGTTTCCTAGTGCGTGCGCACTGCACCTCTCGTTGTCGTTCAAATATCATGTAAAATGCCACGGCGCCGTGACTCACATTTGCGAATAAATCTGCGGACCATAATTAAAGTCGCGCGTAACGTCGAACGACACATCTGAAAAAAAGAAAATGTGTGCAACACGAGGACTTCACAAGAAAATGGGTGAAATATAAGAACTTCGCAGGAGGTAACCCATGCTAGAACTACTCTCGCCCAAGCACCCTTACCTACGGAGTTCTGATAGAATCCGTTGCATTAGTGCTGGTATGATCGTACCTGTTTCATTTCGTGCTGAAAATACATACACTCCTTCTCCTTCCCTCCCCCTCCCATCAATTGTTTCCTTGTGCGTTCACACTGCGCCTTTCCTTCTCATTCTAATATCGATTAAAATGCCCCTGCTTCTTGACTCACATTTGCGTATAAACAAGCTGACCCCAGTTCCAGTCGCGCGTAACGTCGAACGACCCGTCTAAAAAAAAATTGGTGCGACATGAGGACTTCCCAAGAGGTCACCCATCCGAGTACTACTCTCGCCCAAGCACACTTAACTGCGGACTTCTGATTGGATCCGGTGCATTAGTACTGGTATGATCGCACCCGTTTAATTCCGCGCTGCAAATACATAAACTCCTTCTCCTTTCTTCCCCCTCCCGTCATTTGTTTCCTTGTGCGTGTGCACTGCACCTCCCGTGCTCGTTCTAATTCAAGTAAAATGCTACGGTGCCGTGACTCACATTTGCGAATAAAACTGAGGACCATAATTCAAGTCGCGCGTATCGTCGAATGAATCATCTGCAAAAAAATGGGTGCAACACAAGGACTTCTTAAGAAAATGGGTGAAATATAAGGACTTCGCAGGAGGTCACCAATCCTAGTGCTACTCTCGCCCAAGCACCCTTAACTTGCGGAGTTCTGAAAGAATCCGTTGCATTGGTGCTGGTATGATTGCTCATGTTTCATTCTGCGCTGCAAATACATACACTTTTTCTCCCTCCATCCCCCCTCCCGTCATTTGTTTCCTTGTGCGTGCACTCTGCATCTCTCCTTCTCGTTCTAATATCGATTAAAATGCCCCTGCTTCTTGACTCACATTTGCGTATGAACCAGGCGTCCCTACTTCCAGTCGCGCGTAACGTCGAACGACCCGTCTAAAAAATAAATTAATGCGACACAAGGACTTCCCAGGAGGTCACCCATCTGAGTACTAATCTCGCCCAAGCACACTTCACTGCGGAGTTCTGATGGGATCCGGTGCATTCGTGCTGGTATGATCGCACCGATTTAATTTCGCTCTGCAAATACATAAACTCCTTCTCCTTTCTTCCCCCTCCGGTCATTTGTTTCCTTGTGCGTGCGCACTGCACCTCTCGTTCTCGTTCAAATATGAAGTAAAATGCCACGGCGCTGTGACTCACATTTGCGAATAAATCTGCGGACCATAATTAAAGTCGTGCGTAATGTCGAACGGCACATCTGAAAAAAAGAAAATGGGTGCAACACGAGAACTTCACAAGAAAATGGGTGAAATATAAAGACTTCGCATGAGGTAACCCATGCTAGTACTACTCTCGCCCAAGCAACCTTACCTACGGAGTTCTGATAGAATCCGTTCCATTAGTGCTGGTATGATCGCACCTGTTTCATTTCGTGCTGAAAATACATACACTCCTTCTCCTTCCCTCCCCCTCCCATCAATTGTTTCCTTGTGCGTTCACACTGCACCTCTCCTTCTCGTTCTAATATCGATTAAAATGCCCCTGCTTCTTGACTCACAATTGCGTATAAACCAGCGGACCCCAGTTCTAGTCGCGCGTAACGTTGAACGACCCGTCTGAAAAAAAATTGGTGCGACACAAGGACTTCCCAGGAGGTCACCCATCCGAGTACTACTCTCTCCCAAGCACACTTAACTGCCGAGCTCTGATGGGATCCGGTGCATTAGTGCTGGTATGATCGCACCGGTTTAATTCTGCACTGTAAATACATAAACTCTTTCTCCTTTCTTCCGCCTCCCATCATTTGTTTCCTTGTTCGTGCGCACTGCACTTCCCGTGCTAGTTCTAATATCAAGAAAAATGCTACGGTGCCATGACTCACATTTGCGAATAAACCTGAGGACCATAATTCAAGTCGCGCGTATCGTCGAAAGAATCATCTGCAAAAAAATGGGTGCAACACGAGGAGTTCCTAAGAAAATTGGTGAAATATAAGGACTTTGCAGGAGGTCACCCATCCTAGTGCTACTCTCGCCCAAGCACCCTTAACTTGCGGAGTTTTGACAGAATCCGTTGCATTGGTGCTGGTATGATTGCTCATGTTTCATTCTGCGCTGCAAATACATAAACTCCTTCTCCTTTCTTCCCCCTCCCGTCATTTGTTTCATTGTGCGTGCGCACTGCATCTCTCGTTCTCGTTCAAATATCAAGTAAAATGCCACGGCGCCGTAACTCACATTTGCGAATAAATCTGCAGACCATAATTTAAGTCGCGCGTAACGTCGAACGGCACATCTGAAAAAAAGAAAATGGGTGCAACATGAGAACTTCCTAGGAGGTAACCCATCATTGTACTACTTTCGCCAAAGCACACTTAACTGCGGAGTTCTGATGGGATCCAGTGCATTTGTGCTGGTGTGACCGTACCTGTTTAATTTCGTGCTGAAAATACATACACTCCTTCTTCCCTACCCCCCTCCCATCATTTGTTTCCTTATGCGTTCACACTGCATCTCTCATTCTCGTTTTAATATCGATTAAAATGCCCCTGATTCTTGACTCACATTTGCAAATAAACCAGTGGACCATAGTTCCAGTCGCGCGTAACGTCGAACGACCCTTCTGAAAAAAAATTGTTGCGATACGAGGACTTCCCAATAGGTCACCCATCCGAGTACTACTCTCGCCCAAGCACGCTTAACTGCAGAGTTCTGATGGGATCAAGTGCATAAGTGCTGGTATGATGCCACTTGTTTAATTTTGCGCTTCAAATACATACACTCCCTCTCTTTTCTTCCTCCTCCCGTCATTTGTTTCCTTGTGCGTACGCACTGCACCTCCCGTACTCGTTCAAATATCATGTAAAATGCTACGGCGCCGTGACTCACATTTGTGAATAAACCTGCGGACCATAAATCAAATCGCGCGTAATGTCGAAAGAATCATCTACAAAAAGATGGGTGCAACACGAGGACCTCCCAAGAAAATGGGTGAAATATAAGGACTTCGCAGGAGGTCACCCATCCGAGTACTTTTCTCGCCCAAGCACCCTTAACTGCGGAGTTCTGATAGAATCCGTTGCATTAGTGCTGGTATGATCCCTCATGTTTCATTCTGCACTGCAAATACATACACTCTTTCTCCTCCCATCTCCCCTCCCGTCATTTGTTTCCTTGTGCGTGCACTCTGCATCTCTCTTTCTCGTTCTAATATCAAGTAATATGCCCCGGCACCGTGACTCACCTTTGCAAATGAACCAGCGATTTATAATTCCATTCGCGCGTAACGTGGAACAACCCATCCGAAAAAAAATAGGTGGAACACGAGGGCTTCCCAGGTGGTCACCCATCCGAGTACTACTCTCGCCCAAGCACACTTAACTGCGGAATTCTGATGCGATCCGGGACTTTAGTGCTGGTATGATCGCACCTCTTTAATTTCGCGCTGCAAATACATACACTCCTCCTTTCTTCCCCCTCCCGTCATTTGTTTCCTTGTGTGTTCACACTTCACCTCTCATTCTCGTTCTAATATCGATTAAAATGCCCCTGCTTCTTGACTCACATTTGCGAATAAACCAGCGGACCCTAGTTCCAGACGCGCGTAACGTCGAACGACCAGTCTGAAAAAAAATTGGTGCAACACGAGGACTTCCCAGGAGGTCAACCATCCGAGTACTAATCTCGCCCAAGCACACTTAACTGCAGAGTTCTGATGGGATCCGGGGCTTTAGTGCTGGTATGATCTCACCTGTTTAGTTTCGAACTGCAAATACATACACTCCTTCTCCTTTCTTCCCCCTACCGTCATTTATTTCCTTGTGCGTGCGCACTGCACCTCCCGTTCTCGTTCTAATATCAAGTAAAATGCTACAGCGCCGTGACTCACATTTGCGAATAAACCTGAGGACCATAATTCAAGTCGCGCGTAATGTCGAAAGAATCATCTGAAAAAAAATGGGTGCAACACGAGGACTTCACAAGAAAATGGGTGAAATATAAGGACTTCGCAGGAGGTAACCCATGCTAGTACTACTCTCGCCCAAGCACCCTTACCTACGGAGTTCTGATAGAATCCGTTGCATTTGTGCAGGTTTGATCGCACCTGTTTCATTTCGTGCTGAAAATACATACACTCCTTCTCCTTCCCTCATTCTCCCATCAATTGTTTCCTTGTGCGTTCACATTGCACCTCTCCTTCTCGTTCTAATATCGATTAAAATGCCCCTGCTTCTTGACTCACATTTGCGTATAAACCAGCGGACACGAGTTCCAATCGCGCGTAACGTCGAACGACCCGTCTGAAAGAAAAAATTGTTGCGACACGAGGACTTCCCAAGAGGTCACCCATCCGAGTACTACTCTCGCCCAAGCACACTTAACTGCAGGGTTCTGATGGGATCCAGTGCATTAGCGCTTGTATGATGCCACTTATTTAATTTTGCGCTTCAAATACATATACTCCTTCTCTTTTCTTCCTCCTCCCGTCATTTGTTTCCTTGTGCGTGCGCACTGCACCTCCCGTACTCGTTCTAATATCAAGTAAAATGCCACGACCCCGTGACTCACATTTGCGAATAAACCTGCGGACCATAAATCAAGTCGCGCGTAACGTCGAAAGAATCGTCTGCAAAAAGATGGATGCAACACGAGGACCACTAAAGAAAATGGGTGAGATATAAGGACTTCGCAGGAGGTCACCCATCCGAGTACCTTTCTCGCCCTAGCACCCTTAACTGCGGAGTTCTGATAGAATCCGTTGCATTAGTGCTGGTATGATCCCTCATGTTTCATTCTGCACTGCAAATACATACACTCTTTCTCCTTCCAACCCCCCTCCCGTCATTTGTTTCCTTGTGCGTGCACTCTGCATCTCTCTTTCTCGTTCTAATATCAAGTAATATGCCCCGGCACCGTGACTCACCTTTGCAAATGAACCAGCGGTTTATAATTCCATTCGCGCGTAACGTCGAACAACCCATCCGAAAAAAGAAATAGGTGCAACACGAGGGCTTCCCAGGTGGTGACCCATCCGAGTACTACTCTCGCCCAAGCACACTTAACTGCGGAGTTCTGATGGGATCCGGGGCTTTAGTGCTAGTATGATCGCACCTGTTTAATTTCGCGCTGCAAATACATACACTCCTTCTCATTTCTTCCCCCTCCCCTCATTTGTTTCCTTGTGCGTTCACACTTCACCTCTCATTCTCGTTCTAATATCGATTAAAATGCCCCTGCTTCTTGACTCACATTTGCGTATAAACCAGCGGACCCTAGTTCCAGACGCGCGTAACGTCGAACGACCCGTCTGAAAAAAAATTGGTGCGACACGAGGACTTCCCAGGAGGTCACCCATCCGAGTACTAATCTCGCCAAAGCATACTTCACTACGGAGTTCTGATGGGATCCGGTGCATTAGTGCTGGTATGATCGCACCTGTTTAATTTTGCGCTACAAATACATAAACTTATTCCCCTTTCTTCCTCCTCCCGTCATTTGTTTCCTTGTGCGTACGCACTGCACCTCCCGTTCTCGTTCTAATATCAAGTAAAATGCTACAGCGCCGTGACACACATTTGCGAATAAACCTGAGGCGCATAATTCAAGTCGCGCGTAACATCGAAAAAATCATCTGCAAAAAAATGGGTGCAAGACGAGGACTTCACAAGAAAATGGATGAAATATAAGGACTTCGCAGGAGGTAACCCATGCTAGTACTACTCTCGCCCAAGCACCCTTACCTACGGAGTTCTGATAGAATCTGTTGCATTTGTGCTGGTATGATCGCACCTGTTTCATTTCGCGCTGCAAAAACATACACTCCTTCTCCTTTCTTCCCCCTCCCGTCATTTGTTTCCTTGTGCGTGCGCACTGCACCTCTCGTTCTTGTTCAAATATCAAGTAAAATGCCACGGCGCCGTGACTCACATTTGCGAATAAATCTGCGGACCATAATTAAAGTCGCGCGTAACGTCGAACGGCACATCTGAAGAAAAGAAAATGGGTGCAACACGAGAACTTCGCAGGAGGTAACCCATCATTGTACTACTTTCGCCAAAGCACACTTAACTACGGAGTTCTGATGGGATCCGGTGCATTTGTGCTGGTGTGACCGCACCTGTTTAATTTGGTGCTGAAAATACATACACTCCTTCTTCCCTCCCCCCCTCCCATCATTTGTTTCCTTGTGCGTTCACACTGCACCTCTCCTTCTCATTCTAATATCGATTAAAATGCCCCTGCTTCTTGCCTCACAATTGCGTATAAACCAGCGGACCCCAGTTCCAGTCGCGCATAATGTTGAACGACCCGTCTGAAAAAAAATTGTTGCGACACGAGGACTTCCCAGGAGGTCACCCATCCGAGTACTACTCTCGCCCGAGCACACTTAACTGCGGAGTTCTGATGGGATCCGGTGCATTAGTGCTGGTATGATCGCACCCGTTTAATTTTGCGTTGCAAATACATAAACTCCTTATCCTTTCTTCCCCTTCCCGTCATTTGTTTCCTTGTGCGTGCGCACTACACCTCCCGTGCTCGTTCTAATATCAAGTAAAATGCTACGGTGCCGTGACTCACATTTGCGAATAAACCTGAGGACCATAATTCAAGTCGCGCGTATCGTCGAAAGAATCATCTGCAAAAAAATTTGTGCAACACGAGAACTTCCTAAGAAAATGGGTGAAATATAAGGACTTCGCAGGAGGTCACCCATTCTAGTGCTACTTTCGCCCAAGCACCCTTAACTTGCGGAGTTATGATAGAATCCGTTGCATTGGTGCTGGTATGATTGCTCATGTTTCATTCTGCGCTGCAAATACATACACTTCTTCGCCCTCCATCCCCCATCCCGTCATTTGTTTCCTTGTGCGTGCACTCTGCATCTCTCCTTCTCGTTCTAATATCGATTAAAATGCCCCTGCTTCTTGACTCACATTTGCGTATAAACCAGTGGACCCTCGTTAAAGTCGCGCTTAACGTCGAACGACCCGTCTGAAAAATAAAATTAGTGCGACACGAGGACTTCCCAGGAGGTCACCCATTCGAGTACTACTCTCGCCCAAGCACAATTAACTGCGGAGATCTGATGGGATCCGGTGCATTAGTGCTTGTATGATCGCACACGTTTAATTTTGCGCTGCAAATACATAAACTCTTTCTCCTTCCATCCCCCCTCCCGTCATTTGTTTCCTTGTGCGTGCACTTTGCATCTCTCTTTCTCGTTCTAATATCAAGTAATATGCCCCGGCACCGTGACTCACCTATGCAAATGAACCAGCAGTTTATAATTCCATTCGCGCGTAACGTCGAACAACCCATCCGAAAAAAAATATGAGCAACACGGGGGCTTCCCAGGTGGTCACCCATCCAAGTACTACTCTCGTCCAAGCACACTTAATTGCGGAGTTCTGATGGGATCCGAAGCTTTTGTGCTGGTATGATCGCACCTGTTTAATTTTGCGCTGCAAATACATACACTCCTTCTCTTTTCTTCCCCCTCCCGTCATTTGTTTCCTTGTGCATTCACACTTCACCTCTCATTCTCGTTCTAATATCGATTGAAATGCCCCTGCTTCTTGACTCACATTTGCGTATAAACCAGCGGACCCTAGTTCCAGACGCGCGTAACGTCGAACAACCCGTCTGAAAAAAAATTGGTGCGACTCGAGGACTTCCCAGGAGATCAACCATCCGAGTACTAATTTCGCCAATCACACTTAACTGCGGAGTTCTGATGGGATCCGGGGCTTTAGTGCTGGTATGATCGCACCTGTTTAATTTCGCACTGTAAATACATACACTCCTTTGCCTTTCTTTCCCCTCCCGTCATTTGTTTTCATGTGCGTTCACACTTCACTTCTCATTCTCGTTCTAATATCGATTAAAATGCCCCAGCTTCATGACTCACATTTGCGTATAAACATGCGGACACTAGTTCCAGACGCGCGTAACGTCGAACGACCCGTCTGAAAAAAAAAATTGGTGCGACACGAGGACTTCACAAGAAAATTATTGAAATATAAGGACTTCGCAGGAGATAACCCATGCTAGTACTACTCTCGCTCAAGTACCCTTACCTACAGAGTTCTGATATAATCCGTTGCATTAGTGCTGGTATGATCGCACCTGTTTCATTTCGTGCTGAAAATACATACACTCTTTCTCCTTCCCTCCGCCTCCCATCAATTGTTTCCTTGTGCGTTCACACTGCACCTCTCCTTCTCGTTCTAATATCGATTAAAATGCCCCTACTTTTTGATTCACATTTGAGTATAAACCAGCGGACCCTAGTTCCAGTCGCGCGTAACGTCGAACGACCCGTCTGAAAAAAAATTGGTGCGACACGAGGACTTCCCAGGAGGTCACCAATCCGAGTACTACTCTCGCCAAAGCACACTTAACTGCGGAGTTCTGACGGGATCCGATGCATTAGTGCTGGTATGATCGCACCCGTTTAATTCCGCGCTGCAAATACATAAACTCCTTCTCCTTTCTTCCGCCTCCCGTCATTTGTTTCCTTGTGCGTGCGCACTGCACCTCCCGTGCTCGTTCTAATATCAAGTAAAATGCTACGGTGCCGTAACTCACATTTGCGAATAAACCTGAGGACCATAATTCAAGTCGCGCGTATCGTCGAAAGAATCTTCTCCAAAAAAATGGGTGGAACACGAGGACTTCCTAAGAAAATGGGTGAAATATAAGGACTTCGCAGGAGGTCACCCATCCTAGTGCTACTCTCGCCCAAACACACTTAACTTGCAGAGTTCTGATCGAATCCGTTGCATTGGTGCTGGTATGATTGCTCATGTTTCATTCTGCGCTGCAAATCCATACACTTTTTCTCCCTCTACCCCCCCTCCGTCATTTGTTTCCTTGTGCGTGCACTCTGCATCTCTCCTTCTCGTTCTAATATCGATTAAAATGCCCCTGTTTCTTTACTCACATTTGCGTATAAACCAGTGGACCCTAGTTCCAGTCGCGCGTAATGTCGAACGACCCGTCTGAAAAAAAAATTAGTGCGACACGAGGACTTCCCAGGAGGTCTCCAATCCGAGTACTACTCTCGCCCAAGCATACTTAACTGCGGAGTTCTGATGGGATCCGGTGCATTAGTGCTGGTATGATTGCACCTGTTTAATTTCGCGCTGCAAATACATAAACTCCTTATCCTTTCTTCCCCTTCCCGTCATTTGTTTCCTTGTGCGTGCGCACTGCACCCTCGTTCTCGTTCAAATATCAAGTAAAATGCCACGGCGCCGTGACTCACATTTGCGAATAAATCTGCGGACCATAATTAAAGTCGCGCGTAACGTCGAACGGCACATCTGAAGAAAAGAAAATTGGTGCAACACGAGAACTTCCCAGGAGGTAACCCATCATTGCACTACTTTTGCCAAAGCACACTTAACTGCGGAGTTCTGATGGGATCCAGTGCATTTGTGCTGGTGTGACCTCACCTGTTTAATTTCGTGCTGAAAATACATACACTCCTTCTTCCCTCCCCCCCTCCCATCATTTGTTTCCTTTTGCGTTCACATTGCACCTCTCCTTCTCGTTCTAATATCGATTAAAATGCCCCTGATTCTTAACTCACATTTGTGTATAAACCAGCGGACCATAGTTCCAGTCGCGTGTAACGTCGAACGACCCATCTGCAAAAAAATTGTTGCGATATGAGAACTTCCCAAGAGGTCACCCATCCGAGTACTACTCTCGCCCAAGCACACTTAACTGCAGAGTTCTGATCGGATCCAGTGCATTAGTGCTGGTATGATGCCACTTGTTTAATTTTACGCTTCAAATACATACACTCCTTCTCTTTTATTCCACCTCCCGTCATTTGTTTCCTTGTGCGTGCGCACTGCACCTCCCGTACTCATTCTAATATCAAGTAAAATGCCACGGCGCCGTGACTCACATTTGCGAATAAACCTACGGACCATAAATCAAGTCGCGCGTAACGTCGAAAGAATCATCTGCAAAAAGATAGGTGCAACACGAGGACCTCCCAAGAAAATGGGTGAAATATAAGGACTTCGCAGGAGGTCACCCATCCGAGTACTTTTCTCGCCCAAGCACCCTTAACTGCGGAGTTCTGATAGAATCCGTTGCATTAGTGCTGGTATGATCCCTCATGTTTCATTCGGCACTGCAAATACATATACTCTTTCTCCTCCCATCCCCCCTCCCGTCATTTGTTTCCTTGTGCGTTCACTCTGCATCTCTCTTTCTCGTTCTAATATCAAGTAATATGCCCCGGTACTGTGACTCACATTTGCAAATAAACCAGTGGTTTATAATTCCATTCACGCGTAACGTCGAACAACCCATCCGAAAAAAAATAGGTGCAACACGAGGGCTTCCCAAGTGGTCACCCATCTGAGTTCTACCCTTGCCCAAGCACACTTAACTGCGGAGTTCTGATTGGATCCGGAGCTTTAGTGCTGGTATGATTGTACCTGTTTCATTTCGCGCTGCAAATACATACACTCCTTCTCCTTTCTTCCCCCTCCGGTCATTTGTTTCCTTGTGCGTTCACACTTCACCTCCCGTCATTTGTTTCCTTGTGCGTTCACTCTGCATCTCTCTTTCTCGTTCTAATATCAAGTAATATGCCCCGGCACTGTGACTCACCTTTGCAAATGAACCAGCGGTTTATAATTCCATTCACGCGTAACGTCGAACAACCCATCCGAAAAAAAATAGGTGCAACACGAGGGCTTCCCAAGTGGTCACCCATCTGAGTACTACCCTTGCCCAAGCACACTTAACTGCAGAGTTCTGATTGGATCCGGAGCTTTAGTTCTGGTATGATTGTACCTGTTTAATTTCGCGCTGCAAATACATACACTCCTTCTCCTTTCTTCCCCCTCCGGTCATTTGTTTCCTTGTGCGTTCATACTTCACCTCTCATTCTCGTTCTAATATCGATTAAAATGCCCCTACTTCTTGACTCACATTTGCGCATAAACCAGCGGACCCTAATTCCAATCGCGCGTAACATCGAACGACCCGCCTAAAAAAGAATTGGTGCGGCACGAGGAATTCCCAAGAGGTCACCCTTCCGAGTACTACTCTCGCCCAAGTACACTTAACTGCGGAGTTCTGATGGGATCCGGAGCTTTAGTACTAGTATGATCGCACCTGTTTAATTTTGCGCTGCAAATACATACACTCATTCTCCTTTCTTCCCCCTCTGGTCATTTGTTTCCTTGTGCGTTCACACTTCACCTCTCATTCTCGTTCTAATATTGATTAAAATGCCCCTGTTTCTTGACTCACATTTGCGCATAAACCAGCGGACCCTAGTTCCAGTCGCGCGTAACTTCGAACGACCCGTCTGAAAAAACATTGGTGCAACACGAGGACTTCGCAAGAGGTAACCCAACATTGTACTACTTTCGCCCAAGCACACTTAACTGCGGAGTTCTGATGGGATCCGGAGCATTAGTGCTGGTATGATCGCACCTGTTTCATTTCGCGTTGAAAATACATACACTCCTTCTCCTTCCCTCCCCCTACCATCAATTGTTTCCTTGTGCGTTCACACTGCACCTCTCTGTCTCGTTCTAACATCGATTAAAATGCCCCTGCTTCTTGACTCACATTTGTGTATAAACTTGCGGACCCTAGTTCCAGTCGTGCGTAACGTCGAACGACCCGTCTGAAAAAAAATTGATGCGACACGAGGACTTCCCAGGAGGTCACCCATCCGAGTACTACTCTCGCCCAAGCACACTTAACTACAGAGTTCTGATGGGATCCGGTGCATTAGTGCTGGTATGATCGCACTTGTTTAATTCCGCGCTGCAAATACATAAACTCCTTCTCCTTTCTTCCCCCTCCCGTCATTTGTTTCCTTGTGCGTGCGCACTGCACCTCCCGTGCTCATTCTAATATCAAGTAAAATGCTACGGTGCCGTGACTCACATTTACGAATAAACCTGAGGACCATAATTCAAGTCGCGCGTATCGTCGAAAGAATCATCTGCAAAAAAATGGGTGCAACACGACGACTTCCTAAGAAAATGGGTGAAATATAAGGACTTCGCAGGTCACCCATCCTAGTGCTACTCTCGCCCAAGCACCCTTAACTTGCGGAGTTCTAAAAGAATCCGTTGCATTGGTGCTGGTATGATTGCTCATGTTTCATTCTGCGCTGCAAATATATACACTTTTTCTCCCTCCATCCCCCCTCCTGTCATTTGTTTCGTTGTGCGTGCACTCTGCATCTCTCCTTCTCGTTCTAATATCGATTAAAATGCCCCTGCATCTTGACTCACATTTGCGTATAAACCAGCGGACCCTAGTTCCAGTCGCGCTTAACGTCGAACGACCTGTCTGAAAAAAAATTAGTGCGACACGAGGACTTCCTAGGAGGTCACCCATTCGAGTACTACTCTCGCCCAAGCACACTTAACTGCGGAGTTCTGATGGGATCCGGTGCATTAGTGCTGGTATGATCGCACCTGTTTAATTCCGCGCTGCAAATACATAAACTCCTTCTCTTTTCTTCCCCGTCCCGTCATTTCTTTCCTTGTGCGTGCGCACTGCACCTCCCGTGCTCGTTCTAAAATCAAGTAAAATGCTACGATGCGGTGACTCACATTTGCGAATAAACCTGAGGACCATAATTCAAGTCGTGCGTATCGTCGAAAGAATCATCTGGAAAAAAATGGGTACAACATGAGGACTTCTTAAGAAAATGGGTGAAATATAAGGACTTCGCATGAGCTCACCCATTCTAGTGCTACTCTCGCCCAAGCACCCTTAACTTGCGGAGTTCTGATAGAATCCGTTGCATTGGTGCTGGTATGATTGCTCATGTTTCATTCTGCGCTGCAAATACATACACTTTTTCTCCCTCCATCCCTCCTCCCGTCATTTGTTTCCTTGTGCGTCCACTCTGCATCTCTCCTTCTCGTTCTAATATCGATTAAAATGCCTCTGCTTCTTGACTCACATTTGCGTATAAACCAGTGGACCCTAGTTCCAGTCGCACGTAACATCGAACGACCCGTCTGAAAAAAAAAATTAGTGCGACACGAGGACTTCCCAAGAGGTCACCCATCCGAGTACTACTCTCGCCCAAACACACTTAACTGCGGAGTTCTGACGGGATCCGGTGCATTAGTGCTGGTATGGTCGCACCCGTTTAATTCCACGCTGCAAATACATAAACTCCTTCTCCTTTCTTCCCCCTCCCGTCATTTGTTTCCTTGTGCGTGCACTCTGCATCTCTCTTTCTCGTTCTAATATCGATTAAAATGCCCCTGCTTCTTGACTCACATTTGCATATAAACCAGTGGACCCTTGTTCCAGTCGCGCGTAACGTCGAACGACCCGTCTGAAAAAAAAATTAGTGCGACACGAGGACTTCCCAAGAGGTAACCCATTCGACTACTACTCTCGCCCAAGCACACTTAACTGTGGAGTTCTGATGGAATCCGGTGCATTAGTGCTGGTATGATCGAACCTGTTTAATTTCGCGCTGCAAATACATAAACTCCTTCTCCCTTATTCCCCCTCCCGTTATTTGTTTCCTTGTGCGTGCGCACTGCACCTCCCGTTCTCGTTCTAATATCAAGTAAAATTCTACAGCGCCGTGACTCACATTTGCGAATAAACCTGAGGACCATAATTCAAGTCGCGCGTAACGTCGAAAGAATCATCTGCAAAAAAATGGGTGCAACACGAGGACTTCACAAGAAAATGGGTGAAATATAAGGACTTCGCAGGAGGTAACCCATGCTAGTACTACTCTCCCCCAAGCACCCTTACCTACGGAGTTCTGATAGAATCCGTTGCATTAGTGCTGGTATGATCGCACCTGTTTCATTTCTTGCTGAAAATACATACACTCCTTCTCCTTCCTTCCCCCTCCCATCAATTGTTTCCTTGTGCGTTCACACTGCACCTCTCCTTCTCGTTCTAATATCGATTAAAATGCCCCTGCTTCTTGACTCACATTTGCGTATAAACCAGCGGACCCTAGTTCCAGTCGCGCGTAACGTCGAACGACCCGTCTGAAAAAAAATTGGTGCGACACGAGGACTTCCCAGGAGGTCACCAATCCGAGTACTACTCTCGCCAAAGCACACTTAACTGCGGAGTTCTGACGAGATCCGGTGCATTAGTGCTGGTATGATCGCACCCGTTTAATTCCGCGCTGCAAATACATAAACTCCTTCTCCTTTCTTCCCCCTCCTGTCATTTGTTTCCTTGTGCGTGCGCACTGCACCTCCCGTGCTCCTTCTAATATAAAGTAAAATACTACGGTGCCGTGACTCACATTTGTGAATAAACCTGAGGACCATAATTCAAGTCGCGCGTATCGTCGAAAGAATCATCTGCAAAAAAATGGGTGGAACACGAGGACTTCCTAAGAAAATGGGTGAAATATAAGGACTTCGCATGAGCTCACCCATTCTAGGGCTACTCTCGCCCAAGCACCCTCAACTTGTGGAGTTCTGATCGAATCCGTTGCATTGGTGCTGGTATGATTGCTCATGTTTCATTCTGCGCTGCAAATACATACACTTTTTCTCCCTCCATCCCCCCTCCCGTCATTCGTTTCCTTGTGCGTGTACTCTGCATCTCTCCTTCTCGTTCTAATATCGATTAAAACGCCCCTACTTCTTGACTCACATTTGCGTATAAACCTGTGGACCCTAGTTCTAGTCGCGCGTAACGTCGAACGACCCGTCTGAAAAAAAAATTAGTGCACACGAGGACTTCCCAAGAGGTCACCCATCCAAGTACTACTCTTGCCCAAACACACTTAACTGCAGAGTTCTGACGGGATCCGGTGCATTAGTGCTGGTATGATCGCACCCGTTTAATTCCACGCTGCAAATACATAAACTCCTTCTCCTTTCTTCCCCCTCCCGTCATTTGTTTCCTTGTGCGTGCGCACTGCACCTCCCGTGCTCGTTCTACTATCAAGTAAAATGCTACGGTGCCATGACTCACATTTGCGAATAAACCTGAGGACCATAATTCAAGTCGCGCGTATCGTCGAAAAAATCATCTGCAAAAAAATGGGTGCAACACGAGGACTTCCTAAGAAAATGGGTGAAATATAAGGACTTCGCAGGAAGTCACCCATCCTAGTGCTACTCTCGCCCAAGCACCTTTAACTTGCGGAGTTCTGATAGAATCCGTTGCATTAGTGCTGGTATGATCGCACCTGTTTCATTTCTTG
This sequence comes from Carica papaya, assembly GCF_054855325.1. Classification (NCBI taxonomy): domain Eukaryota; kingdom Viridiplantae; phylum Streptophyta; class Magnoliopsida; order Brassicales; family Caricaceae; genus Carica; species Carica papaya. The sequence continues at coordinate 28,226,791 of NC_142313.1, forward strand.
CTGAAAATACATACACTCCTTCTCCTTCCTTCCCCCTCCCATCAATTGTTTCCTTGTGCGTTCACACTGCACCTCTCCTTCTCGTTCTAATATCGATTAAAATGCCCCTGCTTCTTGACTCACATTTGCGTATAAACCAGCGGACCCTAGTTCCAGTCGCGCGTAACGTCGAACGACCCGACTGAAAAAAATTGGTGCGACACGAGGACTTCCCAGGAGGTCACCAATCCGAGTACTACTCTCGCCAAAGCACACTTAACTGCGGAGTTCTGACGGGATCCGGTGCATTAGTGCTGGTATGATCGCACCCGTTTAATTCCGCGCTGCAAATACATAAACTCCTTCTCCTTTCTTCCCCCTCCTGTCATTTGTTTTCTTGTGCGTGCGCACTGCACCTCCCGTGCTCCTTCTAATATAAAGTAAAATGCTACGGTGCCGTGACTCACATTTGTGAATAAACCTGAGGACCATAATTCAGGTCGCGTGTATCGTCGAAAGAATCATCTGTAAAAAATGGGTGGAACACGAGGACTTCCTAAGAAAATGGGTGAAATATAAGGACTTCGCATGAGCTCACCCATTCTAGTGCTACTCTCGCCCAAGCACCCTCAACTTGCGGAGTTCTGATAGAATCCGTTGCATTGGTGCTGGTATGATTGCTCATGTTTCATTCTGCGCTGCAAATACATACACTTTTTCTCCCTCCATCCCCCCTCCCGTTATTTGTTTCCTTGTGCGTGCACTCTGCATCTCTCCTTCTCGTTCTAATATCGATTAAAATGCCTCTGCTTCTTGACTCACATTTGCGTATAAACCAGTGGACCCTAGTTCCAGTCGCACGTAACATCGAATGACCTGTCTGAAAAAAAAATTAGTGCGACACGAGGACTTCCCAAGAGGTCACCCATCCGAGTACTACTCTCGCCCAAACACACTTAACTGCGGAGTTCTGACGGGATCCGGTGCATTAGTGCTGGTATGGTCGCACCCGTTTAATTCCACGCTGCAAATACATAAACTCCTTCTCCTTTCTTCCCCCTCCCGTCATTTGTTTCCTTGTGCGTGCACTCTGCATCTCTCTTTCTCGTTCTAATATCGATTAAAATGCCCCTGCTTCTTGACTCACATTTGCGTATAAACCAGTGGACTCTTGTTCCAGTCGCGCGTAACGTCGAACGACCCGTCTGAAAAAAAAATTAGTGCGACACGAGGACTTTCCAAGAGGTAACCCATTCGACTACTACTCTCGCCCAAGCACACTTAACTGTGGAGTTCTGATGGAATCCGGTGCATTAGTGCTGGTATGATCGAACCTGTTTAATTTCGCGCTGCAAATACATAAACTCCTTCTCCCTTATTCCCCCTCCCGTTATTTGTTTCCTTGTGCGTGCGCACTGCACCTCCCGTTCTCGTTCTAATATCAAGTAAAATTCTACAGCGCCGTGACTCACATTTGCGAATAAACCTGAGGACCATAATTCAAGTCGCGCGTAACGTCGAAAGAATCATCTGCAAAAAAATGGGTGCAACACGAGGACTTCACAAGAAAATGGGTGAAATATAAGGACTTTGCAGGAGGTAACCCATGCTAGTACTACTCTCCCCCAAGCACCCTTACCTACGGAGTTCTGATAGAATCCGTTGCATTAGTGCTGGTATGATCGCACCTGTTTCATTTCTTGCTGAAAATACATACACTCCTTCTCCTTCCTTCCCCCTCCCATCAATTGTTTCCTTGTGCGTTCACACTGCACCTCTCCTTCTCGTTCTAATATCGATTAAAATGCCCCTGCTTCTTGACTCACATTTGCGTATAAACCAGCGGACCCTAGTTCCAGTCGCGCGTAACGTCGAACGACCCGTCTGAAAAAAAATTGGTGCGACACGAGGACTTCCCAGGAGGTCACCAATCCGAGTACTACTCTCGCCAAAGCACACTTAACTGCGGAGTTCTGACGGGATCCGGTGCATTAGTGCTGGTATGATCGCACCCGTTTAATTCCGCGCTGCAAATACATAAACTCCTTCTCCTTTCTTCCCCCTCATGTCATTTGTTTCCTTGTGCGTGCGCACTGCACCTCCCGTGCTCCTTCTAATATAAAGTAAAATACTACGTCGCCGTGACTCATATTTGCGAATAAATCTGCAGACCATAATTCAAGTCGCGCGTATCGTCGAAAGAATCATCTGCAAAAAAATGGGTGCAACACGAGGACTTCCTAATAAAATGGGTGAAATATAAGGACTTCGCAGGAGGTAACCCATGCTAGTACTACTCTCGCCCAAACACCCTTACCTACGGAGCTCTGATAGAATCCGTTGCATTAGTGCTGGTATGATCGCACCTGTTTCATTTCTTGCTGAAAATACATACACTCCTTCTCTTTCCTTCCCCCTCCCATCAATTGTTTCCTTGTGCGTTCACACTGCACCTCCCCTTCTCGTTCTAATATCGATTAAAATGCCCCTGCTTCTTGACTCACATTTGCGTATAAACCAGCGGACCCTAGTTCCAGTCGCGCGTAACGTCGAACGACCCGTCTGAAAAAAAATTGGTGCGACACGAGGACTTCCCAGGAGGTCACCAATCCGAGTACTACTCTCGCCAAAGCACACTTAACTGCGGAGTTTTGATGGGATCCGGTGCATTAGTGCTGGTATGATAGCACCCATTTAATTTCGCGCTGCAAATACATAAATTCCTTCTCCTTTCTTCCCCCTCCCGTCATTTGTTTCCTTGTGCGTGCGCTCTGCACCTCCCGTTCTCGTTCTAATATCAAGTAAAATGCTATGGTGCCGTGACTCACATTTGCGAGTAAACCTGAGGACCATAATTCAAGTCACGCATATCGTCGAAAGAATCATCTGCAAAAAAATAGGTGAAACACGAGGACTTCCTAAGAAAATGGGTGAAATATAAGGACTTCGCAGGAGGTCACCCATCCTAGTGCTACTCTCGCCCAAACACCCTTAACTTGCGGAGTTCTGATAGAACCCGTTGCATTGGTGCTGGTATGATTGCTCATGTTTCATTCTGCGCTGCAAATACATACACTTTTTCTCCCTCCATCCCTCCTCCCTTCATTTGTTTCCTTGTGCATACACTCTGTATCTCTCCTTCTTGTTCTAATATCAAGTAATATGCCCTGGCACCGTGACTCACCTTTGCAAATGAACCAGCGGTTTATAATTCCATTCGCGCGTAACGTCGAACAACCCATCCGAAAAAAAATATGTGCAACACGAGGGCTTCCCAAGTGGTCACCCATCCGAGTACTACTCTTGCCCAGGAACACTTAACTGCGGAGTTCTGTTGGGATCCGGAGCTTTAGTGCTGGTATGATTGCACCTGTTTAATTTCGCGCTACAAATACATACACTCCTTCTCCTTTCTTCCCCCTCCCGTCATTTGTTTCCTTGTGCGTTCACACTTCACCTCTCATTCTCGTTCTAATATCGATTAAAATGCCCCTACTTCTTGACTCACATTTGCGTATAAACCAGCGGACCTTTGTTCAAGACGCGCGTACCATCGAACGACCCGTCTGAAAAAAAATTTGTGCGACACGAGGACTTCCCAGGAGGTCACCCATCCGAGTACTAATCTCGCCCAAGCACACTTCACTGCGGAGTTCTGAGGGGATCCGATCCATTAGTGCTGGTATGATCGCACCAGTTTAATTTCGCGCTGCAAATACATAAACTCATTCCCCTTTATTCCCCCTCCCGTCATTTATTTCCTTGTGTGTGCGCACTGCACCTCCCGTTCTCGTTCTAATATAAAGTAAAATGCTACAGCGCCGTGAATCACATTTGCGAATAAACCTGAGGACCATAATTCAAGTCGCGCGTAACGTCGAAAGAATCATCTGCAAAAAAATGGGTGCAACACGAGGACTTCACAAGAAAATGGATGAAATATAAGGACTTCGCAGGAGGTAACCCATGCTAGTACTACTCTCGCCCAAGCACCCTTACCTACGGAGTTCTGATAGAATCCGTTGCATTAGTGCTGGTATGATCGCACCTGTTTCATTTCGTGCTGAAAATACATACACTCCTTCTCCTTCCCTCCCCCTCCCATCAATTGTTTCCTTGTCCATTCACACTGCACCTCTCATTCTCGTTCTAATATCGATTAAAATGGCCCTGCTTCTTGACTCACATTTGCGGATAAACCAGGGGACCCTAGTTCCAGACGTGCGTAATGTCGAACGACCCGTCTGAAAAAAAATTGGTGCGACACGAGGACTTCCCAAGAGGTCACCCATCCGAGTACTAATCTCGCCCAAGCACACTTCACTGTGGAGTTCTGATGGGATCCGGTGCAATAGTGCTGGTATGATCGCACCTGTTTAATTTTGCGCTACAAATACATAAACTCATTCCCCTTTCTTCCCCCTCCCGTTATTTGTTTCCTTGTGCGTGCGCACTGCACCTCCCGTTCTCGTTCAAATATCAAGTAAAATGCTACGGTGCCGTGACTCACATTTGCAAATAAATCTGCGGACCATAATTAAAGTCGCGCGTAACGTCGAACGGCACATCTGAAAAAAAGAAATTGGGTGCAACACGAGAACTTCCCAGGAGGTAACCCATCATTGTACTACTTTCGTCAAAGCACACTTAACTGCGGAGTTTTGATGGGATCCGGTGCATTTGTGCTGGTGTGAGCGCACCTGTTTAATTTCGGGCTGAAAATACATACACTCCTTCTTCCGTCCCCCCCTCCCATCATTTGTTTCCTTGTGCATTCACACTGCACCTCTCTAATATCGATTTAAATGCCCCAGATTCTTGACTCACATTTGCGTATAAACCAGCGGATAATAGTTCCAGTCGCACGTAACGTCGAACGACCCGTGTAAAAAAAAATTGGTGCGACACGAGGACTTCCCAAGAGGTCACCCATCCGAGTACTACTCTTGCCCAAGCACACTTAACTGCGGAGTTCTGATGGGATTCGGGGAATTAGTGCTGGTATGACCGCACCCATTTAATTCCGCGCTGCAAATACATAAACTCCTTCTCCTTTCTTCCCCCTCCCGTCATTTATTTCCTTGTGCGTGCGCACTGCACCTCTCGTTCTCGTTCAAATATCAAGTAAAATACCACGGCGCCGTGACTCACATTTGCGAATAAATCTGCGGACCATAATTATAGTCGCGCGTAACGTCGAACGGCACATCTGAAAAAAAGAAAATGGGTGCAACACGAGAACTTGCTAGGAGGTAACCCATCATTGTACTACTTTCGCCAAAGCACACTTAACTGCGGAGTTCTGATGGGATCCGATGCATTTGTGCTGGTGTGACCGCACCTGTTTAATTTCGTGCTGAAAATACATACACTCCTTCTTTCCTCCCCCCTCCCATCATTTGTTTCCTTGTGCGTTCACACTGCACCTCTCCTTCTTGTTCTAATATCGATTAAAATGCCCCTGATTCTTGACTCACATTTGCGTATAAACCAGCAGACCATAGTTCCAGTCGCGCCTAACGTCGAACGACCCATCTGAAAAAAAATTGTTGTGATACGAGGACTTCCCAAGAGGTCACCCATCCGAGTACTACTCTCGCCCAAGCACACTTAACTGCAGAGTTCTGATGGGATCCAGTGCAGTAGTGCTGGTATGATGCCACTTATTTAATTTTGCGCTTCAAATAGATACACTCATTCTCGTTTCTTCCTCATCCTATCATTTGTTTCCTTGTGCGTGTGCACTGCACCTCCCGTACTCGTTCTAATATCAAGTAAAATGCCACGGCGCCGTGACTCACATTTGCGAATAAACTTGCGGATCATAAATCAAGTCGCGCATAACGTTGAAAGAATCATCTGCAAAAAAACAGGTGCAACACGAGGACCTCCCAAGAAAATGGGTGAAATATAAGGACTTCGCAGGAGGTCACCCATCCGAGTACTTTTTTCACCCAAGCACCTTTAACTGCGGAGTTCTGATAGAATCCGTTGAATTAGTGCTGGTATGATCCCTCATGTTTCATTCTGCACTACAAATACATACAGTCTTTCGCCTTCCATCCCCCCTCCCGTCATTTGTTTCCTTGTGCGTGCACTCTGCATCTCTCTTTCTCGTTCTAATATCAAGTAATATGCCCCGGCACCGTGACTCACCTTTGCAAATGAACCAGCGGTTTATAATTCCATTCGCGCGTAACGTCGAACAACCCATCCGAAAAATAATAGGTGCAACACGAGGGCTTCCCAAGTCGTCACCGATCCGAGTACTACGCTCGCCCAAGCACACTTAACTACGGAGTTCTGATGGGATCCGGAGCTTTAGTGCTGGTAAGATCGCACCTGTTTAATTTCGCGCTGCAAATACATAAACTCCTTCTCCTTTCTTGCCCCTCCTTGTGCGTTCACACTTCACCTCTCATTCTCGTTCTAATATCGATTAAAATGCCCCTGCATCTTGACTCACATTTGCGTATAAACCAGCGGACCCTAGTTCCAGACGCGCGTAACGTCGAAAGACCTGTCTGAAAAAAAATTGGTGCGACACGAGGACTTCCCAGGAGGTCACCCATCCGAGTACTAATCTCGCCCAAGCACACTTCACTGCAGAGTTCTGATGGGATCCGGTGCATTAGTGCTAGTATGATCGCACGTGTTTAATTTGGCGCTGCAAATACATAAACTCATTCCCCTTTCTTCCCCCTCCCGTCATTTGTTTCCTTATGCGTGCGCACTGTACCTCCCGTTCTCGTTCTAATATCAAGAAAAATGCCACGGCGCCGTGACTCATATTTGCGAATAAACCTGAGGACCATAATTCAAGTCACGCGTAACGTCGAAAGAATCATCTGCAAAAAAATGGGTGCAACACGAGGACTTCACAAGAAAATGGGTGAAATATAAGGACTTCGCAGGAGGTAACCCATGCTAGTACTACTCTCGCCCAAGCACCCTTACTTACGGAGTTCAGATAGAATCCGTTGCACTAGTGCTGGTATGATCGCACCTGTTTCATTTCACGCTGCAAATACATACACTCCTTCTCCTTTCTTTCCCCTCCCGTCATTTGTTTCCTTGTGCGTGCGCACTACACCTCTCGTTCTCGTTCAAATATCAAGTAAAATACCATGGCGCCGTGACTCACATTTGCGAATAAACCTGCGGACCATAATTAAAGTCGCGCGTAACGTCGAACGGCACATCTGAAAAAAAGAAAATGGGTGCAACACGAGAACTTCCAAGGAGGTAACCCATCATTGTACTACTTTCGCCAAAGCACACTTAACTGCGGAGTTCTGATGGGATCCGGTGCATTTGTGCTGGTGTGATCGCACCTGTTTAATTTCGCGCTGCAAATACATACACTCCTTCTCCTTTCTTCCCCCTCCCGTCATTTGTTTCCTTGTGCGCTCACACTGCACCTCTCATTCTCGTTCTAATATCGATTAAAATACCCCTGATTCTTGACTCACATTTGCGTATAAACCAGCGGACCATAGTTCCACTCGCGCGTAACGTCGAACGACCCATCCGAAAAAAAATAGGTGCAACACGAGGGCTTCCCAGGTGGTCGCCCATCCGAGTACTACTCTCGCCCAAGCACACTTAACTACGGAGTTCTGATGGGATCCGGGGCTTTAGTGCTGCTGTGATCAAACCTCTCTAATTTCGCGCTGCAAATACATACACTCCTCCTTTCTTCCCCGTCCCGTCATTTGTTTCCTTGTGCGTTCACACTGCACCTCTCATTCTCGTTCTAATATCGATTAAAATACCCCTGATTCTTGACTCACATTTGCGTATAAACCAGCGGACCATAGTTCCACTCGCGCGTAACGTCGAACGACCCGTCTGAAAAAAAATTGGTGCAACACAAGGACTTCCAGTGCATTAGTGCTGGTATGATCGCACCCGTTTAATTTCGCGCTGCAAATACATAAACTCCTTCTCCTTTCTTCCCCCTCCCATCATTTATTTCTTTGTGCGTGTGCACTGCACCTCCCGTGCTCGTTCTAATATCAAGTAAAATACTACGGTGCCATGACTCACATTTGCGAATAGACCTGAGGACCATAATTCAAGTCGCGCGTAACGTCGAAAGAATCATCTAAAAAAATTTGTTCCACACGAGTACTTTACAAGAAAATGGGTGAAATATAAGGACTTCGCAGGAGGTAACCCATGCTAGTACTACTCTCACCCAAGCACCCTTACCTACGGAGTTATGATAGAATCCGCTGCATTAGTGCTAGTATGATCGCACCTGTTTAATTCTGCACTGCAAATACATACACTCTTTCTCCTCCCATCCCCCTCCCGTCATTTGTTTCCTTGTGCGTGCACTCTGCATCTCTCTTTCTCGTTCTAATATCAAGTAATATGCCCCGGCACCGTGACTCACATTTGCAAATAAATTAGCAGTTTATAATTCCATTCGCGTGTAACGTCGAACAACCCATCCGAGTACTACTCTCGCCCAAGCACAATTAACTGCGGAGTTCTGATGGGATCCGGTGCATTAGTGCTGGTATGATCGCAGCTGTTTAATTTCGCGCTGCAAATACATATACTCCTTCTCCTTTCTTCCCCCTCCCGTCATTTGTTTCCTTGTGCGTGCGCACTGCACCTCTCGTTCTCGTTCGTTCTCGTTCAAATATCAGGTAAAATGCCACGGCGCCGTGACTCACATTTGCGAATAAATCTGCGGACCATAATTAAAGTCGCGCATAACGTCGAACGGCACATCTGAAAAAAAGAAAATGGGTGCAACACGAGAACTTCCTAGGAGGTAACCCATCATTGTACTACTTTCGCCAAAGCACACTTAACTGCGGAGTTCTGATGGGATCCGGTGCATTTGTTCTGGTGTGACTGCACCTGTTTAATTTCGTGTTGAAAATACATACACTCCTTCCCTCTCCCCCTCCCATCATTTGTTTCCTTGAGCGCTCACACTTCAGCTCTCCTTCTCGTTCTAATATCGATTAAAATACCCCTTATTCTTTACTCACATTTGCGTATAAACCAACGGACTATAGTTCGAGTCGCGCGTATTGTCGAACGACCCGTCTGAAAAAAAATTGGTACAACACAAGGACTTCCCAGGAGGTCACCCATCCGAGTACTACTCTCGCCCAAGCACACTTAACTGCAGAGTTCTGATGGGATCCGGTGCATTAGTGCTGGTATGATCGCACCCGTTTAATTTTGCGCTCCAAATACATAAACTCCTTCTCCTTTCTTCCCCCTCTCGTCATTTGTTTCCTTGTGCGTGCGCACTGCACCTCCCGTGCTCGTTCTAATATCAAGTACAATACTACGGTGCCGTGAGTCACATTTGCGAATAGACCTGAGGACCATAATTCAAGTCGCGCGTAACGTCGAAAGAATCATCTGCAAAAAAATGGGTGCAACATGAGAACTTCACAAGAAAATGGGTGAAATATAAGGACTTCGCAGGAGGTAACCCATGCTAGTACTACTCTCGCCCAAACACCGTTACCTACGGAGTTCTGATAGAATCCGTTGCATTAGTGCAGGTATGATCGCACCTGTTTCATTTCGTGCTGAAAAGACATACACTCCTTCTCCTTCCCTCCCCCTTCCATCAATTGTTTCCTTATGCGTTCACACTGCACCTCTCCTTCTCGTTCTAATATCGATTAAAATGCCCCTGCTTCTTAACTCACATTTGCATATAAACCAGCGGACCCCAGTTCCAGTCGCGCGTAACGTCGAATGACCCGTCTGAAAAAAAATTAGTGCGACACGAGGACTTCCCAAGAGGTCACCGATCCGAGTACTACTCTCGCCCAAGCACACTTAACTGCAGAGTTCTGATGGGATCCGGTGCATTAGTGCTGGTATGATCGCACCCGTTTAATTTCGCGCTCCAAATACATAAACTCCTTCTCCTTTCTTCCCCCTCTCGTCATTTGTTTCCTTGTGCGTGCGCACTGCACCTCCCGTGCTCGTTCTAATATCAAGTAAAATACTACGGTGCCGTGAGTCACATTTGCGAATAGACCTGAGGACCATAATTCAAGTCGCGCGTAACGTCGAAAGAATCATCTGCAAAAAAATGGGTGCAACACGAGAACTTCACAAGAAAATGGGTGAAATATAAGGACTTCGCAGGAGGTAACCCATGCTAGTACTACTCTCGCCCAAACACCCTTACCTACGGAGTTCTGATAGAATCCGTTGCATTAGTGCTGGTATGATCGCACCTGTTTCATTTCGTGCTGAAAACACATACACTCCTCCTTCCCTCCCCCTTCCATCAATTGTTTCCTTATGCGTTCACACTGCACCTCTCCTTCTCGTTCTAATATCGATTAAAATGCCCATGCTTCTTAACTCACATTTGCATATAAACCAGCGGACCCCAGTTCCAGTCGCGCGAAACGTATAATGACCCGTCTGAAAAAAAATTGGTGCGACACGAGGACTTCCCAAGAGGTCACCCATCCGAGTACTACTCTCGCCCAAGCACACTTAACTACGGAGTTCTGATGGGATCCGGTGCATTAGTGCTGGTATGATCGCACCCGTTTAATTCCACGTTGCAAATACATATACTCCTTCTCCTTTCTTCCCCCTCCCGTCATTTGTTTCCTTGTGCGTGCGCACTGCACCTCTCGTTCTCGTTCAAATATCAGGTAAAATGCCACGGCGTCGTGACTCACATTTGCGAATAAATCTGCGGACCATAATTAAAGTCGCGCGTAACGTCGAACGACACATCTGAAAAAAAGAAAATGGGTGCAACACGAGAACCTCCCAGGAGGTACCCCATCATTGTACTACTTTCGCCAAAGCACACTTAACTGCGGAGTTCTGATGGGATCCGGTGCATTTGTGCTGGTGTGACCGCGCCGTGACTCACATTTGCGAATAAACCTGCGGACCATAAATCCAGTGGCGCATAACGTCGAAAGAATCATCTGCAAAAAGACGGGTGCAACACAAGGACCTCCCAAGAAAATGGGTGAAATATAAGGACTTCGCAGGAGGTCACCCATCTGAGTACTTTTTTCGCCCAAGCACCCTTGACTGCGGAGTTCTGATAGAATCCGTTGCATTAGTGCTGGTATGATCCCTCATGTTTCATTCTGCACTGCAAATACATACACTCTTTCTCCTTCCATCCCCCCTCCCGTCATATGTTTCCTTGTGCGTGCACTCTGCATCTCTCTTTCTCGTTCTAATATCAAGTAATATGCCCCGGCACCGTGACTCACCTTTGCAAATGAACCAGCGGTTTATAATTCCATTCACGCATAACGTCGAACAACCCATCCGAAAAAAAAATAGGTGCAACACGAGGGCTTCTCAGGTGGTGACCCATTCGAGTACTACTCTCGCCCAAGCACACTTAACTGCGGAGTTCTGATGGGATCTAGACCTTTAGTGCTGGTATGATTGCACCTGTTTAATTTTGTGCTGCAACTACATACACTCCTTCTCATTTCTTCCCCCTCCCGTCATTTGTTTCCTTGTGCGTTCACACTTCACCTCTCATTCTCGTTCTAATATCGATTAAAATGCCTCTGCTTCTTGAATCACATTTGCGTATAAACAAGCAGACCCTAGTTCCAGACGGGCGTAACGTCGAACGACCCGTTTAAAAAAAAATTGGTGCGACACGAGGACTTCCCAGGAGGTCACCCATCCGAGTACTAATCTCGCCCAAGCAGACTTCACTGCGGAGTTCTGATGGGATCCGGTGCATTCGTGCTGGTATGATCGCACTTGTCTAATTTTGCGCTGCAAATACATAAACTAATTCTCCTTTCTTCCCCCTCCCGTCATTTGTTTCCTTGTGCGTGTGCACTGCACCTTCCGTTCTCGTTCTAATATCAAGTAAAATGCTACAGCGCCGTGACTCACATTTGCGAATAAACCTGAGGACCATAATTCAAGTCGCGCGTAACGTCGAAAGAATCATCTGCAAAAAAATGGGTGCAACACGAGGACTTCACAAGAAAATGGGTGAAATATAAGGACTTCGTAGGAGGTAACCCATGCTAGTGCTACTCTCGCCCAAGCACCCTTACCTACGGAGTTCTGATAGAATCCGTTGCATTAGTGCTGGAATGATCGCACCTGTTTCATTTCGTGCTGAAAATACATACACTCCTTCTCCTTCCCTCCCCCTCCCATCAATTGTTTCCTTGTGCGTTCACACTTCACCTCTCATTCTCGTTCTAATATCGATTAAAATGCCCCTACTTCTTGACTCACATTTGCGTATAAACAAGTGGACCCTAGTTCCAGTCGCGCGTAACGTCGAACGACCCGTTTGAAAAAAAAAATTAGTGCGACACGAGGACTTCCCAGGAGGTCACCCATCCGAGTACTAATCTCGCCCAAGCACACTTTACTGCGGAGTTCTGATGGGATCCGGTGCATTAGTGCTGGTATGATCGCACCTGTTTAATTTCGCGCTGCAAATACATAAACTCATTCCCCTTTCTTCCCCCTCCCATCATTTGTATCCTTGTGCGTGCGCACTACACCTCCCGTTCTCGTTCTAATATCAAGTAAAATACTACAGCGCCGTGACTCACATCTGCAAATAAACCATAGGACCATAATTCAAGTCGCGCGTAACGTCGAAAGAATCATCTACAAAAAAATGGGTACAACACGAGGACTTCACAAGAAAATGGGTGAAATATAAGGACTTCGCAGGAGGTAACCCATGCGAGTACTACTCTCGCCCAAGCACCCTTACCTACGGAGTTCTGATGGGATCTGGTGCATTTGTGCTGGTGTGACCGCACCTGTTTAATTTCGTGCTGAAAATATATACACTCCTTCTTCCCTCCCCCCCTCCCATCATTTGTTTCCTTGTGCGTTCACACTGCACCTCTCCTTCTCGTTCTAATATTGATTAAAATGCCCCTGATTCTTGACTCACATTTGCGTATAAACCAGCGGACCATAGTTCCAGTCGCGTGTAAAGTCGAACGACCCGTCTGAAAAAAAATTGGTGCGACACGAGGACTTCCCAGGTGGTCACCAATCCGAGTACTACTCTCGCCCAAGCACACTTAACTGCAGAGTTCTGATGGGATCCAGTGCATTAATGCTGGTATGATCGCACCTGTTTAATTCCGCGCTGCAAGTACATAAACTCCTTCTCCTTTCTTCCCCCTCCCGTCGTTTGTTTCCTTTTGCGTGCGCACTGCACCTCCCGTGCTCGTTCTAATATCAATTAAAATACTACGGTGCCGTAACTCACATTTGTGAATAAACCTGAGGACCATAATTCAAGTCGCGCGTATCGTCGAAAGAATCATCTGCAAAAAAATGGGTGGAACACGAGGACTTCCTAAGAAAAGGGGTGAAATATAATGACTTCGTAGGAGGTCACCCATCCTAGTGCTACTCTCGCCCAAGCACCCTTAACTTGCAGAGTTCTGATAGAATCCATTGCATTGGTGCTGGTATGATTGCTCATGTTTCATTCTGCGCTGCAAATACATACACTTTTTATCCCTCCATCCCCCCCTCCCGTCATTTGTTTCCTTGTGCGTGCACTCTGCATCTCTCCTTCTCGTTCTAATATCGATTAAAATGTCCCTTCTTCTTGACTCACATTTGTGTATAAACCAGTGGACCCTAGTTCCAGTCGCGCGTAATGTCGAACAACCCGTCTGAAAAATAACTTAGTGCGACACGAGGACTTCCCAAGAGGTCACCCATACGAGTACTACTCTCGTCAAAGCACACTTAACTGCGTAGTTCTGAAGGGATCCGGTGCATTAGTGCTGGTATGATCGCACCCTTTTAATTCTGCGCTGTAAATACATAAACTCCTTCTCCTTTCTTCCCCCTCCCGTTATTTGTTTCCTTGTGCGTGCGCACTGCACCTCCTGTGCTCGTTCTAATATCAAGTAAAATGCTACGGTGCCGTGACTCACATTTGCGAATAAACCTGAGGACCATAATTCAAGTCGCGCGTATCGTTGAAAGAATCATCTGCAAAAAAAAGGGTGCAACACGAGGACTTCCTAAGAAAATGGGTGAAATATAAGGACTTCGCAGGAGGTCACCCATCCTAGAGCTACTCTCGCCAAAGCACACTTAACTGCGGAGTTTTGATGGGATCCGGTGCATTTGTGCTGGTGTGACCGCACCTGTTTAATTTCGTGTTGAAAATACATACACTCCTTCTTCCCTCCCCCCCTCCCATCATTTGTTTCCTTGTGAGTTCACACTGCACCTCTCCTTCTCGTTCTAATATCGATTAAAATGCCCCTGCGTCTTGACTCACATTTGCGTATAAACCAGCGGACCCTAGTTCCAGACGCGCGTAACGTCGAATGACCCGTTTGAAAAAAAATTGGTGCGACACGAGGACTTCTCAGGAGGTCACCCATCCGAGTACTACTCTCGCCCAAGCACAATTAACTGCAGAGTTCTGATGGGATCCGGTGCATTAGTGCTGGTATGATCGAACCTGTTTCATTTCACGCTGCAAATACATACAGTCCTTCTCCTTTCTTCCCCCTCCCGTCATTTGTTTCCTTGTGCGTGCGCATTGCACCTCTCGTTCTCGTTCAAATATCAAGTAAAATGCCACGGCGCCGTGACTCACATTTGCGAATAAGCCTGCGGACCATAATTAAAGTCGCGCGTAACGTCGAACGGCACATCTGAAAAAAAGAAAATGGGTGCAACACGAGAACTTCCCAGGAGGTAACCCATCATTGTACTACTTTCGCCAAAGCACACTTAACTGCGGAGTTCTGATGGGATCCGGTGCATTTGTGCTGGTGTGACCGCACCTGTTTAATTTCGTGCTGAAAATACATACACTCCTTCTTCCCTCCCCCCTCCCATCATTTGTTTCCTTGTGCGTTTACACTGCACCTCTCCTTCTCGTTCTAACATCGATTAAAATGCCCCGGATTCTTGACTCACATTTGCGTATAAACCAGCGGACCATAGTTCCAGTCGCGCGTAATGTCGAACGACCCATCTGAAAAAAAATTGTTGCGATACGAGGACTTCCCAAGAGGTCACCCATCCGAGTACTACTCTCGCCCAAGCACACTTAACTGCAGAGTTCTGATGGGATCCGGTGCATTAGTGCTGGTATGATGCCACTTGTTTAATTTTGCGCTTCAAATACATACACTCCTTCTCTTTTCTTCCTCCTCCCGTCATTTATTTCCTTGTGCGTGCGCACTGCACCTCCCGTACTTGTTCAAATATCAAGTAAAATGCCACGGCGCCGTGACTCACATTTGCGAATAAACCTGCGGACCATAAATTAAGTCGCGCGTAACGTCGAAAGAATCATCTGCAAAAAGATGGGTGCAACACGAGGACCTCCCAAGAAAATGGGTTAAATATAAGGACTTCGCAGGAGGTCACCCATCCGAGTACTTTTCTCGCCCAAGCACCCTTAACTGCGGAGTTCTGATAGAATCCGTTGCATTAGTGCTGGTATGATCCCTTATGTTTCATTCTGCACTGCAAATACATACACTCTTTCTCCTTCCATCCCCCCTCTTGTCATTTGTTTCCTTGTGCGTGCACTCTGCATTTCTCTTTCTTGTTCTAATATCAAGTAATATGCCCCGACACTGTGACTCACATTTGCGTATAAACCAGCGGACCATAGTTCCAGTCGCGCGTAACATCGAACGACCCATCTGAAAAAAAATTGTTGCAATACGAGGACTTCCCAAGAAGTCACCCATCCGAGTACTACTCTCGCCCAAGCACACTTAGCTGCAGAGTTCTGATGGGATCCAGTGCAGTAGTGCTGGTATGATCCCACTTGTTTAATTTTGCACTTCAAATACATACACTCATTCTCTTTTCTTCCTCATCCCGTCATTTGTTTCCTTGTGCGTGCGCACTGCACCTACCTGTACTCGTTCTAATATCAAGTAAAATGCCATGGCGCCGTGATTCACATTTGCGAATAAACTTGCGGATCATAAATCAAGTCGCGCGTAACGTCGAAAGAATCATCTGCAAAAAGATGGGTGCAACACGAGGACCTCCCAAGAAAATGGGTGAAATATAAGGACTTCGCAGGAGGTCACCCATCCGAGTACTTTTTTCGCCCAAGCACCCTTAACTGCGGAGTTCTGATAGAATCCGTTGCATTAGTGCTGGTATGATCCCTCATGTTTCATTCTGCACTGCAAATACATACACTCTTTCTCCTCCCATCCCCCTTCCCGTCATTTGTTTCCTTGTGCGTGCACTCTGCATCTCTCTTTCTCGTTCTAATATCTAGTAATATGCCCCGGCACTGTGACTCACATTTGCAAATGAACCAGCGGTTTATAATTCCATTCGCGCGTAACGTCGAACAACCCATCCGAAAAAAAATAGGTGCAACACGAGGGCTTCCCAAGTGGTCACCCATCCGAGTACTACCCTCGCCCAAGCACACTTAACTGCGGAGTTCTGATGGGATCCGGAGCTTTAGTGCTGGTATGATCGCACCTGTTTAATTTCGCGCTGCAAATACATACACTCCTTCTCCTTTCTTCCCCCTCCGGTCATTTGTTTTCTTGTGCGTTCACACTTCACCTCTCATTCTCGTTCTAATATCGATTAAAATGCTCCTGCTTCTTGACTCACATTTGCGCATAAATCAGCGGACCCTAGTTCCAGTCGCGCGTAACGTCGAACGACCCGTCTGAAAAAAAATTGGTGCGACACGAGGACTTCCCAAGAGGTCACCCATCCGAGTACAACTCTCGCCCAAGCGCACTTAACTGCAGAGTTCTGATGGGATCCGGTGCATTAGTGCTGGAATGATTTCATCTGTTTAATTTCGCGCTGCAAATAGATAAACTCATTCCCTTTTCGTCCCCCTCCCGTCATTTGTTTCCTTATGCGTGCGCACTGCAACTCCCGTTCTCGTTCTAATATCAAGTAAAATGCTACAGCGCCGTGACTCACATTTGCGAATAAACCTGAGGACCATAATTCAAGTCGCGCGTATCGTCGAAAGAATCATCTGCAAAAAAATGGGTGGAACACGAGGACTTCCGAAGAAATGGGTGAAATATAAGGACTTTGCATGTGGTCACCCATCGTAGTGCTACTCTCGCCCAAGCACCCTTAACTTGCGGAGTTCTGATAGAATACGTTGCATTGGTGCTGGTATGATTGCTCATGTTTCATTCTGCGCTGCAAATACATACACTTTTTCTCCCTCTATCCCCCCTCCCGTCATTTGTTTCCTTGTGCGTGCGCACTGCACCTCCCGTGCTCCTTCTAATATAAAGTAAAATGCTACGGTGCCGTGACTCACATTTGAGAATAAACCTGAGGACCATAATTCAAGTCGCGCGTATCGTCAAAAGAATCATCTGCAAAAAAATGGGTGGAACACGAGGACTTCCGAAGAAATGGGTGAAATATAAGGACTTTGCATGTGGTCACCCATCGTAGTGCTACTCTCGCCCAAGCACCCTTAACTTGCGGAGTTCTGATAGAATACGTTGCATTGGTGCTGGTATGATTGCTCATGTTTCATTCTGCGCTGTAAATACATACACTTTTTCTCCCTCTATCCCCCCTCCCGTCATTTGTTTCCTTGTGCGTGCACTATGCATCTCTCCTTCTCGTTCTAATATCGATTAAAATGCCCCTACTTCTTGACTCACATTTGCGTATAAACCAGTGGACCCTAGTTCCAGTCGAGCGTAACGTCGAACGACCCGTCTGAAAAAAAAATTAGTGCGACACGAGGACTTCCCAAGAGGTCACCCATCCGAGTACTACTCTCGCCCAAGCACACTTAACTGCGGAGTTCTGATAGGATCCGGTACATTAGTGCTGGTATGATCGCACCTGTTTAATTTCGCACTGCAAAAACATAAACTCCTTCTCCTTTCTTCCCCCTCCCGTCATTTGTTTCATTGTGCGTGCACACTGCACCTCTCGTTCTCGTTCAAATATCAAGTCAAATGCCACGACACCGTGACTCACATTTACGAATAAATCTGCGGACCATAATTAAAGTCGCGCATAACGTCGAACGGCACATCTGAAAAAAAGAAAATGGGTGCAACACGAGAAATTCCCACGAGGTAACCCATTATTGTACTACTTTCGCCAAAGCACACTTAACTGCGGAGTTCTGATGGGATCCGGTGCATTTGTGCTGGTATGATCGTGCCTGTTTAATTTCGCGCTGCAAATACATACACTCCTTCTTCCCTCCCCCCCTCCCATCATTTGTTTTCTTGTGCGTTCACATTGCACCTCTCCTTCTCGTTCTAATATCGATTAAAATGCCCCTGATTCTTGACTCACATTTGTGTATAAACTAGCGGACCATAGTTCCAGTCGCGCGTAACGTCAAACGACTCATCTGAAAAAAAATTGTTGCGATACGAGGACTTCCCAAGAGGTCACCCATCCGAGTACTACTCTCACCCAAGCACACTTAACTGCGGAGTTCTGATGGGATCCGGTGCATTAGTGCTGGTATGATCGAACCTGTTTAATTTCGCGCTGCAAATACATAAATTCCTTCTCCTTTCTTCCCCCTCCGGTCATTTGTTTCCTTGTGCATGCGCACTGGACCTCTCGTTCTCGTTCAAATATCAAGTAAAATGCCACGGCGCCGTGACTCACATTTGCGAATAAATCTGCGGACCATAATTAAAGTCGCGCGTAACGTCGAACGGCAAATCTGAAAAAAAAAATGGGTGCAACACGAGAACTTCCCAGGAGGTAACCCATCATTGTACTACTTTCGGCAAAGCACACTTAACTGCGGAGTTCTGATGGGATCCGGTGCATTAGTGTTGGTGTGACCGCACCTGTTTAATTTCGTGCTGAAAATACATACACTCCTTCTTTCCTCCCCCCCTCCCATCATTTGTTTCCTTGTGCGTTCACACTGCACCTCTCTTTCTCGTTCGAATATCAATTAAAATGCCCCTGATTCTTGACTCACATTTGCGTATAAACCAGCGGACCATAGTTCCAGTCGCGCGTAACGTCGAACGACCCATCTGGAAAAAAATTATTGCGATACGAGGACTTCCCAAGAGGTCACCCATCCGAGTACTACTCTCGCCCAAGCACCCTTAACTGCAGAGTTCTGATGGGATCCAGTGCATAAGTGCTGGTATGATGCCACTTGTTTAATTTTGCGCTTCAAATACATACACGCCTTCTCTTTTCTTCCTCCTCCCGTCATTTGTTTCCTTGTGCGTGCGCACTGCACCTCCCGTACTTGTTCTAATATCAAGTAAAATGCCACGGCGCCGTGACTCACATTTGCGAATAAACCTGCGGACCATAAATCAAGTCGCGCGTAACGTCGAAAGAATCATCTGCAAAAAGATGGGTGCAACACGAGGACCTCCCAAGAAAATGGGTGAAATATAAAGACTTCGCATGAGTCACCCATCCTAGTGCTACTCTCGCCCAAGCACCCTTAAGTTACGGAGTTCTGATAGAATCCGTTGCATTGGTGCTGGTATGATTGCTCATGTTTCATATTGCGCTGCAAATACATACACTTTTTCTCCCTCTATCCCCCCTCCCGTCATTTATTTCCTTGTGCGTGCACTATGCATCTCTCCTTCTCGTTCTAATATCAAGTAAAATGCAAATGAACCGTGAGTCACCTCTGCAAATGAACCAGCAGTTTATACCATTCGCGCGTAACGTCGAACAACCCATCCGAAAAAAAATAGGTTCAACACGAGGGCTTCTCAAGTGGTCACCCATCCGAGTACTACTCTCGCCCAAGCACACTTAACTGCGGAGTTCTGATGGGATCCGGGGCTTTAGTGCTGGTATGATCGCACCTGTTTAATTTCGCGCTGTAAATACATACACTCTTTCTCCTTTCTTCCCCCTCCCGTAATTTGTTTCCTTGTGCGTTCACACTTCCCCTCTCATTCTCGTTCTAATATCGATTAAAATGCCCCTGCTTCTTGACTCACATTTGCGTATAAACCAGCGGACCCTAGTTCCAGACGTGCGTAACGTCGAACGACCCGTCTGAAAAAAAATTGGTGTGACACGAGGACTTCCCAGGAGGTCACCCATCCGAGTACTAATCTCGCCCAAGCACACTTCACAACGGAGTTCAGACGGGATCCGGTGCATTATTGCTGGTATGATCGCACCCGTTTAATTCTGCGCTGCAAATACATAAACTCCTTCTCCTTTCTTCCCCCTCCCGTCATTTGTTTCCTTGTGCGTGCGCATTGCACCTCCCGTGCTCGTTCTAATATAAAGTAAAATGTTACGGTGCCGTGACTCACATTTGCGAATAAACTTGAGGACCATAATTCAAGTCGCGCGTATCGTCGAAAGAATCATCTGCAAAAAAATGGGTGCAACACGAGGACTTCCTAAGAAAATGGGTGAAATATAAGGACTTCGCAAAAGGTCACCCATCCTAGTGCTACTCTCGCCCAAGCACCCTTAACTTGCGGAGTTCTGATAGAATCCGTTGCATTTGTGCTAGTATGATTGCTCATGTTTCATTATGTGCTGCAAATACATAACTTTTTCTCCCTCCATCCCCCCCTCCCGTCATTTGTTTCCTTGTGCGTGCACTCTGCATCTCTCCTTCTCGTTCTAATATCGATTAAAATGCCCCTGCTTCTTGACTCACATTTGCGTATAAACCAATGGACCCTAGTTCCAGTCGCGCGTAACGTCGAACGACCCGTCTGAAAAAAAAATTAGTGCGACACGAGAAATTCCCAGGAGGTCACCCATCTGAGTACTACTCTCGCCCAAGCACACTTAACTTCGGAGTTCTGATGGGATCCGGTGCATTAGTGCTGGTATGATCGCACCTGTTTAATTCTGCGCTGCAAACACATAAACTCCTTCTCCTTTCTTCCCCCTCCCGTCATTTCTTTCCTTGTGCGTGCGCACTGCACCTCCCGTGCTCGTTCTAATATCAAGTAAAATACTACGGTGCCGTGACTCACATTTGCGAATAAATATGAGGACCATAATTCAAGTCGCGCGTAACGTCGAAAGGCACATATGAAAAAAAAAAAATGGATGCAACACGAGAACTTCCCAGGAGGTAACCCATCATTGTACTACTTTCGCCAAAGCACACTTAACTGCGGAGTTCTGATGGGATCCGGTGCATTTGTGCTAGTGTGACCGCACTTGTTTAATTTCGTACTGAAAATACATACACTCTTTCTTCCCTCCCCCCCTCCCATCATTTGTTTCCTTTTGCGTTCACACTGCACCTCTCCTTCTCGTTCTAATATCGATTAAAATGCCCCTGATTCTTGACTCACATTTGCGTATAAACCAGCTGACCATAGTTCCAGTCGCACGTAACGTCGAACGACCCATCTGAAAAAAAATTTTTGCGATACGAGGACTTCCCAAGAGGTCACCCATCCGAGTACTACTCTCGCCCAAACACACTTAACTACAGAGTTATGATGGGATCCAGTGCATTAGTGCTGGTATGATGCCACTTGTTTAATTTTGCGCTTCAAATACATACGCTCCTTCTCTTTTCTTCCTCCTCCCGTCATTTGTTTCCTTGTGGGTGCGCACTACACCTCCCGTACTCGTTCTAATATCAAGTAAAATGGCACGGTGCCGTGACTCACATTGGCGAAAAAACCTGCGGACCATAAATCAAGTCGCGCGTAATGTCGTAAGAATCATCTGTAAAAAGATGGGTGCAACACGAGGACCTCCCAAGAAAATGGGTAAAATATAAGGACTTCGTAGGAGGTCACCCATCCGAGTACTTTTCTCGCCCAAGCACCCGTAACTGCGGAGTTCTGATAGAATCCGTTGCATTAGTGCTGGTATGATCCCTCATGTTTCATTCTGCACTGCAAATACATACACTCTTTCTCCTCCCATCCCCCCTCCTGTCATTCGATTCCTTGTGCGTGCACTCTGCATCTCTCTTTCTCATTCTAATATCAAGTAATATGCCCCGGCACCGTGACTCACATTTGCAAATTAACCGGCGGTTTATAATTCCATTCGTGCGTAACGTCGAACAACCTATCCGAAAAAAAATTGGTGCAACACGAGGGCTTCCCAAGTGGTCACCCATCCGAGTACTACTTTTCCCGAAGCACACTTAACTACGAAGTTCTGATGGGATCAGGAGCTTTAGTGCTGGTATGATCGCACCTGTTTAATTTCACGCTGCAAATACATACACTCCTTCTCCTTTCTTCCCCCTCCCGTAATTTGTTTCCTTGTGCGTTCACACTTCA
Organism: Carica papaya; assembly: GCF_054855325.1. Classification (NCBI taxonomy): domain Eukaryota; kingdom Viridiplantae; phylum Streptophyta; class Magnoliopsida; order Brassicales; family Caricaceae; genus Carica; species Carica papaya. The sequence continues at coordinate 28,249,005 of NC_142313.1, forward strand.
CCTCTCATTCTCGTTCTAATATCGATTAAAATGCCCCTGCTTCTTGACTCACATTTGCGTATAAACCAGCGGACCCTAGTTCCAGACGTGCGTAACGTCGAACGACCCGTCTGAAAAAAAATTGGTGCGACACGAGGACTTCCCAGGAGGTCACCCATCCGAGTACTAATCTCGCCCAAGCACACTTCACTACGGAGTTCTGACGGGATCCGGTGCATTATTGCTGGTATGATCGCACCCGTTTAATTTTGCGCTGCAAATACATAAACTCCTTCTCCTTTCTTCCCCCTCCCGTCATTTGTTTCCTTGTGCGTGCGCACTGCATCTCCCGTACTCGTTCTAATATCAAGTAAAATGCCACGGCGCCGTGACTCACATTTGCGAATAAACTTGAGGACCATAATTCAAGTCGCGCGTAACGTCGAAAGAATCATCTGCAAAAAAATGGGTGCAACACGAAGACTTCACAAGAAAATGGGTGAAATATAAAGACTTCGCAGGAGGTAACCCATGCTAGTACTACTCTCGCCCAAGCACCATTACCTACGGAGTTCTGATAGAATCTGTTGCATTAGTGCTGGTATGATTGCACCTGTTTCATTTCGCGCTGCAAATACATACACTCCTTCTCCTTTCTTCCCCCTCCCGTCATTTGTTTCCTTGTGCGTGCGCACTGCACCTCTCGTTCTCGTTCAAATATCAAGTAAAATGCCACGGCGCCGTGGCTCACATTTGCGAATAAATCTGCGGACCATAATTAATGTCGCGCGTAACGTCGAGCGGCACATCTGAAAAAAAGAAAAAGGGTGCAACACGATAACTTCCCAGGAGGTAACCCATCATTGTACTACTTTTGCCAAAACACAGTTAACTGCGGAGTTCTGATGGGATCCGGTGCATTTGTGCTGGTGTGACCGCACCTGTTTAATTTCGTGCTGAAAATACATACACTCCTTCTTCCCTCCCCCCTCCCATCATTTATTTTCTTGTGCGTTCACACTGCACCTCTCCTTCTCGTTCTAATATCGATTAAAATGCCCCTGATTCTTGACTCACATTTGAGTATAAACCAGTGGACCATAGTTCCAGTCGCGCGTAACGTCGAATGACCCATCAGAACTCTGCAGTTAAGTGTGCTTGGGCGAGAGTAGTACTCGGATGGGTGACCTCTTGGGAAGTCCTTATATTTCACCCATTTTTTTGCAGATAATTCTTTCGACGATACGCGCGACTTGAATTATGGTCCTCAGGTTTATTCGCAAATGTGAGTCACGACACCGTAGCATTTTACTTGATATTAGAACGAGCACGGTAGGTGCAGTTCCCACACACAAGGAAACAAATGACGGGAGGGGGAAGAAAGGAGAAGGAGTTTATGTATTTGCAGCGCGAAAATAAACGGTTGCGATCATACCAACACTAATGCACCGGATCCCATCAGAACTCCGCAGTTAAGTGTGCTTGGGCGAGAGTAGTACTCGGATGGGTGACCTCCTGCAAAGTCCTCGTGTCGCACCAATTTTTTTTCAGACGAGTCGTTCGACGTTACGCGCGACTGGAACTAGGTTCCGCTAGTTTATACGCAAATGTGAGTCGAGAAGCAGGGGCATTTTAATTGATATTAGAACGAGAAGGAGAGGTGCAGTGTGAACGCACAAGGAAACAATTGATGGGAAGGGAAGGGAAGGAGAAGGAGTGTATGTATTTTCAGCACGAAATGGAACAGGTGCGATGATACCAGTACTAATGCAACGGATTCTATCAGAACTCCGTAGGTAAGGGTGCTTGGGCGAGAGTAGTACTAGCATGGGTTATCTCCTGCGAAGTCCTTATATTTCACCCATTTTCTTGTGAAGTCCTCGTGTTGCACCCATTTTTTTGCAGATGATTCTTTCGACGTTACGCGCGACTTGAATTATGGTCCTCAGGTTTATTCGCAAATGTGAGTCACGTCGCCGTGGCATTGTACTTGATATTATAACGAGTACAGGAGGTGCAGTGCGCACACATAAGGAAACAAATGACAGGAGCAGGAAGAAAAGAGAATGAGTGTATGTATTTGAAGCGCAAAATTAAACAAGTGGCATCATACCAGCACTAATGCACTGGATCCCATCAGAACTCTGCAGTTAAGTGTGCTTGGGTGAGAGTAGTACTCGGATGGGTGACCTCTTGGGAAGTCCTCGTATCGCAATAATTTTTTTTCAGAGGGGTCGTTCGACGTTACGCGCGACTGGAACTATGGTCCGCTGGTTTATACGCAAATGTGAGTCAAGAAGCAGGGGCATTTTAATCGATATTAGAACGAGAAGGAGAGATGCAGAGTGCACGCACAAGGAAACAAATGACGGGAGGGGGGGATGGAGGGAGAAAAAGTGTATGTATTTGCAGCGCAGAATGAAACAAGAGCAATCATACCAGCACCAATGCAATGGATTCTATCAGAACTCCGCAAGTTAAGAGTGCTTGGGCGAGAGTAGCACTAGGATGGGTGACCTCCTGCGAAGTCCTTATATTTCACCCATTTTCTTAGGAAGTCGTCGTGTTCCTTCCATTTTTTTGCAGATGATTCTTTCGACGATACGCGCGACTTGAATTATGGTCCTCAGGTTTATTCGCAAATGTGAGTCACGGCACCGTAGTATTTTAATTGATATTAGAACGAGCACGGGAGGTGCAGTGCGCACGCGCAAGGAAACAAATGACGGGAGGGGGAAGAAAGGAGAAGGAGTTTATATATTTGCAGCGCGGAATTAAACGGGTGCGATCATACCAGCACTAATGCACTGGATCTCATCAGAACTCTGCAGTTAAGTGTGCTTGGGCGAGAGTAGTACTCGGATTGGTGACCACCTGGGAAGTCCTCGTGTCGCACCAATTTTTTTTCAGACAGGTCGTTCGACGTTACGCGAGACTGGAACTATGGTCTGCTGGTTTATACGCAAATGTGAGTCAAGAATCAGGGGCATTTTAATCGATATTAGAACGAGAAGGAGAGGTGCAGTGTGAACGCACAAGGAAACAAATGATGGGAGGGGGGGAGGGAAGGAGTGTATGTTTTTTCAGTACGAAATTAAACAAGTGCGGTCACACCAGCACAAATGCACCGGATCCCATCAGAACTCCGCAGTTAAGTGTGCTTAGCCGAAAGTAGTACAATGATGGGTTACCTCCTGGGAAGTTCTTGTGTTGCACCCATTTTTTTTTCAGATTTGCAGTTCGACATTACGCGCGACTTTAATTATGGTCCGCAGATTTATTCGCAAATGTGAGTCACGGCGCCGTGGCATTTTACTTGATATTTGAACGAGAACGAGAGGTGCAGTGCGCACGCACAAAGAAACAAATGACGGGAGGGGGAAGAAAGGAGAAGGAATTTATGTATTTGCAGCGCGAAATTAAACAGGTGTGATCATACCAGCACTAATGCACTGGATCCCATCAGAACTCCGCAGTTAAGTGTGCTTGGGCGAAGGTAGTACTCGGATGGGTGACCTCTTGGGAAGTCCTCGTATCGCAACAATTTTTTTTCAGATGAGTCGTTCGACGTTACGCGCGACTGGAACTATGGTCCGCTAGTTTATACGCAAATGTGAGTCAAGAATCAGGGGCATTTTAATCGATATTAGAACGAGAAGGAGAGGTACAGTCTGAACGCACAAGGAAACAAATGATGGGAGGGGGGGAGGGAAGAAGGAGTGTATGTATTTGCAGCGCGGAAATAAACAGGTACGATCATACCAGCACAAATTCACCGGATCCGATCAGAACTCCGCAGTTAAGTGTGCTTTGGCGAAAGTAGTACAATGATGGGTTACCTCGTGGGAAGTTCTTGTGTTGCACCCATTTTCTTTTTTTCAGATGTGCCGTTCGACGTTATAAGCGACTTTAATTATGGTCCGCAGATTTATTCGCAAATGTGAGTCACGGTGTCGTGGCATTTTACTTGATATTTGGACGAGAACGAGAGGTGCAGTGTGCACGCACAATGAAACAAATGACGGGAGGGGGAAGAAAGGAGAAGGAGTTTATGTATTTGCAGCGCAAAATTAAACAGGTGCGATCATACCAGCACTAATGCACCGGATCCCATCAGAACTCCGCAGTTAAGTGTGCTTGGGCGAGAGTAGTACTCGGATGGGTGACCTCTTGGGAAGTCCTCGTGTCGCACTAATTTTTTTTTTCAGACGGGTCGTTCGACGTTACGCTCGACTGGAACTAGGGTCCACTGGTTTATACGCAAATGTGAGTCAAGAAGCAGGGGCATTTTAATCGATATTAGAACGAGAAGGAGAGATGCAGAGTGCACGCACAAGGAAACAAATGACGGGAGGGGGGATGGAGGGAGAAAAAGTGTATGTATTTGCAGCGCAGAATGAAACATGAGCAATCATACCAGCACCAATGCAACGGATTCTATCAGAACTCCGCAAGTTAAGGGTGCTTGGGCGAGAGTAGCACTAGGATGGGTGACCTCATGCGAAGTCCTTATATTTCACCCATTTTCTTAGGAAGTCCTCGTGTTCCACCCATTTTTTTGCAGATGCTTCTTTCGACGATATGCGCGACTTGAATTATGGTCCTCAAGTTTATTTACAAATATGAGTCACGGCACTATAGCATTTTACTTTATATTAAAAGGAGCACGGGAGGTGCAGTGCGCACGCACAAGGAAACAAATGACAGGAGGGGGAAGAAAGGAGAAGTTCTTTATGTATTTGCAGTGCGGAATTAAACGGGTGCGATCATACCAGCACTAATGCACCGGATCCCGTCAGAACTTTGCAGTTAAGTGTGCTTTGGCGAGAGTAGTCCTTGGATTGGTGACCTCCTGGGAAGTTCTCGTGTCGCACCAATTTTTTTTCAGACGGGTCGTTCGACGTTACGCGCGACTGGAACTAGGGCCCGCTGGTTTATACGCAATTGTGAGTCAAGAAGCAGGGGCATTTTAATCGATATTAGAACGAGAATGAGAGGTGTAGTGTGAACGCACAAGGAAACAATTGATGGGAGGGGGAGGGAAGGAGAAGGAGTGTATGTATTTTCAGCACGAAATGAAACAAGTGCGATCATACCAGCACTAATGCAACGGATTCTATCAGAACTCCTTAGGTAAGGGTGCTTGGGCGAGAGTAGTACTAGCATCGGTTACCTCCTGCGAAGTCCTTATATTTCACCCATTTTCTTGTGAAGTCCTCGTGTTGTACCCATATTTTTGCAGATGATTCTTTCGACGTTTCGCGCAACTTGAATTATGTTCCTCAGGTTTATTCGCAAATGTGAATCACGGCGCTGTAGAATTTTACTTGATATTAGAACGAGAACGGGAGGTGCAGTGCGCACGCACAAGGAAACAAATGACGGGAGGGGGAATAAAGGGGAATGAGTTTATGTATTTGCAGCGTAAAATTAAACAGGTGCGATCATACCAGCACTAATGCACCGGATCCCGTCAGAACTCCGCAGTTAAGTGTGCTTGGGCGAGAGTAGTACTCGGATGGGTGACCTCTTGGGAAGTCCTCGTGTCGCACCAATTTTTTTTCAGACGGGTCGTTCGACGTTACGCGTGACTGGAACTAGGGTCCGCTGGTTTATACGCAAATGTGAGTCAAGAAGCAGGGGCATTTTAATCGATATTAGAACGAGAAGGAGAGGTGCAGTGTGAACGCACAAGGAAACAATTGATGGGAGGGGGAGGGAAGGAGAAGGAGTGTATGTATTTTCAGCACGAAATGAAACAGATACGATCATACCAGCACTAATGCAACGGATTCTATCAGAACTCCGTAGGTAAGGGTGCTTGGGCGAGAGTAGTACTAGCATGGGTTACCTCCTGCGAAGTCCTTATATTTCACCCATTTTCTTGTGAAGTCCTCGTGTTGCACATATTTTTTTGCAGATGATTCTTTTGACGTTACGCGCAACTTGAATTATGGTCCTCAGGTTTATTCACAAATGTGAGTCACGACGCAGTGGAATTTTACTTGATATTAGAACAAGAACGGGAGGTGCAGTGCGCACGCACAAGGAAACAAATGACGGGAGGGGGAAGAAAGGGGAATGAGTGTATGTATTTGCAGTGCGAAATTAAACAGGTGCGATCATACCAGCACAAATGAACTGGATCCCATCAGAACTCCGCAGTTAAGTGTGCTTTGACGAAAGTAGCACAATGATGGGTTACCTCGTGGGAAGTTCTCGTGTTGCACCCATTTTCTTTTTTTCAGATGTGCCGTTCGACGTTACGCGCGACTTTAATTATGGTCCACAGATTTATTTGCAAATGTGAGTCACGGTGCCGTGGCATTTTACTTGATATTTGAGCGCGAACGAGAGGTGCAGTGCGCACGCACAAGGAAACAAATGACGGGAGGGGGAATAAAGGAGAAGGAGTTTATGTATTTGCAGCGCAAAATTAAACAGGTTCGATCATACCAGCATTAATGCACCGGATCCCATCAGAACTCCACAGCTAAGTGTGCTTGGGCGAGAGTAGTACTCGGATGGGTGACCTCCTGGGAAGTCCTCGTGTCGCACTAATTTTTTTTTCAGACAGGTCGTTCGACGTTACGCGCGACTAGAACTTGGGTCCACTGGATTCTACGCAAATGTGAGTCAAGAAGCAGGGGCATTTTAATCGATATTAGAACGAGAAGGAGAGATGCAGGGTGCACGCACAAGGAAACAAATGACGGGAGGGGGGATGGAGGGAGAAAAAGTGTATGTATTTGTAGTGCAGAATGAAACATGAGCAATCATACCAGCACCAATGCAACGGATTCTATCAGAACTCCGCAAGTTAAGGGTGCTTGAGCGAGAGTAGCACTAGGATGGGTGACCTCATGCGAAGTCCTTATATTTCACCCATTTTCTTAGGAAGTCCTCGTGTTCCACCCATTTTTTTGCAGATGATTCTTTCGACGATACGCGCAACTTGAATTATGGTCCTCAGGTTTATTCGCAAATGTGAGTCACGGCACCGTAGCATTTTACTTTATATTAGAAGGAGCACAGGAGGTGCAGTGCGCACGCACAAGGAAACAAATGACGGGAGGGGGAAGAAAGGAAAAGGAGTTTATTTATTAGCAGCGCGAAATTAAACAGGTGCGATCATACCAGCACTAATGCACCGGATCCCGTCAGAGCTCCGCAGTTAAATGTGCTTTGGTGAGAGTAGTACTCGGATTGGTGACCTCCTGGGAAGTCCTCGTGTCGCACCAATTTTTTTTCAGGCGGGTCGTTCGACGTTATGTACGACTGGAACTAGGGTCCGCTGGTTTATACGCAAATGTGAGTCAAGAAGCAGGGGCATTTTAATCGATATTAGAACGAGAAGGAGAGATGCAGTGTGAACGCACAAGGAAACAATTGATGGGAGGGGGAAGGAAGGAGAAGGAGTTTATGTATTTTAAGCAAGAATGAAACAGGTGCGATCATACCAGCACTAATGCAACGGATTCTATCAGAACTCCGTAGGTAAGGGTGCTTGGGCGAGAGTAGTACTAGCATGGGTTACCTCCTGCGAAGTCCTTATATTTCACCCATTTTCTTGTGAAGTCCTCGTGTTGCATCCATTTTTTTGTAGATGATTCTTTCGACATTACGCGCGACTTGAATTATGGTCCTCAGGTTTATTCGCAAATGCGAGTCATGGCGCCGTGGCACTTTACTTGATATTAGAACGAGAACGGGAGGTGCAGTGCGCACGCACAAGGAAACAAATGACGGGAGGGGAAGAAAGGGGAATGAGTGTATGTATTTGCAGCGCGAAATTAAACAGGTGCGATTATACCAGCACAAATGCACCGGATCCCATCAGAACTCCGCAGTTAAGTGTGCTTTGGCGAAAGTAGTACAATGATGGGTTACCTCGTGGGAAGTTCTCGTGTTGTACCCATTTTTTTTTTTTCAGATGTGCCGTTCGACGTTACGCGCGACTTTAATTATGGTCCGCAGATTTATTCGCAAATGTGAGTCACGGTGTCGTGGCAATTTACTTGATATTTGAACGAGAACGAGAGGTGCAGTGGGCACGCACAATGAAACAAATGACGGGAGGGGGAAGAAAGGAGAAGGAGTTTATGTAATTGCTGCGCAAAATTAAACAGGTGCGATCATACCAGCACTAATGCACCGGATCCCATCAGAACTCTGCAGTTAAGTGTGCTTGGGCGAGAGTAGTACTTGGATGGGTGACCTCTTGGGAAGTCCTCGTGTCGCACTAATTTTTTTTTCAGACGGGTCGTTCGACGTTACGCGCGACTGGAAGTAGGGTCCACTGGTTTATACGCAAATGTGAGTCAATAAGCAAGGGCATTTTAATCGATATTAGAACGAGAATGAGAGGTGAAGTGTTAACGCACAAGGAAACAAATGATGGGAGGGGGAAGAAAGGAGAAGGAGTGTATATATTTGCAGCGCAAAATTAAACAGGTGCGATTATACCAGCACTAAAGCCCCAGATCCCATTAGAACTCCGCAGTTAAGTGTGCTTGGGCGAGAGTAGTACTCGGATGGGTGACCACTTGGGAAGCCCTCGTGTTGCACCTATTTTTTTTCGGATGGGTTGTTCGACGTTAGCCGCGAATGGAATTATAAACCGATGGTTCATTTACAAAGGTGAGTCACGGTGCCGGGGCATATTACTTGATATTAGAACGAGAAAGAGAGATGCAGAGTGCACGCACAAGGAAACAAATGACGGGAGGGGGGATGGGAGGAGAAAGAATGTATGTATTTGCAGTGCAGAATGAAACATGAGGGATCATACCAGCACTAATGCAACGGATTCTATCAGAACTCCGCAGTTAAGGGTGCTTGGGCGAGAAAAGTACTCGGATGGGTGACCTCCTGCGAAGTCCTTATATTTCACCCATTTTCTTGGGAGGTACTCGTGTTGCACCCATCTTTTTGCAGATGATTCTTTGGACGTTACGCGCGACTTGATTTATGGTCCGCAGGTTTAGTCGCAAATGTGAGTCACGGCGCCGTGGCATTTTACTTGATATTAGAACGAGTACGGGAGGTGCAGTGCGCACGCACAAGGAAACAAATGACGGGAGGATGAAGAAAAGGGAAGGAGCGTATGTATTTAAAGCGCAAAATTAAACAAGTGGCATCATACCAACACTAATGCACTGGATCCCATCAGAACTCTTCAGTAAAGCGTGCTTGGGCGAGACTAGTACTCGGATGGGTGACCTCATGGGAAGTCCTCGTGTCGCACCAATTTTTTTTCAGACGGGTCGTTCGACGTTACGCGCGACTGGAACTATGCTCCGCTAGTTTATACGCAAATGTGAGTCAAGAATCAGGGGCATTTTAATCGATATTAGAACGAGAAGGAGAGGTGCAGTGTGAACGCACAAGGAAACAAATGATGGGAGGAAGCGAGGGAAGAAGGAGTGTATGTATTTTCAGCACGAAATTAAACAGGTGCGGTCACACCAGCACGAATGCACCGGATCCCATCAGAACTCCGCAGTTAAGTGTGCTTTGGCGAAAGTAGTACAATGATGGGTTACCTCTTGGAAAGTTCTCGTGTTGCACCCATTTTCTTTTTTTCAGATGTGCCGTTCGACGTTACGCGCGACTTTAATTATGGTCTGCAGATTTATTTGCAAATGTGAGTGACGGCGTCGTGGCATTTTACTTGATATTTGAACGAATACGAGAGGTGCAGTGCGCACGCACAAGGAAACAAATGACGGGAGGGGGAAGAAAGGAGAAGGAGTTTATGTATTTGCAGCGCGGAATTGAAGGGGTGCGATAATACCAGCACTAATGCGCCGGATCCCATCAGAACTCCGCAGTTAAGTGTGCTTGGGCGAGAGTAGTACTCGGATGGGTGACCTCTTGGGAAGTCCTCGTGTCGCACCAATTTTTTTTCAGACGGGTCGTTCGACTTTACGCGCGACTGGAACAAGGGTCCGCTGGTTTATACGCAAATGTGAGTCAAGAAGTAGGGGCATTTTAATCGATATTAGAACGAGAAGGAGAGGTGCAGTGTGAACGCACAAGGAAACAATTGATGGGAGGGGGAGGGAAGGAGAAGGAGTGTATGTATTTTCAGCACGAAATGAAACAGGTGCGATAATACCAGCACCAATGCAACGGATTCTATCAGAACTCCGTAGGTAAGGGTGCTTGGGCGAGAGTAGTACTAGCATGGGTTACCTCCTGCGAAGTCCTTATATTTCACCCATTTTCTTATGAAGTCCTCGTGTTGCACCCATTTTTTTGCAGATGATTCTTTCAATGTTACGCGCGACTTGAATTATGGTCCTTAGGTTTATTCGCAAATGTGAGTCACGGCGCTGTAGCATTTTACTTGATATTAGAACGAGAACGGGAGGTGCAGTGCGCACGCACAAGGAAACAAATGACGGGTGGGGGAAGAAAAGGGAATGAGTTTATGTATTTGCAGCGCGAAATTGAACAGGTGCGATTATACCAGCACTAATGCACTGGATTCCATCAGAACTCCGCATTGAAGTGTGCTTGGGCGAGATTAGTACTCGGATGGGTGACCTCCTGGGAAGTCCTCGTGTCGCACCAATTTTTTTTTCAGACGGGTCGTTCGATGTTACGCGCATTTGGAACTAGAGTCCGCTAGTTTATACGCAAATGTGAGTCAAGAAGCAGGGGCATTTTAATCGATATTAGAACGAGAATGAGAGGTGAAGAGTGAACGCACAAGGAAACAAATGACGGGAGGGGGAAGAAAGGAGAAGGAGTGTATGTATTTGCAGCACGAAATTAAACAGGTGCGATAATGCCAGCACTAAAGCCTCGGATCCCATCAGAACTCCGCAGTTAGGTGTGCTTGGGCGAGAGTAGTACTCGGATGGGTGACCACTTGGGAAGCCCTCGTGTTGCACCTATTTTTTTTCGGATGGGTTGTTCGACGTTACGCGCGAATGGAATTGTAAACCGCTGGTTCATTTGCAAAGGTGAGTCACGGTGCCGGGGCATATTACTTGATATTAGAACGAGAAAGAGAGATGTAGAGTGCACCCACAAGGAAACAAATGATGGGAGAGGGGACGGGAGGAGAAAGAGTGTATGTATTTGCAGTGCAGAATGAAACATGAGGGATCATACCAACACTAATGCAACGGATTCTATCAGAACTCCGCAGTTAAGGGTGCTTGGGCGAGAAAAGTACTCGGATGGGTGACCTCCTGCGAAGTCCTTATATTTCACCCATTTTCTTGGGAGGTCCTCGTGTTGCACCCATCTTTTTGTAGATGATTCTTTCGACGTTACGCGCGACTTGATTTATGGTCCGCAGGTTTATTCGCAAATGTGAGTCACGGCGCCGTGGCATTTTACTTGATATTAGAACGAGTACGGGAGGTGCAGTGCGCACGCACAAGGAAACAAATGACGGGAGGAGGAAGAAAAGAGAAGGAGTGTATGTATTTGAAGCACAAAATTAAACAAGTGGCATTATACAAGCACTAATGCACTGGATCCCATCAGAACTCTGCAGTTAAGTGTGCTTGGGCGAGAGTAGTACTCGGATGGGTGACCTCTTGGGAAGTCCTTGTATCGCAACAATTTTTTTTCAGATGAGTTGTCCGACGTTACGCGCGACTAGAACTATGGTTCGCTGGGTTATACGCAAATGTGAGTCAAAAATCAGGGGAATTTTAATCGATATTAGAACGAGAAGGAGAGGTGCAGTGTGAACGCACAAGGAAACAAATGATGGGACGGGGGGAGGGAAGAAGGAGTGTATGTATTTTTAGCACGAAATTAAACAGGTGCGGTCACACCAGCACAAATGTACCGGATCCCATCAGAATTCCGCAGTTAAGTGTGCTTTAGCGAAAGTAGTACAATGATGGGTTACCTCCTGGGAAGTTCTCGTGTTGCACCTATTTTCTTTTTTTCAGATGTGTCGTTCGACGTTGCGCGCGACTTTAATTATGGTCCGTAAATTTATTCGCAAATGTGAGTTACGGTGCCGTGGCATTTTACTTGATATTTGAACGAGAACGTGAGGTGCAGTGCGCACGCACAAGGAAACAAATGACGGGAGGGGGAAGAAAGGAGAAGGAGTTTATGTATATGCAGCGCAAAATTAAATAGGTGTGATCATACCAGCACTAATGCACCAAAACCCATTAGAACTCCGTAGTTAAGTGTGCTTGGGCGAGAGTAGTACTCGGATGGGTGACCTTCTGGGAAGTCTTCGTGTCGCATTAATTTTTTTTTTCAGACGAGTCGTTCGACGTTATGTGCGACTGCAACTAGGGTCCACTAGTTTATACGCAAATGTGAGTCAAGAAGCAGGGGCATTTTAATCGATATTCGAACGAGAAAGAGAGATGCAGAGTGCACACACAAGGAAACAAATGACGGGAGGGGGAGGGAAGGAGAAAGAGTGTGTGTATTTTCAGCACGAAATGAAACAGGTGCGATCATACCAGCACTAACGCATCGGATTCTATCAGAACTCCGTAGGTAAGGTGCTTGGGCGAGAGTAGTACTAGCATGGGTTACCTCCTGCGAAGTCCTTATATTTCACCCATTTTCTTGTGAAGTCCTCGTGTTGCACCCATTTTTTAACAGATGATTCTTTCGACGTTACGCGCGACTTGAATTATGGTCCTCATGTCGCATTAATTTTTTTTTTCAGACGGGTCGTTCGACGTTATGTGCGACTGCAACTAGGGTCCATTGGTTTATACGCAAATGTGAGTCAAGAAGCAGGGGCATTTTAATCTATATTAGAACGAGAAGGAGAGGTGTAGTGTGAATGCACAAGGAAACAATTGATGGGAGGGGGAGGGAAGGAGAAGGAGTGTATGTATTTTCAGCACGAAATGAAACAGGTGCGATCATACCAACACTAATGCAACGGATTCTATCAGAACTCCGTAGGTAAGGGTGCTTGGGCGAGAGTAGTACTAGCATGGGTTACCTCCTGCGAAGTCCAAATATTTCACCCATTTTTTTGTGAAGTCCTCGTGTTGCACCCATTTTTTTACAGATGATTCTTTCGACATTACGCGCGACTTGAATTATGGTCCTCAGGTTTATTCGCAAATGTGAGTCACGGCGCCGTGGCATTTTACTTGATATTTGAACAAGAACGTGAGGTGCATTGCGCACGTACAAGGAAACAAATGACGGGAGGGGGAAGAAAGGAGAAGGAGTTTATGTATTTGTAGCGCGAGATTAAACAGGTCCGATCATACCAGCACTAATGCACTGGATCCCATTAGAACTCCGCAGTTAAGTGTGCTTGGGAGAGACTAGTACTCGGATGGGTGACCTCCTGAGAAGTCCTCGTGTCGCACTAATTTTTTTTTTCAGACGGGTCGTTCGACGTTACGCACGACTGGAACTAGGGTCCACTGGTTTATACGCAAATGTGAGTCAATAAGTAGGGGCATTTTAATCGATATTAGAACGAGAAGGAGAGATGCAGAGTGCACGCACAAGAAAACAAATGACGGGAGGGGGGATGGAGGGAGAAAAAGTGAATGTATTTGCAGCGCAGAATGAAACATGAGCAATCATACCAGTTCCAATGCAACGGATTCTATCAGAACTCCGCAAGTTAAGGGTGCTTGGGCGAGAGTAGCACTAGGATGGGTGACCTCCTGCGAAGTCCTTATATTATACCCATTTTCTTAGGAAGTCCTCGTGTTGCACCCATTTTTTTGCAGATGATTCTTTCGACGATACGCGCGAGTTAAATTATGGTCCTCAGGTTTATTCGCAAATGTGAGTCACGGCGCTGTAGCATTTTACTTGATATTAGAACGAGAACGGGAGCTACAGTGCGCACGCACAAGGAAACAAATGACGGGAGGGGGACGAAAGGGGAATGAGTTTATCTATTTGCAGCGCGAAATTAAACAGATGAAATCATTCCAGCACTAATGCACCGGATCCCATCAGAACTCCGCAGTTAAGTGTGCTTGGGCGAGAGTTGTACTCGGATGGGTGACCTCTTGGGAAGTCCTCGTGTCGCACCAATTTTTTTTCAGACAGGTCGTTCGACGTTACGCGCGACTGGAACTAGGGTCCGCTGGTTTATGCGCAAATGTGAGTCTAGAAGCAGGGGCATTTTAATCTATATTAGAACGAGAACGAGAGGTGCAGTGCACACGCACAAGGAAACAAATGACAGGAGGGGGAAGAAAAGAGAAGGAGTGTATGTATTTACAGCGCGAACTTAAACAGGTGCGATCATACCAGCACTAAAGCTCCGGATCCCATCAGAACTCCGCAGTTAAGTGTGCTTGGGCGAGAGTAGTACTCGGATGTGTGACCACCAGGGAAGCTCTCGTGTTGCATCTATCTTTTTTCGGATGGGTTGATCGACGTTACGCGCGAATAGAATTATAAACCGCTAGTTCATTTGCAAACGTGAGTCACGGTGCCAGGACATATTACTAGATATTAGAACGAGAAAGAGAGATGCAGAGTGCACGCACAAGGAAACAAATGACGGGAGGAGGGATGGGAGGAGAAAGAGTGTATGTATTTGCAGTGCAGAATGAAACATGAGGGATCATACTAGCACTAATGCAACGGATTCTATCAGAACTCCGCAGTTAAGGGTGCTTGGGCGAGAAAAGTACTCGGATGGGTGACCTCCTGCGAAGTCCTTATATTTCACCCATTTTCTTGGGCGGTCCTCGTGTTGCACCCATCTTTTTGCAGATGATTCTTTCGATGTTACGTGCGACTTGATTTATGGTCCGCAGGTTTATTCGCAAATGTGAGTCACGGCGCAGTAGCATTTTACTTGATATTAGAACGAGTACGGAGGTGCAGTGCGCACGCACAAGGAAACAAATGACGGGAGGTGGAATAAAAGAGAAGGAGTGTATGTATTTGAAGCGCAAAATTAAACAAGTGGCATCATACCAGCACTAATGCACTGGATCCCATCAGAACTCTGCAGTTAAGTGTGCTTGGGCGAGAGTAGTACTCGGATGGGTGACCTCTTGGGAAGTTCTCGTATCGCAACAATTTTTTTGCAAATGGGTCGTTCGACGTTACACGCGACTGGAACTATGGTCCGCTGGTATATACGCAAATGTGAGTCAAGAATTAGGGGCATTTTAATCGATATTAGAATGAGAAGGAGAGGTGCAGTGTGAACGCACAAGGAAACAAATGATGGGAGGGGGGAGGGAAGAAGGAGTGTATGTATTTTCAGCACAAAATTAAACAGGTGCGGACACACCAGCACAAATGCACCGCATCCCATCAGAACTCCGCAGTTTAGTGTGCTTTGGCGAAAGTAGTACAATGATGGCTTACCTCATGGGAAGTTCTCGTGTTGCACCCATTTTCTTTTTTTCAGATGTGTCGTTCGACGTTATGCGGGACTTTAATTATGGTCCACAGATTAATTCGCAAATGTGAGTCACGGCGCCGTGGCATTTTACTTTATATTTGAACGAGAACGAGAGGTGCAGTGCGCACGCACAAGGAAACAAATGACGGGAAGGGGAAGAAAGGATAAGGAGTTTATGTATTTGAAGCACAAAATTAAACAGGTGCGATCATACCAACACTATTGCACCGGATCCCATCAGAACTCCGCAGTTAAGTGTGCTTGGGCGAGAGTAGTACTCGGATTGGAGACCTCCTAGGAAGTCCTCGTGTCGCACTAATTTTTTTTTCAGACGGGTCGTTCGACGTTACGCGCGACTTTAATTATGGTCCGCAGATTCATTCGCAAATGTGAGTCACGACGCCGTGGCATTTTACTTGATATTTGAACGAGAACGAGAGGTGCAGTGCGCACGCACAAGGAAACAAATGACGGGAGGGGGAAGAAAAGAGAAGGAGTGTATGTATTTGCAGCGCGAAATTAAACAGGTGTGATCCTACCAGCACTAAAGCTCCGGATCCCATCAGAACTCCGCAGTTAAGTGTGCTTGGGCGAGAGTAGTACTCGGATGTGTGACCACCTGGGAAGCTCTCGTGTTGCTCCTATTTTTTTTCGGATGGGTTGTTCGACGTTACGCGCGAATGGAATTATAAAACGCTGGTTCATTTGCAAAGGTGAGTCACGGTGCCGGGGCATATTACTTGATATTAGAACGAGAAAGAGAGATGCAGAGTGCACGCACAAGGAAACAAATGACGGGAGGGGGGATGGAAGGAGAAAGAGTTTATGTATTTGCAACGCAAAATTAAACGGGTGCGATCATACCAGCACTAATGCACCGGATCCCATCAGAACTCTGCAGTTAATTGTGTTTGTGCGAGAGTAGTACTCGGATGGGTGACCTCCTGGGAAGTCCTCGTGTCGCACTAATTTTTTTTTCAGACGGGTCGTTCGACGTTAAGCGCGACTGGAACAAGGGTCCACTGGTTTATACGCAAATGTGAGTCAAGAAGCAGGGGCATTTTAATCGATATTAGAACGAGAAGGGGAGATGCAGAGTGCACGCACAAGTAAACAAATGACGGGAGGGGGGATGGAGGGAGAAAAAGTGTATGTATTTGCAGCGTATAATGAAACATGAGCAATCATACCAGCACCAATGCAACGGATTCTATCAGAACTCCGCAAGTTAAGGGTGCTTGGGCGAGAGTAGCACTAGGATGGGTGACCTCATGCGAAGTCCTTATATTTCACCCTTTTTCTTAGGAAGTCCTCGTGTTGCACCCATTTTTTTGCAGATGATTCTTTCGACGATACGCGCGACTTGAATTATGGTCCTCAGGTTTATTCGCAAATGTGAGTCACGGCACCGTAGCATTTTACTTGATATTAGAACGAGCACGGGAGGTGCAGTGCGCACGCACAAGGAAACAAATGACGGGAAGGGGAAGAAAGGAGAAGGAGTTTATGTATTTGCAGCGCAAAATTAAACTAGTGCGATCATACTAGCACTAATGCACCGGATCCCACCAGAACTTCGCAGTTAAGTGTGCTCGGGCGAGAGTAGTACTCGGATGGGTGACCTCTTGGGAAGTCCTCGTGTCGCACCAATTTTTTTTCAGACGGGTCGTTCGACGTTATGCGCGACTGGAACTGGGGTCCGGTCGTTTATACGCAATTGTGAGTCAAGAAGCAAGGGCATTTTAATCGATATTAGAACGAGAAGGAGAGGTGCTGTGTGAACGCACAAGGAAACAATTGATGGGAGGGGGAGGGAAGGAGAAGGAGTGTATGTATTTTCAGCACGAAATGAAACAGGTGCGATCATACCAGCACTAATGCAACGGATTCTAACAGAACTCCGTAGGTTAGGGTGCTTGGGCGAGACTAGTACTAGCATGGGTTACCACCTGCGAAGTCCTTATATTTCACCCATTTTCTTGTGAAGTCCTCGTGTTGCACCCATTTTTTTGCAGATGATTCTTTCGACGTTACGCGCGAATGGAATTATAAACCGCTGGTTCATTTGCAAAGCTGAGTCACGGTGCCGGAGCATATTACTTGATATTAGAACGAGAAAGAGAGATGCAGAGTGCACGCACAAGGAAACAAATGACGGGAGGGTGGATGGGAGGAGAAAGAGTGTATGTATTTGCAGTGCAGAATGAAACATGAGGGATCATACCAGCACTAATGCAACGGATTCTATCAGAACTCCGCAGTTAAGGGTGCTTGGGCGAGAAAAGTACTCGGATGGGTGACCTCATGCGAAGTCCTTATATTTAACCTATTTTCTTGGGAGGTCCTCGTGTTGCACCCATCTTTTTGCAGATGATTCTTTCGACGTTACGTGCGACTTGATTTATGGTCCGCAGGTTTATTCGAAAATGTGAGTCACGGCGCCATGGCATTTTACTTGATATTAGAACGAGTACGGGAGGTGCAGTGCGCACGCACAAGGAAACAAATGACGGGAGGGGAAAGAAAGGAGAAGGAGTTTATGTATTTGCAGCGCGGAATTAAACGGGTGCGATCATACCAGCACTAATGCGCCGGATCCCATCAGAACTCCGCAGTTAAGTGTGCTTGGGCGAGAGTAGTACTCGGATTAGTGACCTCCCAGGAAGTCCTCGTGTCGCACCAATTTTTTTTCAGACGGGTCGTTCGACGTTACGCGCGTCTAGAACTAGGGTCCGCTGGTTTATACGCAAATGTGAGTCAAGAAGTAGGGGCATTTTAATCGAGATTAGAACGAGAGGGAGAGATGGAGTGTGAACGCACAAGGAAACAAATGACGGAGGGGGAAGAAAGGAGAAGGAGTGTATGTGTTTGCAGCGCAAAATTAAACAGGTGCGATCATACCAGCACTAAAGCCCCGGATCCCATCAGAACTCCGCAGTTAGGTGTGCTTGGGCGAGAGTAGTAATCGGATGGGTGACCACTTGGGAAGCCCTCGTGTTGCACCTTTTTTTTCTCGGATGGGTTGTTCGATGTTACGCGCGAATGGAATTATAAACCGCTGGTTCATTTGCAAAGGTGAGTCACGGTGCCGGGGCATATTACTTGATATTAGAATGAGAAAGAGAGATGTAGAGTGCACGCACAAGGAAACAAATAACGGGAGGGGGGATAGGAGGAGAAAGAGTGTATGTATTTGCAGTGCAGAATGAAACATGAGGGATCATACCAGCACTAATGCAACGGATTCTATCAGAACTCCGCAGTTAAGGTTACTTGGGCGAGAAAAGTACTCGGATGGGTGACTTCCTGCGAATTCCTTATATTTCACCCATTTTCTTGGGGTCCTCGTGTTGCACCCATCTTTTTGCAGATGATTCTTTCGACGTTATGCGCGACTTGATTTATGGTCCGCATGTTTATTCGCAAATGTGAGTCACGGCGTCGTGGCATTTTACTTGATATTAAAACGAGTACGGGAGGTGCAGTGCGCACTCACAAGTAAACAAATTACGGGAGGACGAAGAAAAGGGAAGGAGTGTATGTATTTGAAGCGCAAAATTAAACAAGTGGCATCATACCAGCACTAATGCACTGGATCCCATCAGAACTCTGCAGTTAAGCGTGCTTGGGCGAGATTAGTACTCGGATGGTTCATCAGAATTCTTTTGACGTTACGCGCGACTTGATTTATGGTCCGCAGGTTTATTCGCAAATGTGAGTCACAGCGTCGTGGTATTTTACTTGATATTAGAACGAGTACGGGAGGTGCAGAGTGCACACACAAGGAAACAAATGACGGGAGGGGGGATGGAGGGAGAAAAAGTGTATGTATTTGCAGCGCAGAATGAAACATGAGCAATCATACCAGCACCAATGCAACGGATTCATTCAGAACTCCGCAAGTTAAGGGTGCTTGGACGAGAGTAGCACTAGGATGGGTGACCTCCTGCGAAGTCTTTATATTTCACCCATTTTCTTAGGAAGTCCTCGTGTTGCACCCATTTTTTTGCAGATGATTCTTTCGACGATACACGCGACTTGAATTATGGTCCTCAGGTTTATTCGCAAATGTGAGTCACAACACCGTAGCATTTTACTTGATATTAGAACGAGCACGGGCGGTGCAGTGCGCACCCACAAGGAAAGAAATGACGGGAGGGGGAAGAAAGGAGAATGAGTTTATGAATTTGCAGCGCGAAATTAAATAGGTGCGATCATACCAGCACTACTGCACTGGATCCCATCAGAACTCTGCAGTTAAGTGTGCTTGGGCGAGAGTAGTACTCGGATGGGTGACCTCCTGGAAAGTCCTCGTGTCGCACTAATTTTTTTTCAGACAGATCGTTCGACGTTACGAGAGTCTGGAACTAGGGTCCGCTGGTTTATACGCAAATGTGAGTCAAGAAGCAGGGGCATTTTAATCGATATTAGAACGAGAAGTAGAGATGAAGTGTGAACGCACAAGGAAACAAATGACGGAGGGGGAAGAAAGGAGAAGGAGTGTATGTATTTGCAGCGCAGAATTAAACAGGTGCGATCATACCAGCACTAAAGCCTCGGATCCCATCAGAACTCCGCAGTTAGGTGTTCTTGGGCGAGAGTAGTACTCGGATGGGTGACCACTTGGCAAGTCCTCGTGTTGCACCTTTTCTTTCTCTGATGGGTTGTTCGACGTTACGCGCGATTGGAATTATAAATCGCTGGTTCATTTGCAAAGTTGAGTCACGGTGCCGGGGCATATTACTTGATATTAGAACGAGAAAGAGAGGTGCAGAGTGCATGCACAAGGAATCAAATGACGGGTTAGGGGATGGGAGGAGAAAGAGTGTATGTATTTGCAGTGCAGAATGAAACATGAGGGATCATACCAGCACTACTGCAACGGATTCTATCAAAACTCCGCAGTTAAGGGTGCTTGGGCGAGAAAAGTACTCGGATGGGTGACCTCCTACGAATTCCTTATATTTCACCCATTTTCTTGGGAGGTCCTCGTGTTGCACCCATCTTTTTGCAGATGATTCTTTTGACGTTACGCGCGACTTGATTTATGGTCCGCAGGTTTATTCGCAAATGTGAGTCACGGCGCCGTGGCATTTTACTTTATATTAGAACGAGTACGGGAGGTGCAGTGCGCACGCACAAGGAAACAAATAACGGGAGGAGGAAGAAAAGAGAAGGAGTGTATGTATTTGAAGCGCAAAATTAAACAAGTGGCATCATACCAGCACTAATGTACTGATCCCATCAGAACTCAGCAGTTAAGGGTGCTTTGGCGAAAGTAGTACAATGATGGGTTACCTCCTGGGAAGTTCTCGTGTTGCACCCATTTTTTTTTTCAGATGTGCCGGTCGACGTTACGCGCGACTTTAATTATGGTCCGCAGATTTATTCGCAAATGTGAGTCACGGCGCCGTGGCATTTTACTTGATATTTGAACAAGAACGAGAGGTGCAGTGCGCACGCACAAGGAAACAAATGACGGGAGGGGAAAGAAAGGAGATGGAGTTTATGTATTTGCAGCGCGAAATTAAACTGGTGCGATCATGCCAGCACTAATGCAACGGATTCTATCAGAACTACGTATGTAAGGGTGCTTGGGCGAGAGTAGTACTAGCATGGGTTATCTCCTGCGAAGTCCTTATATTTCACCCATCTTCTTGTGAAGTCCTCGTGTTGCACTCATTTTTTTGCAGATGATTCTTTCGACGTTACGTGCGACTTGAATTATGGTCCTCAAGTTTATTCGCAAATGTGAGTCACGGCGCTGTAGCTATTTACTTGATATTAGAACGAGAACGGGAGGTGCAGTGCGTACGCACAAGGAAACAAATGACGGGAGGGGGAAGAAAGGGGAATGAATTTATGTATTTGCAGCGCAAAATTAAGCAGCACCGATCATACCAGCACTAATGCACCGGATCCCATCAGAACTCCGCAGTGAAGTGTGCTTGGGCGACATTAGTACTCGGATGGGTGACCTCCTGGGAAGTCCTCATGTCGCACCAATTTTTTTTCAGACGGGTCGTTCGACGTTACGCGCGTCTGGAACTAGGGTCCGCTGGTTTATACGCAAATATGAGTCAAGAAGTAGGGGCTTTTTAATCGATATTAGAACGAGAATGAGAGGTGAAGTGTGAACGCACAAGGAAACAAATGACGGGAGGGGAAAGAAATGAGAAGGAGTATATGTATTTGCAGCACGAAATTAAACAGGTGCGATCATACCAGCACTAAAGCTCCGGATCCCATCAGAACCCCGCAGTTAAGTGTGCTTGGGCGAGAGTAGAACTCGGATGGGTCACCACCTGGGAAGCCCTCATGTTGCACCTATTTTTTTTTCGGATGGGTTGTTCGACGTTACGCGCGAATGGAATTATAAACCGCAAGTTCATTTGCAAAGGTGAGTCACGGTGCCGGGGCATATTACTTGATATTAGAAAGAGAAAGAGAGATGCAGAGTGCACGCACAAGGAAACAAATGACGGGAGGGGGGTTGGAAGGAGAAAGAGTGTATGTATTTGCAGTGCAGAATGAAACATGAGGGATCATACCAGCACAAATGCAACGGATTCTATCAGAACTCCGCAGTTAAGGGTGCTTGGGCGAGAAAAGTACTCGAATGGGTGACCTCATGCGAAGTCCTTATATTTCACCCATTTTCTTAGGAAGTCCTTGTGTTGCACCCATTTTTTTACAGATGATTCTTTCGACGATACGCGCGACTTGAATTATGGTCCTCAGGTTTATTCGCAAATGTGAGTTACGGCACCGTAGCATTTTACTTTATATTAGAAGGAGCACGGGAGGTGCAGTGCGCACGCACAAGGAAAAAAATGACGGGAGGGGGAAGAAAGGGGAATGAGTTTATGTATTTGCAGCGCAAAATTAAACAGGTGCGATCATACCAGCACAAATGCACCGGATCCCATCAGAACTCCGCAGTTAAGTGTGCTTTGGTGAAAGTAGTACAATGATGGGTTACCTCGTGGGAAGTTCTCGTGTTGCACCCATTTTCTTTTTTTCAGATGTGCCGTTCGACGTTACGCGCGACTTTAATTATGGTCCGCAGATTTATTCGCAAATGTGAGTCACGACGCCGCGGCGTTGTACTTGATATTTGAACGAGAACGAGAGGTGCAGTGCGCACGCACTTGGAAACAAATGACGGGAGGGGGAAGAAAGGAGAAGGAATTTATGTATTTGCAGCGCGAAATTAAACAGGTGCGATATACCAACACTAATGCACCGGATCCCATCAGAACTCCGCAGTTAATTGTGCTTGGGCGAGAGTAGTACTCGGATGGGTGACCTCCTGGGAAGTCCTCGTGTCGCACTAATTTTTTTTCCAGACGGGTGGTTCGACGTTACGCGCGACTGGAACTAGGTTCCGCTGGTTTATACGCAAATGTGAGTCAAGAAGCATGGGCATTTTAATCGATATTAGAACGAGAAGGAGAGATGCAGAGTGCACGCACAAGGAAACAAATGACGGGAGGGGGGATGGAGGGAGAAAAAGTGTATGTATTTGCAGCACAGAATGAAACATGAGCAATCATACCAGCACCAATGCAACAGATTCTATCAGAACTCCACAAGTTAAGGGTGCTTAGGCGATAGTAGCACTAGGATGGGTGACCTCCTGCGAAGTCCTTATATTTCACCCATTTTTTTGCAGATAATTCTTTCGACGATACGCACGACTTGAATTATGGTCCTCAGGTTTATTCGCAAATGTGAGTCACGGCACCATAGCATTTTGCTTGATATTAGAACGAGCACGGTAGGTGCAGTGCGCACGCACAAGGAAACAAATGACGGGAGGGGGAAGAAAGGAGAAGGAGTTTATGTATTTGCAGCGCGGAATTAAACGGGTGCGATCATACCAACACTAATGCACCGGATCCCATCAGAACTCCGCAGTTAAGTGTGCTTGGGCGAGAGTAGTACTCGGATGGGTGACCTCCTGCGAAGTCCTCGTGTCGCACCAATTTTTTTTCAAACGAGTCGTTCGACGTTACGCGCGACTGGAACTAGGTTCCGCTGGTTTATACGCAAATGTGAGTCAAGAAGCAGGGGCATTTTAATCGATAATAGAACGAAAAGGAGAGGTGCAGTGTGAACGCACAAGGAAACAATTGATTGGAGGGGGAGGGAAGGAGAAGGAGTGTATGTATTTTCAGCACGAAATGAAACAGGTGCGATGACACCAACACTAATGCAACGGATTCTATCAGAACTCCGTAGGTAAGGGTGCTTGGGCGAGAGTAGTACTAGCATGGGTTACCTCCTGCGAAGTCCTTATATTTCACCCATTTTCTTGTGAAGTCCTCGTGTTGCACCCATTTTTTTGCAGATGATTCTTTCGACGTTACGCGCGACTTGAATTATGGTCCTCAGGTTTATTCGCAAATGTGAGTAACGTCGCCGTGGCATTTTACTTGATATTAGAACGATTACGGGAGGTGCAGTGCGCACGCACAAGGAAACAAATGACAGGAGGAGGAAGAAAAGAGAAGGAGTGTATATATTTGAAGCGCAAAATTAAACAAGTGGCATCATACCAGCACTAATGCACTGGATCGCATCAGAACTCTGCAGTTAAGTGTGCTTGGGCGAGAGTAGTACTCGGATGGGTGACCTCTTGGGAACTCCTTGTATCGCAAACATTTTTTTTCAGATGGGTCGTTCGACGTTACACGCGACTGGAACCATTGTCCGCTGGTTTATACGCAAATGTGAGTCAAGAATCAGGGGCATTTTAATCGATATTAGAACGAGAATGAGAGGTGCAGTGTGAACGCACAAGGAAACAAATGATGGGAGGGGGGGAGGGAAGAAGGAGTGTATGTATTTTCAGCACGAAATTAAACAGGTGCGGTCACACCAGCACAAATGCACCGGATCCCATCAGAACTCCGCAGTTAAGTGTGCTTTGGCGAAAGTAGTACAATGATGGGTTGCCTCCTGGGAAGTTCTCGTGTTGCACCCATTTTTTTTTTTTCAGATGTGCCGTTCGACGTTACGCGCGACTTTAATTATGGTCCGCATATTTATTCGTAAATGTGAGTCACGGCGCCGTGGCATTTTACTTGATATTTGAACGAGAACGAGAGGTGCAATGCGTACGCACAAGGAAACAAATGACGGGAGGGGGGATGGAGGGAGAAAAAGTGTATGTATTTGCAGCGCAGAATGAAACATGAGAAATCATACCAGCACCAATGCAACGGATTCTATAAGAACTCCGCAAGTTAAGGGTGCTTGGGCGAGAGTAGCACTAGGATGGGTGACCTCCTGCGAAATCCTTATATTTCACCAATTTTCTTAGGAAGTCCTCGTGTTGCACCCATTTTTTTGCAGATGATTCTTTCGACGATACGCGCGACTTGAATTATGGTCCTCAGGTTTATTCGCAAATGTGAGTCACGGCACCGTAGCATTTTACTTGATATTAGAACGAGCACGGGAGGTGCAGTGCACACGCACACGGAAACAAATGACGGGAGGGGGGATGGAGGGAGAAAAAGTGTATGTATTTGCAGTGCAGAGTGAAACATGAGTAATCATACCAGCACCAATGCAACGGATTCTATCAGAACTCCGCAAGTTAAGGGTTCTTGGGCGAGAGTAGCACTAGGATGGGTGACCTCCTGCGAAGTCCTTATATTTCACAAATTTTCTTAGGAAGTCCTTATGTTGCACCCATTTTTTTGCAGATGATTCTTTCGACGATACGCGCGACTTGAATTATGGTCCTCAGGTTTATTCGCAAATGTGAGTCACGGCACCGTAGCATTTTACTTTATATTAGAAGGAGCACGGGAGGTGCAGTGCGCACGCACAAGGAAAAAAATGACGGGAGGGGGAAGAAAGGGGAATGAGTTTATGTATTTGCAGCGCAAAATTAAACAGGTGCGATCATACCAGCACAAATGTACCGGATCCATTCAGAACTCCGCAGTTAAGTGTGCTTTGGTGAAAGTAGTACAATGATGAGTTACCCCGTGGGAAGTTCTCGTGTTGCACCAATTTTCTTTTTTTCAGATGTGTCGTTCAACGTTACGCACGACTTTAATTATGGTCCGCAGATTTATTCGCAAATGTGAGTCACGGCGCCGTGGCATTGTACATGATATTTGAACGAGAACGAGAGGTGCAGTGCGCACGCACAAGGAAAAAAATGACGGGAGGGGGAAGAAAGGAGAAGGAGTTTATGTATTTGCAGCGCGAAATTAAACAGGTGCGATCATAGCAGCAATAATACACCGGATCCCATCAGAACTCCGCAGTTAAATGTGCTTGGGCGAGAGTAGTACTCGGATGGGTGACCTTCTGGGAAGTCCTCGTGTCGCACTAATTTTTTTTCGAGACGGGTGGTTCGATGTTACGCGCGACTGGAACTAGGGTCCACTGGTTTATACGCAAATGTGAGTCAAGAAGCAGGGGCATTTTAATCGATATTAGAACGAGAAGAAGAGATGCAGAGTGCACGCACAAGGAAACAAATGACGGGAGGGGGGATGGAGGGAGAAAAAGTGTATGTATTTGCAGCCCAGAATGAAACATGAGCAATCATACCAGCACCAATGCAACAGATTCTATCAGAACTCCACAAGTTAAGGGTGCTTAGGCGATAGTAGCACTAGGATGGGTGACCTCCTGCGAAGTCCTTATATTTCACCCATTTTTTGCAAATAATTCTTTCGACGATACGCACGACTTGAATTATGGTCCTCAGGTTTATTCGCAAATGTGAGTCACGGCACCATAGCATTTTGCTTGATATTAGAACGAGCACGGTAGGTGCAGTGCGCACGCACAAGGAAACAAATGACGGGAGGGGGAAGAAAGGAGAAGGAGTTTATGTATTTGCAGCGCGGAATTAAACGGGTGCGATCATACCAACACTAATGCACCGGATCCCATCAGAACTCCGCAGTTAAGTGTGCTTGGGCGAGAGTAGTACTCGGATGGGTGACCTCCTGCGAAGTCCTCGTGTCGCACCAATTTTTTTTTAAACGAGTCATTCGACGTTACGCGCGACTGGAACTAGGTTCCGCTGGTTTATACGCAAATGTGAGTCAAGAAGCATGGGCATTTTAATCGATATTAGAACGAGAAGGAGAGATGCAGAGTGCACGCACAAGGAAACAAATGACGGGAGGGGGGATGGAGGGAGAAAAAGTGTATGTATTTGCAGCACAGAATGAAACGTGAGCAATCATACCAGCACCAATGCAACAGATTCTATCAGAACTCCACAAGTTAAGGGTGCTTAGGCGATAGTAGCACTAGGATGGGTGACCTCCTGCGAAGTCCTTATATTTCACCCATTTTTTGCAGATAAATCTTTCGACGATACGCACGACTTGAATTATGGTCCTCAGGTTTATTCGCAAATGTGAGTCACGGCACCATAGCATTTTGCTTGATATTAGAACGAGCACGGTAGGTGCAGTGCGCACGCACAAGGAAACAAATGACGGGAGGGGGAAGAAAGGAGAAGGAGTTTATGTATTTACAGTGCGGAATTAAACGGGTGCGATCATACCAACACTAATGCACCGGATCCCATCAGAACTCTGCAGTTAAGTGTGCTTGGGCGAGAGTAGTACTCGGATGGGTGACCTCCTGCGAAGTCCTCGTGTCGCACCAATTTTTTTTCAAACGAGTCGTTCGACGTTACGCGCGACTGGAACTAGGTTCCGCTGGTTTATACGCAAATGTGAGTCAAGAAGCAGGGGCATTTTAATCGATAATAGAACGAAAAGGAGCGGTGCAGTGTGAGCGCACAAGGAAACAATTGATGGGAGGGGGAGGGAAGGAGAAGGAGTGTATGTATTTTCAGCACGAAATGAAACAGGTGCGATGATACCAGCACTAATGCAACGGATTCTATCAGAACTCCGTAGGTAAGGGTGCTTGGGCGAGAGTAGTACTAGCATGGGTTATCTCCTGCGAAGTCCTTATATTTCACCCATTTTCTTGTGAAGTTCTCGTGTTGCACCCATTTTTTTGCAGATGATTCTTTCGACGTTACGCGCGACTTGAATTTTGGTCCTCAGGTTTATTCGCAAATGTGAGTCAGGTCGCCGTGGCATTTTACTTGATATTAGAACGAGTACGGGAGGTGCAGTGCGCACGCACAAGGAAACAAATGACAGGAGGAGGAAGAAAAGAGAAGGAGTGTATGTATTTGAAGTGCAAAATTAAACAAGTGGCATCATACCAGCACTAATGCATTGGATCCCATCAGAACTCTGCAGTTAAGTGTGCTTGGGCGAGAGTAGTACTCGGATGGATGACCTCTTGGGAAGTCCTCGTATCGCAACAATTTTTTTTCAGATGGGTCGTTCGACGTTACGCGCAACTGGAACTATGGTCCGCTGGTTTATACGCAAATGTGAGTCAAGAATCAGGGCATTTTAATCGATATTAGAACGAGAAGGAGAGGTGCAGTGTGAACGCACAAGGAAACAAATGATGGGGGGGGGGAGGGAAGAAGGAGTGTATGTATTTTCAGCACGAAATTAAACAGGTGCGGTCACACCAGCACAAATGCACTGGATCCCATCAGAACTCCGCAGTTAAGTGTGCTTTGGCGAAAGTAGTACAATGATGGGTTACCTCCTGGGAAGTTCTCGTGTTGCACCCCTTTTCTTTTTTTCAGATGTGCCGTTCGACATTACGCGCGACTTTAATTATGGTCCGCAGATTTATTCGCAAATGTGAGTCACAGCGCCGTGGTATTTTACCTGGTATTTGAACGAGAACGAGAGGTGCAGTGCGCACGCACAAGGAAACAAATGACGGGAGGGGGAAGAAAGGAGAAGGAGTTTATGTATTTGTAGCGCAAAATTAAACAAGTGCGATCATACCAGCATAAATGCATCGGATCCCATCAGAACTCCGCAGTTAAGTGTGCTTAGGCGAGTGTAGTACTCAGATGGGTGACCTCCTGGGAAGTCCTCGTGTCGCAACAATTTATTTTCAGACGGATCGTTCGACGTTACGCGCGACTGGAACTGGGGTCCGCTGGTTTATACGCAAATGTGAGTCAAGATGCAAGGGCATTTTAATCTATATTAGAACGAGAAGGAGAGGTGCAGTGTGAACGCACAAGGAAACAATTGATGGGAGGGGGAGGGAAGGAGAAGGAGTGTATGTATTTTCAGCACGAAATAAAACAGGTGCGATCATACCAACACTAATGCAACGGATTCTATCAGAACTCCGTAGGTAAGGGTGCTTGGGCGAGAGTAGTACTAGCATGGGTTACCTCCTACGAAGTCCTTATATTTCACCCATTTTCTTGTGAAGTCCTCGTGTTGCACCCACTTTTTTGCAGATGATTCTTTCGACGTTACGCGCGACTTGAATTATGGTCCTCAGGTTTATTCGCTAATGTGAGTCACGGCGTTGTAGCATTTTACTTGATATTAGAACGAGAACAGGAGGTGCAGTGCGCATGCACAAGGAAACAAATGATGGGAGGGGGAAGAAAGGGGAATGAGTTTATGTATTTGCAGCCCGAAATTAAACAGGTGCGATCATACCAGCAGTAATGCACCAGATCCCATCAGAACTCCGCAGTGAAGTGTGCTTGGGCGAGATTAGTACTCGAATGGGTGACCTCTTGGGATGTCCTCGTGTCCCACCAATTTTTTTTCAGACGGGTCGTTCGACGTTACGCACGTCTGGAACTAGGGTCCGCTGGTTTATACGCAAATATGAGTCAAGAAGCAGGGGCATTTTAATCGATATTAGAACGAGAGGGAGAGATGCAGAGTGCACGCACAAGGAAACAGATGACGGGAGGGGGGATGGAGGGAGAAAAAGTGTATGTATTTGCAGCGCAGAATGAAACATGAGCAATCATACCAGCAGTTAAGGGTGCTTGGGCGAGAGTAGCTCTAGGATGGGTGACCTCCTGCGAAGTCCTTATATTTCACCCATTTTCTTAGGAAGTCGTCGTGTTCCACCCATTTTTTTGCAGATGATTCTTTCGACGATATGCGCGACTTGAATTTTGGTCCTCAGCTTTATTCGCAAATGTGAGTCACGGCACCAAAGCATTTTACTTGATATTAGAACGAGCACGGGAGGTGCAGTGCGCACGCACAAGGAAACAAATGACGGGAGGGGGAAGAAAGGAGAAGGAATATATGTATTCGCAGCGCAAAATTAAACGGGCGCGATCATACCAGCATTAATGCACCGGATCCCATCAGAACTCCGCAGTTAAATGTGCTTGGGAGAGAGTAGTACTCGGATGGGTGACCTCCTGGGAAGTCCTCGTGTCGTACCAATTTATTTTCAGACGGGTCGTTCGACGTTACGCGCGACTGGAACTAGGGTCTGCTGGTTTATACGCAAATGTGAGTCAAGAAACAGGGGCATTTTAATCGATATTAGAACGAGAATGAGAGGTGCAGTGTGAACGCACAAGGAAACAATTGATGGGAGGGGGAGGGAAGGAGAAGGAGTGTATGTATTTTCAGCACGAAATGAAACAGGTGCGATCATACCAGCACTAACGCAACAGATTCTAACAGAACTCCGTAGGTAAGGGTGCTTGGGAGAGAGTAGTACTAGCATGGGTTACCTCCTGCGAAGTCCTTATATTTCACCTATTTTCTCGTGAAGTCCTCGTGTTGCACCCATTTTTTTGCAGATGATTCTTTCGACGTTACGCGCGACTTGAATTATGGTCCTCAAGTTTATTCGCAAAAGTGAGTCACGGCGCTGTAGCATTTTACTTGATATTAGAACGAGAACGGGAGGTGCAGTGCGCACGCACAAGGAAACAAATGACGGGAGGGGGAAGAAAGGGGAATGAGTTTATGTATTTGATGCCCGAAATTAAACAGGTGCGATCATACCAGCACTAATACACCGGATCCCATCAGAACTCTGCAGTGAAGTGTGCTTGGGCGAGATTAGTACTCGGATGGGTGACCTCTTGGGAAGTCCTCGTGTCACACCAATTTTTTTTCAGACGGGTCGTTCGACATTACGCGCGTCTGGAACTAGGGTCCGCTGGTTTATACGCAAATGTGAGTCACAGCGCTGTAGCATTTTACTTGATATTAGAACGAAAACGGGAGGTGCAGTGCGCACGCACAAGGAAACAAATGACGGGAGGGGGAAGAAAGGGGAATGAGTTTATGTATTTGCAGCGCAAAATTAAACAGGTGCGATCATACCAGCACTAATGCACCGGATCCCATTAGAACTCCGCAGTGAAGTGTGCTTGGGCGAGAGTAGTACTCGGATGTGTGACCTCTTGGGAAGTCCTCGTATCGCAACAATTTTTTTTCAGAGGGATCGTTCAACGTTACGCGCGACTGGAACTATGGTCCGCTGGTTTATACGCAAATGTGAGTCAAGAATCAGGGGCATTTTAATCGATATTAGAACGAGAATGAGAGGTGAAGTGTGAACGCACAAGGAAACAAATGACGGGAGGGGGAAGAAAGGAGAAGGAATATATGTATTTGCAGCGCAAAATTAAACGGGTGCGATCATACCAGCACTAAAGCCTCGGATCCCATCAGAACTCCGTAGTTAGGTGTGCTTGGGCGAGAGTAGTACTCGGAATGGTGACCACTTGGGAAGCCCTCGTGTTGCACCTATTTTTTTTCGGATGATTGTTCGACGTTAGGCGCGAATGGAATTATAAACCGCTGGTTCATTTGCAAAGGTGAGTCACGGTGCCGGGGCATATTACTTGATATTAGAACGAGAAAGAGAGATGCAGAGTGCACGCACAAGTGAACAAATGATGGGAGGGGGAAGAAAGGAGAACGAGTTTATGTATTTGCAGAGCGAAATTAATCAGGTGCAATCATACCAGCACTAATGCAACAGATCCCATCATAACTCCGCAGTTAAGTGTGCTTGGGTGAGAGTAGTACTAGGATGGGTGACCACTTGGGAAGTCCTCATGTTGCACCCATTTTTTTGCAGATGATTCTTTCAACGTTACGTACGACTTGAATTATGGTCCTCAGGTTTATTCGCAAATGTGAGTCACAGCGCTGTAGCATTTTACTTGATATTAGAACGAAAACGGGAGGTGCAGTGCGCACGCACAAGGAAACAAATGACGGGAGGGGGAAGAAAGGGGAGTGAGTTTATGTATTTGCAGCGCAAAATTAAACAGGTGCGATCATACCAGCACTAATGCACCGGATCCCATTAGAACTCCGCAGTGAAGTGTGCTTGGGCGAGAGTAGTACTCGGATGTGTGACCTCTTGGAAGTCCTCGTATCGCAACAATTTTTTTTAGAGGGATCGTTCAACGTTACGCGCGACTGGAACTATGGTCCGCTGGTTTATACGCAAATGTGAGTCAAGAATCAGGGGCATTTTAATCGATATTAGAACGAGAAGGAGAGGTCCAGTGTGAACGCACAAGGAAACAAATGATGGGAGGGGGGTTGGGAAGAAGGAGTGTATGTATTTTCAGCACGAAATTAAACAGGTGCGGTCACACCAGCACAAATACACCGGATCCCATCAGAACTCCGCAGTTAAGTGTGCTTTGGCGAAAGTAGTACAATGATGGGTTACCTCCTGGGATGTTCTCGTGTTGCACCCATTTTCTTTTTTTCAGATGTGCCGTTCGACGTTACGCGCGACTTTAATTATGGTCTGCAGATTTATTCGCAAATGTGAGTCACGGCACCGTGGCATTTTACTTGATATTTGAACGAGAACGTGAGGTGTAGTGCGCACGCACAAGGAAACAAATGACGGGAGGGGGAAAAAAGGAGAAGGAGTTTATGTATTTGCAGCGCGAAATTAAACAGGTGCGATCATACTAGCACTTATGCACCAGATCCCATTAGAACTCTGCAGTTAAGTGTGTTTGGGCGAGAGTAATACTAGGATGGGTGACCTCCTAGGAAGTCCTCGTGTCGCACTAATTTTTTTTTTCAGACTGGTCGTTCGACGTTATGCGCGACTGCAACTAGGGTCCACTGGTTTATACGCAAATGTGAGTCAAGAAGCAAGGGCATTTTAATCGATATTAGAACGAGAAAGAGAGATGCAGAGTGCACGCACAAGGAAACAAATGACGGGAGGGGGAAGGAAGGAGAAAGAGTGTATGTATTTTCAACACGAAATGAAACAGGTGCGATCATACCAGCACTAATGCATCGGATTCTATCAGAACTCCATAGGTAAGGGGTGCCTGGGCGAGAGTAGTACTAGCATGGGTTACCTCCTGCGAAGTCCTTATATTTCACCCATTTTCTTGTAAAGTCCTCGTGTTGCACCCATTTTTTTGTAGATGATTCTTTCGACGTTACACGCGACTTGAATTATGGTCCTCAGGTTTATTCACAAATGTGAGTCAAGAAGCAGGGGCATTTTAATCGATATTAGAACGAGAAGGAGAGGTGCAGTGTTAACGCACAAAGAAACAATTGACGGGAGGGGGGATGGAGGGAGAAAAAGTGTATGTATTTGCAGCGCAGAATGAAACATGAGCAATCATGCCAGCACCAATGCAACGGATTCTATCAGAACTCCGCAAGTTTAGGGTGCTTGGGCGAGAGTAGCTCTAGGATGAGTGACCTCCTGCGAAGTCCTTATATTTCACCCATTTTCTTAGGAAGTCCTCGTGTTGCACCCATTTTTTGCAGATGATTCTTTCGACGTTACGCGCGACTTGAATTATGGTCCTCAGGTTTATTCGCAAATGTGAGTCACGGCACCGTAGCATTTTACTTGATATTAGAACGAGCAAGGGAGGTGCAGTGCGCACGCACAAGGAAACAAATGACGGGAGGGAGAAAAAAGGAGAAGGAGTTTATGTATTTGCAGCGTAGAATTAAACGGGTATGATCATACCAGCACTAATGCACCGGATCCCATTAGAACTCCGCAATTAAGTGTGCTTGGGCGAGAGTAGTACTCGGATGGGTGACCTCCTGGGAAGTCCTCGTGTCGCACTAATTTTTCTTTTCAAACGGGTCGTTCGACGTTATGCGCGACTGCAACTAGGGTCCACTAGTTTATACGCAAATGTGAGTCAAGAAGCAGGGGCATTTTAATCAATATTAGAACAAGAATGAGAGATGCAGAGTGCACGCACAAGGAAACAAATGATGAGAGGGGGAGGGAAGGAGAAAGAGTGTATTCATTTTCAGCACGAAATGAAACAGCTGCGATCATACCAGCACTAATGCATCGGATTCTATCAGAACTCCGTAGGTAAGGGTGCTTGGGCGAGAGTAGTACTAGCATGGGTTAGCTCTTGCAAAGTCCTTATATTCCACCCATTTTCTTGTGAAGTTCTCGTGTTGCACCCATTTTTTTGCAGATGATTCTTTCAACGTTACGTGCGACTTGAATTATGGTCCTCAGATTTATTCGCAAATGTGAGTCACAGCGCTGTAGCATTTTACTTGATATTAGAACGAGAACGGGAGGTGCAGTACGCACGCACAAGGAAACAAATGACGAGAGGGGGAAGAAAGGGGAATGAGTTTATGTATTTGCAGAGCAAAATTAAACAGGTGCGATCATACCAGCACTAATGCACCGGATCCCATCAGAACTCCGCAGTGAAGTGTGCTTGGGCGAGAGTAGTACTCGGATGTGTGACCTCTTGGGAAGTCCTCGTATCGCAACAATTTTTTTTCAGAGAGGTCGTTCGACGTTACGCGCGACTGGAACTAGGGTCCACTGGTTTATACGCAAATGTGAGTCAAGAATCAGGGGCATTTTAATCGATATTAGAACGAGAAGGAGAGGTGCAGTGTGAACGCACAAGGAAACAAATGATGGGATGGGGATAGGGAAGAAGGAGTGTATGTATTTTCAGCACGAAATTAAACAGTTGCGGTCACACCAGCACAAATGCACCGGATCCCATCAGAATTCCGCAGTTAAGTGTGCTTTGGCGAAAGTAGTACAATGACGGGTTGCCTCCTGGGAAGTTCTCGTGTTGCACCCATTTTCTTGTGAAGTCCTCCTGTTGCACCCATTTTTTTGCAGATGATTCTTTCGACGTTACGCACGACTTGAATTATGGTCCTCAGGTTTATTCGCAAATGTGAGTCACAGCACTGTAGCATTTTACTTGATATTAGAACGAGAGCGGGAGGTGCAGTGCGCACGCACAAGGAAACAAATGACGGGAGAGGGAAGAAAGGGGAATGAGTTTATGTATTTGCAGCGCAAAATTAAACAGGTGCGATCATACCAGCACTAATGCACCGGATCCCATCAAAACTCCGTAATGAAGTGTGCATGGGCGAGATTAGTACTAGGATGGGTGACCTCCTGGGAAGTCCTCGTGTCGCACTAATCTTTTTTTTCAGACGGGTCGATCGACGTTACGCGCGACTGGAACTAGGGTCCACTGGTTTATACGCACATGTGAGTCAAGAAGCAGGGGCATTTTAATCGATATTAGAACGAGAAGGAGAGATGCAGAGTGCACGCACAAGGAAACAAATGACGGGAGGGGGGAGGGAAGAAGGAGTGTATGTATTTTCAGCACGAAATTAAACAGGTGCGGTCACACCAGCACAAATGCACCGGATCCCATCAGAACTCCGCAGTTAAGTGTGCTTTGGCGAAAGTAGTACAATGATGGGTTACCTCCTGGGAAGTTCTCGTGTTGCACCCATTTTCTTTTTTTCTGATGTGTCGTTCGACGTTACGCGCGACTTGAATTATGGTCCGCAGATTTATTCGCAAATGTGAGTCACGGCGCCGTGGCCTTTTACTTGATATTTGAACGAGAACGAGAGGTGCAGTGCGCACGCACAAGGAAACAAATGACGGGGGGGGAAGAACGGAGGAGTTTATGTATTTGTAGCGCGAAATTAAACAGGTGCGATTATAGTAGCACTAATGCACCGGATCCCATCAGAACTCCGCAATTAAGTGTGCTTGGGCGAGAGTAGTACTCAGATGGGTGACCTCTTGGGAAGTGCTCGTGTCGTACTAATTTTTTTTTTCAGACGGGTCGTTGGATGTTACGCGCGACAGCAACTAGGGTCCACTAGTTTATACGCAAATGTGCGTCAAGAAGCAGGGGCATTTTAATCGATATTAGAACGAGAAAGAGGGATGCAGAGTGCACGCACAAGGAAACAAATGATGGGAGGGGGGATGGAGGGAGAAAAAGTGTACGTATTTGCAGCGCAGAATGAAACATGAGCAATAATTCCAGCACCAATGCAACGGATTCTATCAGAACTCTGCAAGTTAAGGGTGTTTGGGCGAGAGTAGCACTAGGATTGGTGACTTCCTGCGAAGTCCTTATATTTCACCCATTTTCTTAGGAAGTCCTCGTGTTGCACCCATTTTTTTGCAGATGATTCTTTCGACGATACGCGCGACTTGAATTATGGTCCTCAGGTTTATTCGCAAATGTGAGTCACGGCACCGTAGCATTTTACTTGATATTAGAACGAGCACGAGAGGTGCAGTGCGCACGCACAAGGAAACAAATGACGGGAGGGGGAAGAAAGGAGAAGGAGTTTATGTATTTGCAGCGCGGAATTAAACGGATGCGATCATACCAGCACTAATGCACCAGATCCCATCAGAACTCCGCAGTTAAGTGTGCTTGGGCGAGATTAGTACTCGAATGGGTGACCTCCTGGGAAGTCCTCGTGTCGCACCAATTTTTTTTCAGACGGGTCGTTCGACGTTACGCGCGACTGGAACTAGGGTCCGCTGGTTTATACACAACTGTTAGTCAAAAAGCAAGGCATTTTAATCAATATTAGAAAGAGAAGGAGAGGTGCAGTGTGAACGCACAAGGAAACAATTGATGGGAGGGGGAGGGAAGGAGAAGGAGTATATGTATTTTCAGCACGAAATGAAACAGGTACAATCATACCAACACTAATGCAACGGATTCTATCAGAACACCGTAGCTAAGGGTGTTTGGGCGAGAGTAGCACTAGCATGGGTTACCTCCTACGAAGTCCTTATATTTCACCCATTTTCTTGTGAAATCCTAGTGTCACACCAATTTTTTTTCAGACGGGTCGTTCGACGTTACGCGCGTCTGGAACTAGGGTCCGCTGGTTTATTCGCAAATATGAGTCAAGAAGCAGATGCATTTTAATCGATATTAGAACGAGAACGAGAGGTGAAATGTGAACGCACAAGGAAATAAATGACGGGAGGGGGAAGAAAGGAGAAGGAGTGTATGTATTTGCAGCAAAATTAAACAGGTGCGATCATACCAGCACTAAAGCTCCGGATCCCATCAAAACTCCGCAGTTAAGTGTGCTTGGGCGAGAGTAGTACTCGGATGGGTGACCACCTGGGAAGCCCTCGTGTTGCACCTATATATTTTCGGATGGGTTGTTCGACGTTACGCGCGAATGGAATTATAAACCGCTGGTTCATTTGCAAAGGTGAGTCACGGTGCCGGGGCATATTACTTGATATTAGAACGAGAAAGAGAGATGCAGAGTGCACGCACAAGGAAACAAATGACGGGAGGGGGGATGGAAGGAGACAGAGTGTATGTATTTGCAGTGCAGAATGATACATGAGGGATCATGCCAGCATTAATGCAACGGATTCTACCAGAACTCCGCAGTTAAGGGTGCTTGGGCGAGAAAAGTACTCGGATGGGTGACCTCATGCGAAGTCCTTATATTTCACCCATTTTCTTGGGAGGTCCTCGTGTTGCACCCATCTTTTTACAGATGATTCTTTCGACGTTACGCGTGACTTGATTTATGGTCCGCAGGTTTATTCGCAAATGTGAGTCACGGCGCCGTGGCATTTTACTTTATATTAGAACGAGTACGGGAGGTGTAGTGCGCACGCAAAAGAAAACAAATGACGGGAGGAGGAAGAAAAGAGAAGGAGTGTATGTATTTGAAGCGCAAAATTAAACAAGTGGAATCATACCAGCACTAATGCACTTGATCCCATCAGAACTCTGCAGTTAAGTGTGCTTGGGCGAGAGTAGTACTCGGATGCATGACCTCTTGGGAAGTCCTCGTATCGCAACAATTTTTTTTCAGAAGTGTCGTTCGACGTTACGCGCTACTGGAACTATGGTCCGCTGGTTTATACGCAAATGTGAGTCAAGAATCAGGGGCATTTTAATCGATATTAGAACGAGAAGGAGAGGTGCAGTGTGAACGCACAAGGAAACAAATGATGGGAGGGGGGAGGGAAGGAGTGTATGTATTTTCAGCACGAAATTAAACAGGTGCGGTCACACCAGCACAAATGCACCGGATCCCATCAGAACTCCGCAGTTAAGTGTGCTTTGGCGAAAGTAGTACAATGATGGGTTACCTCATGGGAAGTTCTCGTGTTGCACCCATTTTCTTTTTTTCAGATGTGCCGTTCGACGTTACGCGCGACTTTAATTATGGTCCGCAGATTTATTCGCAAATGTGAGTCACGGCGTCGTGGCATTTTACTTGATATTTGAACGAGAACGAGAGGTGCAGTGCGCACGCACAAGGAAACAAATGACGGGAGGGGGAAGAAAGGAGAAGGAGTTTATGTATTTGCAGCGCGAAATTAAACTGGTGCGATCATACCATCACTAATGCACCGGATCCCATCAGAACTCCGTAGTTAAGTGTGCTTGGGCGAGAGTAGTACTCGGATTGGAGACCTCTTGGGAAGTCCTCGTGTCGCACTAATTATTTTTTCAGACGGATCGTTCGACGTTAGGCGCGACTGAGACTAGGGTCCACTGGTTTATACGCAAATGTGAGTCAAGAAGAAGGGGCATTTTAATCGATATTAGAACGAGAAAGAGAGATGCAGAGTGCACGCACAAAGAAACAAATGACGGGAAGGGGAAGAAAAGAGAAGGAGTGTATGTATTTGCAGCTCGAAACTAAACTGGTGCGATCATACCAGCACTAAAGACCGGGATCCCTTCAGAACTCTGTAGTTAAGTGTGCTTGGGCGAGAGTAGTACTCGGATGGTTGACCTCCTGGGAAGTCCTCGTGTCGCACCAATTATTCTTCAGACGGGTCGTTCGACGTTACGCGTGACTGGAACTAGGGTCCGCTGGTTTATACGCAAATGTGAG
This sequence comes from Carica papaya, assembly GCF_054855325.1. Classification (NCBI taxonomy): domain Eukaryota; kingdom Viridiplantae; phylum Streptophyta; class Magnoliopsida; order Brassicales; family Caricaceae; genus Carica; species Carica papaya. The sequence continues at coordinate 28,287,387 of NC_142313.1, forward strand.
TCAAAAAGCAGGGGCATTTTAATCGATATTAGAACGAGAAGTAGAGGTGCAGTGTGAACGCACAAGGAAACAATTGATGGGAGGGGGAGGGAAGGAGAAGGAGTGTTTGTATTTTCAGCACGAAATGAAACAGGTGCGATCATACCAGCACTAATGCAACGGATTCTATCAGAACTCCGTAGGTAAGGGTGCTTGAGCGAGAGTAGTACTAGCATGGGTTACCTCCTGCGAAGTCCTTATATTTCACCCATTTTCTTGTGAAGTCCTCGTGTCGCACCAATTTTTTTTCAGACGGGTCGTTCGACGTTACGCAAGTCTGGAACTTGGGTCCGCTGGTTTATACGCAAATGTGAGTCAAGAAGCAGGGGCATTTTAATCGATATTAGAACGAGAATGAGAGGTGAAGTGTGAACGCACAAGGAAATAAATGACGGGAGGGGGAAGAAAGGAGAAGGAGTGTATGTATTTGCAGTGCGAAACTAAACAGGTGCGATCATACCAGCACTAAAGCCCCAGGTCCCATCAGAACTCCGCAGTTAAATGTGCTTGGCGAGATTAGTACTCGGATTGTTGACCTCTTGGGAAGTCCTCGTGTCGCACCAATTTTTTTTCAGACGGGTCGTTCGACGTTACGAGCGTCTGGAACTAGGGTCCGCTGGTTTATACGCAAATGTGAGTCAAGAAGCAGGGGCATTTCAATCGATATTAGAACGAGAATGAAAGGTGAAGTGTAAACGCACAAGGAAACAAATGACGGGAGGGGAAGAAAAGAGAAGGAGTGTATGTATTTGCAGCGCGAAATTAAATAGGTGCTATCATACCAGCACTAAAGCTCCGGATCCCATCAGAACTCCGCAGTTAAGTGTGCTTGGGCGAGAGTAGTACTCGGATGGGTGACCACCTGGTAAGCCCTCGTGTTGCACCTATTTTTTTTCGGATGGGTTGTTCGACGTTACGCGCGAATGGAATTATAAACTGCTGGTTCATTTGCAAAGGTGAGTCACGGTGCCGGGGCATATTACTTGATATTAGAACGAGAAAGAGAGATGCAGAACGCACGCACAAAGAAACATATGACGGGAGGGGGAAGAAAGGAGAAGGAGTTTATGTATTTGCAGCGCGGAATTAAACGCATGCGATCATACCACCACTAATGCACCGGATCCCATCATAACTCCGCATTTAAGTGTGCTTGGGCGAGAGTAGTACTCAGATGGGTGACCTCTTGGGAAGTCCTCGTGTCGCACCAATTTTTTTTCAGACGGGTCGTTTGACGTTACGCGCGACTGGAACTGGAGTCCGCTGGTTTATACGCAAATGTGAGTCAAGAAGCAGGGGCATTTTAATCGATATTAGAACAAGAAGGAGAGGTGCAGTGTGAACGCACAAGGAAACAATTGATGGAAGGGGGAGGGAAGGAGAAGGAGTATATGTATTTTCAGCACGAAATGAAACAGGTGCGATCATACCAGCACTAATGCAACGGATTCTATCAGAACTCCATAGGTAAGGGTGCTTGGGCGAGAGTAGTACTAGCATGGGTTACCTCCTGCGAAGTCCTTATATTTCACCCATTTTCTTGTGAAGTCCTCGTGTTGCACCCATTTTTTTGCAGATGATTCTTTCGACGTTACACGCGACTTGAATTATGGTCCTCAGGTTTATTCGCAAATGTGAGTCACAACGCTGTAGAATTTTACTTGATATTAGAACGAGAACGGGAGGTGCAGTGCGCACGCACAAGGAAACAAATGACGGAAGGGGAAGAAAGGGGAATGAGTTTATGTATTTGCAGCGCAAAATTAAACAGGTGCGATCATACCAGCACTAATGCACCGGATCCCATCAGAACTCCGCAGTTATGTGTGCTCAGGCGAGATTATTGCTCGGATGGGTGACCTCCTGCGAAGTCCTTATATTTCACCCATTTTCTTGGGAGGTCATCGTGTTGCACCCATCTTTTTGCAGATGATTCTTTCGACGTTACGCGCGACTTGATTTATGGTCCGTAGGTTTATTCGCAAATGTGAGTCACGGTACCGTGGTATTTTACTTGATATTAGAACGAGTACGGGAGGTGCAGTGCGCACCCGCAAGGAAACAAATGATGGGAGGAGGAAGAAAAGAGAAGGAGTGTATGTATTTGAAGCGCAAAATTAAACAAGTGGGATCATACCAGCACTAATGCACTGGATCCCATCAGAACTCTGCAGTTTAGCGTGCTTGGGCGAGAGTAGTGCTCGGATGGGTGACCTCTTGGGAAGTCCTCGTATCGCAACAATTTTTTTTCAGATGGGTCGTTCGACGTTACGCGCGACTGGAACTATGGTCCACTGGTTTATACGCAAATGTGAGTCAAGAAAAAGGGGCATTTTAATCGATTTTAAAACGAGAAAAAGAGGTGCAGTGTGAACGCACAAGGAAAAAAATGATGGGAGGGGGGAGGGAAGAAGGAGTGTATGTATTTTCAGCACGAAATTAAACAGGGGCGGTCACACCAGCACAAATGCACCGGATCCCATCAGAACTCCGCAGTTAAGTGTGCTTTGGCGAAAGTAGTACTAGCATGGGTTACCTCCTGCGAAGTCCTTATATTTCACCCATTTTCTGGTGAAGTTCTCGTGTTGCACCCATTTTTTTGCAGATGATTCTTTCGACGTTACGCGCGACTTGAATTATGGTCCTCAGGTTTATTCGCAAATGTGAGTCACGACGCTGTAGAATTTTACTTGATATTAGAACGAGAGCGGGAGGTGCAGTGCGCACGCACAAGGAAACAAATGACGGGAGGGGGAAGAAAGGGGAATGAGTTTATGTATTTGCAGCGCGAAATTAAACAGGTGCGATCATACCAGCACTAATGCACCGGATCCCATCAGAACTCCGCAGTTATGTGTGCTCAGGCGAGATTAGTGCTCGGATGGGTGACCTCCTGCGAAGTCCTTATATTTCACCCATTTTCTTGGGAGGTCATCGTGTTGCACCCATCTTTTTGCAGATGATTCTTTCGACGTTACGCGCGACTTGATTTATGGTCCGTAGGTTTATTCGCAAATGTGAGTCACGGCACCGTGGTATTTTACTTGATATTAGAACGAGTACGGGAGGTGCAGTGCGCACCCGCAAGGAAACAAATGATGGGAGGAGGAAGAAAAGAGAAGGAGTGTATGTATTTGAAGCGCAAAATTAAACAAGTGGGATCATTCCAGCACTAATGCACTGGATCCCATCAGAACTCTGCAGTTTAGCGTGCTTGGGCGAGAGTAGTGCTCGGATGGGTGACCTCTTGGGAAGTCCTCGTATCGCAACAATTTTTTTTCAGATGGGTCGTTCGACGTTACGCGCGACTGGAACTATGGTCCACTGGTTTATACGCAAATGTGAGTCAAGAAAAAGGGGCATTTTAATCGATTTTAGAACGAGAAAAAGAGGTGCAGTGTGAACGCACAAGGGAAAAAATGATGGGAGGGGGGAGGGAAGAAGGAGTGTATGTATTTTCAGCACGAAATTAAACAGGTACGGTCACACCAGCACAAATGCACCGGATCCCTTCAGAACTCCACAGTTAAGTGTGCTTTGGCGAAAGTAGTACAATGATGGGTTACCTCCTGGAAAGTTCTCGTGTTGCACCCATTTTCTTTTTTTCAGATGTGACGTTCGACATTACGCGCGACTTTAATTATGGTCCGCAGATTTATTCGCAAATGTGAGTCACGGCGCCGTGGCATTTTACTTGATATTTGAACGAGAACGGGAGGTGCAGTGCAGACGCACAAGGAAAAAATGACGGGATGAGGAAGAAAAGAGAAGAAGTGTATATATTTGAAGCGCAAAGTTAAACTAGTGGCATCATACCAGCACTAATGCATTGGATCCCATCAGAATTCTGCAGTTAAGTGTGCTTGGGCGAGAGTAGTAGTCGGATGGGTGACCTCTTGGGAAGTCCTCGTATCGCAACAACTTTTTTTCAGATGGGTCGTTCGACATTACGCGCGAGTAGAACTATGGTCCGCTGGTTTATACGCAAATGTGAGTCAAGAATTAGGGGCATTTTAATCGATATTAGAACGAGAATGAGAGGTGCAGTGTGAACGCACAAGGAAAAAAATGATGGGAGGGGGGAGGGAAGAAGGAGTGTATGTATTTTCAGAATGAAATTAAACAGATGCGGTCACACCAGCACAAATGCACCGGATCCCATCAGAACTCCGCGGTTAAGTGTGCTTTGGCGAAAGTAGTACAATGATGGGTTACCTCATGGGAAGTTCTCGCGTTGCACCCATTTTTTTTTTTTCAGATGTGCCGTTCGACGTTACGCGCGACTTCAATTATGGTCCACAGATTTATTCGCAAATGTGAGTCACGGCGCCGTGGCATTTTACTTGATATTTGAACAAGAACGAGAGGTGCAGTGCGCACGCACAAGGAAACAAATGATGGGAGGGGGAAGAAAGGGGAATGAGTTTATGTATTTGCAGCGCGAAATTAAACAGGTGCGATCATACCAGCACTAATGCACCGGATCCCATCAGAACTCTGCAGTTAACTGTGCTTGGGCGAGATTAGTACTCGGATGGGTGACCTCCTGAGAAGTCCTCGTGTCGCACCAATTTTTTTTCAGACGGGTCGTTTGACGTTACGCGCATTTGGAACTAGGGTCCGCTGGTTTATACGCAAATGTGAGTCAAGAAGCAGGGGCATTTTAATCGATATTAGAACGAGAATAAGAGGTGAAGTGTGAACGCACAAGGAAAAAAATGACGGGAGGGGGAATAGAATTATAAACCGCTGGTTCATTTGCAAAGGTGAGTCACGGTGCCGGGGCATATTTCTTGATATTAAAACGAGAAAGAGAGATGCAGAGTGCACGCACAAGGAAACAAATGACGGGAGCGGGGATGGGAGGAGAAAGAGTGTATGTATTTGCAGTGCAGAATGAAACATGAGGGATCATACCAGCACTAATGCAACGGATTCTATCAGAACTCCGCAGTTAAGGGTGCTTGGGCGAGAAATGTACTTGGATGGGTGACCTCCTGCGAAGTCCTTATATTTCACCCATTTTCTTGGGAGGTTCTCGTGTTGCACCCATCTTTTTGCATATGATTCTTTCGACGTTACGCGCGACTTGATTTATGGTCTACAGGTTTATTCGCAAATGTGAGTCACGGCGCCGTGGCATTTTACTTGATATTAGAATGAGTACGGGAGGTGCAGTGCGTACGCACAAGGAAACAAATGACGGGAGGAAGAACAAAAGAGAAGGAGTGTATGTATTTGAAGCGCAAAATTAAACAAGTGGCATCATACCAGCACAAATGCAACAGATTCTATCAGAACTCCGTAGGTAAAGGTGCTTGGGCGACAGTAGTACTACCATGGGTTACCTCCTGCGAAGTCCTTATATTTCACCAATTTTCTTGTGAAGTCCTCGTGTTGCACCCATTTTTTTGCAGATGATTCTTTCGACGTTACGCACGACTTGAATTATGGTCCTCAGGTTTATTCGCAAATGTGAGTCACGACGTTGTAGCATTTTACTTGATATTAGAACGAGAACAGGAGGTGCAGTGCGCACGCACAAGGAAAAAAATTACAGGAGGGGGAAGAAAGGAGAATGAGTTTATGTATTTGCAGCGCAAAATTAAACAAGTGCGATCATACCAGCACTAATGCACCGGATCCAATCAGAACTCCGCCATGAAGTGTGCTTGGGCGAGATTAGTACTCGGATGGGTGACCTCATCGGAAGTCCTCGTGTCGCACCAATTTTTTTTTCAGACGGGTCGTTCAACGTTACGCGCGTCTGGAACTAGGGTCCGCTGGTTTATACGCAAATGTGAGTCAAGAAGCAGGGGCATTTTAATCGATATTAGAACGAAAATGAGATGTGTAGTGTGAACGCACAAGGAAACAAATGATGGGAGGGGGGGAGGGAAGAAGGAGTGTATGTATTTTCAGCATGAAATTAAACAGGTGCGGTCACACCAGCACAAATGCACCGGATCCCATCAGAACTACGCAGTTAAGTGTGCTTTGGCGAAAGTAGTACAATGATGGGTTACCTCCTGGGAAGTTCTCGTGTTGCACCCATTTTCTTTTTTTCAGATGTGCCGTTCGACGTTACGCGCGACTTTAATTATGGTCCGCAGATTTATTCACAAATGTGAGTCACGACGCCGTGGCATTTTACTTGATATTAGAATGAGTACGAGAGGTGCAGTGCGCACGCACAAGGAAACAAATGACGGGAGGGGGAAAAAAGGAGAAGGAGTTTATGTATTTGCAGCGCGAAATTAAACGGGTGCGATCATACCAGCACTAATGCACCGGATCCCATCAGAACTCCGCAGTTAAGTTTGCTTGTGCGAGAGTAGTACTCGGATGGGTGACCTCCTGGGAAGTCCTCGTACCGCACCAATTTTTTTTCAGACGGGTTGTTCGACGCTACGCGCGACTGAAACTCGGGTCCGCTGGTTTATACACAAATGTGAGTCAAGAAGCAGGGGCATTTTAATCGATATTAGAACGAGAAGGAGAGGTGCAGTGTGAACGCACAAGGAAACAATTGATGGGAGGGGGAGGGAAGGAGAAGGAGTGTATGTATTTTCAGTGCGAAATGAAACAGGTGCGATCATACCACACTAATGCAATGGATTCTATCAGAACTCCGTAGGTAAGGGTGCTTGGGCGAGAGTAGTACTAGCATGGGTTACCTCCTGCGAAGTCCTTATATTTCACCCATTTTCTTGTTCTCGTGTTGCACCCATTTTTTTGCAGATGATTCTTTCGACGTTACACGCGACTTGAATTATGGTCCTAAGGTTTATTCACAAATGAGAGTATTTTACTTGATATTAGAATGAGAACGGGAGGTGCAGTGCGCACGCACAATGAAACAAATGACGGGAGGGGGAAGAAAGGGGAATGAGTTTATGTATTTGCAGCGCGAAATAAAACAGGTGCGATCATACCAGCACTAATGCACCGGATCCCATCAGAACTCCGCAGTTAAGTGTGCTTGGGCGATATTAGTACTCGGATGGGTGACCTCCTGGGAAGTCCTCGTGTTGCACCAATTTTTTTTCAGACGGGTCGTTCGACGTTACGCGCATCTGGAACTACGATCCGCTGGTTTATACGCAAATGTGAGTCAAGAAACAGGGGCATTTTAATCGATATTAGAACGAGAAGGAGAGATGAAGTGTGAACGCACAAGGAAACAAATGACGGAGGGGGAAGAAAGGAGGAGTGTATGTATTTAAAGCGCGGAATTAAACAGGTGCGATCATACCAGCACTAAAGCCCCGGATCCCATCAGAACTCCGCAGTTAGGTGTGCTTGGGCGAGAGTAGTACTCGGATGGGTGACCACTTGGGAAGCCCTCGTGTTGCACCTTTTTTTTCTCGGATGGGTTGTTCGACGTTACGCGCGAATGGAATTATAAACCGCTGGTTCATTTGCAAAGGTGAGTCACGGTGCCGGGGCATATTACTTGATATTAGAACGAGAAAGAGAGATGCAGAGTGCTCGCACAAGGAAACAAATGACGGGAGGGGGGATGGGAGGAGAAAGAGTGTATGTATTTGCAGTGCAGAATGAAACATGAGGGATCATACTAGCACTAATGCAACGGATTCTATCAGAACTCCGCAGTTAAGGATGATTGGGCGAGAAAAGTACTCGGATGGGTGACCTCCTGCGAAGTCCTTATATTTCACCCATTTTCTTTGGAGGTCCTCGTGTTGCACCCATCTTTTTGTAGATGATTCTTTCGACGTTACGCGCGACTTGATTTATGGTCCGCAGGTTTATTCGCAAATGTGAGTGACGGCGCCGTGGCATTTTACTTGATATTAGAACGAGTACGGGAGGTGCAGTTTGCACGCACAAGGAAACAAATGATGGGAGGAGGAAGAAAAGAGAAGGAGTGTATGTATTTGAAGCGCAAAATTAAACAAGTGGCATCATACGAGCACTAATGCACTAGATCCCATCAGAACTCTGCAGTTAAGTGTACTTGGGCGAGAGTAGTACTCGGATGGGTGACCTCTTGGGAAGTCCTCGTATCGCAACAATTTTTTTTCAGATGGGTCGTTCGACGTTACACGCGACTGGTACTATGGTCCGCTGGTTTATACGCAAATGTGAGTCAAGAATCAGAGGCATTTTAATCGATATTCGAACGAGAAGGAGAGGTGCAGTGTGAACGCACAAGGAAACAAATGATGAGAGGGGGGGATGGAAGAAGGAGTGTATGTATTTTCAGCTCGAAATTAAACAGGTGCGGTCACACCAGCACTAATGCACCTGATCCGATCAGAACTCCGCAGTTAAGTGTGCTTTGGCGAAAGTAGTACAATGATGGGTTACCTCCTGGGAAGTTCTCGTGTTGCACCCATTTTTTTTTTTCAGATGTGCCGTTCGACGTTACGCGCGACTTTAATTATGGTCCGCAGATTTATTTGCAAATGTGAGTCACGGTGCCGTGGCATTTTACTTGATATTTGAACGAGAACGAGAGGTGCAGTGCGCACGCAGAAGGAGACAAATGACGGGAGGGAGAAGAAAGGAGAAGGAGTGTATGTATTTGGAGCGCGAATTTAAACAGGTGCGATCATACCAGCATTACAGTCCCGGATCCCATCAGAACTCCGCAGCTAAGTGTGCTTGGGTGAGAGTAGTACTCGGATCGGTGACCACCTGGGAAGCCCTCGTATTGCACCTATTTTTTTTCGGATGGGTTGTTCGACGTTACGGGCGAATGGAATTATAAACCGCTGGTTCATTTTCAAAGGTGAGTCACGGTGCCGGGGCATATTACTTGATATTAGAACGAGAAAGAGAGATGCAGAGTGCACGCAAAAGGAAACAAATGACAGGAGGGGGAATGGGAGGAGAAAGAGTGTATGTATTTGCAGTGTAGAATGAAACATGAGGGATCATACCTACACTAATGCAACGGATTCTATCAGAACTCCGCAGTTAAGGGTGCTTGGGCGAGAAAAGTACTCGGATGGGTGACCTCCTGCGAAGTCCTTATATTTCACCCATTTTCTTGGGAGATCCTCGTGTTGCACCCATCTTTTTGCAGATGATTCTTTCGACGTTACGGGCGACTTGATTTATAGTCCGCAGGTTTATTCGCAAATGTGAGACACGGCGCCGTGGCATTTTACTTGATATTAGAAGGAGTACGGGAGGTGCAGTGCGCACGCACAAGGAAACAAATGACGGGAGGAGGAAGAAAAGAGAAAGAGTGTATGCATTTGAAGCGCAAAATTAAACAAGTGGCATCATACCCGCACTAATGCACTGGATCTCATCAGAACTCTGCAATCAAGTGTGCTTGGGCGAGAGTAGTACTCAGATGGGTGACCTCTTGGGAAGTCCTCGTATCGCAACAATTTTTTTTCAGATGGGTCGTTCGACGTTACGCGCAACTAGAACTATGGTCCGCTGGCTTATACGCAAATGTGAGTCAAGAATCAGGGGCATTTTAATCGATATTAGAACGAGAAGGAGAGGTGCAGTGTGAACGCACAAGGAAACAAATGATGGGAGGGGGGGAGGGAAGAAGGAGTGTATGTATTTTCAACACGAAATTAAACAGGTGCGGTCACACCAGCACAAATGCACCGGATCCCATCAGAAGTCCGCAGTTAAGTGTGCTTTGGCGAAAGCAGTACAATGATGGGCTACCTCCTGGGAGGTTCTCGTGTTGCACCCATTCTCCTTTTTTCAGATGTGCCATTCGATGTTACGCGCGACTTTAATTATGGTCCGCAGATTTATTCGCAAATGTGAGTCACGGCGCCGTGGCATTTTACCTGATATTTGAACGAGAACGAGAGGTGCAGTGCGCACGCACAAGGAAACAAATGACGGGAGGGGGGAAGAAAGGAGAAGGAGTTTATGTATTTGCAGCGCAGAATTAAACTGGTGCGATCATACCAGCACTAATGCACCGGATCCCATCAGAACTCCGCAGTTAAGTGTGCTTGGGCGAGAGTAGTACTCGGATGGGTGACCTCTTGGGAAGTCCTCGTGTCGCACCAATATTTTTTCAGACGGGTCGTTCGACGTTACGCGCGACTGGAACTGGGGTCCGCTGGTTTATACGCAAATATGAGTTAAGAAGCAGGGGCATTTTTATCGATATTAGAACGAGAAGGAGAGATGCAGTGTGAACGCATAAGGAAACAATTGATGGGAGGGGGAGGGAAGGAGAAGGAGTGTATGTCTTTTCAGCACGAAATGAAACAGGTGCGATCATACCAGTACTAATGCAGCGGATTCTATCAGAACTCCGTAGGTAAGGGTGCTTGGGCGAGAGTAGTACTAGCATGGGTTACCTCCTGCGAAGTCCTTATATTTCACCCATTTTCTTGTGAAGTTCTCGTGTTGCACCCATTTTCTTTTTTTCAGATGTGCCGTTCGACGTTACGCGCGACTTTAATTATGGTCTGCAGATTTATTCGCAAATGTGAGTCACGGCACCGTGGCATTTTACTTGATATTTGAACGAGAACGTGAGGTGTAGTGCGCACGCACAAGGAAACAAATGACGGGAGGGGGAAGAAAGGAGAAGGAGTTTATGTATTTGCAGCGCAAAATTAAACAGGTGCGATCATACCAGCACTAATGCACCGGATCCCATCAGAACTCCGCAGTGAAGTCTGCTTGGGCGAGATTAGTACTCGGATGGGTGACCTCCTGGGAAGTCCTCGTGTCGCACCAATTTTTTTTCAAACGGGTCGTTCGACGTTACGCGCGTCTGGAACTAGGGTCCGCTGGTTTATACGCAAATGTGAGTCAAGAAGCAGGGGCATTTTATGCGATATTAGAACGAGAATGAGAGGTGAAGTGTTAACGCACAAGGATACAAATGACGGGAGGGGGAAGAAAGGAGAAGGAGTGTATGTATTTGCAGCGCGAAATTAAACAGGTGCGATCATACCAGCACTAAAACTCCGGATCCCATCAGAACTCCGCAGTTAAGTGTGCTTGGGCGAGAGTAGTACTCGGATGGGTCACCACCTGAGAAGCCCTCGTGTTGTACCTATTTTTTTTTCGGATGGGTTGTTCGACGTTACGCGTGAATGGAATTATAAACCGCTGGTTCATTTGCAAAGGTGAGTCACGGTGCCGGGGCAGATTACTTGATATTAGAACGAGAAAGAGAGATGCAGAGTGCACGCACAAGGTAACAAATGACGGGAGGGGGGATGGAAGGAGAAAGAGTGTATGTATTTGCAGTGCAGAATGAAACATGAGGGATCATACCAGCACTAATGCAACGGAGTCTATCAGAACTACGCAGTCAAGGGTGCTTGGGCGAAAAAAGTACTCAGATGAGTGACCTCCTGCGAAGTCCTTATATTTCACCCATTTTCTTGGGAGGTCCTCGTGTTGCACCCGTCTTTTTGCAGATGATTCTTTCGACGTTATGCGCGACTTGATTTATGGTCTGCAGGTTTATTCGTAAATGTGAGTCACGGCGCCGTGGCATTTTACTTCATATTAGAACTATTACGGGAGGTGCAGTGCGCACGCACAAGGAAACAAATGATGGGATGAGGAAGAAAAGAGAAGGAGTGTATGTATTTGAAGCGCAAAATTAAACAAGTGGCATCATACCAGCACTAATGCACTGGATCCCATCAGAACTCTGCAGTTAAGTTTGCTTGGGAGAGAATAGTACTCGGATGGGTGACCTCTTGGGAAGTCCTCGTATCGTAACAATTTTTTTTTAGATGGGTCGTTCGACGTTTCGCGCAACTGGAACTATGGTCCGCTTGTTTATACGCAAATGTGAGTCAAGAATCAGGGGCATTTTAGTAGATATTAGAACGAGAAGGAGAGGTGCATTGTGAACGCACAAGGAAACAAATGATGGGAGGGGGGGAGGGAAGAAAGAGTGTATGTATTTTCAGCACGAAATTAAACAGGTGCGGTCACACCAGCACAAATGCACCGGATCCCATCAGAGCTCCGCAGTTAAGTGTGCTTTGGTGAAAGTAGTACATTGATGGGTTACCTCCTGGGAAGTTCTTGTGTTGCACCCATTTTCTTTTTTTCAGATGTGCCGTTCGACGTTACGCGCGACTTTAATTATGGTCTGCAGATTTATTCGCTATTGTGAGTCACGGCGCCGTGGCATTTTTCTTGATATTTGAACGAGAACGAGAGGTGCAGTGCGCACGCACAAGGAAACAAATGACGGGAGGGGGAAGAAAAGAGAAGGAGTGTATGTATTTGCAGCGCGGAATTAAACAGGTCCGATCATACCATGACTAATGCAACGAATTCTATCAGAACTCCGTAGGTAAGGATGTTTGGGCGAGAGTAGTACTAGCATGGGTTACCTCCTGCGAAGTCCTTATATTTCACCCATTTTCTTGTGAAGTCCTCGTGTTGCACCCATTTTTTTGCAGATGATTCTTTCGACGTTACGCACGGCTTGAATTATGGTCTTCAAGTTTATTCGCAAATGTGAGTCACAACGCTGTAGAATTTTACTTGATATTAGAACGAGAACGGGAGGTGCAGTGCGCACGCACAAGGAAACAAATGACGGGTGGGGGAAGAAAGGGGAATGAGTTTATGTATTTGCAGCGCAAAATTAAACAGGTGCGATCATACCACCACTGATGCACCGGATCCCATCAGAACTCCGCAGTTAAGTGTGCTTGGGCGAGAGTAGTACTCGGATGGGTGACCTCCTGGGAAGTCCTCGTGTCGCACCAATTTTTTTTCAGAGGGGTCGTTCGACGTTACGCGCGACTTGAACTAGGGTTCGCTGGTTTATACACAAATGTGAGTCAAAAAGAAAGGACATTTTAATCGATATTAGAACGAGAAGGATAGGTGCGGTGTGAACGCACAAGGAAATAAATTATGGGAAGGGGAGGGAAGGACAAGGAGTGTATGTATTATCAGCACGGAATGAAACAGGTGCGATCATACCAGCACTAATGCAACAGATTCTATCAGAACTCCGTAGGTAAGGGTGCTTGGGCGAGAGTAGTACTAGCATGGGTTACCTCCTGCGAAGTCCTTATATTTTACCCATTTTCTTGTGAAGTCCTCGTGTCGCACCAATTTTTTTTCAGACGGGTCGTTCGATGTTACGCTCGTCTGGTTTATACGCAAATGTGAGCCAAGAAGCAGGGGCATTTTAATCGATATTAGAACAAGAATAAGAGGTGAAGTGTGAACGCACAAGGAAACAAATGACGGGAGGGGGAAGAAAGGAGAAGGAGTGTATGTATTTGCAGCGCGAAACTAAACAGGTGCGATCATACCAGCACTAAAGCCCCGGATCCCATCAGAACTCTGCAGTTAAGTGTGCTTGGCGAGATTAGTACTCGGATGGGTGTCCACCTAGGAAGCCGTCATGTTGCACCTATTTCTTTTTCGGATTGGTTGTTCGACATTATGCGCGAATGGAATTATAAACCGCAGGTTCAGTTGCAAAGGTGAGTCACGGTGCCGAGGTATATTACTTGATATTAGAACGAGAAAGAGAGATGCAGAGTGCACGCAAAAGGAAACAAATGACGGGAGGGAGGATGGGAGGAGAAAGAGTGTATGTATTTGCAGTGCAGAATGAAACATGAGGGATCATACCAGCACTAATGCAACGGATTCTATCAGAACTCCGCAGTTAAGGGTGCTTGGGCGAAAAAAGTACTCGGATGGATGACCTCCTGCGAAGTCCTTATATTTCACCCATTTTCTTGGGAGGTCCTCGTGTTGCACCCATCTTTTTGCAGATGATTTTTTCGATGTTACGCGCGACTTGATTTATAGTCCGTAGGTTTATTCGCAAATGTGAGTCACGGCGCCGTGGCATTTTACTTGATATTAGAACGAGTACGGGAGGTGTAGTGCGCACGCACAAGGAAACAAATGACAGGAGGAGGAAGAAAAGAGAAGGAGCGTATGTATTTGAAGCGCAAAATTAAACAAGTGGCATCATACCAGTAATAATGCACTGGATCCCATCAGAACTATGCAGTTAAGTGTGCTTGGGCGAGAGTAGTACTCGGATGGGTGACCTCTTAGGAAGTCCTCGTATCGCAACAATTAAACAGGTGCGATCACACCAGCACTAATGCACCGGATCCCATCAGAACTCCGCAGTGAAGTGTGCTTGGGCGAGATTAGTACTCGGATGGGTGACCTCCTGGGAAGTCCTCGTGTCGCACCAATTTTTTTCAGACGGGTCGTTCGACGTTATGCGCGTCTGGAACTAGGGTCCGCTGGTTTATACGCAAATGTGAGTCAAGAAGCAGGGGCATTTTAATCGATATTAGAACGAGAATGAGAGGTGAAGTGTGAACGCACAAGGAAACAAATGACGGGAGGGGGAAGAAAGGAGAACGAGTGTATGTATTTGCAGCGCGAAATTAAACTGGTGCGATCATGCCAGCACTAAAGCTCCGGATCCCATCAGAACTCCGCAGTTAAGTGTGTTTGGGCGAGGGTAGTACTCGGATGGGTGACCACTTGGGAAGCCCACGTGTTGCACCTATTTTTTTTCGGATGGGTTGTTCGACGTTACGCGCGAATGGAATTATAAACCGCTGGTTCATTTGCAAAGGTGAGTCACGGTGCCGGGGCATATTACTTGATATTAGAACGAGAAAGAGAGATGCAGAGTGCACGCACAAGGAAACAAATAACGGGAGGGGGGATGGGAGGAGAAAGAGTGTATGTATTTGCAGTGCAAAATGAAACATGAGGGATCATACCAGCACTAATGTAAAGGATTCTATCAGAACTCCGCAGTTAAGGGTGCTTGGCCGAGAAAAGTACTCAGATGGGTGACCTCCTGCGAAGTCCTTATATTTCACCCATTTTCTTGGGAGGTCCTCATGTTGCATCCATCTTTTTGCAGATGATTCTTTCGACGTTACGCGTGACTTGATTTATGGTGACCTCCTGGGAAGTCCTCATGTTGCACCCATTTTTTTTTGGATGGATCGCTCGGCATTACGCGCGAATGCAATTATAAACCGCTGGTTCATTCGCTGGTTCACGGTGCCGTGGCATTTTACTTGATATTTGAACGAGAACGAGAGGTGCAGTGCGCACGCAGAAGGAGACAAATGACGGGAGGGAGAAGAAAGGAGAAGGAGTGTATGTATTTGGAGCGCGAATTTAAACAGGTGCGATCATACCAGCACTACAGTCCCGGATCCCATCAGAACTCTGCAGTTAAGTGTGCTTGGGTGAGAGTAGTACTCGGATCGGTGACCACCTGGGAAGCCCTCGTGTTGCACCTATTTCTTTTTCGGATTGGTTGTTCGACATTACGCGCGAATGGAATTATAAACCGTAGGTTCATTTGCAAAGGTGAGTCACGGTGCCGGGGTATATTACTTGATATTAGAACGAGAAAGAGAGATGCAGAGTGCACGCAAAAGGAAACAAATGACGGGAGGGAGGATGGGAGGAGAAAGAGTGTATGTATTTGCAGTGCAGAATGAAACATGAGGGATCATACCAGCACTAATGCAACGGATTCTATCAGAACTCCGCAGTTAAGGGTGCTTGGGCGAAAAAAGTACTCGGATGGATGACCTCCTGCGAAGTCCTTATATTTCACCCATTTTCTTGGGAGGTCATCGTGTTGCACCCATCTTTTTGCAGATGATTCTTTCGACGTTACGCGCGACTTGATTTATGGTCCGCAGGTTCATTCGCAAATGTGAGTCACGGCTTCATGGCATTTTACTTGATATTAGAACGAGTACGAGAGGTGTAGTGCGCACGCACAAGGAAACAAATGACGGGAGGAGGAAGAAAAGAGAAGGAGTGTATGTATTTGAAGCGCAAAATTAAACAAGAGGCATCATACCAGCACTAATGCACTGGATCCCATCAGAACTCTGCAGTTAAGAGTGCTTGGGCGAGAGTAGTACTCGGATGGGTGACCTCTTGGGAAGTCCTCGTATCGCAACAATTTTTGTTCAGATGGGTCGTTCGACGTTACGCGCGACTGGAACTATGGTCCGCTGGTTTATACGCAAATGTGAGTCAAGAATCATGGGCATTTTAATCGATATTAGAACGAGAAGGAGAGGTGCAGTGTGAACGCACAAGGAAACAAATGAAGGGAAGGGGGGAGGGAAGAAGGAGTGTATGTATTTTCAGCACAAAATTAAACAGGTGCGGTCACACCAGCACAAATGCACCGGATCCCATTAGAACTCCGCAGTTAAGTGTTCTTTGGCGAAAGTAGTACAATGATGGGTTACCTCCTGGGAAGTTCTCGTGTTATACCCATTTTCTTTTTTTCAGATGTGCCGTTCGACGTTACGCGCAACTTGAATTATGGTCCTCAGGTTTATTCGCAAATGTGAGTCACAGCGCCGTGGCATTTTACTTGATAGTAGAACGAGAACGGGAGGTGCAGTGCGCACGCACAGGGAAACAAATGACAGGAGGGGGAAGAAAGGGGAATGAGTTTATGTATTTGCAGCGCGAAATTAAACAAGTGCGATCATACCGGCACTAATACACCGGATCCCATCAGAACTCCGCACTGAAGTGTGCTTGGGCGAGATTAGTACTCGGATGGGTGACCTCCTGGGAAGTCCTCGTGTTGCACCAATTTTTTTTCAGACGGGTCATTCGACGTTACGCGCGTCTAGAACAAGGGTCCGCTGGTTTATACCCAAATGTGAGTCAAGAAGCAGGGGCATTTTAATCGATATTAGAACGAGAATGAGAGGTGAAGTTTGAACGCACAAGGAAACAAATGACGGGCGAGGGAAGAAAGGAGGAGTGTATGTATTTGCAGCGCGAAATTAAACAGGTTCGATCATACCAGCACTAAAGCCCCGGATCCCATCAGAACTCCGCAGTTAAGTGTGCTTGGGCGAGAGTAGTACTCAGATGGGTGACAACTTGGGAAGCCCTCGTGTTGCACCTATTTTTTTTCGGATGGGGTGTTCAACGTTACGCGCGAATGGAATTATAAACCGCTGGTTCATTTGCAAAGGTGAGTCACGGTGCCGGGGCATATTACTTGATATTAGAACGAGAAAGAGAGATACAGAGTGCATGCACAAGGAAACAAATGACGGGAGGGGGGATGGGAGGAGAAAGAGTGTATGTATTTGCAGTGCAGAATGAAACATGATGGATCATACCAGCGCTAATGCAACGGATTCTATCAGAACTCCGCAGTTAAGGGTGCTTAGGCGAGAAAAGTACTCGGATGGGTGACCTCCTGCGAAGTCCTTATATTTCACCCATTTTCTTGGGAGGTCCTCGTGTTGCACCCATCTTTTTGCAGATGATTCTTTCTACGTTACGCGCGACTTGATTTACGGTCCGCAGGTTTATTCGCAAATGTGAGTCATGGCGTCGTGGCATTTTACTTGATATTAGAACGAGTACGGGAGGTGCAGTGCGCACGCACAAGGAAACAAATGACGGGAGGAGGAAGAAAAGAGAAGGAGTGTATGTATTTGAAGCGCAAAATTAAACAAGTGGCATCATACCAGCACTAATGCACCGGATCCCATCAGAACTCTGCAGTTAAGTGTGCTTAGGCGAGAGTAGTACAATAATGGGTTACCTCCTGGGAAGTTCTCGTGTTGCACCCATTTTCTTTTTTTTAGATGTGTCGTTCGACGTTACGTGCGACTTTAATTATGGTTCGCAGATTTATTCGCAAATGTGAGTCACGGCGCCGTGGCATTTTACTTGATATTTGAACGAGAACGAGAGGTGCAGTGCGCAGGCACAAGGAATTCCTTGTGTCGCACTAATTTTTTTTTTCAGACGGGTTGTTCGACGTTACGCGCGACTGGAACTAGGGTCCATTGGTTTATACGCAAATGTGAGTCAAGAAGCAGGGGCATTTTAATCGATATTAGAACGGGAAGGAGAGATGCAGAGTGCACGCACAAGGAAACAAATGACGGGAGGGGGGATGGAGGGAGAAAAAGTGTATGTATTTGCAGCGCATAATGAAACATGAGCCATCATACCAGCACCAATGCAACGGATTCTATCAGAACTCCGCAAGTTAAGGGTGCTTGGGCGAAAGTAGCACTAGGATGGGTGACCTCCTGCGAAGTCCTTATATTTCACCAATTTTCTTAGGAAGTCCTCGTGTTGCACCCATTTTTTTGCATATGATTCTTTCGACGATACGCGCGACTTGAATTATGGTCCTTAGGTTTATTCGCAAATGTCTGTCACGGCACCGTGGCATTTTACCTGATATTAGAACGAGCACGGGAGGTGCAGTGCGCACGCACAAGGAAACAAATGACGGGAGGGGGAAGAAAGGAGAAGGAGTTTATGTATTTGCAGTGCGGAATTAAATGGGTGCGATCATACCAGCACTAATGCACTGGATCCCATCAGAACTCTATAGTTAAGTGTGCTTGGGCGAGAGTAGTACTCGGATCGGTGACCTCCTGGGAAGTCCTCGTGTCGCACCAATTTTTTTTCAGACGGGTCGTTAGACGTTACGCGCAACTGGAACTAGGGTCCGCTGGTTTATACGCAAATGTGAGTCAAGAAGCAGGGGCATTTTAATCGATATTAGAACGGGAAGGAGAGATGCAGAGTGCACGCACAAGGAAACAAATGACGGGAGGGGGGATGGAGGGAGAAAAAGTGTATGTATTTGCAGCGCATAATGAAACATGAGCCATCATACCAGCACCAATGCAACGGATTCTATCAGAACTCCGCAAGTTAAGGGTGCTTGGGCGAGAGTAGCACTAGGATGGGTGACCTCCTGCGAAGTCCTTATATTTCACCAATTTTCTTAGGAAGTCCTCGTGTTGCACCCATTTTTTTGCATATGATTCTTTCGACGATACACGCGACTTGAATTATGGTCCTTAGGTTTATTCGCAAATGTCTGTCACGGCACCGTGGCATTTTACCTGATATTAGAACAAGCACGGGAGGTGCAGTGCGCACGCACAAGGAAACAAATGACGGGAGGGGGAAGAAAGGAGAAGGAGTTTATGTATTTGCAGTGCGGAATTAAATGGGTGCGATCATACCAGCACTAATGCACTGGATCCCATCAGAACTCTGTAGTTAAGTGTGCTTGGGCGAGAGTAGTACTCGGATCTGTGACCTCCTGGGAAGTCCTCGTGTCGCACCAATTTATTTTCAGACGGGTCGTTAGACGTTACGCGCAACTGGAACTAGGGTCCGCTGGTTTATACGCAAATGTGAGTCAAGAAGCAGGGGCATTTTAATCGATATTAGAACGAGAAGGAGAGGTGCAGTGTGAACGCACAAGGAGACAATTGATGGGAGGGGGAGGGAAGGAGAAGGAGTGTATGTATTTTCAGCACGAAATGAAACAGGTGCGATCATACCAGCACTAATGCAACGGATTCTATTAGAACTTCGTAGGTAAGGGTGCTTGGGCGAGAGTAGTACTAGCATGGGTTACCTCCTGTGAAGTCCTTATATTTCACCCATTTTCTTGGGAGGTCCTCGTGTTGCACCCATCTTTTTGCAGATGATTCTTTCGACGTTACGCGTGACTTGATTTGTGGTCTGCAGGTTTATTCGCAAATGTGAGTCACGGTGCCGTGACATTTTACTTGATATTAGAACGAGTACGGGAGGTGCAATTCGCACGCACAAGGAAACAAATGACGGGAGGAGGACGAAAAGAGAAGGAGTGTATGTATTTGAAGCGCAAAATTAAACAAGTGGCATCATACCAGCACTAATGCACTGGATCACATCAGAACTTTGTAGTTAAGTGTGCTTGGTCGAGAGTAGTACTCGGATGGGTGACCTCTTGGGAAGTCCTCGTATCGCAACAATTTTTTTCCAGATAGGTCGTTCGACGTTACGCGCGACTGGAACTATGGTCCGCTGGTTTATACGCAAATGTGAGTCAAGAATCAAGGGCATTTTAATCGATATTAGAACGAGAAGGAGAGGTGCAGTGTGAACGCACAAGGAAACAAATGATTGGAGGGGGGGAGGGAAGAAGGAGTGTATGTATTTTCAGCACGAAATTAAACAAGTGCGGTCACACCAGCACAAATGCACCGGATCCCATCAGAACTCCGCAGTTAAGTATGCTTTGGGGAAAGTAGTACAATGATGGGTTACCTCCTGGGAAGTTCTCGTGTTGCACCCATTTTCTTTTTTTCAGATGTGCCGTTAGACGTTACGCGCGACTTTAATTATGGTCCGCAGATTTATTTGCAAATGTGAGTCACGGCGCCGTGGCATTTTACTTGATATTTGAACGAGAACGAGAGGTACAGTGCGCACGCACAAGGAAATAAATGACGGGAGGGGGAAGAAATGATAAGGATTTTATGTATTTGTAGTGCGAAATTAAATAGGTGCGATCATACCAGCACTAATGCACCGGATCCCATCAGAACTCCGCAGTTAAGTGTGCTTGGGCGAGAGTAGTACTCGGATGGGTGACCTCCTAGGAAGTCTTCGTGTCGCACTAATTTGTTTTTCAGACGGGTCGTTCGACGTTACGCGCAACTGGAACTAGGGTCCGCTGGTTTATACGCAAATGTGAGTCAAGAAGCAGGGGCATTTTAATTGATATTAGAACGAGAATGAGAGATGCAGAGTGCACGCAAAAGGAAACAAATGATGGGAGGGGGGATGGAGGGAAAAAATGTGTATGTATTTGCAGCGCAGAATGAAACATGAGCAATCATACCAGCACGAATGCAACGGATTCTATCAGAACTCCACAAGTTAAGGGTGCTTGGGCGAGAGTAGCTCTAGGATGGGTGACCTCCTGCGAAGTCCTTATATTTCACCCATTTTCTTAGGAAGTCCTCGTGTTGCACCCATTTTTTTGCAGATGATTCTTTCGACGATACGCGCGACTTGAATTATGGTCCTTAGGTTTATTCGCAAATGTCTGTCACGGCACTGTGGCATTTTACCTGATATTAGAATGAGCACGGGAGGTGCAGTGCCCACGCACAAGGAAACAAATGACGGGAGGGGGAAGAAAGGAGAAGGAGTTTATGTATTTGCAGTACGGAATTAAATGGGTGCGATTATATCAGCACTAATGCACTGGATCCCATCAGAACTCTGTAGTTAAGTGTGCTTGGGTGAGAGTAGTACTTGGATGGGTGACCTCCTGGGAAGTCCTCGTGTCGTACCAATTTTTTTTCAGACGGGTCGTTCGACGTTACGCGCGACTGGAACTGGGGTCCGCTGGTTTATACGCAAATGTGAGTCAAGAAGCAGGGGCATTTTAATCGATATTATAACGAGAAGGAGAGGTGCAATGTGAACGCACAAGGAAACAATTGATGGGAGGGGGAGGGAAGGAGAAGGAGTGTATGTATTTTCAGCACGAAATAAAACAAGTGCGATCATACCAGCACTAATGCAGCGGATTCTATCAGAACTCCGTAGGTAAGGGTGCTTCGGCGAGAGTAGTACTAGCATGGGTTACCTCCCGCGAAGTCCTTATATTTCACTCATTTTCTTGTGAAGTCCCCGTGTTGCACCCATTTTTTTGCAGATGATTCTTTCGACATTACGCGCGACTTGAATTATGGTCCTCAAGTTTATTCGCAAATGTGAGTCACGGCACCATAGTATTTTACTTGATATTAGAACGAGCACGGGAGGTGCAGTGCGCACGCACAAGGAAACAAATGACGGGAGGGGGAAGAAAGGAGAAGGAGTTTATCTATTTGCAGCGCGAAATTAAACGGGTGCGATCATACCAGCACTATTGCCCTGGATCCCATCAGAACTCCGCAGTTAAGTGTACTTGGGCGAGAGTAGTACTCGGATGGGTGACCTCCTGGTAAGTCCTTGTGTTGCTCCAATTTTTTTTCTGACGGGTCGTTCGACATTACGCGCGACTGGAACTATTGTCCGCTGGTTTATACGCAAATGTGGGTCAAGAATCAGGGGTGTTTTAATCGATATTAGAACGAGAATGAGAGGTGCAATGTGAACGCACAAGGAAACAAATGATGGGAGGGGGGGAGGGAAGAAGGAGTGTATGTATTTTCAGCATGAAATTAAACAGGTGCGGTCATACCAACACTAATGCATCGGATTCTATCAGAACTCCGTCGGTAAGGGTGCTTCGGCGAGAGTAGTGCTAGCATGGGTTACCTCCTGCGAAGTCCTTATATTTCACCCATTTTCTTGTGAAGTCCTTGTGTTGCACCCATTTTTTTGCAGATGATTCTTTCGACATTACGCGCGACTTGAATTATGGTTCTCAGGTTTATTCGCAAATGTGAGTCACGGCGCTGTAGCATTTTAGTTGATATTAGAACGAGAACAGGAGGTGCAGTACGCATGCACAAGGAAACAAATGACGGGAGGGGGAAGAAAGGGGAATGAGTTTATGTATTTGCAACGCAAAATTAAACAGTTGCGATCATACCAGCACTAATGCACCGGATCCCATCAGAACTCCGCATTGAAGTGTACTTGGGCGAGATTAGTATTCGGATGAGTTGTTCGACGTTACACGCGAATGGAATTATAAACCGCTGGTTCATTTGCAAAGGTGAGTCATGGTGCCGGGGCATATTACTTGATATTAGAACGAGAAAGAGAGATGCAGAGTGCACGCACAAGGAAACAAATGACGGGAGGGGGGATGGGAGGAGAAAGAGTGTATGTATTTACAGTGCAGAATTAAACAGGTGCGATCATACCAGCACTAATGCAGCGGATTCTATCAGAACTCCGTAGGTAAGGGTGCTTGGGCGAGAGTAGTTCTAGCATGGGTTACCTCCTGCGAAGTCCTTATATTTCACCCATTTTCTTGTAAAGTCCTCGTGTTGCACCCATTTTTTTGCAGATGATTCTTTCGACGTTACGCGCGACTTGAATTATGGTCCTCAGGTCTATTCGCAAATGTGAGTCACGGCACCGTAGTATTTTACTTGATATTGGAACGAGCACGGGAGGTGCAGTGCACACGCACAAAGAAACAAATGACGGGAGGGGGAAGAAAGGAGAAGGAGTTTATGTATTTGCAGCGCAAAATTAAACGGGTGCGATCATACCAGCACTAATGCACTGGAAGTCCTTGTGTTGCACCAATTTTTTTTCAGATGGGTCGTTCGACGTTACACGCGACTGGAACTATGGTCCGCTGATTTATATGCAAATGTGAGTCAAGAAGCAGGGGCATTTTAATCGATATTAGAACGAGAAGGAGAGGTGCAGTGTGAACGCACAAGGAAACAAATGATGGGATGGGGGAAGGGAAGAAGGAGTGTATGTATTTTCAGCACGAAATTAAACAGGTGCGGTCACACCAGCACAAATGCACCAGATCCCATCAGAACTCCGCAGTTAAGTGTGCTTTGGCGAAAGTAGTACTAGCATGGGTTACCTCCTGCGAAGTCCTTATATTTCACCCATTTTCTGGTGAAGTTCTCGTGTTGCACCCATTTTTTTTTCTTCAGATATGCCGTTCGACGTTACGCACGACTTTAATTATGGTCTGCAGATTTATTCGCAAATGTGAGTCACGGCGCCGTGGCATTTTACTTGATATTTGAACGAGAACGAAAGGTGCAGTGCGCACTCACAAGGAAACAAATGACGGGAGGGGGAAGAAAGGAGAAGGAGTTTATGTATTTGCAACGCAGAATTAAACAGGTGCGATCATACCAGCACAAATGCACCGGATCCCATCAGAACTCCGCAGTTAAGTGTGCTTGGGCGGGAGTAGTACTCGGATGGGTGACCTCCTGAGAAGTCCTCGTGTCGCACTAATTTTTTTTTTCAAACGGGTCGTTCGACGTTATGCGCGACTGGAACTAGGGTCCACTGATTTATACGCAAATGTGAATCAAGAAGTAGGGGCATTTTAATCGATATTAGAATGAGAAGGAGAGATGCAGAGTGCACGCACAAGGAAACAAATGACGGGAGGGGGATGGAGGGAGAAAAAGTGTATGTATTTGCAGCGCAGAATGAAACATGAGCAATCATAGGAAGTTCTCGTGTTGCACCAATTTTTTTGCAGATGATTTTTTCGACGATACGCGCGACTTGAATTATGGTCCTCAGGTTTATTCATAAATGTGAGTCACGGCACCGTAGCATTTTACTTGATATTAGAATGAGCACGGGAGGTGCAGTGCGCACGCACAAGGAAACAAATGACGGGAGGGGAAAGAAAGGAGAAGGAGTTTATGTATTTGCAGCGCAAAATTAAACGGGTGCAATCATACCAGCACTAATGCATCGGATCCCATCAGAACTCCGCAGCTAAGTGAGCTTGGGCGAGAGTAGTACTCGGAACGGTGACCTCCTGGGAAGTCCTCGTGTCGCACCAATTTTTTTTCAGACGGGTCGTTCGACGTTACGCGCGACTGGAACTATTGTCCGCTGGTTTATACGCAATTGTGAGTCAAGAAGCAGGGGCATTTTAATCGATATTAGAACGAGAAGGAGAGGTGCAGTGTGAACGCACAAGGAAACAATTGATGGGAGGGGGAGAGAAGGAGAAGGAGTGTTTGTATTTTCAGCACGAAATGAAACAGGTACGATCATACCAGCACTAATGGAACGGATTCTATCAGAACTCCGTAGGTAAGGGTGCTTGGGCGAGAGTAGTACTAGCATGGGTTACCTCCTGCGAAGTCCCTATATTTCACCCATTTTCTTGTGAAGTCCTCATGTTGCACCCATTTTTTTGTAGATGATTCTTTCGACGTTACGCGCGACTTGAATTATGGTCCTCAGGTTTATTCGCAAATGTGAGTCACGGCGCTGTAGCATTTTACTTGATATTAGAACGAGAACGGGAGGTGCAGCGCGCACGCACAAGGAAACAAATGACGGGAGGGGGAAGAAAAGAGAAGGAGTGTATGTATTTGCAGCGCGAAACTAAACAGGTGCGATCATACCAGCACTAAAGCCCCGGATCCCATCAGAACTCCGCAGTTAAGTGTGCTTGGGCGAGATTAGTACTCGGATGGTTGACCTCCTCGGAAGTCCTCGTGTCGCACAAATTTTTTTTCAGACTGGTCATTCGACGTTACGCGTGTCTTGAACTAGGGTCCGCGGGTTTATACGCAAATGTTAGTCGAGAAGGAGGGGCATTTTAATCGATATTAGAACGAGAATGAAAGGTGAAGTGTGAACGCACAAGGAAACAAATGACGGGAGGGGGAAGAAAGGTGGAGTGTATGTATTTGCAGCGCGAAATTAAAGAGGTGCGATCATAGCAGCACTAAAGCCCCGGATCCCATCAGAACTCTGCAGTTAAGTGTGCTTGGGCGAGAGTAGTACTCGGATTGGTGACCACCTGGGAAGCCCTCTGTTGCACCTATTTTTTTTTGGATGGGTTGTTCGACGTTACGCGCGAATGGAATTATAAACCGCTGGTTCATTTGCAAAGGTGAGTCACGGTGCCGGAGCATATTACTTGATATTAGAACGAGAAAGAGAGATGCAGAGTGCACGCACAAGGGAACAAATGACGGGAGGGTGGATGGGAGGAGAAAGAGTGTATGTATTTGCAGTGCAGAATGAAACATGAGGGATCATACCAGCACTAATGCAACGGATTCTATCAGAACTCCGCAGTTAAGAGTGCTTGGGCGAGAAAAGTACTCGGATGGGTGACCTCCTGCGAAGTCCTTATATTTCACCCATTTTCTTAGGAGGTCCTCGTGTTGTACCCATTTTTTTGCAGATATTTCTTTCGATGTTATGCGCGACTTGATTTATGGTCCGCAGGTTTATTCGCAAATGTGAGTCACAGCGCTGTGGCATTTTACTTGATATTAGAACGAGTACGGGAGGTGCAGTGCGCACGCAGAAGGAAACAAATGACGGGAGGAGGAAGAAAAGGGAAGGAGTGTATGTATTTGAAGTACAAAATTAAACAAGTGGCATCATACCAGCACTAATGCACTGGATCCCATCAGAACTCTGCAGTTAAGCGTGCTTTGGCGAGAGTAGTACTCGGATGGATGACCTCTTAGGAAGTCCTCGTATCGCAACAATTTTTTTTCAGATGGGTCGTTCGACGTTACGCGCGACTGGAACTATGGTCCGCTGGTTTATACGCAAATGTGAGTCAAGAATCAGGGGCATTTTAATCGATATTAGAACGAGAATGAGAGGTGCAGTATGAACGCACAAGGAAACATATGATGGGAGGGGGGGAGGGAAGAAGGAGTGTATGTATTTTTAGCACGAAATTAAACAGGTGGGGTCATACCAGCACAAATGCACCGGATTTCAGAAGAACTCCGCAGTTAAGTGTGCTTTGGCGAAAGTAGTACAATAATGGGTTACCTCATGGGAAGTTCTCGTGTTGCACCCATTTTCTTTTTTTCAGATGTGCCGTTCGACGTTACGTGCGACTTTAATTATGGTCCGCAGATTTATTCGCAAATGTGAGTCACAGCACCGTGGCATTTTACATGATATTTGAACGACAACGAGAGGTGCAGTGCGCACGCACAAGGAAACAAATGACGGGAGGGGGAAGAAATGAGAAGGATTTTATGTATTTGCAGCACAAAATTAAACATGTGCGATCATACCAGCAGTAATACACTGGATCCCATCAGAACTCTGCAGTTAAGTGTGCTTGGGCGAGAGTAGTACTCGGATGGGTGACCTCCTGGGAAATCCTTGTGCCGTAGTAATTTTTTTTTCAGACGGGTCGTTTGACGTTACGTGCGACTAGAACTAGGGTCCAATTGTTTATACGCAAATGTGAGTCAAGAATCAGGGGCATTTTAATCGATATTAGAACGAGAAGGAGAGGTGCAGTGTGAACGCACAAGGAAACAAATGATGGGAGGGGGGGAGGGAAGAAGGAGTGTATGTATTTTCAGCACGAAATTAAACAGGTGCGGTCACACCAGCACAAATGCACCGGATCCCATCAGAACTCCGCAATTAAGTGTGCTTTGTCGGAAGTAGTACAATGATAGGTTACCTCCTAGGATGTTCTCGTGTTGCACCCATTTTCTTTTCTTCAGATTTGCCGTTCGACGTTACGCGCGACTTTAATTATGGTCCGCAGATTTATTCGCAAATGTGAGTCACAGTGCCGGGGCATATTCCTTGATATTAGAACGAGAAAGAGAGATGCAGAGTGCACGCACAAGGAAACAAATGACAGGAGGGGGGATGGAAGGAGAAAGAGTTTATGTATTTGCAGCGCGAAATTAAACGGGTGCGATCATACCAGCACTATTGCACCGGATCCCATCAGAACTCCGCAGTTAAGTGTGCTTGGGCGAGTGTAGTACTCGGATGGGTGACCTCTTGGGAAGTCCTTGTGTCGCAATAATTTTTTTTTCAGACGGGTCGTTCGACGTTACGAGCGACTGGAACTAGGGTCCACTGGTTTATACGCAAATGTGAGTCAAGAAGCAGGGGCATTTTAATCGATATTAGAATGAGAAGGAGAGATGCAGAGTGCACGCACAATGAAACAAATGACGGGAGGGGGGATGGAGGGAGAAAAAGTGTATGTATTTGCAGCACAGAATGAAACATGAGCAATCATACCAGCACCAATGCAACGGATTCTATCAGAACTCCGCAAGTTAAGGGTGCTTGGGCGAGAGTAGCTCTAGGATGGGTGACCTCGTGCGAAGTCCTTATATTTCACCCATTTTCTTAGGAAGTCCTCGTGTTGCACCCATTTTTTGCAGATGATTCTTTCGATGATACGCACGACTTGAATTATGGTCCTCAGGTTTATTGGCAAATGTGAGTCACGGCACCGTAGCATTTTACTTGATATTAGAACGAGCACGGGAGGTGCAGTGCGCACGCACAAGGAAACAAATGATGGGAGGGGGAAGAAAGGAGAAGGAGTTTATCTATTTGCAGCGCGGAATTAAACGGGTGCGATCATACCAGCACAAATGCAACGGATCCCATCAGAACTCCGCAGTTAAGTGTGCTTTGGCAAAAGTAGTACAATGATGGGTTACCTCCTGGGAAGTTCTCGTGTTGCACCCATTTTATTTTTTTCAGATGTGCCGTTCGACGTTACACGCGACTTTAATTATGGTCCGCAGATTTATTCGCAAATGTGAGTCACGGCGCCGTGGCATTTTACTTGATATTTGAACGAGAACGAGAGGTGCAGTGCGCACGCACAAGGAAACAAATGACGGGAGGGGGAAGAAAGAAGAAAGAGTTTATGTATTTGCAGCGCGGAATTAAACGGGTGTGATCATACCAGCACTAATGCACTGGATCCCATCAGAACTCCGCAGTTAAGTGTGCTTGGGCGAGATTAGTACTCGGATGGGTGACCTCCTGGAAAGTCCTCGTGTCGCACCAATTTTTTTTCAGACGGGTCGTTCGACGTTACGCGAGTCTGGAACTAGGGTCCGCTGGTTTATACGCAAATGTGAGTCAAGAAGCAGAGGCATTTTAATCGATATTAGAACGAGAAGGAGAGATGAAGTGTGAACGCACAAGGAAACAAATGACGGAGGGGGAAGAAAGGAGAAGGAGTGTACGTATTTCCAACGCAGAATTAAACAGGTGCGATCATACCAGCACTAAAGCCCCGGATCCTATCAGAACTCCGCAGTTAGGTGTGCTTGGGCAAGAGTAGTACTTGGATGGGTGATCACTTGGGAAGCCCTCGTGTTGCACCTTTTTTTTCTCGGATGGGTTGTTCGACGTTACGCGCGAATGGAATTATAAACCGCTGGTTCATTTGCAAAGGTGAGTCACAGTGCCGGGGCATATTACTTGATATTAGAACGAGAAAGAGAGGTGCAGAATGCACGCACATGGAAACAAATGACGGGTGGGGGGATGGGAGGAGAAAGAGTGTATGTATTTGCAGTGCAGAATTGAACATGAGGAATCATACCAGCACTAATGCAACGGATTCTATTAGAACTCTGCAGTTAAGGGTGCTTGGGCGAGAAAAGTACTCAGACGGGTGACCTCATGCGAAGTCCTTATATTTAACCCATTTTCTTGGGAGGTCCTCGTGTTGCACCCATCTTTTTGCAGATGATTCTTTCGACGTTACGCGCGACTTGCTTTATGGTCCGCAGGTTTATTCGCAAATGTGAGTCACGGCGCCGTGGCATTTTACTTGATATTAGAACGAGTAGGGGAGGTGCAGTGCGCACGCACCAGGAAACAAATGACGAGAGGAGGAAGAAAAGAGAAGGAGTGTATGTATTTGAAGCGCAAAATTAAACAAGTGGCATCATACCAGCACTAATGCACTGGATCCCATCAGAACTCTGCAGTTAAGGGTGCTTGGGCGAGAGTAGTACTTGGATGGGTGACCTCTTGGGAAGTCCACGTATCGTAATAATTTTTTTTCAGATGGGTCGTTCGACGTTACGCGCGACTGGAACTATGGTCCGCTGGTTTATACGCAAATGTGAGTCAAGAATCAGGGGCATTTTAATCAATATTCGAACGAGAAGGAGAGGTGCAGTGTGAACGCACAAGGAAACAAATGATTGGAGGGGGGGAGGGAAGAAGGAGTGTACGTATTTTCAGCACGAAATTAAACAGGTGCGGTCACACCAACACTAATGCACCGGATCCCATCAGAACTCCGCAGTTAAGTGTGCTTTGGTGAAAGTAGTACAATGATGGGTTACCTCCTGAGATGTTCTCGTGTTGCACCCTTTTTTTTTCAGATGTGCCGTTCAACGTTACGCGCGACTTTAATTATGGTCCGCAGATTTATTCGCAAATGTGAGTCACGACGCCGTGGCATTTTACTTGATATTTGAACGAGAACGAGAGGTGCAGTGTGCACGCACAAGGAAACAAATGACGGGAGGGGGGTTGGAAGGAGAAAGAGTGTATGTATTTGCAGTGCAGAATGAAACATGAGGGCTCATACCAGCACTAATGCAACAGATTCTATCAGAACTCCGTAGGTAAGGGTGCTTAGGCGAGAGTAGTACTAGCATGGGTTACCTCCTGCGAAGTCCTTATATTTCACCCATTTTCTTTTGAAGTCCTCGTTTTGCACCCATTTTCTTTTTTTCAGTTGTGCCGTTCGAAGTTACGCGCGACTTTAATTAGGGTCCGCAGATTTATTCGCAAATGTGAGTCATGGCGCCGTGACATTTTACTTGATATTTGAACGAGGACGAGAGGTGCAGTGCGCACGCACAAGGAAATAAATGACGGGAGGGGGAAGAAAGGAGAATGAGTGTATGTATTTGCAGCGCGAAATTAAACAGGAGGTCACCCATCCGACTACTACTCTCGCCCAAGCACACTTAACTGCAGAATTCTGATGGGATCCAGTGCATTAGTGCTGGTATGATGCCACTTTTTTTAATTTTGCGCTTCAAATACATACACTTCTTCTCTTTTCTTCCTCCTCCCGTCATTTGTTTCCTTGTGCGTGCGCACTGCACCTCCCGTTCTCGTTCAAATATCAAGTAAAATGCCACGACGCCGTGACTCACATTTGCGAATAAATCTGCGGACCATAATTAAAGTCGCGCGTAACGTCGAACGGCACATCTGAAAAAAAGAAAATGGGTACGAGAACTTTCCAGGAGGTAACCCATCATTGTACTACTTTCGCCAAAGCACACTTAACTGTGGAGTTCTGATGGGATCCGGTGCATTTGTGCTGGTGTGACCGCACCTGTTTAATTTCGTGCTGCAAATACATACACTCCTTCTTCCCTCCCCCCTCCCATCATTTGTTTTCTTGTGCGTTCACACTGCACCTCTCCTTCTCGTTCTAATATCGATTAAAATGCCCATTTTTCTTGAGTCACATTTGCGTATAAACCAGCGGACCATAGTTCCAGTCGCGCGTAACGTCGAACGACCCATCTGAAAAAAAATTGTTGCGATATGAGGACTTCCCAAGAGGTCACCCATCCGAGCACTACTCTCGCCCAAGCACACATAACTGCAGAGTTCTGATGGGATCCAGTGCATTAGTGCTGATATGATGCCACTTGTTTAATTTTGCGCTTCAAATACATACACTCCTTCTCTTTCTTCCTCCTCCCGTCATTTGTTTCCTTGTGGGTGCGCACTGCACCTCCCGTACTCGTTCTAATATCAAGTAAAATGCCACGGTGCCGTGACTCACATTTGCGAATAAACCTGCGGACCATAAATCAAGTCGCGCGTAACATCGGAAGAATCATCTGCAAGAAGATGGGTGCAACACGAGGACCTCCTAAGAAAATGGGTGAAATATAAGGACTTCGAAGGAGGTCACCCATCCGAGCACTAATCTCGCCCGAGCACACATAACTGCGGAGTTCTGATGGGATCCAGTGCATTAGTGCTGGTATGATCGCATCTATTTAATTTTGCGCTGCAAATACATAAACTCATTCCCCTTTCTTCCCCCTCCCGTCATTTGTTTCCTTGTGCGTGCGCACTGCACCTCCCGTTCTCGTTCTAATATCAAGTAAAATTCTACAGCGTCGTGACTCACATTTGCGAATAAACTTGAGGACCATAATTCAAGTCGTGCGTAACGTCGAAAGAATCATCTGCAAAAAAATGGGTGCAACACGAGGACTTCACAAGAAAATGGGTGAAATATAAGGACTTCGCAGGAGGTAACCCATGCTAGTACTACTCTCGCCCAAGCACCCTTACCTACGGAGTTCTGATAGAATCCGTTGCATTAGTGGTGGTATGATCGCACCTGTTTCATTTCGTGCTCAAAATACATACACTCCTTCTCCTTCCCTCCCCCTCCCATCATTTGTTTCCTTGTGCGTTCACACTGCACCTCTCCTTCTCGTTCTAATATCGATTAAAATGCCCCTGATTCTTGACTCACATTTGCGTATAAACCAGCGAACCATTGTTCCAGTCGCGCGTAACGTCGAACGACCCCTCTGAAAAAAAATTGTTGCGATACGAGGACTTCCCAAGAGGTCACACATCCGAGTACTACTCTCGCCCAAGCATACTTCACTGCAGAGTTCTGATGGGATCCGGTGCATTAGTGCTGGTATGATCGCACCTGTTTAATTTTGCGCTGCAAATACATAAACTCATTCCCCTTTCTTCCCCCTCCCGTCATTTGTTTCCTTGTGCGTGCGCACTGCACCTCCCGTTCTCGTTCTAATATCAAGTAAAATGCTACACCGCGGTGACTCACATTTGCGAATAAACCTGAGGACCATAATTCAAGTCGCACGTAACGTTGAAAGAATCATCTGCAAAAAAATGGGTGCAACACGAGGACTTCCCAAGTGGTCACCCATCCGAGTACTACTCTCGCCCAAGCACACTTAACTGCGGAGTTATGATGGGATCTGTTGCATTAGTGCTGGAATGATCGAACCTGATTAATTTCGCGCTGCAAATGCATAAACTCCTTCTCCTTTCTTCCCCCTCCCGTCATTTGTTTCCTTGTGTGTGCACTCTGCATCTCTCTTTCTCGTTCTAATATCAAGTAATATGCCCCGGCACCGTGACTCACCTTTGTAAATGAACCAGCGGTTTATAATTCCATTCGCGCCTAACGTCGAACAACCCATCCGAAAAAAAATAGGTGCAAGACGAGGGCTTCCCAAGTGGTCACCCATCCGAGTACTACTCTCGCCCAAGCACACCTAACTGCGAAGTTCTGATGGGATCCGAGGCTTTAGTGCTGGTAAGATCGCACCTATTTAATTTCGCGCTGCAAATACATACACTCCTTCTCCTTTCTTCCCCCTCCTGTCATTTGTTTCCTTGTGCGTTCACACTTCACCTCTCATTCTCGTTCTAATATCGATTAAAATGCCCCTGCTTCTTGACTCACATTTGCGTATAAACCAGCGGACCCTAATTCCAGACGCGCGTAACGTCGAACGACCTGTCTGAAAAAAAATTGGTGTAACACGAGGACTTCCCAGGAGGTCACCCATCCGAGTACTAATCTCGCCCAAGCACACTTCACTGCAGAGTTATGATGGGATCCGCTGCATTAGTGCTGGTACGATCGCACCTGTTTAATTTCGGGCTGCAAATACATAAACTCATTCCCCTTTCTTCCCCCTCCCGTCATATGTTTCCTTGTGCGTGCGCACTGCAGCTCCCGTTCTCGTTCTAATATCAAGTAAAATGCTACAGCACCGTGACTGACATTTGCGAATAAACCTGAGGACCATAATTCAAGTCGCGCGTAACGTCGAAAGAATCATCTGCAAAAAAGTGCGTGTTACACGAGGACTTCACAAGAAAATGGGTGAAATATAAGGACTTCGCAGGAGGTAACCCATGCTAGTACTACTCTCGCCCAAGCACCCTTACCTACAGAGTTCTGATAGAATCCGTTGCATTAGTGCTGCTATGATCGCACCTGTTTCATTTCGTGCTGAAAATACATACACTCCTTCTCCTTCCCTCTCCCTCCCATCAATTGTTTCCTTGTGCGTTCACACAGCACCTCTCCTTCTCGTTCTAATATCGATTAAAATGCTTCTGCTTCTTGACTCACATTTGCGTATAAACCAGCGGACCCTAGTTCCATTCGCGCGTAACGTCAAACGACCCGTCTGAAAATAAATTGGTGCGACACGAGGACTTCCCAGGAGGTCACCCATCCGAGTACTACTCTCGCCCAAGCACACTTAACTGCGGAGTTCTGATGGGATCCGGTGCATTAATGCTGGAATGATCGCACCCGTTTAATTTTGCGCTGCAAATACATATACTCCTTCTCCTTTCTTCCCCCTCCCGTCATTTGTTTCCTTGTGCGTGCGCACTGCACCTCCCGTGCTCGTTCTAATATCAAGTAAAATGCTACGGTGTCGTGACTCACATTTGCGAACAAACCTGAGGACCATAATTCAAGTCGCGCGTATCGTCGAAAGAATCATCTGCAAAAAAATGGGTGCAACACGAGGACTTCCTAATAAAATGGGTGAAATATATGGACTTCGCAGGAGATCACCCATCCTAGTGCTACTCTCGCCCAAGCACCCTTAACTTGCGGAGTTCTGATAGAATCTGTTGCATTGGTGTTGGTATGATTGCTCATGTTTCATTCTGCGCTGCAAATACATACACTTTTTCTCCCTCCATCCCCCCTCCCGTCATTTGTTTCCTTGTGCGTGCACTCTGCATCTCTCCTTCTCGTTCTAATATCGATTAAAATGCCCCTGCTTCTTGACTCACATTTGCGTATAAACCAGTGGACCCTAATTCCAGTCACGCGTAACGTCGAATGACCCGTCTGAAAATAAATTGGTGCGACACGAGGACTTCCCAGGAGGTCACCCATCCGAGTACTACTCTCGCCCAAGCACACTTAACTGCGGAGTTCTGATGGGATCCGGTGCATTAATGCTGGTATGATCGCACCCGTTTAATTTTGCGCTGCAAATACATATACTCCTTCTCCTTTCTTCCCCCTGCCGTCATTTGTTTCCTTGTGCGTGCGCACTGCACCTCCCGTGCTCGTTCTAATATCAAGTAAAATGCTACGGTGCCGTGACTCACATTTGTGAATAAACTTGAGGACCATAATTCAAGTCGCGCGTATCGTCGAAAGAATCATCTGCAAAAAAATGGGTGCAACACGAGGACTTCCTAAGAAAATGGGTGAAATATAAGGACTTCGCAGGAGGTCACCCATCCTAGAGCCACTCTCGCCCAAGCACCCTTAACTTGTGGAGTTCTGATAGAATCCGTTGCATTGGTGCTGGTATGATTGCTCATGTTTCATTCTGCGCTGTAAATACATACAATTTTTCTCCCTCCATCCCCCTCCCGTCAATTGTTTCCTTGTGCGTTCACACTGCACCTCTCCTTCTCGTTCTAATATCGATTAAAATGCCCCTGCTTCTTGACTCACATTTGCGAATAAACCTGAGGACCATAATTCAAGTCGCGCGTAACGTCGAAAGAATCATCTGCAAAAAAATGGGTGCAACACGAGAACTTTACAAGAAAATGGGTGAAATATAAGGACTTCGCAGGAGGTAACCCATGCTAGTACTACTCTCGCCCAAGCACCCTTACCTATGGAGTTCTGATAGAATCTGATGCATTAGTGCTGGTATGATCGCACCTGTTTCATTTCGTGCTGAAAATATATACACTCTTTCTCCTTCCCTCCCCCTCCCGTCATTTGTTTCCTTGTGCGTGCACTCTGCATCTCTCTTTCTTATTCTAATATCGATTAAAATGCCCCTACTTCTTGACTCACATTTGCGTATAAACCAGTGGACCCTAGTTGCAGTCGCGCATAACGTCGAACGACCGGTCTGAAAAAAAAAATTAGTGCGACACGAGGACTTTCCAGGAGGTCACCCATCCGAGTATTACTCTCGCCGAATCACACTTAACTGCGGAGTTCTAATGGGATCCGGTGCATTAGTGCTAGTATGATCGCACATTTCTAATTTCGCGCTGCAAATACATAAACTCCTTCTCCTTTCTTCCCCCTCCCGTCATTTGTTTCCTTGTGCGTGCACACTGCACCTCACGTTCTCGTTCAAATATCAAGTAAAATACCACAGCGCCGTGACTCACATTTGCGAATAAATCTGCGGACCATAATTAGAGTCGCGCGTAACGTCGAACGGCACATTTGAAAAAAAGAAAATGGGTGCAACACGAGAACTTCCCATGAGGTAACCCATCATTGTTCTACTTTCGCCAAAGCACACTTAACTGCGGAGTTCTGATGGGATTCGGTGCATTTGTGCTGCTGTGACCGCACCTGTTTAATTTCGTGCTGAAAATACATACACTCCTTCTTCCCTACCCCTCTCCCATCATTTGTTTCCTTGTGCGTTCACACTGCACCTCTCCTTCTAATTCTAATATCGATTAAAATGCACCTGATTCTTGACTCACATTTGCGTATAAACCAGCGGACCATAGTTCCAGTCGCGCGTAACGTCGAACGACCCCTCTGAAAAAAAATTGTTACGATACGAGGACTTCCCAAGAGGTCACACATCCGAGTACTACTCTCGCCCAAGCACACTTCACTGCGGAGTTCTGATGGGATCCGGTGCATTAGTGCTGGTATGATCGCACCTGTTTAATTTTGCGCTGCAAATACATAAACTCATTCCCCTTTCTTCCCCCTCCCGTCATTTGTTTCCTTGTGCGTGCGCACTGCACCTCCCGTTCTCGTTCTAATATCAAGTAAAATGCTACACCGCTGTGACTCACATTTGCGAATAAACCTGAGGACCATAAATCAAGTCGCACGTAACGTTGAAAGAATCATCTGCAAAAAAATGGGTGCAACACGAGGACTTCCCAAGTGGTCACCCATCCGAGTACTACTCTCGCCCAAGCACACTTAACTGCGGAGTTATGATGGGATCTGTTGCATTAGTGCTGGTATGATCGCACCTGATTAATGTCGCGCTGCAAATACATAAACTCCTTCTCCTTTCGTCCCCCTCCCGTCATTTGTTTCCTTGTGTGTGCACTCTGCATCTCTCTTTCTCGTTCTAATATCGATTAAAATGCCCCTGCTTCTTGACTCACATTTGCGTATAAACCAGCGGACCCTAGTTCCAGACGCGCGTAACGTCGAACGACCTGTTTGAAAAAAAATTGGTGTGACACGAGAACTTCCCAGGAGGTCACCCATCCGAGTACTAATCTCCCCCAAGCAAACTTCACTGCGGAGTTATGATGGGATCCGCTGCATTAGTGCTGGTATGATCGCACCTGTTTAATTTCGGGCTGCAAATACATAAACTCATTTCCCTTTCTTCCCCCTCCTGTCATTTGTTTCCTTGTGCGTGCGCACTGCACCTCCCGTTCTCGTTCTAATATCAAGTAAAATGCTACAACGCCGTGACTCACATTTGCGAATAAACCTGAGGACCATAATTCAAGTCGCGCGTATCGTCGAAAGAATCATCTGCAAAAAAATGGGTGCAACACGAGGACTTCTTAAGAAAATGGATGAAATATAAGGACTTCGTAGGAGGTCACCCATCCTAGTGCTACTCTCGCCCAAGCACCCTTAACTTGCGGAGTTCTGATAGAATCCGTTGCATTGGTGCTGCTATGATTGCTCATGTTTCATTCTGCGCTGCAAATACATACACTTTTTCTCCCTCCATCCCCCCTCCCGTCATTTGTTTCCTTGTGCGTGCACTCTGCATCTCTCCTTCTCGTTCTAATATCGATTAAAATGCCCCTGCTTCTTGACTCACATTTGCGTATAAACCAGCGGACCCTAGTTCCAGTCGCGCGTAACGTCGAACGACCCGTCTGAAAATAAATTGGTGCGACACGAGGACTTCCCAGGAGGTCACCCAGCCGAGTACTACTCTCGCCCAAGCACACTTAACTGCGGAGTTCTGATGGGATCCGGTGCATTAATGCTGGTATGATCGCACCCGTTTAATTTTGCGCTGCAAATACATATACTCCTTCTCCTTTCTTCCCCCTCCCGTCATTTGTTTCCTTGTGCGTGCGCACTGCACCTCCCGTGCTCGTTCTAATATCAAGTAAAATGCTACGGTGCCGTGACTCACATTTGCGAATAAACCTGAGGACCATAATTCAAGTCGCGCGTATCGTCGAAAGAATCATCTGCAAAAAAATGGGTGCAACACGAGGACTTCCTAAGAAAATGGATGAAATATAAGGACTTCGCAGGAGGTCACCCATCCTAGTGCTACTCTCGCCCAAGCACCCTTAACTTGCGGAGTTCTGATAGAATCCGTTGCATTGGTGCTGGTATGATTGCTCATGTTTCATTCTGCGCTGCAAATACATACACTTTTTCTCCCTCCATCCCCCTCCCGTCATTTGTTTCCTTGTGCGTGCACTCTGCATCTCTCCTTCTCGTTCTAATATCGATTAAAATGCCCCTGCTTCTTGACTTACATTTGCGTATAAACCAGCGGACCCTAGTTCCAGTCGCGCGTAACGTCGAACGACCCGTCTGAAAATAAATTGGTGCGACACGAGGACTTCCCAGGAGGTCACCCAGCCAAGTACTACTCTCGCCCAAGCACACTTAACTGCGGAGTTCTGATGGGATCCGGTGCATTAATGCTGGTATGATCGCACCCGTTTAATTTTGTGCTGGAAATACATATACTCCTTCTCCTTTCTTCCCCCTCCCGTCATTTGTTTCCTTGTGCGTGCGCACTGCACCTCCCGTGCTCGTTCTAATATCAAGTAAAATGCTACGGTGCCGTGACTCACATTTGCGAATAAACCTGAGGACCATAATTCAAGTCGCGCGTATCGTCGAAAGAATCATCTGTAAAACAATGGGTGCAACATGAGGACTTCCTAAGAAAATTGGTGAAATATAAGGACTTCGCAGGAGGTCATCCATCCTAGTGCTACTCTCGCCCAAGCAATCTAAACTTGCGGAGTTCTGACAGAATCCGTTGCATTGGTGCTGGTATGATTGCTCATGTTTCATTCTACGCTGCAAATACATACACTTTTTCTCCCTCCATCCCCCCTCCCGTCATTTGTTTCCTTGTGCGTGCACTCTGCATCTCTCCTTCTCGTTCTAATATCGATTAAAATGCCTCTGCTTCTTGACTCATATTTTCGTATAAACCAGTGGACTCTAGTTCCAGTCGCGCGTAACGTCGAACGACCTGTCTGAAAAAAAAAAATTCGTGCGACAAGTGGACATCCCAGGAGGTCACCCATCCGAGTACTACTCTCTCCCAAGCACACTTAACTACAGAATTCTGATGGGATCCGGTGTATTAGTGCTGGTATGATCCCTCATGTTTCATTCTGCACTGCAAATACATACACTCTTTCTCCTTCCATCCCCTCTCCCGTCATTTGTTTCCTTGTGCGTGCACTCTGCATCTCTCTTTCTCGTTCTAATATCAAGTAATATGCCCCGGCACCGTGACTCACCTTTGCAAATGAACCAGCGGTTTATAATTCCACTCGTGCGTAACGTCGAACAACCCATCCGAAAAAAAAAATAGGTGCAACACGAGGGCTTCCCAGGTGGACACCCATCCGAGTACTACTCTCGCCCAAACACACTTAACTGCGAAGTTCTGATGGGATCCGGATCTTTAGTGCTGGTATGATCGCACCTGTTTAATTTTGCGCTGCAAATTCATACACTCCTTCTCCTTTCTTCCCCTTCCCGTCATTTGTTTCCTTGTGCGTTCACACTTCACCTCTCATTCTCGTTCTAATATCGATTAAAATGCCCCTCCTTCTTGACTCACATTTGCGTATAAACCAGCGGACCCTAGTTCCAGACGCGCGTAACGTCGAACGACCCGTCTGAAAAAAAATTGGTGCGACACGAGTACTAAGCTCGCCCATCCGAGTACTAATCTCGCCCAAGAACACTTAACTGTGGGGTTCTGATAGGATCCGGTGCATTAGTGGTGGTATGATCGCACCTATTTAATTTCGTGCTGCAAATTAATAAACACATTCCCCTTTCTTCCTCCTCCCGTCATTTGTTTCCTTGTGCGGGCGCACTGCATCTCCCGTTCTCGTTCTAATATCAAGTAAAATGCTACGGTGCTGTGACTCACATTTGCGAATAAACCTGAGGACCATAATTCAAGTCGCGCGTATCATCGAAAGAATCATCTGCAAAAAAATGGGTGCAACACGAGGGCTTCCTAAGAAAATGGATGAAAAATAAGGACTTCGCAGGAGGTCACCCATCCTAGTGCTACTCTCGCCCAAGCACCCTTAACTTGCGGAGTTCTGATAGAATCCGTTGCATTGGTGCTGGTATGATTGCTCATGTTTCATTCTGCGCTGCAAATACATACACTTTTTCTCCCTCCATCCCCCCTCCCGTCATTTGTTTCCTTGTGCATGCACTCTGCACCTCTCTTTCTCGTTCTAATATCGATTAAAATGCCCCTGCTTCTTGACTCACATTTGCGTATAAACCAGCAGACCCTAGTTCTAGTCGCGCGTAACGTCGAACGACCCATCTGAAAATAAATTGGTGCGACACGAGGACTTCCCAGGAGGTCACCCAGCCGAGTACTACTCTCGCCCAAACACACTTAACTGCGGAGTTCGGATGGGATCCGGCGCATTAGTGCTGGTATGATCGCACCCCTTTAATTCCGCGCCGCAAATACATAAACTACTTCTCCTTTCTTCCCCCTCCTGTCATTTGTTTCCTTGTGCGTGCGCACTGCACCTCCCGTGCTCGTTCTAATATCAAGTAAAATGCTACGGTGCCGTGACTCACATTTGCGAATAAACCTGAGGACCATAATTCAAGTCGCGCGTATCGTCGAAAGAATCATCTGCAAAAAAATGGGTGCAACACGAGGACTTCCTAAGAAAATGGTGAAATATAAGGACTTCGCAGGAGGTCACCCATCCTAGTACTACTCTCGCCTAAGCACACTTAACTGCAGAGTTCTGATGGGATCCAGTGCATTAGTGTTGGTATTATGCCACTTGTTTAATTTTGCGTATAAACCAGCGGACCCTAATTCCAGACGCGCGTAACGTCGAACGACCTGTCTGAAAAAAAATTGGTGCGACACGAGGACTTCCCAGGAGGTCAACCATCCGAGTACTAATCTCGCTAAGCACACTTAACTGCGGAGTTCTGATGGGATCTGGGGCTTTAGTGCTGGTATGATCGCACCTGTTTAGTTTCGCGCTGCAAATACATACACTCCTTCTCCTTTCTTCCCCCTCCCGTCACTTGTTTCCTTGTGCGTTCACACTTCACCTTTCATTCTCGTTCTAATATCGATTAAAATGTCCCTGCTTCTTGACTCACATTTGCGTATAAACCAGCGGACCCTAGTTCCAGACGCCCGTAAAGTCGAACGACCCGTCTGAAAAAAAATTGGTGCGACACGAGGACTTCACAAGAAAATGGGTGAAATATAAGGACTTCGCAGGAGGTAACCCATGCTAGTACTACTCTCGCCCAAGCACCCTTACCTACGGAGTTCTGATAGAATCTGTTGCATTAGTGCTGGTATGATCGCACCTGTTTTATTTCGTGCTGAAAATACATACACTCCTTCTCCTTCCCCCACCCCCCTCCCATCATTTGTTTCCTTGTGCGTTCACACTGCACCTCTTTTTCTCGTTCTAATATCGATTAATATGCCCCTACTTCTTGACTCACATTTGCGAATAAACCTGAGGACCATAATTCAAGTCGCACGTATCGTCGAAAGAATCATCTGCAAAAAAATGGGTGCAACACGAGGACTTCCTAAGAAAATGGGTGAAATATAAGGACTTCGCAGGAGGTCACCCATCATAGTGCTGCTCTCACCCAAGCACCCCTAACTTGCGGAGTTCTGATAGAATCCGTTGCATTGGTGCTGGTATGATTGCTCATGTTTCATTATGCGCTGCAAATACATACACTTTTTCTCCCTTCATCACCCCTCTCGTCATTTGTTTCCTTGTGCGTGCACTCTGCATCTCTCCTTCTCGTTCTAATATCGATTAAAATGCCCATGCTTCTTGACTCACATTTGAGTATAAACCAGTGGACCCTAGTTCCAGTCGCGCGTAAAGTCGAACGACCCGTCTGAAAAAAAAAATTAGTGCGACACGAGGACTTCCCAGGAGGTCACCCATCCGAGTACTACTCTCGCCCAAGCACACTTATCTGCGGAGTTCTGATGGGATCCGGTGCATTAGTGCTGGTATGATCGCATCAGTTTAATTTCGCGCTGCAAATACATAAACTCCTTCTCCTTTCTTCCCCCTCCTGTCATTTGTTTCCTTGTGCGTGCGCACTGCACCTCTCGTTCTCATTCAAATATCAAGTAAAATGCCACGGCGCCGTGACTCACTTTTGCGAATAAATCTGTGAACCATAATTCAAGTCGCGCGTAACGTCGAACGGCACATCTGAAAAAAAAAAAATGGGTGCAACACGAGAACTTCCCAAGAGGTAACCCATCATTGTACTACTTTCGCCAAAGCACACTTAACTTCGGAGTCCAGATGGGATCCGGTGCATTTGTGCTGGTGTGACCGCACCTGTTTAATTTCGTGCTGAAAATACATACACTCCTTCTTCCCTCCCCCCTTCCATCATTTGTTTCCTTGTGCGTTCACACTGCACCTCTCCTTCTCGTTCTAATATCGATAAAAATGCCCCTGATTTTTTACTCACATTTGCGTATAAACCAACGGACCATAGTTCCAGTCGCGCGTAACGTCGAACGACCCATCTGAAAAAAAATTGTTGCGATACGAGGACTTCCCAAGAGGTCACCCATCCGAGTACTGCTCTCGCCCAAGCACACTTAACTGCAGAGTTCTGATGGGATCCAGTGCATTAGTGCTGGTATGATGCCACTTGTTTAATTTTGCGGTATAAATACATACACTCCTTCTCTTTTCTTCCTCCTCCCGTTATTTCTTTCCTTGTGCGTTCGCACTGCACCTCCCGTGCTCGTTATAATATCAAGTAAAATGCCACGGCGCCGTGACTCAAATTTGCGAATAAACCTGCGGACCATAAATCAAGTCGCGCGTAACGTCGAAAGAGTCATCTGCAAAAAAATGGGTGCAACACGAGGACCTCCCAAGAAAATAGGTGAAATATAAGGACTTCGCAGGAGGTCACCCATCCGAGTACTTTTCTCGCCCAAGCACCCTTAACTGCGGAGTTCTGATAGAATCTGTTGCATTAGTGCTGGTATGATCCCTCATGTTTCATTCTGCACTGCAAATACATACACTCTTTCTCCTTCCATCCCCCCTCCCGTGATTTGTTTCTTTGTGCGTGCACTCTGCATCTCTCTTTCTCGTTCTAATATCAAGTAATATGCCCCGGCACCGTGACTCACCTTTGCAAATGAACCAGCGGATTATAATTCCATTCGCGCGTAACGTCGAAAAACCCATCCGAAAAAAAATGGGTGCAACACAAGGGCTTCCCAGGTGGTCGCCCATCCGAGTACTACCCTCGCCCAAGCACACTTAACTGCAGAGTTCTGATGGGATCCAGAGCTTTAGTGCTGGTATGATCGCACCTGTTTAATTTCGCGCTTCAAATACATACACTTCTTCTCATTTCTTCCCCCTCCCGTCATTTGTTTCCTTGTGCGTTCGCACTTCACCTCTCATTCTTGTTCTAATATCGATTAAAATGCCCCTACTTCAGGACTCACATTTGCGTATAAACCAGCGGACCCTAGTTCCAGAAGCGCGTAACGTCGAACGACCTGTTTGAAAAAAAATTGGTGCGACACGAGGACTTTCAAGGAGGTCACCCATCCGAGTACTAATCTCGCCCAAGCACACTTAACTGCGGAGTTCTGATGGGATCCGGTGCATTAGTGCTGTTATGATCGCGCCTGTTTAATTTGGCGCTGCAAATACATAAACTCATTCTCCTTTCTTCCCCCTCCCGCCATTTGTTTCCTTGTGCGTGCGCATTGCACCTCCCCTACTCATTCTAATATCAAGTAAAATGCTACGGCGCCGTGACTCACATTTGCCAATAAACCTGAGGACCATAATTCAAGTCGCGCGTAACGTCGAAAGAATCATCTGCAAAAAAATGGGTGCAACACGAGGACTTCACAAGAAAATGGGTCAAATATAAGGACTTCGCAGGAGGTAACCCATGCTAGTACTACTCTCGCCCAAGCACCCTTACCTACGGAGTTCTGATAGAATCCGTTGCATTAGTGCTGGTATGATCGCACCTGTTTCATTTCGTGCTGAAAATACATACACTCTTTCTCCTTTCCTCCCCCTTCCATCAATTGTTTCCTTGTGCATTCACACTGCACCTCCCCTTCTCGTTCTAATATCGATTAAAATACCCCTG
The DNA here is from genome assembly GCF_054855325.1 of Carica papaya. Lineage (NCBI taxonomy): Eukaryota > Viridiplantae > Streptophyta > Magnoliopsida > Brassicales > Caricaceae > Carica > Carica papaya. The sequence continues at coordinate 28,331,110 of NC_142313.1, forward strand.
CTTCTTAACTCACATTTGTGTATAAACCAGCGGACCCTAGTTCCAGTCGCGCGTAGCGTAGAACGACCCGTCTGAAAAAAAATTGGTGCGATACGAGGACTTCCCAAGAGGTCACCCATCCGAGTACTACTCTAGCACAAGCACACTTGACTGCGGAGTTCTGATGGGATCCTGTGCATTAGTGCTGGTATGATCGCACCTGTTTAATTTCACGCTGCAAATACATAAACTCCTTCTCATTTCTTCCCCCTGCCGTCATTTGTTTCCTTGTGCGTGCGCACTGCACCTCCCGTGCTCGTTCTTATATCAAGTAAAATGCTACGGTGCCGTGACTCACATTTGCGAATAAATCTGAGGACGATAATTCAAGTCGCGCGTATCGTCGAAAGAATCATCTGCAAAAAAATGGGTGCAACACGAGGACTTCCTAAAAAAATGGGTGAAATATAAGGACTTCGAAGGAGGTCACCCATCCTAGAGCTACTCTCGCCCAAGCACCCTTAACTTGCAGAGTTCTGATAGAATCCGTTGTATTGGTGCTGGTATGATTGCTCATGTTTCATTCTGCGCTGCAAATACATACACTTTTTCTCCCTCCATCCCCCCTCCCGTCATTTGTTTCCTTTTGCGTGCACTATGCATCTCTCCTTCTCGTTCTAATATTGATTAAAATGCCCCTGCTTCTTGACTCACATTTGCGTATAAACTAGTGGACCCTAGTTCCAGTCGGGCGTAACGTCGAACGACCCGTCTGAAAAAAAAAATTAGTGCGACATGAGGACTTCCCAGGAGGTCACCCATCCGAGTACTACTCTTGCCCAAGCACTTTTAACTGCGGAGTTCTGATGGGATCCGGTACATTAGTGCTGGTATGATCGCACCTGTTTAATTTCGCGCTGCAAATACATAAACTCCTTCTCCTTTCTATCCCCTCCCGTCATTTGTTTCCTTGTGCGTGCGCACTGAACCTCTCGTTCTCGTTCAAATATCAAGAAAAATGCCACGGCGCCGTGACTCACATTTGCGAATAAATCTGCGGACCATAATTAAAGTCGCGCGTAACGTCGAACGGCACATCTGAAAAAAAAATGGGTGCAACACGAGAACTTCCCAGGAGGTAACCCATCATTGTACTACTTTCGCCAAAGCACACATAACTGCGGAGTTCTGATGGGATCCGGTGCATTTGTGCTTGTGTGACCGCACATGTTTAATTTCGTTCTGAAAATACATACACTCCTTCTTCCCTCCCCCCCTCCCATCAATTGTTTCCTTGTGCGTTCACACTGCACCTCTCCTTTTCGTTCTAATATCGATTAAAATGCCCCTGCTTCTTGATTCATATTTGCGTATAAACCAGCGGACCCTAGTTCAAGTCGTGCGTAACGTCGAACGACCCGTCTGAAAATAAATTTGTGCGACACAAGGACTTCCCAGTAGGTCACCCACCCGAGTACTACTCTCGTCCAAGCACACTTAACTGCGGTGTTCTGATGGGATCCGGTGCATTAGTGCTGGTATGATCGCACCCTTTTAATTCTGCGCTGCAAATACATAAATTCCTTCTCCTTTCTTCCCCCTCCCGTCATTTATTTCCTTGTGCGTGCGCACTGCACCTCCCGTGCTCGTTCTAATATCAAGTAAAATGCTACGGTGCCGTGACTCACATTTGCGAATAAACCTGAGGACCATAATTCAAGTCGCGCGTATCGTCGAAAGAATCATCTGCACATCTGAAAAAAAGAAAATGGGTGCAACACGAGAACTTCCCATGAGGTAACCAATCATTGTACTACTTTCGCCAAAGCACACTTAACTGCGGAGTTCTGATGGGATGTGGTGCATTTGTGCTGGTGTGACCGCACCTGTTTAATTTCGTGCTGAAAATACATACACTCCTTCTTCCCTCCCCCCTCCCATCATTTGTTTCCTTGTGCGTTCACTCTGCACCTCTCTTTCTCGTTCTAATATCGATTAAAATGCCCTGCTTCTTGACTCACATTTGTGTATAAACCAGCAGAACATAGTTCCAGTCACGCGTAACGTCGAACGACCCGTCTGAAAAAAAAAATTAGTGCGACACGAGGACATCCCAGGAGGTCACCCATCCGAGTACTACTCTCGCCCAAGCACACTTAACTGCGGAGTTCTGATGGGATCCGGTGCATTAGTGCTGGTATGATCGCACCTCTTAAATTTTCCGCTGCAAATACATAAACTCATTCCCCTTTCTTCCCCCTCCCGTCATTTGTTTCCTTGTGCGTGCACACTGCACCTCCCGTTCTCGTTCTAATATCAAGTAAAATGCTACAGCGCCGTGCCTCACATTTGCGAAGAAACCTGAGGACCATAATTCAAGTCGTGCGTAACGTCGAAAGAATTATCTGCAAAAAAATGGGTGCAACACGAGGACTTCACAAGAAAATGGGTGAAATATAAGGACTTCGCAGGAGGTAACCCATGCTAGTACTACTCTCGCCCAAGCACCCTTACCTACGGAGTTCTGATTGAATCTGTTGCATTAGTGCTGGAATGATCGCACCTGTTTCATTTCGCGCTGCAAAAATATACACTCCTTCTCCTTTCTTCCCCCTCCCCTCATTTGTTTCCTTGTGCGTGCGCACTGCACCTCTCATTCTCGTTCAAATATCAAGTAAAATGCCACGGCGCCGTGACTCGCATTAGCAAATAAATCTACGGACTATAATTAAAGTCGCGCGTAAGGTCGAGTGGCACATCTGAAAAAAAGGAAAAGGGTACAACACGAGAACTTCCTAGGAGGTAACCCATCATTGTACTACTTTCGCCAAAGCACACTTAACTGCGGAGTTCTGATGGGATCCGGTGCATTTGTGCTGGTGTGACCGCACCTGTTTAATTTCGTGTTGAAAATACATACACTCCTTCTTCCCTCCCCCCCTCCCATCATTTGTTTCCTTATGCGTTCACACTGCACCTCTCCTTCTCGTTCTAATATCGACACATTTGCGTATAAACCAGTGGACCATAGTTCCAGTCGCGCGTAACGTCGAACGACCTGTCTAAAAAAAAATAGGTGCGACACGAGAACTTCCCAGGAGGTCACCCATCTGAGTACTACTCTCGCCCAAGCACACTTAATTGCAGAGTTCTGATGGGATCTAGTGCATTAGTGCTGGTATTATCGCACCGGTTTAATTCCACGCTGCAAATACATAAACTCCTTCTCCTTTCTTCCCCCTCCCATCATTTGTTTCCTTGTGCGTGCGCATTGCACCTCCCGTGCTTGTTCTAATATAAAGTAAAATACTACGGTGCCGTGACTCACATTTGCGAATAAACCTGAGGACCATAATTCAAGTCACGCGTATCGTCGAAAGAATCATCTGCAAAAAAATGGGTGCAACACGAGGACTTCCTAAGAAAATGGGTGAAATATAAGAACTTCGCAGCAGGTCACCCATCCGAGTACTTTTCTCGCCCAAGCACCCTTAACTGCGGAGTTCTGATAGAATCCGTTGCATTAATGCTAGTATGATCCCTCATGTTTCATTCTGCACTGCACCTCTCATTTTCGTTCAAATATCAAGTACAATGCCACGGTGCCGTGACTCACATTTGCGAATAAATCTGCGGACCATAATTAAAGTCGCGCGTAACGTCGAACGGCACATCTGAAAAAAAGAAAATGGGTGCAACACGAGAACTTCCCACGAGGTAACCCATCATTGTACTACTTTCACCAAAGCACACTTAACTGCGGAATTCTGATGGGATCCGGTGCATTTGTGCTGGTATGATCGCACCTGTTAAATTTTGCGCTGCAAATACATAAACTCATTCCCCTTTCTTCCTCCTCCCGTCATTTGTTTCCTTGTGCGTGCACTCTGCATCCATCCTTCTCGTTCTAATATCGATTAAAATGCCCTTGCTTCTTGACTCACATTTGCGTATAAACCAGTGGACCCTAGTTCCAGTCGCGCGTAACATCGAACGACCCGTCTGAAAAAAAATTAGTGCGACACGAGGACTTCCCAAGAGGTCACCCATCTGAGTACTACTCTCTCCCAAGCACACTTAACTGCGGAATTTTGATGGGATCCGGTGCATTAGTGCTGGTATGATCGAACCTGTTTAATTTCGCGCTGCAAATACATAAACTCCTTATCCTTTCTTCCCCTTCCCGTCATTTGTTTCCTTGTGCATGCGCACTGCACCTCTCGTTCTCGTTCAAATATCAAGTAAAATGCCACGGCGCCGTGACTCACATTTGCGGATAAATCTGCGGACCATAATTAAAGTCGCGCATAATGTTGAACGGCACATCTGAAAAAAAAGAAAATGGGTGCAACACGAGAACTTCCCAGGAGGTAACCCATCATTGTACTACTTTCGCCAAAGCACACTTAACTGCGAAGTTCTGAAGCGATCCATTGCATTTGTGCTGGTATGATCGCACCCGTTTAATTTTGCGCTGCAAATACATAAACTCCTTCTCCTTTCTTCCCCCTCCCCTCATTTGTTTCCTTGTGCGTGCGCACTGCACCTCCCGTGCTCGTTCTAATATCAAGTAAAATGCTACGGTGCCGTGACTCACATTTGTGAATAAACCTGAGGACCATAATTCAAGTTGCGCGTATCGTCGAAAGAATCATCTGCAAAGAAATGGGTGCAACACGAGGACTTCCTAAGAAAATGGGTGAAATATAAGGACTTCGCAGGAGGTCACCCATCCTAGTGCTTCTCTCGCCCAAGCACCCTTAACTTGCGGAGTTCTGATAGAATCCGTTGCATTGGTGCTGGTATAATTGCTCATGTTTCATTCTGTGCTGCAAATACATACACTTTTTCTCCCTCCATCCCCCCTCCCGTCATTTGTTTCCTTGTGCGTGCACTCTGCATCTCTTTTTCTCGTTCTAATATCAATTAAAATGCCCCTGCTTCTTGACTCACATTTGCCTATAAACCAGTTGACCCTAGTTCCAGTCGCGCGTAACGTCGAACGACCCGTCTGAAAAAAAAAATTAGTGCGATACGAGGACTTCCCAGGAGGTCACCCATCCGAGTACTACTCTCGCCTAAGCACACTTAAATGCAGAGTTCTGATGGGATCTGGTGCATTAGTGCTGGTATGATCGCAGCTGTTTAATTTTGCGCTGCAAATACATAAACTCATTCCCCTTTCTTCCCCCTGCCGTCATTTGTTTCCTTGTGCGTGCGCACTGCACCTCCCGTTCTCGTTCTAATATCAAGTAAAATGCTACAGCACCGTGACTCACATTTGCGAATAAACCTGAGGACCATAATTCAAGTCGCGCGTAACGTCGAAAGAATCATCTGCAAAAAAATGGGTGCAACACGAGGACTTCACAAGAAAATGGTTGAAATATAAGGACTTCGCAGGAGGTAACCCATGCTAGTACTACTCTCGCCCAAGCACCCTTACCTACGGAGATCTGATAGAATCCGTTGCATTAGTGCTGGTATGATCGCACCTGTTTCATTTTGTGCTGAAAATACATACACTCCTTATCTTTCCCTCCCCCTCCCATCAATTGTTTCCTTGTGCGTTCACACTGCACCTCTCATTCTCGTTCTAATATTGATTAAAATGCCCCTGCTTCTTGACTCAGATTTGCGCATAAACCAGCGGACCCTAGTTCCAGTCGCGCGTAACGTCGAACGACCCGTCTGAAAAAAAATTGTTGCGACCCGAGGACTTCCCAAGAGGTCACCCATCCGAGTACTACTCTCGCCCAAGCGCACTTAACTGCGGAGTTCTGATGGGATCTAGTGCATTACTGCTGGTATGATCGCACCCGTTTAATTCCGCGCTGCAAATACATAAACTCCTTCTCCTTTCTTCCCCCTCCCGTCATTTGTTTCCTTGTGCGTGCGCATTGCACCTCCCGTGCTCGTTCTAATATAAAGTAAAATACTAGGGTGCCGTGACTCACATTTGCGAATAAACCTGAGGACCATAATTCAAGTCATGCGTATCGTCGAAAGAATCATCTGCAAAAAAATGGGTGCAACACGAGGAGTTCCTAAGAAAATGGGTGAAATATAAGAACTTCGCAGGAGGTCACCCATCCGAGTACTTTTCTCGCCCAAGCACCCTTAACTGCGGAGTTCTGATAGAATCTGTTGCATTGGTACTGGTATGATTGCTCATGTTTCATTCTGCACTGCAAATACATACACTTTTTCTCCATCCATCCCCCCTCCCGTCATTTGTTTCCTTGTGCGTGCACTCTGCATCTCTCCTTCTCGTTCTAATATCGATTAAAATGCCCCTGCTTCTTGACTCACATTTGCGTATAAACCAGTGGACCCTAGTTCCAGTCGAACATAACGTCGAACGACCCGTCTGAAAAAAAAAAATTAGTGCGACACGAGGACTTCCCAAGAGGTCACCCATACGAGTACTACTCTCGCCAAAGCACACTTAACTGCGGAGTTTTGATGGGATCCGGTGCATTAGTGCTGGTATGATCGCATCTGTTTAATTTCTCGCTGCAAATACATAAACTCCTTCTCCTTTCTTCCCCCTCCCGTCATTTGTTTCCTTGTGTGTGCGCACTGCACCTCTCGTTCTCATTCAAATATCAAGTAAAATGCCACGGTGCCGTGACTCACATTTGCGAATAAATCTGCGGACCATAATTAAAGTCGCGCATAACGTCGAACGGCACATCTGAAAAAAAAATGGGTGCAGCACGAGAACTTCCCAGGAGGTAACCCATCCTTGTAATACTTTCGCCAAAGCACAGTTAACTGTTGAGTTCTGATGGGATCCGGTGCATTTGTGCTGGTGTGACCACACCTGTTTAATTTTGTACTGAAAATAAATACACTCCTTCTTCCCTCCCCCCCTCCCATCATTTGTCTCCTTGTGCGTTCACACTGCACCTCTCCTTCTCGTTCTAATATCGATTATAATGCCCCTGATTCTTGACTCACATTTGCGTATAAACCAGCGGACCATAGTTCCAGTCGCGCGTAACGTCGAACGACCCATCTGAAAAAAAATTATTGCGATACGAGGACTTCCCAAGAGGTCACCCATCCGAGTACTACTCTCGCCCAAGCACACTTAACTGCAGAGTTCTGATGGGATCCAGTGCATTAGTGCTAGTATGATGCCACTTGTTGAGTTTTGCGCTTCAAATACATACACTCCTTCTCTTTTCTTCCTCCTCCCGTCATTTGTTTCCTTGTGCGTGCGCACTGCACCTCCCGTACTCGTTCTAATATCAAGTAAAATGCCACGGTGCCGTGAATCACATTTGCGAATAAACCTGCGGACCATAAATCAAGTCGCGCGTAACGTCGAAAGAATCATCTGCAAAAAGATTGGTGCAACACGAGGACCTCCCAAGAAAATGGGTGATATATATAAGGACTTCGCAGGAGGTCACCCATCCGAGTACTTTTCTCGCCCAAGCACCCTTAACTGCGGAGTTCTGATAGAATCCTTTGCATTAGTGCTGGTATGATCCCTCATGTTTCATTCTGCACTGCAAATACATAAACTCTTTCTCCTCCCATCCCCCCTCCCGTCTTTTGTTTCCTTGTGTGTGCACTCTGCATCTCTCTTTCTCGTTCTAATATCAAGTAATATGCCCCGGCACCGTGACTCACCTTTGCAAATGAACCAGCGGTTTATAATTCCATTCGCGCGTAACGTTGAACAACCCATCCGAAAAAAAAAATTGGTGCAACACGAGGGCTTCCCAAGTGGTCACCCATCCGAGTACTACTCCCGCCCAAGTACACTTAACTGCGGAGTTCTGATGGGATCCGAAGCTTTAGTGCTGGTATGATCGCACCTGTTTAATTTCACGCTGCAAATACATACACTCCTTCTCCTTTCTTCCCCTTCCTGTCATTTGTTTCCTTGTGCGTTCACACTTTACCTCTCATTCTCGTTCTAATATCGATTAAAATTCCCCTGTTTCTTGACTCACATTTGCGTATAAACCAGCGGACTCTAGTTCCAGACGTGCGTAACGTCGAACGACCCGTCTGAAAAAAAATTGGTGCGACACGAGTACTTCCCAGGAGGTCACCCATCCGAGTACTAATCTCGCCCAAGCACACATAACAGCGGAGTTCTGATGGGATCCGGTGCATTAGTGCTGGTATGATCGCACCTGTTTAATTTCGTGCTGCAAATACATATACTCATTCCCCTTTCTTCCCCTTCCTGTCATTTGTTTCCTTGTGCGTACGCACTCCACCTCCCGTTTTCGTTCTAATATCAAGTAAAATGTCACGGCATCGTGACTCACATTTGCGAATAAACCTGAGAACCATAATTCAAGTCGCGCGTAACGTCGAAAGAATCATTTGCAAAAAAATGGGTGCAACACGAGGACTTCACAAAAAAATGGGTGAAATATAAGGACTTCGCAGGAGGTAACCCATGCTAGTACTACTCTCGCCAAAGCACCCTTACCTACGGAGTTCTGATAGAATCCGTTGCATTAGTGCTGGTATGATCGCACCTGTTTCATTTCGTGCTGAAAATACATACACTCCTTCTCCTTCCCTCCCCCTCCCATCAATTGTTTCCTTGTGCGTTCACACTGCACCTCTTCTTCTCGTTCTAATATCGATTAAAATGCCCTTGCTTCTTGACTCACATTTGTGTATAAACCAGCGGACCCTAGTACCAGTCGCGCGTAACGTCGAACGACCCGTCTGAAAAAAAATTGGTGCGACACGAGGACTTCCCAAGAGGTCACCCATCCGAGTACTACTCTCGCCCAAGCATACTTAACTGCAGAGTTCTGATAGGATCCGGTGCATTAGTGCTGGTATGATCGCACTCGTTTAATTCCGCGCTGCAAATACATAAATTCCTTTTCCTTTCTTCCCTCTCCCGTCATTTGTTTTCTTGTGCGTGCGCACTGCACCTCCTGTCCTCGTTCTAATATCAAGTAAAATGCTACGGTGCCGTGACTCACATTGGCGAATAAACCTGAGGACCATAATTCAAGTCGTGCGTAACGTCGAAAGAATCATCTGTAAAAAAATGGGTGCAACACGAGGACTTCCTAAGATAATAGGTGAGATATAAGGACTTCGCATGAGGTTACCCATCCTAGTTCTACTCTCGCCCAAGCACCCTTAACTTGCGGAGTTCTGATAGAATCCGTTGCATTGGTGCTGGTATGATCGCTCATGTTTCATTCTACGCTGCAAATACATACACTCTTTCTCCCTCCATCCCCTCTCCTGTCATTTGTTTCCTTGTGCGTGCACTCTGCATCTCTCCTTCTTGTTCTAATATCAAGTAAAATGCCCTGGCATCGTGACTCACCTTTGCGAATGAACCAGCGGCTTATAATTGCATTCGCGCGTAACGTCGAACGATCCATCCGAAAAAAAATGGGTGCAACACGAGGACTTCCCAGGAGGTCACCAATCCGAGTACTACTCCTGCCCAAGCACACTTAACTGCTAAGTTCTGATGGGATACAGTGCATTAGTGCTGGTATGATGGCACCTATTTAATTTCGCACTGCAAATACGTACACTCCTTCTCCTTTCTTCCCCTTCTCGTCATTTGTTTCCTTGTGCGTGTGCACTGCACCTCTCGTTCTCGTATAAATATCAAGTAAAATGCCACGGCGCAGTGACTCACATTTTCGAATAAATCTGCGTACTATAATTAAAGTCGTGCGTAACGTCGAATGGCACATCTGAAAAAAAAATGGGTGCAACACGAGAACTTCCCAGGAGGTAACCCATCCTTGTACTACTTTTGCCAAAGCACACTTAACTGCGGAGTTCTGATGGGATTCGGTATATTTGTGCTGGTGTGATAGCACCTGTTTAATTTCGTGCTGAAAATACATACACTCTTTCTCCTTCCCTCCCCCCTCCCATCATTTGTTTCCTTGTGCGTTCACACTGCACCTCTTTTTCTCGTTCTAATATCGATTAATATGCCCCTGCTTCTTGACTCACATTTGCGTATAAACAAGTGGACAATAGTTCCAGTTGCGCGTAACGTCGAACGACCCGTCTGAAAAAAAATTAGTGCGACACGAGGACTTCCCAGGAGGTCACCCATCCGAGTCTACTTTCGCCCAAGCACACTTAATTGCGGAGTTCTGATGGGATCCGGTGCATTAGTGATGGTATGATCGCACCTGTTTAATTTCGCACTGCAAATACATAAACTCCTTCTCCTTTCTTCCTCTCCCGTCAATTGTTTCCTTGTGCGTGCGCACTGTACCTCTCGTTCTCGTTCAAATATCAAGTAAAATGCCACGGCGCCGTGACTCACATTTGCGAATAAATCTGCGAACCATATTAAAGTCGTGCGTAACGTCGAATGGCACATCTGAAAAAAAGAAAATGGGTGCAACACGAGAACTTCCCAGGAGGTAACCCATCATTGTACTACTTACGCCAAAGCACACTTAACTACGTAGTTCTGATGGGATCCGGTGCATTTGTGCTAGTGTGACCGCACCTGTTTAATTTCGTGCTGAAAATACATACACTCCTTCTTCCCTCCCCCCTCCCATCTTTTGTTTCCTTGTGCGTTCACACTGCACCTCTCCTTCTCGTTCTAATATCGATTAAAATGCCCCTGATTCTTGATTCACATTTGCGTATAAACCAGCGGACCATAGTTCTAGTCACGCGTAACGTCGAACGACCCATCTGAAAAAAAATTGTTGCAATACGAGGACTTCCCAAGAGGTCACCCATCCAAGTACTACTCTCGCCCAAGCACACTTAATTGCAGAGTTCTGATGGGATCCAGTGCAGTAGTGCTGGTATGATGCCACTTGTTTAATTTTGTGCTTCAAATACATACACTCATTCTCTTTTCTTCTTCATCCCGTCATTTGTTTCCTTGTGCGTGCGCACTGCACCTCCCGTACTCGTTCTAATATCAAGTAAAATGCCACGGCGCCGTGACTCACATTTGCGAATAAATCTGCGGACCATAAATCAAGTCGCGCGTAACGTGGAAAGAATCATCTACAAAAAGATGGGTGCAACACGAGGACCTCCCAAGAAAATGGGTGAAATATAAGGACTTCGCAGGAGGTCACCCATCCGAGTACTTTTCTCGCCCAAGCACCCTTAATTGCGGAGTTCTGATAGAATCCGTTGCATTAGTGCTGGTTGATCCCTCATGTTTCATTCTGCACTGCAAATACATACACTCTTTCTTCTTCCATCTCCCCTCCCGTCATTTGTTTCCTTGTGCGTGCACTCTGCATCTCTCTTTCTCGTTCTAATATCAAGTAATATGCCCCAGCACCGTGACTCACATTTGCAAATGAACCAACGGTTTATAATTCCATTCGCGCGTAACGTCGAACAACCCATCCGAAAAAAAATAGGTGCAAAACGAGGGCTTCCCAAGTGGTCACCCATCCGAGTACTACTCTCGCCCAAGCACACTTAACTGCGTAGTTCTGATGGGATCCGTAGCTTTAGTGCTGGTGTGATCGCACCTGTTTAATTTCGCGCTGCAAATACATACACTCCTTCTCCTTTCTTCCCCCTCCCGTCATTTGTTTCCTTGTGCGTTCACACTTCACCTCTCATTCTCGTTCTAATATCGATTAAAATGCCCCTGATTCTTGACTCACATTTGCGTATAAACCAGCGGACCCTAGTTCCAAACGTGCGTAGTGTCGAACGATCCGTCCGAAAAAAAAATTGGTGCGACATGAGGACTTCCCAGGAGGTCACCCATCCGAGTACTAATCTCGCCCAAGCACACTTCACTGCAGAGTTCTGATGGGATCCGGTACATTAGTGCTGGTATGATCGCACCAGTTTAATTTTCACTGCAAATACATAAACTCATTCCCCTTTCTTCCTCCTCCCGTCATTTGTTTCCTTGTGCGTGCGCACTGCACCTCCCGTTCTCGTTCTTATATCAAATAAAATGCTACAGCGCTGTGACTCACATTTGCGAATAAACCTGAGGACCATAATTCAAGTCGCGCGTAATGTCGAAAGAATCATCTGTAAAAAAATGGGTGCAACACGAGGACTTCACAAGAAAATGGGTGAAATATAAGGACTTCGCAGGAGGTAACCCATGCTAGTACTACTCTCGCCCAAGCACCCTTACCTACGGAGTTCTGATAGAATCTGTTGCATTAGTGCTGGAATGATCGCACTCGTTTCATTTCGCGCTGCAAAAATATACACTCCTTCTCCTTTCTTCCCCCTCCCGTCATTTGTTTCCTTGTGTGTGCGCACTGCACCTCTCGTTCTCGTTCAAATATCAAGTAAAATGCCACAGTGCCGTGACTCGCATTTGCGAATAAATCTACGGACCATAATTAAAGTCGCGCGTAACGTCGAACGGCACATCTGAAAAAAAGAAAATTGGTGCAACACGAGAACTTCCTAGGAGGTAACCCATCATTGTACTACTTTCGCCAAAGCACACTTAACTATGGAGTTCTGATGGGATCCGGTGCATTTGTGCTGGTTTGACCGCACTTGTTTAATTTCGTGCTGAAAATACATACACTCCTTCTTCCCTCCCCCCCTCCCATCATTTGTTTCCTTGTGCATTCACACTACACCTCTCCTTCTCGTTCTAATATCGATTAAAATGCCCCTGATTCTTGACTCACATTTGCGTATAAACCAGTGGACCATAGTTCCAGTCGCGCGTAACGTCGAACGACCCATCTGAAAAAAAATTGTTGCGACACGAGGATTTCCCAAGAGGTCACCCATCCGAGTACTACTCACGCCCAAGCACACTTAACTGCAGAGTTCTGATGGGATCCAGTGCATCAGTGCTGGTATGATGCCACTCGTTTAATTCGGCGCTGCAAATACATAAAGTCCTTCTCCTTTCTTCCCCCTCCCGTCATTTGTTTTCTTGTGCGTGCGCACTGTACCTCTCGTTCTCGTTCAAATATCAAGTAAAATGCCACGGCGCCGTGACTCACATTTGCGAATAAATCTGCGGACCATAATTAAAGTCGCGCGTAACGTCGAACGGCACATCTGAAAAAAAAAAATTGGTGCAACACGAGAACTTCCCAGGAGGTAACCCATCATTGTACTACTTTCGCCAAAGCACACATAACTGCGGAGTTCTGATGGGATCCGGTGCATTTGTGCTTGTGTGACCGCACATGTTTAATTTCGTGCTGAAAATACATACACTCCTTCTTCCCTCCCCCCTCCCATCATTTGTTTCTTTGTGCGTTCACACTGCACCTCTACTTCTCGTTCTAATATCGATTAAAATGCCCCTGATTCTTGACTCACATTTGCGTATAAACCAGCGGACTATAGTTCCAGTCGAGCGTAACGTCGAACGACCCATCTGAAAAAAAATTATTGCCATACGAGGAGTTCCCAAGAGGTCACCCATCCGAGTACTACTCTCGCCCAAGCACACTTACGATCTTACCAGCACTAATGAACCGTATCCCATCAGAACTCCGCAGTTAAGTGTGCTTGGGCGAGAGTAGTACTCGGATGGGTGACCTCCTGGGAAGTCCTCGTGTCGCACTAATTTTTTTTTCAGACGGGTCGTTCAACGTTACGCGCGACTGGAACTAGGTCACTGGTTTATACGCAAATGTGAGTCAAGAAGCAGGGGCATTTTAATCGATATTAGAACGAGAAGGATGGATGCAGAGTGCACGCACAAGGAAACAAATGACGGGAGGAGGAAGAAAGGGGAATGAGTTTATGTATTTGCAGCGCGAAATTTAACAGGTGCGATCATACCAGCACAAATGCACCGGATCCCATCAGAACTCCGCAGTTAAGTGTGCTTTGGTGAAAGTAGTACAATGATGGGTTACCTCGTGGGAAGTTCTCGTGTTGCACCCATTTTCTTTTTTTCAGATGTGCCGTTCGACGTTACGCGCGACTTTAATTATGGTCCGCAGATTTATTCGCAAATGTGAGTCACAGCGCCGTGGCATTGTACTTGATATTTGAACGAGAACGAGAGGTGCAGTGCGCACGCACTTGGAAACAAGTGACGGGAGGGGGAAGGAAGGAGATAGAATTTATGTATTTGCAGCGCGAAATTAAACAGGTGCGATCATACCAGCACTAATGCACCAGATCCCATCAGAACTCCGCAGTTAAGTGTGCTTTGGTGAAAGTAGTACAATGATGGGTTACCTCGTGGGAAGTTCTCGTGTTGCACCCATTTTTTTTTTTTCAGATGTGTCGTTCGACGTTACGCGCGACTTTAATTATGGTTCGCAGATTTATTCGCAAATGTGAGTCACGGCGCCGTGTCATTGTACTTGATATTTGAACGAGAACGAGAGGTGCAGTGCGCACGCACTTGGAAACAAGTGACGGGAGGGGGAAGGAAGGAGATAGAATTTATGTATTTGCAGCGCAAAATTAAACAGGTGCGATCATACCAGCACTAATGCACCGGATCCCATCAGAACTCCGCAGTCAAGTGTGCTTGGGCGAGAGTAGTACTCGGATGGGTGACCTCCTGGGAAGTCCTCGTGTCGCACTAATTTTTTTTTCAGACGGGTCGTTCGACGTTACGCGCGACTGGAACTAGGGTCCACTGGTTTATACGCAAATGTGAGTCAAGAAGCAAGGGCATTTTAATCGATATTAGAACGAGAAGGATGGATGCAGAGTGCACGATCAAGGAAACAAATGACGGGAGGAGGAAGAAAGGGGAATGAGTTTATGTATTTGCAGCGCAAAATTTAACAGGTGCGATCATACCAGCACAAATGCACCGGATCCCATCAGAACTCCGCAGTTAAGTGTGCTTTGGTGAAAGTAGTACAATGATGGGTTACCTCGTGGGAAGTTCTCGTGTTGCACCCATTTTCTTTTTTTCAGATGTGCCGTTCGACGTTACGCGCGACTTTAATTATGGTCCGCAGATTTATTCGCAAATGTGAGTCACGGCGCCGTGGCGTTGTACTTGATATTTGAACGAGAACGAGAGGTGCAGTGCGCACGCACTTGGAAACAAGTGACGCGAGGGGGGAGGAAGGAGATAGAATTGATGTACTTGCAGCGCGAAATTAAACAGGTGCGATCATACCAGCACTAATGCACCGGATCCCATCAGAACTCCGCAGTTAAGTGTGCTTGGGCGAGAGTAGTACTCGGATGGGTGACCTCCTGGGAAGTCCTCGTGTCGCACTAATTTTTTTTTTCAGACGGGTCGTTCGACGTTACGCGCGACTGGAACTAGGGTCCACTGGTTTATACGCAAATGTGAGTCAAGAAGCAAGGGCATTTTAATCGATATTAGAACGAGAATGATGGATGCAGAGTGCACGCACAAGGAAACAAATGACGGGAGGAGGAAGAAAGGGGAATGAGTTTATGTATTTGCAGCGCAAAATTTAACAGGTGCGATCATACCAGCACTAATGCACCGGATCCCATCAGAACTCCGCAGTTAAGTGTGCTTTGGTGAAAGTAGTACAATGATGGGTTACCTCGTGGGAAGTTCTCGCGTTGCACCCATTTTCTTTTTTTCAGATGTGCCGTTCGACGTTACGCGCGACTTTAATTATGGTCCGCAGATTTATTCGCAAATGTGAGTCACGGCGCCGTGGCATTGTACTTGATATTTGAACGAGAACGAGAGGTGCAGTGCGCACGCACTTGGAAACAAGTGACGGGAGGGGGGAGGAAGGAGATAGAATTGATGTACTTGCAGCGCGAAATTAAACAGATGCGATCATACCAGCACTAATGCAATGGATCCCATCAGAACTCCGCAGTTTAGTGTGCTTGGGCGAGAGTAGTACTCGGATGGGTGACCTCCTGGGAAGTCCTCGTGTCGCACTAATTTTTTTTTCAGACGGGTCGTTCGACGTTACGCGCGACTGGAACTAGGGTCCACTAGTTTATACGCAAATGTGAGTCAAGAAGCAAGGGCATTTTAATCGATATTAGAACGAGAAGGATGGATGCAGAGTGCACGCACAAGGAAACAAATGACGGGAGGAGGAAGAAAGGGGAATGAGTTTATGTATTAGCAGCGCAAAATTTAACTGGTGCGATCATACCAGCACAAATGCACCGGATCCCATCAGAACTCCGCAGTTAAGTGTGCTTTGGTGAAAGTAGTACAATGATGGGTTACCTCGTGGGAAGTTCTCGTGTTGGACCCATTTTCTTTTTTTCAGATGTGCCGTTCGACGTTACGCGCGACTTTAATTATGGTCCGCAGATTTATTCGCAAATGTGAGTCACGGCGCCGTCGCATTGTACTTGATATTTGAACGAGAACGAGAGGTGCAGTGCGCACGCACTTGGAAACAAGTGACGGGAGGGGGGAGGAAGGAGATAGAATTTATGAATTTGCAGCGCAAAATTAAACAGGTGCGATCATACCAGCATTAATGCACCGGATCCCATCAGAACTCCAGTTAAGTGTGCTTGGGCGAGAGTAGTACTCGGATGGGTGACCTCCTGGGAAGTCCTCGTGTCGCACTAATTTTTTTTTCAGACGGGTCGTTCGACGTTACGCGCGACTGGAACTAGGGTCCACTGGTTTATACGCAAATGTGAGTCAAGAAGCAGGGACATTTTAATCGATATTAGAACGAGAAGGATGGATGCAGAGTGCACGCACAAGGAAACTAATGACGGGAGGAGGAAGAAAGGGGAATGAGTTTATGTATTTGCAGCGCAAAATTTAACAGGTGCGATCATTCCAGCACAAATGCACCGGATCCCATCAGAACTCCGCAGTTAAGTGTGCTTTGGTGAAAGTAGTACAATGATGGGTTACCTCGTGGGAAGTTCTCGTGTTGCACCCATTTTCTTTTTTTCAGATGTGCCGTTCGACGTTACGCGCGACTTTAATTATGGTCCGCAGATTTATTCGCAAATGTGAGTGACGGCGCCGTGGCATTGTACTTGATATTTGAACGATAACGAGAGGTGCAGTGCGCACGCACTTGGAAACAAGTGACGGGAGGGGGAAGGAAGGAGATAGAATTGATGTATATGCAGCGCGAAATTAAACAGGTGCGATCATACCAGCACTAATGCACTGGATCCCATCAGAACTCCGCAGTTAAGTGCGCTTGGGTGAGAGTAGTACTCGGATGGGTGACCTCCTGGGAAGTCCTCGTGTCGCACTAATTTTTTTTTTCAGACGGGACGTTCGACGTTACGCGCGACTTGAACTAGGGTCCACTGGTTTATACGCAAATGTGAGTCAAGAAGCAGGGGCATTTTAATCGATATTAGAACGAGAAGGATGGATGCAGAGTGCACGCACAAGGAAACAAATGACGGGAGGAGGAAGAAAGGGGAATGAGTTTATGTATTTGCAGCTCAAAATTTAACAGGTGCGATCATACCATCACAAATGCACTGGATCCCATCAGAACTACGCAGTTAAGTGTGCTTTGGTGAAAGTAGTACAATGATGGGTTACCTCGTGGGAAGTTCTCGTGTTGCACCCATTTTCTTTTTTTCAGATGTGCCGTTCGACGTTACGCGCGACTTTAATTATGGTCCGCAGATTTATTCGCAAATGTGAGTCACGGCGCCGTGTCATTGTACTTGATATTTGAACGAGAACGAGAGGTGCAGTGCGCACGCACTTGGAAACAAGTGACGGGAGGGGGAAGGAAGGAGATAGAATTTATGTATTTGCAGCGCGAAATTAAACAGGTGCGATCATACCAGCACTAATGCACCAGATCCCATCAGAACTCCGCAGTTAAGTGTGCTTTGGTGAAAGTAGTACAATGATGGGTTACCTCGTGGGAAGTTCTCGTGTTGCACCCATTTTCTTTTTTTCAGATGTGTCGTTCGACGTTACGCGCGACTTTAATTATGGTTCGCAGATTTATTCGCAAATGTGAGTCACGGCGCCGTGTCATTGTACTTGATATTTGAACGAGAACGAGAGGTGCAGTGCGCACGCACTTGGAAACAAGTGACGGGAGGGGGAAGGAAGGAGATAGAATTTATGTATTTGCAGCGCAAAATTAAACAGGTGCGATCATACCAGCACTAATGCACCGGATCCCATCAGAACTCCGCAGTTAAGTGTGCTTGGGCGAGAGTAGTACTCGGATGGGTGACCTCCTGGGAAGTCCTCGTGTCGCACTAATTTTTTTTTCAGACGGGTCGTTCGACGTTACGCGCGACTGGAACTAGGGTCCACTGGTTTATACGCAAATGTGAGTCAAGAAGCAGGGGCATTTTAATCGATATTAGAACGAGAAGGATGGATGCAGAGTGCACGCACAAGGAAACAAATGACGGGAGGAGGAAGAAAGGGGAATGAGTTTATGTATTTGTAGCGCAAAAATTAACAGGTGCGATCATACCAGCACAAATGCACCGGATTCCATCAGAACTCTGCAGTTAAGTGTGCTTTGGTGAAAGTAGTACAATGATGGTTTACCTCGTGGGAAGTTCTCGTGTTGCACCCATTTTCTTTTTTTCAGATGTGCCGTTCGACGTTACGCGCGACTTTAATTATGGTCCGCAGATTTATTCGCAAATGTGAGTCACTGCGCCGTGGCATTGTACTTGATATTTGAACGAGAACGAGAGGTGCAGTGCGCACGCACTTGGAAACAAGTGACGGGAGGGGGGAGGAAGGAGATAGAATTTATGTATTTGCAGCGCGAAATTAAACAGGTGCGATCATACCAGCACTAATGCACTGGATCCCATCAGAACTCCGCAGTTAAGTGTGCTTGGGCGAGATTAGTACTCGGTTGGGTGACCTCCTGGAAAGTCCTCGTGTCGCACCAATTTTTTTTCAGACGGGTCGTTCGACGTTACGCGAGTCTGGAACTAGGGTCCGCTGGTTTATACGCAAATGTGAGTCAAGAAGCAGGGGCATTTTAATCGATATTAGAACGAGAAGGAGAGATGAAGTGTGAACGCACAAGGAAACAAATGACGGAGGGGGAAGAAAGGAGAAGGAGTGTATGTATTTGCATCGCAGAATTAAACAGGTGCGATCATACCAGCACTAAAGCCCCGGATCCCATCAGAACTCCGCAGTTAGGTGTGCTTGGGCGAGAGTAGTACTCGGATGGGTGACCACTTGGGAAGCCCTCGTGTTGCACCTTTTTTTTCTCGGATGGGTTGTTCGACATTATGCGCGAATGGAATTATAAACCGCTGGTTCATTTGCAAAGGTGAGTCACGGTGCCGGGGCATATTACGTGATATTAGAACGAGAAAGAGAGGTGCAGAGTGCACGCACAAGGAAACAAATGACGGGTGGGGGGATGGGAGGAGAAAGAGTGTATGTATTTGCAGTGCAGAATGAAGCATGAGGGATCATACCAGCACTAATGCAACGGATTCTATCAGAACTCCGCAGTTAAGGGTGCTTGGGCGAGAAAAGTACTCGGATGGTTGACCTCCTGCGAAGTCCTTATATTTCACCCATTTTCTTGTGAGGTCCTCGTGTTGCACCCATCTTTTTGCAGATGATTCTTTCGACGTTACGCGCGACTTGCTTTATGGTCCGCAGGTTTATTCGCAAATGTGAGTCACGGCGCCGTGGCATTTTACTTGATATTAGAACGAGTATGGGAGGTGCAGTGCGCACGCACAAGGAAATAAATGACGGGAGGAGGAAGAAAATAGGAGTGTATGTATTTGAAGCGCAAAATTAAACAAGTGGCATCATACCAGCACTAATGCACTTGATCCCATCAGAACTCTGTAGTTAAGCATGCTTGGGCGAGAGTAGTACTCGGATTGGTGACCTCTTGGGAAGTCCTCGTATCGTAATAATTTTTTTTCCGATGGGTCGTTCGACGTTACGCGGGACTGGAACTATGGTCCGCTGGTTTATACGCAAATGTGAGTCAAGAATCAGGGGCATTTTAATCAATATTCGAACGAGAAGGAGAGGTGCAGTGTGAACGCACAAGGAAACAAATGATGGGAGGGGGGGAGGGAAGAAGGAGTGTATGTATTTTCAGCACGAAATTAAACAGGTGCGGTCACACCAACACTAATGCACCGGATCCCATCAGAACTCCGCAGTTAAGTGTGCTTTGGCGAAAGTAGTACAATGATGGGTTACCTCCTGGGAAGTTCTCGTGTTGCACCCATTTTTTTTTTCAGATGTGCCGTTCGACGTTACGCACGACTTTAATTATGGTCTGCAGATTTATTCGCAAATGTGAGTCACGAGGCCGTGGCATTTTACTTGATATTTGAACGAGAACGAGAGGTGCAGTGCGCACGCACAAGGAAACAAATGACGAGAGGGGAAAGAAAGGAGATGGAATTTATGTATTTGCAGCGCGAAATTAAACTGGTGCGATCATACCAGCACTAATGCAACTGATTCTATCAGAACTACGTATGTAAGGGTGCTTGGGCGAGAGTAGTACTAGCATGGGTTACCTCATGCGAAGTCCTTATATTTCACCCATTTTCTTGTGAAGTCCTCTTGTTGCACCCATTTTTTTGTAGATGATTCTTTCGACGTTACGCGCGACTTGAATTATGGTCCTCAGGTTTATTCGCAAATGTGAGTAACGGCGCTGTAGCTATTTACTTGATATTAGAACGAGAACGGGAGGTGCAGTGCGCACGCACAAAGAAAGAAATGACGGGAGGGGGAAGAAAGGGGAAGGAGTTTATGTATTTGCAGCGCGAAATGAAATATGTGCGATCATACCAGCACTAATGCAACGAATTCTATCAGAACTCCGTAGGTAAGGGTGCTTGGGCGAGAGTAGTACTAGCATGGGTTACCTCCTGCAAAGTCCTTATATTTCACCCATTTTCTTATGAAGTCCTCGTGTTGCACCCATTTTTTTGCAGATGATTCTTTCGACGTTACGCGCGACTTGAATTATGGTCCTCAGGTTTATTCGCAAATGTGAGTCATGGCGCTGTAGCATTTTACTTGATATTAGAACGAGAACGGGAGGTGCAGTGCGCACGCATAAGGAAACAAATGACGGGAGGGGGAAGAAAGGGGAATGAGTTTATGTATTTTCAGCGCGAAATTAAACAGGTGCGATTATACCAGCATTAATTCACCGGATCCCATCAGAACTCCACAGTGAAGTGTGCTTGGGAGAGATTAGTACTCGGATGGGTGACCTCTTGGGAAGTCGTCGTGTCGCACCAATTTTTTTTCAGAGGGGTCGTTCGAGGTTACGCGCGTCTGGAACTAGGGTCCGCTGGTTTATACGCAAATGTGAGTCAAGAAGCAGGGGCATTTTAATCGATATTATAACGAGAATGAGAGGTGAAGTGTGAACGCACAAGGAAACAATTAACAGGAGGGGGAAGAAAGGAGAAGGAGTGTATGTATTCGCAGCGCGAAATTAAATAGGTGCGATCATACCAGCACTAAAGCCTCGGATCCCATCAGAACTCCGCAGTTAGGTGTGCTTGGGCGAGAGTAGTACTCGGATGGGTGACCACTTGGGAAGCCCTCATGTTGCACCTATTTTTTTTCGGATGGGTTGTTCGACGTTACGCGCGAATGGAATTATAAATCGCTGGTTCATTTGCAAAGGTGAGTCACGGTGCCAGGGCATATTACTTGATATTAGAACGAGAAAGAGAGATGCAGAGTTCACGCACAAGGAATCAAATGACGGGAGGGGGAAGAAAGGAGAAGGAGTTTATGTATTTGCAGTGCGAAATTAATCAGGTGTGATCATACCAGCACTAATGCAACAGATCCCATCATAATTCCGCAGTTAAGTGTGCTTGGGCGAGAGTAGCACTCAGATGGGTGACCACTTGGGAAGTCCTCGTGTTGCACCCATTTTTTTGCAGATGATTCTTTCGACGTTACGCGC
Source organism: Carica papaya (assembly GCF_054855325.1). Taxonomy (NCBI): domain Eukaryota; kingdom Viridiplantae; phylum Streptophyta; class Magnoliopsida; order Brassicales; family Caricaceae; genus Carica; species Carica papaya. The sequence goes on from NC_142313.1 coordinate 28,352,883, forward strand.
GACTTGAATTATGGTCCTCAGGTTTATTCGCAAATGTGAGTCACGGCGCTGTAGCATTTTACTTGATATTAGAACGAGAACGGGAGTTGCAGTGCGCACGCACAAGGAAACAAATGACGGGAGGGGGAAGAAAGGGGAATGAGTTTATGTATTTGCAGCGCAAAATTAAACAAGTGCAATCATACCAGCACTAATGCACCGGATCCCTTCAGAACTCCGCAGTGAAGTGTGCTTGGGCGAGATTAGTACTCGGATGGGTGACCTCCTGGGAAGTCCTCGTGTCGCACTAATTTTTTTTTTCAGACGGAAAATTCGACGTTACGCGCTACTGGAACTAGGGTCCACTGGTTTATACGCAAATGTGAGTCAAGAAGTAGGGGCATTTTAATCGATATTAGAACAAGAACGAGAGGTGCAGTGCGCAGGCACAAGGAAAGAAATGACGGGAGGGGGAAGAAAGGAGAAGGAGTTTATGTATTTGCAGCGCGAAATTAAACAGGTTCGATCATACAAGTACTAATGCACCGAATCCCATCAGAACTCTGCAGTTAAGTGTGCTTTGGCGAGAGTAGTACTCGGATGGGTGACCACCTGGGAAGCCCTCTGTTGCACCTATTTTTTTTGGATGGGTTGTTCGACGTTACGCGCGAATGGAATTATAAACCGCTGGTTCATTTGCAAAGGTGAGTCACGGTGCCAGGGCATATTACTTTTTATTAAAACGAGAAACAGAGATGCAGAGTGCACGCACAAGGAATCAAATGACGGGAGGGAGAATAAAGGAGACGGAGTTTATGTATTTGCAGCGCGAAATTAATCAGGTGCGATCATACCAGCACTAATGCAACAGATCCCATCATAACTCTGCAGTTAAGTGTGCTTGGTCGAGAGTAGTACTCAGATGGGTGACCACTTGGGAAGTCCTCGTGTTGCGCCCATTTTTTTGCAGATGATTCTTTCGACGTTACGCGCGACTTGAATTATGGTCCTCAGGTTTATTCGCAAATGTGAGTCACGGCGCTGTAGCATTTTACTTGATATTAGAACGAGAACGGGAGGTGCAGTGCGCACGCACAAGGAAACAAATGACGGGAGGGGGAAGAAAGGGGAATGAGTTTATGTATTTACAACGCAAAATTAAACAGGTGCGATCATACCAGCATTAATGCACCGGATCCCATCAGAACTCCGCAGTGAAGTGTGCTTGGGCGAGATTAGTACTCGGATTGGTGACCTCCTGGGAAGTCCTTGTGTTGCACCAATTTTTTTTCAGATTGGTCGTTCGACGTTACGTGCGACTGGAACTATGATCCGCTAGTTTATACGCAAATGTGAGTCAAGAAGCAGGGGCATTTTAATCGATATTAGAACGAGAAGGAGAGATGCAGAGTGCACGCACAAGGAAACAATTGATGGGTGGGGGAGGGAAGGAGAAGGAGTGCATGTATTTTCAGCACGAAATGAAACAGGTGCGATCATACCAGCACTAATGCAACGGATTCTATCAGAACTCCGTAGGTAAGGGTGCTTGGGCGAGAGTAGTACTAGCATGGGTTACCTCCTGCGAAGTCTTTCTATTTTACCAATTTTCTTGTGAAGTCCTCGTGTTGCACCCATTTTTTTGCAGATGATTCTTTCGACGTTACGCGCGACTTGAATTATGGTCCTCAGGTTTATTCGCAAATGTGAGTGATGGCGCTGTAGCATTTTACTTAATATTAGAACGAGAACGGGAGGTGCAGTGCGCACGCACAAGGAAACAAATAACGGGTGGGGGAAGAAAGGGGAATGAGTTTATGTATTTGCAGCGCGAAATTAAACAGGTGCGATCATACCAACACTAATGCACCAGATCCCATCAGAACTCCGCAGTTATGTGTGCTCGAGCGAGATTTGAACTCGGATGGGTGACCTCCTGGGAAGTCCTCGTGTCGCACTAATTATTTTTCAGACGGGTTGTTCGACGTTACGCGCGTTTGGAACTAGGGTCCGCTGGTTTATACGCAATTGTGAGTCAAGAAGCAGGGGCATTTTAATCGATATTAGAACGAGAATGAGAGGTGAAGTGTGAACGCACAAGGAAACAAATGACGGGCGGGGGAAGAAAGGAGAAGGAGTGTATGTATTTGCAGTGCGAAATTAAACAGGTGCGATCATACCAGCACTAAAGCTCCGGATCCCATCAGAACTCCGCAGTTAAATGTGCTTGGGCGAGAGTAGTACTCGGATGGGTGACCACTTGCGAAGCCCTCGTGTTGCACCTATTATTTTTCGGATGGATTGTTCGACGTTAAGTGCGAATGGAATTATAAACCGCTGGTTCATTTGCAAAGGTGAGTCACGGTGCCGGGGCATATTACTTGATATTAGAACGAGAAAGAGAGATGCAGAGTGCACGCACAAGGAAACAAATGACGGGAGGGGGGATGGGAGGAGAAAGAGTATATGTATTTGCAGTGCAGAATGAAACATGAGGGATCATACCAGCACTAGTGCAACGGATTCTATCAGAACTCCGCAGTTAAGGGTGCTTGGGCGAGAAAAGTACTCGGATGGGTGACCTCCTGCGAAGTCCTTATATTTCACCCATTTTCTTGGGAGGTCCTCGTGTTGCACCCATTTTTTTGCAGAAGATTCTTTCGACGTTACGCGCGACTTGATTTATCGTCCGCAAGTTTATTCGCAAATGTGAGTCACAGCGCCGTGGCATTTTACTTGATATTAGAACGAGTACGGGAGGTGCAGTGCGCACGCACAAGGAAACAAATGATGGGAGGAGGAAGAAAAGAGAAGGAGTAAATGTATTTGAAGCGCAAAATTAAACAAGTGGCATCATACAAGCACTAATGCACTGGATCCCATCAGAACCCTGCAGTTAAGTGTGCTTGGGCGAGAGTAGTACTCGGATGGGTGACCTCCTGGGAAGTCTTCGTGTCGCAATAATTTTTTTTTCAGACGGGTCGTTCGACGTTACGTGCGACTGGAACTCGTGTCCGCTGGTTTATACGCAAATGTGAGTCAAGAAGCAGGGGCATTTTAATCGATATTCGAACGAGAAGGAGAGGTGCAGTGTGAACGCACAAGGAAACAATTGATGGGAGAAGGAGGGAAGGAGAAGGAGTGTATGTATTTTCAGCACGAAATGAAACAGGTGCGATCAAACCAGCACAAATGTAACGGATTCTATCAGAACTCCGTAGGTAAGGATGCTTGGGCGAGAGTAGTACTAGCATGGGTTACATCCTGCGAAGTCCTTATATTTGACCCATTTTCTTGTGAAGTCCTCGTGTTGCACCCATTTTTTTGTAGATGATTCTTTCGACGTTACACGCGACTTGAATTATGGTCCTCAGGTTTATTCACAAATGTGAGTCACGGCGCTGTAGCATTTTACTTGATATTAGAACGAGAACGGGAGGTGCAGTGCGCACGCACAAGGAAATAAATGACGGGAGGGGGAAAAAAGGGGAATGAGTTTATGTATTAACAGTGCGAAATTAAACAGATGGGATCATACCAGCACTAATGCACCGGATCCCATCAGAACTCCGCAGTGAAGTGTGCTTGGGAGAGATTAGTACTCGGATGGGTGACCTCCTGGGAAGTCCTCATGTCGCACAAATTTCTTTTCAGATGGGTTGTTCGACGTTACGCGCGTCTGGAACTAGAGTCTGCTGGTTTATACGCAAATGTGAGTCATGAAGTAGGGGCATTTTAATCGATATTAGAACGAGAATGAGAGGTGAAGTGTGAACGCACAAGGAAACAAATGACGGGAGGGGGAAGAAAGGAGAAGGAGTGTATGTATTTGTAGCGCGAAACTAAACAGGTGCGATCTTACCAGCACTATAGCCCCGGATCCCATCAGAACTCCGCAGTTAAGTCTGCTGGGGCGAGAGTAGTACTCGGATGGGTGACCACTTGGGAAGCCCTCGTGTGGCACCTATTTTTTTTCGGATGGGTTTTTCGACGTTACGCGCGAATGGAATTATAAACCGCTGGTTCATTTGCAAAGGTGAGTCACGGTGCCGGGGCATTTTAATCGATATTAGAACGAGAATGAGAGTGAAGTGTGAACGCACAAGGAAACAAATGACGGGAGGGGGAAGAAAGGAGAAGGAGTGTATGTATTTGCAGCGCGAATTTAAACAGGTGCGATCTTACCAGTACTAATGCAACGGATTCTATCAGAACTCCGCAGTTAAGGGTGCTTGGGCGAGAAAAGTACTCGGATGGGTGACCTCCTGCGAAGTCCTTATATTTCGCCCATTTTCTTGGGAGATCCTCGTGTTGCACCCATCTTTTTGCAGATGATTCATTCGATGTTACGGGCGACTTGATTTATGGTCCGCAGGTTTATTCGCAAATGTGAGTCACGGCGCCGTGGCATTTTACTTGATATTAGAAAGAGTACGGGAGGTGCAGTGCGCACGCACAAGGAAACAAATGACGGGAGAAGGAAGAAAAGAGAAAGAGTGTATGTATTTGAAACGCAAAATTAAACAAGTGGCATCATACCCGCACTAATGCACTGGATCCCATCAGAACTCTGCAGTTAAGTGTGCTTGGGCGAGAGTAGTACTCGGATGGGTGACCTCTCGGGAAGTCCTCGTATCGCAACAATTTTTTTTTCAGATGGGTCGTTCGACGTTACGCTCGACTAGAACTATGGTCCGCTGGTTTATACGCAAATGTGAGTCAAGAATCAGGGGCATTTTAATCGATATTAGAACGAGAAGGAGAGGTGTAGTGTGAACACACAAGGAAAAAAATGATGGGAGGGGGGGAGGGAAGAAGGAGTGTATGTATTTTCAGCACGAAATTAAACATGTGCGGTCACACCAGCACAAATGCACCGGATCCCATCAGAACTCCGCAGTTATGTGTGCTTTGGCGAAAGTAGTACAATGATGGGTTACCTCCTGGGAAGTTCTCGTGTTGCACCCATTTTTTTTTTCAGATGTGCCGTTCGACGTTACGCGCCACTTTAATTATGGTCCGCAGATTTATTCGCAAATGTGAGTCACGGCGCCGTGGCATTTTACTTGATATTTGAACGAGAACGAGAGGTGCAGTGCGCACGCACAAGGAAACAAATGACGGGAGGGGGAAGAAAGGAGAAGGAGTGTATGTATTTGCAGCGCAAAATGAAACAGGTGCGATCATACCAGCACTAATGCAACGGATTCTATCGGAACTCCGTAGGTAAGGGTGCTTGGGCGAGAGTAGTACTAGCATGGGTTACCTCCTGCGAAGTCCTTATATTTCACCCATTTTCTTGTGAAGTCCTCGTGTTGCACCCATTTTTTTGCAAATGATTATTTTGACGTTACGCGCGACTTGAATTATGGTCCTCAGGTTTATTCGCAAATGTGAGTCACGGCGCCGTGGCATTTTACTTGATATTTGAACGAGAACGAGAGGTGCAGTGCGCACGCACAAGGAAACAAATTACGGGAGGGGGAAAAAAGGGGAAGGAATTTATGTATTTGCAGCGCAAAATTAAACAGGTGCGATCATACCAGCACTAATGCACCGGATCCCATCAGAATTCCGCAGTTAAGTGTTCTTGGGCGAGAGTAGTACTCGGATGGGTGACCTCTTGGGAAGTCCTCGTATCGCACTAATTTTTTTTTTAGACGGGTCGTTCGACGTTACGCGCGACTGGAACTAGGGTCCCCTGGTTCATACGCAAATGTGAGTCAAGAAGCAGGGGCATTTTAATCGATATTAGAACGAAATGGAGAGATGCAGAGTGCACGAACAAGGAAACAAATGACGGGAGGGGGGATGGAGGGAGAAAAAGTGTATGTATTTGCTGCGCAGAATGAAACATGAGCAATCATACCAGCACCAGTGCAACGGATTCTATCAGAACTTCGCAAGTTAAGGGTGCTTGGGCGAGAGTAGCACTAGGATGGGTGACCTCCTGCAAAGTCCTTATATTTCACCAATTTTCTTAGGATGTCCTGGTGTTGCACCCATTTTTTTGCAGATGATTCTTTCGACGATATGCGCGACTTGAATTATGGTCCTCAGGTTTATTCGCAAATGTGAGTCACGGCACCGTAGCATTTTACTTGATATTAGAACGAGCACGGGAGGTGCAGTGCGCACGCACAAGGAAACAAATGACGGGAGGGGGAAGAAAGGAGAAGGAGTTTATGTATTTGCAGCGCGGAATTAAACGGGTGCGATCATACCAGCACTAATGCACCGGATCCCATCAGAAGTCCGCAGTTAAGTGTGCTTGGGAGAGAGTAGTACTCGGATGGGTGACCTCTTAGAAAGTCCTCGTGTCACACCAATTTTTTTTCATACGGGTCGTTCGATGTTTAGCGCGACTGGAACTGGGGTCCGCTGGTTTATATGCAATTGTGAGTCAAGAAGCAGGGGCATTTTAATCGATATTAGAACTAGAAGGAGAGGTGCAGTGTGAACGCACAAGGAAACAATTGATGGGAGGGGGAGGGAAGGAGAAAGAGTGTATGTATTTTCAGCACGAAATGAAATAGGTGCGATCATACCAGCACTAATGCAACGGATTCTATCAGAACTTTGTAGGTAAGGGTGCTTGGGCGAGAGTAGTACTAGTATGGGTTACCTCCTGCGAAGTCCTTATATTTCACCCATTTTCTTGTGAAGTCCTCGTGTTGCACACATTTTCTTTTTTTTAGATGTGCCGTTCGAAGTTACGCGCGACTTTAATTACGGTATGCAGATTTATTCGCAAATGTGAGTAACGGCACCGTGGCATTTTACATGATATTTGAACGACAACGAGAGGTGCAGTGCGTACGCACAAGGAAACAAATGACGGGAGGGGGAAGAAATGAGAAGGAGTTTATGTATTTGCAGCGCGAAATTAAACAGGTGCGATCATACCAGTATTAATGCACCGGATCCCATCAGAATTCCGCAGTTAAGTGTGCTTGGGCGAGAGTAGTACTCGGATGGGTGACCTCTTGGGAAGTTCTTGTGTCGCACTAATTTTTTTTCAGACGGGTCGTTCGACTTTACGCGCGACTGGAACAAGGGTCTGCTGGTTTATACGCAAATGTGAGTCAAGAAGTAGGGGCATTTTAATCGATATTAGAACGAGAATGAGAGGTGCAGTGTGAACGCACAAGGAAACAAATGACGGGAGGGGGGATGGAGGGAGAAAAAGTGTATGTATTTGCAGCGTAGAATGAAACAGGTGCGATCATACCAGCACCAATGCAACGGATTCTATCAGAACTCCGCAAGTTAGGGGTGCTTGGGTGAGAGTAGTACTAGCATGGGTTACCTCCTACGAAGTCCTTATATTTCACCCATTTTCTTAGGAAGTCCTCGTGTTGCACCCATTTTTTTGCAGATGATTCTTTCGATGATATGCTCGACTTGAATTATGGTCATCAGGTTTATTCGTAAATGTGAGTCACGGCACCGTAGCATTTTACTTGATATTAGAACGAGCACGGGCGGTGCAGTGCGCACGCACAAGGAAACAAATGGCTGGAGGGGGAAGAAAGGAGAAGGAGTTTTTGTATTTGCAGCGCGGAATTAAACGGGTGCGATCATACCAGCACTAATGCACCGGATCCCATCAGAAGTCCGCAGTTAAGTGTGATTGGGAGAGAGTAGTACTCGGATGGGTGACCTCTTGGAAAGTCCTCGTGTCGCACCAATTTTTTTTCAGACGGGTCGTTAGACGTTACGCGCGAATAGAATTATAAACCGCTGGTTCATTTACAAAGATGAGTCACGGTGCCGGGGCATATTACTTGATATTAGAACGAGAAAGAGAAATGCAGAGTGCACGCACAAGAAAACAAATGACGGGATGGGGGATGGGAGGAGAAAGACTGTATGTTTTTGCAGTGCAGAATGAAACATGAGGGATCATACCAGCACTAATGCAACGGATTCTATCAGACCTCCGCAGCTAAGGGTGCTTGGGCGAGAAAAGTACTCGGATGGGTGACCTCCTGCGAAGTCCTTATATTTCACCCATTTTCTTAGGAGGTCCTCGTGTTGCACCCATCTTTTTGCAGATGATTCTTTCGACTTTACGCGCGACTTGATTTATGGTCCGCAGGTTTATTCGCAAATGTGAGTCACGGTGCCGTGGCATTTTACTTGATATTAGAAGGAGTACGGGAGGTGCAGTGCGCACGCACAACGAAACAAATGACGGGAGGAGGAAGAACAGAGAAGGAGTGTATGTATTTGAAGTGCAAAATTAAACAAGTGGCATCATGCCAGCACTAATGCACTGGATCCCATCAGAACTCTGCAGTTAAGTGTGCTTGGGCGAGAGTAGTACTCGGATGGGTGACCTCTTGGGAAGTCCTCGTATCGCAACAATTGTTTTTCCGATTGGTCGTTAGACGTTACGCGCGACTGGAACTATGGTCCGCTGGTTTATTCGCAAACGTGAGTTAAGAATCAGGGGCATTTTAATTGATATTCGAACGATAAGGAGAGGTGCAGTGTGAACGCACAAGGAAACAAATGATGGGAGGGGGGGAGGGAAGAAGGAGTGTATGTATTTTCAACACGAAATTAAACAGGTGCGGTCACACCAGCACTAATGCACCGGATCCCATCAGAACTCCGCAGTTAAGTGTGCTTTGGCCAAAGTAGTACAATGATGGGTTACCTCCTGAGAAGTTCTCGTGTTGCACCCATTTTCTTTTTTTCAGATGTGCCGTTCGACGTTACGCGCTACTTTAATTATGGTCCGCAGATTTATTCGCAAATGTGAGTCACGGCGCCGTGGCATTTTACTTGATATTTGAACAAGAACGAGAGGTGCAATGCGCACGCACAAGGAAACAAATGACGGGAGGGGGAAGAAAGGAGAAGTTTATGTATTTACAGCGCAAAATTAAACAGTTGCGACCATACCAGCACAAATGCACCGAATCCCATTAGAACTCAGCAGTTAAGTGTGCTTGGGCGAGAATAGTACTCGGATCGGTGACCACCTGGGAAGCCCTCGTGTTGCACCTATTTTTTTTCGGATGGGTTGTTCGACGTTACTCTCGAAGGGAATTATAAACCGCTGGTTCATTTGCAGAGGTGAGTCACGGTGGCGGGGCATATTACTTGATATTAGAACAAGAAAGAGAGATGCATAGTGCACGCACAAGGAAACAAATGACGGGAGGGGGGATGGGAGGAGAAAGAGTGTATGTATTTGCAGTGCAGAATGAAACATGAGGGATCATACCAGCACTAATGCAACAGATTCTATCAGAACTCCGCAGTTAAGGGTGCTTGGGCGAGAAAAGTACTCGGATGGGTGACGTCCTGCGAAGTCCTTATATTTCACCCATTTTCTTGGGAGCTACTCGTGTTGCACCCATCTTTTTGCAGATGATTCTTTCGACGTTATGCGGGACTTGATTTATGGTCCGCAGGTTTATTCGCAAATGTGAGTCACGGCGCCGTGGCATTTTACTTGATATTAGAACGAGTACGGGAGGTGCAGTCCGCACGCACAAGGAAACAAATGACGGGATGAGGAAGAAAAGAGGAGTGTATCTATTTGAAGCGCAAAATTAAACAAGTGGCATCATACCAGCGCTAATGCACTGGATCCCATCAGAACCCTGCAGTTAAGTGTGCTTGGGCGAGAGTAGTACTCGGATGGGTGACCTCTTGGGAAGTCCTCGTATCGCAACAATTTTTTTTCAGATGGGTCGTTCGACGTTACGCGTGATTGGAACTATGGTCCGCTCGTTTATACGCAAATGTTAGTCAATAATCAGGGGCATTTTAATCGATATTAGAACGAGATGGAGAGGTGCAGTGTGAACGCACAAGGAAACAAATGATGGGAGGGGGGGAGGGAAGAAGGAGTGCATGTATTTTCAGCACGAAATTAAACAGGTGCTGTCACACCAGCACAAATGCACTGGATCCCATCAGAACTCCGCAGTTAAGTGTGCTTTGGTGAAAGTAGTACAATGATGGGTTACCTCCTGGGAAGTTCTCGTGTCGCACCCATTTTTTTTTTTTCAGATGTGCCATTCGACGTTACGCGCGACTTTAATTATGGTCCGCAGATTTATTCGCAAATGTGAGTCACGGCGCCGTGGCATTTTACTTGATATTTGAACAAGAACGAGAGGTGCAGTGCGCACGCAAAAGGAAACAAATAACGGGAGGGGGAAGAAAGGAGAAGGAGTTTATGTATTTACAGCGCAAAATTATAGAGTTGCGACCATACCAGCACTAATGCACCGTATCCCATTAAAACTCCGCAGTTAAGTGTGCTTGGGCGAGAGTAGTACTCAGATGGGTGACCTCCTGGGAAGTCCTCCTGACGCACTATTTTTTTTTTCAGACGAGTCGTTCGACGTTACGCGCGACTGGAACTAGGGTCCACTGGTTTATACGCAAATGTGAGTCAAGAAGAAGGGGCATTTTAATCGATATTAGAACGAGAAGGAGAGATGCAGAGTGCACGCACAAGGAAACAAATGTCGGGAGGGGGGATGGAGGGAGAAAAAGTGTATGTATTTGTAGCGCAGAATGAAACATGAGCGATCATACCAGCGTAAATGCAATTGATTCTATCAGAACTCCGCAAGTTAAGGGTGGTTGGGCGAGAGTAGTACTAGGATGGGTGACCTCATGGGAAGTCCTCGTGTCGCACCAATTTTTTTTCAGACGGGTCGTTCGACGTTACGCGCGATTGGAACCGGGGTCCGCTTTTTTATACGCAAATGTGAGTCAAGAAGCAGGGGCATTTTAATCGATATTAGAACGAGAAGGAGAGGTGCAGTGTGAACGCACAAGGAAACAATTGATGGGAGGGGGAGGGAAGGAGAAGGAGTGTATGTATTTTCAGCACGAAATGAAACAGGTGCGATCATACCAGCACTAATGCAACGGATTCTATCAGAACTCCGTAGGTAAGGGTGCTTGGGCGAGAGTAGTACTAGCATGGGTTACCTCCTGCGAAGTCCTTATATTTCACCCATTTTCTTGTGAAGTCCTCGTGTTGCACCCATTTTTTTGCAGATGATTCTTTCGACGTTACGCTCGACTTGAATTATGGTCCTCAGGTTTATTCGCAAATGTGAGTCACGACGCTGTAGCATTTTACTTGATATTAGAACGAGAACGGGAGGTGCAGTGCGCACGCACAAGGAAACAAATAACGGGAGGGGGGATGGAGGGAGAAAAAGTGTATGTATTTGAAGCGCAGAATGAAACATGAGCAATCATACCAGCACCAATGCAACGGATTCTATCAGAACTCCGCAAGTTAAGGGTGCTTGGGCGAGAGTTGCACTAGGATGGGTGACCTCCTGCGAAGTCCTTATATTTCATCTATTTTCTTAGGAAGTTCTCGTGTTGCACCCATTTTTTTGCAGATGATTCTTTCGACGATACGCGTGACTTGAATTATTGTCCTCAAGTTTGTTCGCAAATGTGAGTCACGACACCGTAGCATTTTACTTGATATTAGAATTAGCACGGGAGGTGCAGTGCGCACGCACAAGGAAATAAATGACGGGAGGGGGATGAAAGGAAAAGGAGTTTATGTATTTACAGCGCTGAATTAAACGGGTGCGATCATACCAGCACTAATGCACCGGATCCTATCAGAACTCCGCAGTTAAGTGTGCTTGGGCGTGAGTAATACTTGGATAGGTGACCTCCTGGGAAGTCCTCGTGTCGCACCAATTTTTTTTCAGACAGGTCGTTCGACGTTACGCGCGACTGGAACTGGGGTCCGCTTGTTTATACGCAAATGTGAGTCAAGATGCAGGGACATTTTAATCGATATTAGAACGAGAAGGAGAGGTGCAGTGTGAACGCACAAGGAAACAATTGATGGGAGGGGGAGGGAAGGAGAAGGAGTGTATGTATTTTCAGCACGAAATGAAACAGGTGCGATCATACCAGCACTAATGCAACGGATTCTATCAGAACTCCGTAGGTAAGGGTGCTTGGGCGAGAGTAGTACTAGCATGGGTTACCTCCTGCGAAGTCCTTATATTTCACCCATTTTCTTGTGAAGTCCCCGTGTTGCACCCATTTTTTTGCAGATGATTCTTTCGACGTTACGCTCGACTTGAATTATGATCCTCAGGTTTATTCGCAAATGTGAGTCACGGCGCTGTAGCATTTTACTTGATATTAGAACGAGAACGGGAGGTGCAGTGCGCACGCACAAGGAAACAAATAACGGGAGGGGGGATGGAGGGAGAAAAAGTGTATGTATTTGAAGCGCAGAATGAAACATGAGCAATCATACCAGCACCAATGCAACGGATTCTATCAGAACTCCGCAAGTTAAGGGTGCTTGGGCGAGAGTAGCACTAGGATGGGTGACCTCCTGCGAAGTCCTTATATTTCATCCATTTTCTTAGGAAGTTCTCGTGTTGCACCCATTTTTTTGCAGATGATTCTTTCGACGATACGCGTGACTTGAATTATGGTCCTCAAGTTTGTTCGCAAATGTGAGTCACGACACCGTAGCATTTTACTTGATATTAGAATTAGCACGGGAGGTGCAGTGCGCACGCACAAGGAAACAAATGACGGGAGGGGGATGAAAGGAAAAGGAGTTTATGTATTTACAGCGCTGAATTAAACGGGTGCGATCATACCAGCACTAATGCACCGGATCCCATCAGAACTCCGTAGTTAAGTGTGCTTTGGCGAGAGTAGTACTCGGATGGGTGACCTTCTGGGAAGTCCTCGTGTCGTACCAATTTCTTTTCAGACGGGTTGTTCGACGTTACGCGCGACTGGAACTAGGGTCCGCTGGTTTATAGGCAAATGTGAGTCAAGAAGCAGGGGCATTTTAATCGATATTAGAATGAGAATGAGAGGTGAAGTGTGAACGCACAAGGAAACAAATGACTGGAGGGGGAAGAAAGGGGAAAGAGTTTATGTATTTGCAGCGCGAAATTAAACAGGTGCGATCATACCAGCACTAATGCACCGGATCCCATCAGAACTCCGCAGTGAAGTGTGATTGGGCAAGATTAGTACTCGGATGGGTGACCTCCTGGGAAGTCCTCGTGTCGCACCAATTTTTTTTCAGATGGGTCATTCGACGTTACACGCGTCTGGAACTAGGGTCCGCTGGTTTATACGCAAATGTGAGTCAAGAAGCAGAGGCATTTTAGTCGATATTAGAACGAGAATGAGAGGTGAAGTGTGAACGCACAAGGAAACAAATGACGGGAAGGGGAAGAAAGGAAATGAGTTTATGTATTTGCAGCGTTGAATTAAACGGGTGCGATCATACCAGCACTAATGCACCGGATCCCATCAGAACTCCGCAGTTAAGTGTGCTTGGGCGAGAGTAGTACTCGGATGGGAGACCTCTTGGGAAGTCCTCGTGTCGCACCAATTTTTTTTCAGACGGGTCGTTCGACGTTACGCGCGACTGGAACTAGGGTCCGCTGGTTTATACGCAAATGTGAGTCAAGAAGCAGGGGCATTTTAATCGATATTAGAACGAGAAGAAGAGGTGCAGTGTGAACGCACAAGGAAACAATTGATGGGAGGGGGAGGGAAGGAGAAGGAATGTATGTATTTGCAATGCGAAATTAATCAGGTGCGATCATACCTGCACTAATGCAACAGATCCCATCATGACTCCGCAGTTTAGTGTGCTTGGGCGAGAGTGGTACTCGGATAGGTGGCCACTTGTTAAGTCCTCGTGCTGCACCCATTTTTTGCAGATGATTCTTTCGACGTTACGTGCGACTTGAATTATGGTTCTCAGGTTTATTCGCAAATGTGAGTCACGGCGCTGTAGCATTTTACTTGATATTAGAACGAGAAGGAGAGGTGCAGAGCGCATGCACAAGGAAACAAATGACGGGAGGGGGAAGAAAGGGGAATGAGTTTATGTATTTGCAGCGCAAAATTAAAGAGGTACGATCATACCAGCACTAATGCACCGGATCCCATCAGAACTCCGCAGTGAAGTGTGATTGGGCGAGATTAGCACTCGGATGGGTGACCTCCTGGGAAGTCCTCGTGTCGCATTAATTTTTTTTCAAACGGGTCGTTCGACGTTACGCGCGTCTGGAACTAGGGTCCGCTGGTTTATACGCAAATGTGAGTCAAGAAGCAGGGGCATTTTAATTGATATTAGAACGAGAATGAGAGGTGAAGTGTGAACGCACAAGGAAACAAATGACGGGAGGGGGAAGAAAGGAGAAGGAGTGTATGTATTTGCAGCGCGAAATTAAACAGGTGCGATCATACCAGTACTAAAGCTACGGATCCCATCAGATCTCCGCAGTTAAGTGTGCTTGGGCGAGGGTAGTACTCGGATGGGTGACCACTTGGGAAGCCCTCGTGTTGCACCTATTTTTTTTCGGATGGGTTGTTCGACGTTACAAGGAAATGGAATTATAAACCGCTGGTTCATTTGCAAAGGTGAGTCACGGTGCCGGGTCATATAACTTGATATTAGAACGAGAAAGAGAGATGCAGAGTGCACACACAAGGAAACAAATGACGGAAGGGGGGATTGAAGGAGAAAAAGTGTATGTATTTGCATTGCAGAATGAAACATGAGGGATCATACCAGCACTAATGCAACGGATTCTATCAGAACTCCGCAGTTAAGGGTGCTTGGGCGAGAAAAGTACTCGAACGGGTGACCTCCTGCGAAGTCCTTATATTTCACCCATTTTTTTGGGAGGTCCTCGTGTTGCACCCGTCTTTTTGCAGATGATTCTTTCGACGTTACGCGCGACTTGATTTATGGTCCGTAGGTTTATTCACAAATGTGAGTCACAGCGCCGTGGCATTTTACTTGATATTAGAACGAGTACGGGAGGTGCAGTGCGCACGCACAAGGAAACAAATGACGGGATGAGGAAGAAAAGAGAAGGAGTGTATGTATTTGAAGCGCAAAATTAAACAAGTGGCATCATACCAGCACTAATGCACTGGATCCCATCAGAACTCTGCAGTTAAGTGTGCTTGGGAGAGAATAGTACTCGTATGGGAGACCTCTTGGGAAGTCCTCGTATCGCAACAATTTTTTTTTAGATGGGTCGTTCGACGTTACGCGCGACTGGAACTATGGTCCGCTTGTTTAAACGCAAATGTAAGTCAAGAATCATGGGCATTTTAATCGATATTAGAACGAGAAGGAGAGGTGCAGTGTGAACGCACAAGGAAATAAATGACGTGAGGGGGGGAGGGAAGAAGGAGTGTATGTATTTTCAGCACAAAATTAAACAGGTGCGGTCACACCAGCACAAATGCACCGGATCCCATCAGAACTCAGCAGTTAAGTGTGCTTTGACGAAAGTAGTACAATGATGGGTTACCTCCTGGGAAGTTCTCCTGTTGCACCCATTTTCTTTTTTTCAGATGTTCAGTTCGACGTTACGCGCGACTTTAATTATGGTCCGCAGATTTATTCGCAAATGTGAGTCACGGCGCTGTGGCATTTTACTTGATATTTGAACGAGAACGAGAGGTGCAGTGCGCACGCACAAGGAAACAAATGACGGGAGGGGGAAGAAAGGAGAAGGAGTTTATGTATTTACAGCGCAAAATTATAGAGTTGCGACCATACCAGCACTAATGCACCGGATCCCATTAAAACTCCGCAGTTAAGTGTGCTTGGGCGAGAGTCATACTCGGATGGGTGACCTCCTGGGAAGTCCTCGTGTCGCACTAATTTTTTTTTTCAGACGGGTCGTTCGACGTTACGCGCGACTGGAACTAGGGTCCACTGGTTTATACGCAAATGTGAGTCAAGAAACAGGGGCATTTTAATCGATATTAGAACGAGAAGGAGAGATGTAGAGTGTACGCCCAAGGAAACAAATGACGGGAGGGGGGATGGAAGGAGAAAAAGTGTATGTATTTGTAGCGCAGAATGAAACATGAGCAATCATACCAGCACCAATGCAACGGATTCTATCAGAACTCCGCATGTTAAGGGTGCTTGGGCGAGAGTAGCACTAGGATGGGTGACCTCCTGCGAAGTCCGTATATTTCACCCATTTTCTTAGGAAGTCCTCGTGTTGCACCCATTTTTTTGCAGATGATTCTTTCGACGTTACGCGCGACTTGAATTATGGTCCTCAGGTTTATTCACAAATGTGAGTCACGGCGCTGTAGCATTTTACTTGATATTAGAACGAGAACGGGAGCTACAGTGCGCACGCACAAGGAAACAAATGACGGGAGGGGGACAAAAAGGGAATGAGTTTATGTATTTGCAGCACGAAATTAAACAGGTGCAATCCTTCCAGCACTAATGCACCGGATCCAATCAGAACTCCGCAGTTAAATGTGCTTGGGCGAGAGTAGTACTCGGATGGGTGACCTTTTTGGAAGTCCTCATGTCGCACCAATTTTTTTTTAGACGGGTCGTTCGACGTTACGCGCGACTGGAATTAGGGTTCGCTAGTTTATACGCAAATGTGAGTCAAGAAGCAAGGGCATTTTAATCGATATTAGAACGAGAATGAGAGGTGAAGTGTGAACGCACAAGGAAACAAATTACCGGAGGGGGAAGAAAGGAGAAGGAGTGTATGTATTTGCAGCGCAAAATTAAACAGGTGCAATCATACCAGCACTAAAGCCCCAGATCCTATCAGAACTCCGCAGTTAAGTGTGCTTGGGCGAGAGTAGTACTCGGATGGGTGACCACTTGTGAAGCCCTCGTTTTGCACCTATTTTTTTCGGATGGGTTGTTCGACGTTACGCGCGAATGGAATTATAAACCGCTGGTTCATTTGCAAAGATGAGTCACGGTGCCGGGGCATATTACTTGATGTTGGAACGAGAAAGAGAGATGCAGAGTGCACGCACAAGGAAACAAATGACGGGAGGGGGGATGGGAGGAGAAAGAGTGTATGTATTTGCAGTGCAGAATGAAACATGAGGGATCATACCAGCACTAATGCAAAGGATTCTATCAGAACTCCGCAGTTAAGGGTGCTTGGGCGAGAAAAGTACTCGGATGGGTGACGTCCTGCGAAGTCCTTATATTTCACCCATTTTCTTGGGAGGTCCTCGTGTTGCACCCATCTTTTTGCAGATGATTCTTTCGACGTTACGCGCGACTTGATTTATGGTCCGCAGGTTTATTCGCAAATGTGAGTCACGGCGCCGTGACATTTTACTTGATATTAGAACGAGTACGGGAGGCACAAGGAAACAAATGACGGGAGGAGGAAGAAAAGAGAAGGAGTGTATGTATTTGAAGCGCAAAATTAATCAAGTGGCATCATACCAACACTAATGCACTGGATCCCATCAGAACTCTGCAGTTAAGTGTGCTTGGGCGAGAGTAGTACTCGGATGGGTGACCTCTTGGGAAGTCCTCGTATCGCAACAATTTTTTTTCAGATGAGTCGTTCGACGTTACGCGCGACTGGAACTATGGTCCGCTGGTTTATACGCAAATGTGAGTCACGGCGCTGTAGCATTTTACTTGATATTAGAATGAGAACGGGAGGTGCAGTGCGCACGCACAAGGAAACAAATGACGGGAGGGGGAAGAAAGGGGAATGAGTTTATGTATTTGCAGCGCAAAATTAAACAGGTGCGATTATACCAGCACTAATGCACCGGATCCCATCAGAACTCCGCAGTGAAGTGTGCTTGGGCGAGATTAGTATTCGGATGGGTTGTTCGACGTTACACGCAAATGGAATTATAAACCACTGGTTTATTTGCAAATGTGAGTCACGGTGTCGGGGCATATTACTTGATATTAGAACGAGAAAGAGAGATGCAGAGTGCACGCACAAGGAAACAAATGACGGGAGGGGGGATGGGAGGAGAAAGAGTGTATGTATTTGCAGTGCAGAATGAAACAGGTGCGATCATACCAGCACTAATGCAACGGATTCTATCAGAACTCCGTAGGTAAGGGTGCTTGGGCGAGAGTAGTACTAGCATGGGTTACCTCCTGCGAAGTCCTTAAATTTCACCCATTCTCTTGTGAAGTCCTCGTGTTGCACCCATTTTTTTGCAGATGATTCTTTTGACGTTACGCGCGACTTGAATTATGGTCCTCAGGTTTATTCGCAAATGTGAGTCACGACACCGTAGTATTTTACTTGATATTAGAACGAGAACGGGAGGTGCAGTGCGCACGCACAAGGAAACAAATGACGGGAAGGGGAAGAGAGGAGAAGGAGTTTTTGTATTTGCAGCGCAAAATTAAACGGGTTCGATCATACCAGCACTAATGCACAAGATCCCATCAGAACTCTGCAGTTAAGTGTGCTTGGGCGAGAGTAGTACTCGGATGGGTGACCTCCTGGGAAGTCCTTGTGTTGCACTAATTTTTTTTCAGACGGGTCGTTCGACGTTACGCGCGACTGGAACTATGGTCCGCTGGTTTATACGCAAATGTGAATCAAGAATTACGGGTATTTTAATTGATATTAGAACGAGAAGGAGAGGTGCAGTGTGAACGCACAACGAAACAAATGATGGGAGTCACGGCGCTGTAGTATTTTACTTGATATTAGAACGAGAACGGGAGGTGCAGTGCGCACGCACAAGGATACAAATGACGGGAGGGGGAAGAAAGGGGAATGAGTTTATGTATTTGTAGCGCAAAATTAAACAGGTGCGATCATACCAGCACTAATGCACCGGATCCCATCAGAACTGCGCAGTGAAGTGTGCTTGGGCGAGATTAGTACTCGGATGGGTGACCTCCTAGGAAGTCCTCGTGTCGCACTAATTTTTTTTCAAACGGGTCCTTCGACGTTACGCGCGTCTGGAACTAGGGTCCGCTGGTTTATACGCAAATGTGAGTCAAGAAGCAGGGGCATTTTAATTGATATTAGAACGAGAATGAGAGGTGAAGTGTGAACGCACAAGGAAACAAATGACGGGAGGGGGAAGAAATGAGAAGGAGTGTATGTATTTGCAGCACGAAATTAAACAGGTGCGATCATACCAGCACTAAAGCTCCGGATCCCATCAGAACGCTGCAGTTAAGTGTGTTTGGGCGAGAGTAGTACACGGATGGGTCACCACCTGGGAAGCCCTCGTGTTGCACTTATTTTTTTTTCGGATGGGTTGTTCGACGTTACGCGCAAATGGAATTATAAACCGCTGGTTCATTTGCAAAGGTGAGTCACGGTGCCGGGGTATATTACTTGATATTAGAACGAGAAAGAGAGATGTAGAGTGCACGCACAAGGAAACAAATGACGGGAGGGGGGATAGAAGGAGAAAGAGTGTATGTATTTGCAGTGCAGAATGAAACATGAGGGATCATACCAGCACTAATGCAACGGATTCTATCAGAACTCCGCAGTTAAGGGTGCTTGGGCGAAAAAAGTACTCGGATTGGTGACCTCCTGCGAAGTCCTTATATTTCACCCATTTTCTTGGGAGGTCCTCGTGTTGCCTCGTCTTTTGCAGATGATTCTTTCGACGTTATGCGTGACTTGATTTATGGTCCGCAGGTTTATTCGCAACTGTGAGTCACGGCGCCATGGCATTTTACTTGATATTAGAAGGAGTACGGGAGGTGCAGTGCGCACGCACAAGGAAACAAATGACGGGATGAGGAAGAAAAGAAAAGGAGTGTAGGCATTTGAAGCGCAAAATTAAACAAGTGACATCATACCAGCACTAATGCACTGGATCCCATCCGAACTCTGCAGTTTAGTGTGCTTGGGAGAGAATAGTACTCGGATGGGTGACCTCTTGGGAAGTCCTCGTATCGCAACAATTTTTTTTTAGATGGGTCGTTCGACATTACCCGCGTCTGGAACTATGGTCAGCTGGTTTATACGCAAATGTGAGTCAAGAATCAGGGGCATTTTAATCGATATTAGAACGAGAAGGAGAGGTGCAGTGTGAACGCACAACGAAACAAATGATGGGAGGGGGGGAGGGAAGAAGGAGTGTATGTATTTTCAGCACGAAATTAAACAGGTGCGGTCACACCAGTACAAATGCACCGGATCCCATCAGAACTCCGCAGTTAAGTGTGCTTTGGCGAAAGTAGTACAATGATGGGTTACCTCCTGGGAGGTTCTCGTGTTGCACCCGTTTTCTTTTTTTCAGATGTGCCGTTCGACGTTACGCGCGACTTTAATTATGGTCCGCAGATTTATTCGCAAATGTGAGTCACGACGCTGTGGTATTTTACTTGATATTTGAACGAGAACGAGAGGTGCAGTGCGCACGTACAAGGAAACAAATGACGGGAGGGGGAAGAAAGGAGAAGGAGTTTATGTATTTGCAGCGCGAAATTAAACGTGTGCGGTCATACCAGCACTAAAGCCCCGAATCCCATCAGAACTTTGCACTTAAGTGTGCTTGGGCGAGAGTAGTACTCGGATGGGTGACAACTTGGGAAGCCCTCGTGTTGCGTCTATTTTTTTCGGATGGGTTGTTCGACGTTACGCGCGAATGGAATTATAAACAGCTGGTTCATTTGCAAAGGTGAGTCAGGGTGCTGGGGCATATTACTTGATATTAGAACAAGAAAGATAGATGCAAAGTGCACGCACACGGAAACAAATGACGGGAGGGGGGACGGGAGGAGAAAGAGTGTATGTATTTGCAGTGCAGAATGAAACATGAGGGATCATACCAGCACTAAAGCTCCGGATTCTATCAGAACTCCGCAGTTAAGGGTGCTCGGGCGAGAAAAGTACTCGGATGGGTGATCTCCTGCGAAGTCCTTATGTTTCATCCATTTTCTTGGGAGGTCCTCGTGTTGCACCCATCTTTTTGCAGATGATTCTTTCGACATTACGCGCGACTTGATTTATGGTTCGCAGCTTTATTCGCAAATATGAGTCACGGCGCCGTGGCATTTTACTTGATATTAGAACGAGTACGGGAGGTGCAGTGCGCACGCACAAGGAAACAAATGACGGGATGATGAACAAAAGAGAAGGAGTGTATGTATTTGAAGCGCAAAATTAAACAAGTGGCATCATACCAGCACTAATACACTGGATCCCATCAGAACTCTGCATTTAAGTGTGCATCGGCGAGAGTAGTACTCGGATGGGTGACCTCTTGGGAAGTCCTCGTATCGCAACAATTTTCTTTCAGATGGGTCGTTCGACTGGAACTAGAGTCCGCTGGTTTATACGCAAATGTGAGTCAAGAAGCAGGGGCATTTTAATTGATATTAGAACGAGAAGGAGAGGTGCAGTGTGAACGCACAAGGAAACAATTGATGGGAGGGGGAGGGAAGAAGAAGGAGTGTATGTATTCTCAGCACGAAATGAAACAGGTGCGATCATACCAGCACTAATGCAACAGATTCTATCAGAACTCCGTAGGTAAGGGTGCTTGGGCGAGAGTAGTACTAGCATGGGTTACCTCCTGCGAAGTCCTTATATTTCACCCATTTTCTTGTGAAGTCCTCGTGTTGCACCCATTTTTTTGCAAATGATTATTTCGACGTTACGCGCGACTTGAATTATGGTCCTCAGGTTTATTCGCAAATGTGAGTCACGGCGCCGTGGCATTTTACTTGATGTTAGAACGAGAACGGGAGGTGCAGTGCGCACGCACAAGGAAACAAATGACGGGAGGGGGAAGAAAGGGGAATGAGTTTATGTATTTACAGCGCGAAATTAAACAGGTGCGATCATACCAGCACTAATGCACCGGATCCCATCAGAAGTCCGTAGTTATGTGTGCTTGGGCGAGATTAGTACTCGGATGGATGACCTCCTGGGAAGTCCTCGTGTCGCACCAATTTTTTTTCAGACGGGTCGTTCGACGTTACACACGTCTGGAACTAGGGTCCGCTGGTTTATACGCAAATGTGAGTCAAGAAGCAGGGGTATTTTAATCGATATTAGAACGAGAATGAGAGGTGAAGTGTGAACCCACAAGGAAACAAATGACGGGAGGTGGAAGAAAGGAGAAGGAGTGTATGTATTTGCAGCGTGAAATTAAACAGGTCTGATCATACCAGCACTAAAGCTCCGGATCCCATCAGAACTCCGTAGTTAAGTGTGCTTGGGCGAGAGTAGTACTCGGATGGGTGACCACTTGGGAAGCCCTCGTGTTGCACCAATTTTGTTTCGGATGGATTGTTCGACGTTACACGCGAATGGAATTATAAACCGCTGGTTCATTTGCAAAGGTGAGTCACGGTGCCGGGGCATATTACTTGATATTAGAACGAGAAAGAGAGATGCAGAGTGTACGCACAAGGAAACAAATGACGGGAGGGGGGACGGGAGGAGAAAGAGTGTATGTATTTGCAGTGCACAATGAAACATGAGGGATCATACCAGCACTAATGCAACAGATTCTATCAAAACTCCGCAGTTAAGGGTGCTCGGGCGAGAAAAGTACTCGGATGGGTGACCTCCTGCGAAGTCCTTATATTTCATCCATTTTCTTGGGAGGTCCTCGTGTTGCACCCATCTTTTTGCAGATGATTCTTTCAACGTTACGCGCGACTTGATTTATGGTTCGCAGCTTTATTAGCAAATGTGAGTCACGGCGCCGTGGCATTTTACTTGATATTAGATCGAGTACGGGAGGTGCAGTGCGCACGCACAAGGAAACAAATGACGGGATGATGAACAAAAGAGAAGGAGGGTATGTATTTGAAGCGCAAAATTAAACAAGTGGGATCATACCAGCACTAATACACTGGATCCCATCAGAACTCTGCAGTTAAGTGTGCATCGGCGAGAGTAGTACTCGGATGGGTGACCTCTTGGGAAGTCCTCGTATCGCAACAATTTTTTTTCATATGGGTCGTTCGACTGGAACTAGAGTCCGCTGGTTTATACGCAAATGTGAGTCAAGAAGCAGGGGCATTTTAATCGATATTAGAACGAGAAGGAGAGGTGCAATGTGAACGCACAAGGAAACAATTGATGGGAGGGGGAGGGAAGAAGAAGGAGTGTATGTATTCTCAGCACGAAATGAAACAGGTGCGATCATACCAGCACTAATGCAACAGATTCTATCAGAACTCCGTAGGTAAGGGTGCTTGGGCGAGAGTAGTACTAGCATGGGTTACCTCCTGCGAAGTCCTTATATTTCACCCATTTTCTTGTGAAGTCCTCGTGTTGCACCCATTTTTTTGCAAATGATTATTTCGACGTTACGCGCGACTTAAATTATGGTCCTTAGGTTTATTCGCAAATGTGAGTCACAGCGCCATGGCATTTTACTTGATATTAGAACGAGAACGGGAGGTGCAGTGCGCACGCACAAGGAAACAAATGACGGGAGGGGGAAGAAAGGGGAATGAGTTTATGTATTTGTAGCGCGAAATTAAACAGGTGCGATCATACCAGCACTAATGCACCGGATCCTATCAAAACTACGCAATTATGTGTGCTTGGGCGAGATTAGTACTCGGATGGATGACCTCCTGGGAAGTCCTTGTGTCGCACCAATTTTTTTTCAGACTGGTCGTTTGACGTTACGCACGTCTGGAACTAGTGTCCGCTGGTTTATACGTAAATGTGAGTCAAGAAGCAGGGGCATTTTAATCGATATTAGAACGAGAATGAGAGATGAAGTGTGAACGCACAAGGAAACAAATGACGGGAGGTGGAAGAAAGGAGAAGGAGTGTATGTATTTGCAGCGTGAAATTAAATAGGTCCGATCATACCAGCACTAAAGCTCCGGATCCCATAAGAACTCCGTAGTTAAGTGTGCTTGAGCGAGAGTAGTACTCGGATGGGTGACCACTTGGGAAGCCCTCGTTTTGCACCAATTTTTTTTCGGATGGATTGTTCGACGTTACGCGCGAATGGAATTATAAACCGCTGGTTCATTTGCAAAGGTGAGTCACGGTGCCGGGGCATATTACTTGATATTAGAACGAGAAAGAGAGATGCAGAGTGCACGCACAAGGAAACAAATGACGGGAGGGGGGATGGGAGGAGAAAGAGTGTATGTATTTGCAGTGCAGAATGAAACATGAGGGATCATACCAGCACTAATGCAACGGATTCTATCGGAACTCCGCAGTTAAGGGTGCTTGGGCGAGAAAAGTACTCGGATTGGTGACCTCCTGCGAAGTCCTTATATTTCACCCATTTTCTTGGGAGGTCCTCGTGTTGCACCCATCTTTTTGCAGTTGATTCTTTCGACGTTACGCGCGACTTAATTTATGGTCCGCAGGTTTATTCGCAAATGTGAGTCACGGCACCGTGGCATTTTACTTCATATTAGAACTTGTACGGGAGGTGCAGTGCGCACGCACAAGGAAACAAATGAAAGGAGGAGGAAGAAAAGAGAAGGAGTGTATGTATTTGAAGCGCAAAACTAAACAAGTGGCATCATACCAGCACTAATGCACTGGATCCCATCAGAACTCTGCAGTTAAGTGTGTTTGGGCGAGAGTAGTACTCGGATGGGTGACCTCTTGGGAAGTCCTCGTATCGCAATAATTTTTTTGCAGACGGGTCGTTCGACGTTACGCGCAACTAGAACTATGGTCCGCTGGTTTATACGCAAATGTGAGTCAAGAATCAGGGGCATTTTAATCGATATTAGAACGAGAAGGAGATGTGCAGTGTGAACGCACAAGGAAACAAATAATGGGAGGGGGGGAGGGAAGAAGGAGTGTATGTATTTTCTGCACGAAATTAAACAGGTGCGGTCACACCAGCACAAATGCACCGGATCCCATCAGAACTCCCCAGAAAAGTGTGCTTTGGCGAAAGTAGTACAATGATGGGTTACCTCCTGGGAAGTTCTCGTGTTGCACCCATTTTCTTTTTTTCAGATGTGCCGTTCGACGTTACGCGTGACTTTAATTATGGTCCGCAGATTTATTCGCAAATGTGAGTCACGGCACCATGGCTTTTTACTTGATATTTGAACGAGAACGGGAGGTGCAGTGCGCACGCACAAGGAAACAAATGACGGGAGGGGGAAGAAAGGAGAAGGAGTTTATGTATTTGCAGCGCGAAATGAAACAGGTGCGATCAAACCAGCACTAATGTAAAGGATTCTATCAGAACTCCGTAGGTAAGGGTCCTTGGGCGAGATTAGTACTAGCATGGGTTACCTCCTGGGAAGTCCTTATATTTCACCCATTTTCTTGTGAAGTCCTCGTGTTGCACCCATTTTTTTACAGATGATTCTTTCGACGTTACGCGCGACTTGAATTATGGTCCTCAGGTTTATTCGCAAATGTGAGTCACAGCGCTGTACCATTTTACTTGATATTAGAACGAGAACGGGAGGTGCAGTGCGCACGCACAAGGAAACAAATTACGGGTGGGGAAAGAAAGGAGAAGGAGTTTATGTATTTGCAGCGCGAAATGAAACAGGTGCGATCATACCAGCACTAATGCAAAGGATGCTATCAGAACTCCGTAGGTAAGGGTGCTTTGGCGAGAGTAGTACTAGCATGGGTTACCTCCTGGGAAGTCCTTATATTTCACCCATTTTCTTGTGAAGTCCTCGTGTTGCACCCATTTTCTTGTGAAGTCCTCGTGTTGCACCCATTTTTTGCAGATGATTCTTTCGATGTTACGCGCGACTTGAATTATGGTCCTCAGGTTTATTCGCAAATGTGAGTCACGGTGCTGTAGCATTTTACTTGATATTAGAACGAGAACAGGAGGTGCAGTGCACACGCACAAGGAAATAAAAGACGGGAGGGGGAAGAAAGGGGAATGAGTTTATGTATTTGCAGCGCAAAATTAAACGGGTGCGATCATACCAACACTAATGCACCAGAACCCATCAGAGCTCCGCAGTGAAGTGTGCTTGGGCGAGATTAGTACTCGGATGGGTGACCTCCTGGGAAGTCCTCGTGTTGCACAAATTTTTTTTCAGACGGGTCGTTCGACGTTACGCGAGTCTGGAACTAGGGTCCGCTGGTTTATACACAAATGTGAGTCAAGAAGCAGGGACATTTTAATCGATATTAGAACGAGAATGAGAGGTGAAGTGTGAACGCACAAGGAAACAAATGACGGGAGGGGGAAGAAAGGAGAAGGAGTGTATGTATTTGCAGCGCGAAAGTAAATAGGTGCGATCATACCAGCACTAAAGCTCCGGATCCCATCAGAACTCCGCAGTTAAGTGTGCTTGGGCGAGGGTAGTACTCGGATGGGTGACCTCCTGGGAAGTCCTCGTGTCGCACTAATTTTTTTTTCAGATTGGTCGTACGACGTTACGTGCGAATAGAATTATAAACCGCTGGTTCATTGGCAAAGATGAGTCACGGTGCCGGGGCATATTACTTGATATTAGAACGAGAAAGAGAGATGCAGAGTGCACGCACAAGGAAACAAATGACGGGAGGGGGATGGGAGGAGAAAGAGTGTATGTATTTGCAGTGCAGAATGAAACATGAGGGATCATACCAGCACTAATGCAACGGATTCTATCAGAACTCCGCAGTTATGGGTGCTTGGGCGAGAAAAGTACTCGGATGGGTGACCTCCTGCGAAGTCCTTATATTTTACCCATTTTCTTGGGAGGTCCTCGTGTTGCACCCATCTTTTTGCAGATGATTCTTTCGACGTTACGCGCGACTTGATTTATAGTCTGCAGGTTTATTCGCAAATGTGAGTCACGGCGCCGTGGCATTTTACTTGATATTAGAACGAGTATGGGAGGTGCAGTGCGCACGCACAAGGAAATAAATGACGGGAGGAGGAAGAAAAGAGGAGTGTATGTATTTGGAGCGCAAAATTAAACAAGGGGCATCATACCAGCACTAATGCACTGGATCCCATTAGAATTCTGCAGTTAAGCGTGCTTGGGCGAGAGTAGTACTCGGATGGGTGACCTCTTGGGAAGTCCTCGTATCGTAATAATTTTTTTTTAGATGGGTCGTTCGACGTTACGCGCGACTGGAACTTTGGTCCGCTAGTTTATACGCAAATGTGAGTGAAGAATCAGGGGCATTTTAATTAATATTCGAACAAGAAGGAGAGGTGCAGTGTGAACGCACAAGGAAACAAATGATGGGAGGGGGGGAGGGAAGAAGGAGTGTATGTATTTTCAGCACGAAATTAAACAGGTGCGGTCACACCAGCACAAATGCACCGGATCCCATCAGAACTCCGCAGTTAAGTGTGCTTTGGCGAAAGTAGTACAATGATGGGTTACCTCCTGGGATGTTCTCGTGTTGCACCCATTTTCTTTTCTTCAGATGTGCCGTTCGACGTTACGCGCGACTTTAATTATGGTCCGCAGATTTATTCGCAAATGTGAGTCACGGTGCCGGGGCATATTCCTTGATATTAGAACGAGAAAGAGAGACGCAGAGTGCACGCACAAGGAAACAAATGACGGGAGGGGGGATGGAAGGAGAAAGAATTTATGTATTTGCAGCGCGAAATTAAACGGGTGCGATCATACCAGCACTAATGCACCGGATCCCATAAGAGCTCCGCAGTGAAGTGTGCTTGGGCGAGATTAGTACTCGGATGGGTGACCTCCTGGGAAGTCCTCGTGTTGCACAAATTTTTTTTCAGACGGGTCGTTCGACGTTACGCGAGTCTGGAACTAGGGTCCGCTGGTTTATACACAAATGTGAGTCAAGAAGCAGGGACATTTTAATCGATATTAGAACGAGAATGAGAGGTGAAGTGTGAACGCACAAGGAAACAAATGACGGGAGGGGGAAGAAAGGAGAAGGAGTGTATGTATTTGCAGCGCGAAAGTAAATAGGTGCGATCATACCAGCACTAAAGCTCCGGATCCCATCAGAACTCCGCAGTTAAGTGTGCTTGGGCGAGGGTAGTACTCGGATGGGTGACCTCCTGGGAAGTCCTCGTGTCGCACTAATTTTTTTTTCAGATTGGTCGTACGACGTTACGTGCGAATAGAATTATAAACCGCTGGTTCATTGGCAAAGATGAGTCACGGTGCCGGGGCATATTACTTGCTATTAGAACGAGAAAGAGAGATGCAGAGTGCACGCACAAGGAAACAAATGACGGGAGGGGGATGGGAGGAGAAAGAGTGTATGTATTTGCAGTGCAGAATGAAACATGAGGGATCATACCAGCACTAATGCAACGGATTCTATCAGAACTCCGCAGTTATGGGTGCTTGGGCGAGAAAAGTACTCGGATGGGTGACCTCCTGCGAAGTCCTTATATTTTACCCATTTTCTTGGGAGGTCCTCGTGTTGCACCCATCTTTTTGCAGATGATTCTTTCGACGTTACGCGCGACTTGATTTATAGTCTGCAGGTTTATTCGCAAATGTGAGTCACGGCGCCGTGGCATTTTACTTGATATTAGAACGAGTATGGGAGGTGCAGTGCGCACGCACAAGGAAATAAATGACGGGAGGAGGAAGAAAAGAGAAGGAGTGTATGTATTTGGAGCGCAAAATTAAACAAGGGGCATCATACCAGCACTAATGCACTGGATCCCATTAGAATTCTGCAGTTAAGCGTGCTTGGGCGAGAGTAGTACTCGGATGGGTGACCTCTTGGGAAGTCCTCGTATCGTAATAATTTTTTTTTAGATGGGTCGTTCGACGTTACGCGCGACTGGAACTATGGTCCGCTAGTTTATACGCAAATGTGAGTGAAGAATCAGGGGCATTTTAATTAATATTCGAACAAGAAGGAGAGGTGCAGTGTGAACGCACAAGGAAACAAATGATGGGAGGGGGGGAGGGAAGAAGGAGTGTATGTATTTTCAGCACGAAATTAAACAGGTGCGGTCACACCAGCACAAATGCACCGGATCCCATCAGAACTCCGCAGTTAAGTGTGCTTTGGCGAAAGTAGTACAATGATGGGTTACCTCCTGGGATGTTCTCGTGTTGCACCCATTTTCTTTTCTTCAGATGTGCCGTTCGACGTTACGCGCGACTTTAATTATGGTCCGCAGATTTATTCGCAAATGTGAGTCACGGTGCCGGGGCATATTCCTTGATATTAGAACGAGAAAGAGAGACGCAGAGTGCACGCACAAGGAAACAAATGACGGGAGGGGGGATGGAAGGAGAAAGAATTTATGTATTTGCAGCGCGAAATTAAACGGGTGCGATCATACCAGCACTAATGCACCGGATCCCATCAGAGCTCCGCAGTGAAGTGTGCTTGGGCGAGATTAGTACTCGGATGGGTGACCTCCTGGGAAGTCCTCGTGTTGCACAAATTTTTTTTCAGACGGGTCGTTCGACGTTACGCGAGTCTGGAACTAGGGTCCGCTGGTTTATACACAAATGTGAGTCAAGAAGCAGGGACATTTTAATCGATATTAGAACGAGAATGAGAGGTGAAGTGTGAACGCACAAGGAAACAAATGACGGGAGGGGGAAGAAAGGAGAAGGAGTGTATGTATTTGCAGCGCGAAAGTAAATAGGTGCGATCATACCAGCACTAAAGCTCCGGATCCCATCAGAACTCCGCAGTTAAGTGTGCTTGGGCGAGGGTAGTACTCGGATGGGTGACCTCCTGGGAAGTCCTCGTGTCGCACTAATTTTTTTTTCAGATTGGTCGTACGACGTTACGTGCGAATAGAATTATAAACCGCTGGTTCATTGGCAAAGATGAGTCACGGTGCCGGGGCATATTACTTGCTATTAGAACGAGAAAGAGAGATGCAGAGTGCACGCACAAGGAAACAAATGACGGGAGGGGGATGGGAGGAGAAAGAGTGTATGTATTTGCAGTGCAGAATGAAACATGAGGGATCATACCAGCACTAATGCAACGGATTCTATCAGAACTCCGCAGTTATGGGTGCTTGGGCGAGAAAAGTACTCGGATGGGTGACCTCCTGCGAAGTCCTTATATTTTACCCATTTTCTTGGGAGGTCCTCGTGTTGCACCCATCTTTTTGCAGATGATTCTTTCGACGTTACGCGCGACTTGATTTATAGTCTGCAGGTTTATTCGCAAATGTGAGTCACGGCGCCGTGGCATTTTACTTGATATTAGAACGAGTATGGGAGGTGCAGTGCGCACGCACAAGGAAATAAATGACGGGAGGAGGAAGAAAAGAGAAGGAGTGTATGTATTTGGAGCGCAAAATTAAACAAGGGGCATCATACCAGCACTAATGCACTGGATCCCATTAGAATTCTGCAGTTAAGCGTGCTTGGGCGAGAGTAGTACTCGGATGGGTGACCTCTTGGGAAGTCCTCGTATCGTAATAATTTTTTTTTAGATGGGTCGTTCGACGTTACGCGCGACTGGAACTATGGTCCGCTAGTTTATACGCAAATGTGAGTGAAGAATCAGGGGCATTTTAATTAATATTCGAACAAGAAGGAGAGGTGCAGTGTGAACGCACAAGGAAACAAATGATGGGAGGGGGGGAGGGAAGAAGGAGTGTATGTATTTTCAGCACGAAATTAAACAGGTGCGGTCACACCAGCACAAATGCACCGGATCCCATCAGAACTCCGCAGTTAAGTGTGCTTTGGCGAAAGTAGTACAATGATGGGTTACCTCCTGGGATGTTCTCGTGTTGCACCCATTTTCTTTTCTTCAGATGTGCCGTTCGACGTTACGCGCGACTTTAATTATGGTCCGCAGATTTATTCGCAAATGTGAGTCACGGTGCCGGGGCATATTCCTTGATATTAGAACGAGAAAGAGAGACGCAGAGTGCACGCACAAGGAAACAAATGACGGGAGGGGGGATGGAAGGAGAAAGAATTTATGTATTTGCAGCGCGAAATTAAACGGGTGCGATCATACCAGCACTAATGCACCGGATCCCATCAGAGCTCCGCAGTGAAGTGTGCTTGGGCGAGATTAGTACTCGGATGGGTGACCTCCTGGGAAGTCCTCGTGTTGCACAAATTTTTTTTCAGACGGGTCGTTCGACGTTACGCGAGTCTGGAACTAGGGTCCGCTGGTTTATACACAAATGTGAGTCAAGAAGCAGGGACATTTTAATCGATATTAGAACGAGAATGAGAGGTGAAGTGTGAACGCACAAGGAAACAAATGACGGGAGGGGGAAGAAAGGAGAAGGAGTGTATGTATTTGCAGCGCGAAAGTAAATAGGTGCGATCATACCAGCACTAAAGCTCCGGATCCCATCAGAACTCCGCAGTTAAGTGTGCTTGGGCGAGGGTAGTACTCGGATGGGTGACCTCCTGGGAAGTCCTCGTGTCGCACTAATTTTTTTTTCAGATTGGTCGTACGACGTTACGTGCGAATAGAATTATAAACCGCTGGTTCATTGGCAAAGATGAGTCACGGTGCCGGGGCATATTACTTGCTATTAGAACGAGAAAGAGAGATGCAGAGTGCACGCACAAGGAAACAAATGACGGGAGGGGGATGGGAGGAGAAAGAGTGTATGTATTTGCAGTGCAGAATGAAACATGAGGGATCATACCAGCACTAATGCAACGGATTCTATCAGAACTCCGCAGTTATGGGTGCTTGGGCGAGAAAAGTACTCGGATGGGTGACCTCCTGCGAAGTCCTTATATTTTACCCATTTTCTTGGGAGGTCCTCGTGTTGCACCCATCTTTTTGCAGATGATTCTTTCGACGTTACGCGCGACTTGATTTATAGTCTGCAGGTTTATTCGCAAATGTGAGTCACGGCGCCGTGGCATTTTACTTGATATTAGAACGAGTATGGGAGGTGCAGTGCGCACGCACAAGGAAATAAATGACGGGAGGAGGAAGAAAAGAGAAGGAGTGTATGTATTTGGAGCGCAAAATTAAACAAGGGGCATCATACCAGCACTAATGCACTGGATCCCATTAGAATTCTGCAGTTAAGCGTGCTTGGGCGAGAGTAGTACTCGGATGGGTGACCTCTTGGGAAGTCCTCGTATCGTAATAATTTTTTTTTAGATGGGTCGTTCGACGTTACGCGCGACTGGAACTATGGTCCGCTAGTTTATACGCAAATGTGAGTGAAGAATCAGGGGCATTTTAATTAATATTCGAACAAGAAGGAGAGGTGCAGTGTGAACGCACAAGGAAACAAATGATGGGAGGGGGGGAGGGAAGAAGGAGTGTATGTATTTTCAGCACGAAATTAAACAGGTGCGGTCACACCAGCACAAATGCACCGGATCCCATCAGAACTCCGCAGTTAAGTGTGCTTTGGCGAAAGTAGTACAATGATGGGTTACCTCCTGGGATGTTCTCGTGTTGCACCCATTTTCTTTTCTTCAGATGTGCCGTTCGACGTTACGCGCGACTTTAATTATGGTCCGCAGATTTATTCGCAAATGTGAGTCACGGTGCCGGGGCATATTCCTTGATATTAGAACGAGAAAGAGAGACGCAGAGTGCACGCACAAGGAAACAAATGACGGGAGGGGGGATGGAAGGAGAAAGAATTTATGTATTTGCAGCGCGAAATTAAACGGGTGCGATCATACCAGCACTAATGCACCGGATCCCATAAGAGCTCCGCAGTGAAGTGTGCTTGGGCGAGATTAGTACTCGGATGGGTGACCTCCTGGGAAGTCCTCGTGTTGCACAAATTTTTTTTCAGACGGGTCGTTCGACGTTACGCGAGTCTGGAACTAGGGTCCGCTGGTTTATACACAAATGTGAGTCAAGAAGCAGGGACATTTTAATCGATATTAGAACGAGAATGAGAGGTGAAGTGTGAACGCACAAGGAAACAAATGACGGGAGGGGGAAGAAAGGAGAAGGAGTGTATGTATTTGCAGCGCGAAAGTAAATAGGTGCGATCATACCAGCACTAAAGCTCCGGATCCCATCAGAACTCCGCAGTTAAGTGTGCTTGGGCGAGGGTAGTACTCGGATGGGTGACCTCCTGGGAAGTCCTCGTGTCGCACTAATTTTTTTCTCAGATTGGTCGTACGACGTTACGTGCGAATAGAATTATAAACCGCTGGTTCATTGGCAAAGATGAGTCACGGTGCCGGGGCATATTACTTGCTATTAGAACGAGAAAGAGAGATGCAGAGTGCACGCACAAGGAAACAAATGACGGGAGGGGGATGGGAGGAGAAAGAGTGTATGTATTTGCAGTGCAGAATGAAACATGAGGGATCATACCAGCACTAATGCAACGGATTCTATCAGAACTCCGCAGTTATGGGTGCTTGGGCGAGAAAAGTACTCGGATGGGTGACCTCCTGCGAAGTCCTTATATTTTACCCATTTTCTTGGGAGGTCCTCGTGTTGCACCCATCTTTTTGCAGATGATTCTTTCGACGTTACGCGCGACTTGATTTATAGTCTGCAGGTTTATTCGCAAATGTGAGTCACGGCGCCGTGGCATTTTACTTGATATTAGAACGAGTATGGGAGGTGCAGTGCGCACGCACAAGGAAATAAATGACGGGAGGAGGAAGAAAAGAGAAGGAGTGTATGTATTTGGAGCGCAAAATTAAACAAGGGGCATCATACCAGCACTAATGCACTGGATCCCATTAGAATTCTGCAGTTAAGCGTGCTTGGGCGAGAGTAGTACTCGGATGGGTGACCTCTTGGGAAGTCCTCGTATCGTAATAATTTTTTTTTAGATGGGTCGTTCGACGTTACGCGCGACTGGAACTATGGTCCGCTAGTTTATACGCAAATGTGAGTGAAGAATCAGGGGCATTTTAATTAATATTCGAACAAGAAGGAGAGGTGCAGTGTGAACGCACAAGGAAACAAATGATGGGAGGGGGGGAGGGAAGAAGGAGTGTATGTATTTTCAGCACGAAATTAAACAGGTGCGGTCACACCAGCACAAATGCACCGGATCCCATCAGAACTCCGCAGTTAAGTGTGCTTTGGCGAAAGTAGTACAATGATGGGTTACCTCCTGGGATGTTCTCGTGTTGCACCCATTTTCTTTTCTTCAGATGTGCCGTTCGACGTTACGCGCGACTTTAATTATGGTCCGCAGATTTATTCGCAAATGTGAGTCACGGTGCCGGGGCATATTCCTTGATATTAGAACGAGAAAGAGAGACGCAGAGTGCACGCACAAGGAAACAAATGACGGGAGGGGGGATGGAAGGAGAAAGAATTTATGTATTTGCAGCGCGAAATTAAACGGGTGCGATCATACCAGCACTAATGCACCGGATCCCATAAGAGCTCCGCAGTGAAGTGTGCTTGGGCGAGATTAGTACTCGGATGGGTGACCTCCTGGGAAGTCCTCGTGTTGCACAAATTTTTTTTCAGACGGGTCGTTCGACGTTACGCGAGTCTGGAACTAGGGTCCGCTGGTTTATACACAAATGTGAGTCAAGAAGCAGGGACATTTTAATCGATATTAGAACGAGAATGAGAGGTGAAGTGTGAACGCACAAGGAAACAAATGACGGGAGGGGGAAGAAAGGAGAAGGAGTGTATGTATTTGCAGCGCGAAAGTAAATAGGTGCGATCATACCAGCACTAAAGCTCCGGATCCCATCAGAACTCCGCAGTTAAGTGTGCTTGGGCGAGGGTAGTACTCGGATGGGTGACCTCCTGGGAAGTCCTCGTGTCGCACTAATTTTTTTCTCAGATTGGTCGTACGACGTTACGTGCGAATAGAATTATAAACCGCTGGTTCATTGGCAAAGATGAGTCACGGTGCCGGGGCATATTACTTGCTATTAGAACGAGAAAGAGAGATGCAGAGTGCACGCACAAGGAAACAAATGACGGGAGGGGGATGGGAGGAGAAAGAGTGTATGTATTTGCAGTGCAGAATGAAACATGAGGGATCATACCAGCACTAATGCAACGGATTCTATCAGAACTCCGCAGTTATGGGTGCTTGGGCGAGAAAAGTACTCGGATGGGTGACCTCCTGCGAAGTCCTTATATTTTACCCATTTTCTTGGGAGGTCCTCGTGTTGCACCCATCTTTTTGCAGATGATTCTTTCGACGTTACGCGCGACTTGATTTATAGTCTGCAGGTTTATTCGCAAATGTGAGTCACGGCGCCGTGGCATTTTACTTGATATTAGAACGAGTATGGGAGGTGCAGTGCGCACGCACAAGGAAATAAATGACGGGAGGAGGAAGAAAAGAGAAGGAGTGTATGTATTTGGAGCGCAAAATTAAACAAGGGGCATCATACCAGCACTAATGCACTGGATCCCATTAGAATTCTGCAGTTAAGCGTGCTTGGGCGAGAGTAGTACTCGGATGGGTGACCTCTTGGGAAGTCCTCGTATCGTAATAATTTTTTTTTAGATGGGTCGTTCGACGTTACGCGCGACTGGAACTATGGTCCGCTAGTTTATACGCAAATGTGAGTGAAGAATCAGGGGCATTTTAATTAATATTCGAACAAGAAGGAGAGGTGCAGTGTGAACGCACAAGGAAACAAATGATGGGAGGGGGGGAGGGAAGAAGGAGTGTATGTATTTTCAGCACGAAATTAAACAGGTGCGGTCACACCAGCACAAATGCACCGGATCCCATCAGAACTCCGCAGTTAAGTGTGCTTTGGCGAAAGTAGTACAATGATGGGTTACCTCCTGGGATGTTCTCGTGTTGCACCCATTTTCTTTTCTTCAGATGTGCCGTTCGACGTTACGCGCGACTTTAATTATGGTCCGCAGAT
This sequence comes from Carica papaya, assembly GCF_054855325.1. NCBI lineage: Eukaryota > Viridiplantae > Streptophyta > Magnoliopsida > Brassicales > Caricaceae > Carica > Carica papaya. Next base: position 28,388,299 of record NC_142313.1, read on the forward strand.
TTATTCGCAAATGTGAGTCACGGTGCCGGGGCATATTCCTTGATATTAGAACGAGAAAGAGAGACGCAGAGTGCACGCACAAGGAAACAAATGACGGGAGGGGGGATGGAAGGAGAAAGAATTTATGTATTTGCAGCGCGAAATTAAACGGGTGCGATCATACCAGCACTAATGCACCGGATCCCATAAGAGCTCCGCAGTGAAGTGTGCTTGGGCGAGATTAGTACTCGGATGGGTGACCTCCTGGGAAGTCCTCGTGTTGCACAAATTTTTTTTCAGACGGGTCGTTCGACGTTACGCGAGTCTGGAACTAGGGTCCGCTGGTTTATACACAAATGTGAGTCAAGAAGCAGGGACATTTTAATCGATATTAGAACGAGAATGAGAGGTGAAGTGTGAACGCACAAGGAAACAAATGACGGGAGGGGGAAGAAAGGAGAAGGAGTGTATGTATTTGCAGCGCGAAAGTAAATAGGTGCGATCATACCAGCACTAAAGCTCCGGATCCCATCAGAACTCCGCAGTTAAGTGTGTTTGGGCGAGTGTAGTACTTGGATGGGTGACCTCTTGGGAGGTCCTCGTGTCGCACTAATTTTTTTCTCAGACGGGTCATTCGACGTTACGAGCGACTGGAACTAGGGTCCACTGGTGTATACGCAAATGTGAGCCAAGAAGCAGGGGCATTTTAATCGATATTAGAATGAGAAGGAGAGAAGAAGAGTGCACGCACAAGGAAACAAATGACGGGAGGGGGGATGGAGGGAGAAAAAGTGTATGTATTTGCAGCACAGAATGAAACATGAGCAATCATACCAGCACCAATGCAACGGATTCTATCAGAACTCCGCAAGTTAAGGGTTCTTGGGCGAGAGTAGCTCTAGGATGGGTGACCTCCTGCGAAGTCCTTATATTTCACCCATTTTCTTAGGAAGTCCTCGTGTTGCACCCATTTTTTTGCAGATGATTCTTTCGACGATACGCGCGACTTGAATTATGGTCCTCAGGTTTATTGGCAAATGTGAGTCACGGCACCGTAGCATTTTACTTGATATTAGAACGAGCACGGGAGGTGCAGTGTGCACGCACATGGAAACAAATGACGGGAGGGGGAAGAAAAGAGAAGGAGTTTATGTATTTGCAGCGCGGAATTAAACGGGTGCGATCATACCAGTACAAATGCAACAGATCCCATCAGAACTCCGCAGTTAAGTGTGCTTTGGCGAAAGTAGTACAATGATGGGTTACCTCCTGGGAAGTTCTCGTGTTGCACCCATTTTCTTTTTTCCAGATGTGTCGTTCGACGTTACGCGCGACATTAATTAAGGTCCGCAGATTTATTCGCAAATGTGAGACACGGCGCCGTGGCATTTTACTTGATATTTGAACGAGAACGAGAGGTGCAGTGCGCACGCACAAGGAAACAAATGACGGGAGGGAGAGGAAAGGAGAAGGAGTTTATGTATTTGTAGTGCGGAATTAAACGGGTGCGATCATACCAGCACTAATGCACCGGATCCCATCAGAACTCCGCAGTTAAGTTTGCTTGGGCGAGAGTAGTACTCGGATGGGTGACCTCCTGGTAAGTCCTCGTGTCGCACCAATTTTTTTTCAGACGGGTCGTTCCACGTTACGCGCGACTGGAACTATGGTCCGTTTGTTTATACGCAAATGTGAGTCAAGAAGTAGGGGCATTTTAATCGATATTAGAACGAGAGGGAGAGGTGCAGTGTGAACGCACCAGGAAACAATTGATGGGAGGGGGAGGGAAAGAGAAAGAGTGTATGTATTTTAAGCACGAAATGAAACAGGTGCGATCATACCAGCACTAATGCAACGGATTCTATCAGAACTCCATAGGTAAGGGTGCTTGGGCGAGAGTAGTACTAGCATGGGTTACCTCCTGGGAAGTCCTTATATTTCATCCATTTTCTTGTGAAGTCCTCGTGTTGCACCCATTTTTTTGCAGATGATTCTTTCGACGTTACGCGCGACTTGAATTTTGGTCCTCAAGTTTATTCGCAAATGTGAGTCACGGCGCTGTACCATTTTACTTGATATTAAAACGAGAACAGGAGGTTCAGTGCGCATGCACAAGGAAACAAATTACGGGAGGGGGAAGAAAGGAGAAGCAGTTTATGTATTTGCAGCGCGAAATGAAACAGGTGCGATCATACCAACACTAATGCAACGGATTCTATCAGAACTCCGTAGGTAAGGGTGTTTGGGCGAGAGTAGTACTAGCATGGGTTACCTCCTGCGAAGTCCTTATATTTCACCCATTTTCTTGTGAAGTCCTCCTGATGCACCCATTTTTTTGCAGATGATTCTTTCGACGTTACGCGCGACTTGAATTATTGTCCTCAGGTTTATTCGTAAATGTGAGTCACGGCGCTGTAGCATTTTACTTGATATTAGAACGAGAACGGGAGGTGCAGTGCGCACGCACAAGGAAACAAATTACGGGAGGGGGAAGAAAGGGGAATGAGTTTATGTATTTGCAGCGCGAAATTAAACAAGTGCGATCATACCAGCACTAATGCACCGGATCCCATCAGAACTCCGCAGTGAAGTGTGCTTGGGCGAGATTAGTACTCGGATGGGTGACCTCCTGGGAAGTCCTCGTGTCGCACCAATTTTTTTTTCAGACGGGTCGTTCGATGTTACGCGCGTCTGGAACTAGGGTCCGCTAGTTTATATGCAAATGTGAGTCAAGAAGCAGGGGCATTTTAATCAATATTATAACGAGAAAGAGAGATGCAGAGTGCACGCACAAGGAAACTAATGACGGGAGGGGGAAGAAATGAGAAGGAGTGTATGTATTTGCAGTGCGAAATGAAACAGGTGCGATCATACCAACACTAATGCAACGGATTCTATCAGAACTCCGTAGGTAAGGGTGCTTGGGTGAGAGTAGTACTAGCATGGGTTACCTCCTGCGAAGTCCTTATATTTCACCCATTTTCTTGTGAAGTCCTCGTGTTGCACCCATTTTTTTGCAGATGATTCTTTCGACGTTACGCGCTACTTGAATTATGGTCATCAGGTTTATTCGCAAATGTGAGTCACGACACTGTAGCATTTTACTTGATATTAGAACGAGAACGGGAGGTGCAGTGCGCACGCACAAGGAAACAAATGACGGTAGGGGGAAGAAAGAGGAATGAGTTTATGTATTTGCAACGCGAAATTAAACAGGTGCGATCATACCAGTACTAATGCACTGGATCCCATCAGAACTCCGCAGTTAAGTGTGCTTGGGCGAGATTAGTACTCGGATGGGTGACCTCCTGGAAAGTCCTCGTGTCGCACAAATTTTTTTTCAGACGGGTCGTTCGACGTTACGCGAGTCTGGAACTAGGGTCCGCAGGTTTATACGCAAATGTGAGTCAAGAAGCAGGGGCATTTTAATCGATATTAGAACGAGAAGGAGAGATGAAGTGTGAACGCACAAGGAAACAAATGACGGAGGGGGAAGAAAGGAGAAGGAGTGTATGTATTTGCAGCGCAGAATTAAACAGGTGCGATCATACCAGCACTAAAGCCCCGGATCCCATCAGAACTCCGCAGTTAGGTGTGTTTGGGCGAGAGTAGTACTCGGATGGGTGACCACTTGGGAAGCCCTCGTGTTGCACCTTTTTTTTCTCGGATGGGTTGTTCGACGTTACGTGCGAATGGAATTATAAACCGCTGGTTCATTTGCAAAGGTGAGTCACGGTGCCGGGGCATATTACTTGATATTAGAACGAGAAAGAGAGGTGCAGAGTGCACGCACATGGAAACAAATGACGGGTGGGGGGATGGGAGGAGAAAGAGTGTATGTACTTGCAGTGCAGAATGAAGCATGAGGGCTCATACCAGCACTAATACAACGGATTCTATCAGAACTCCGCAGTTAAGGGTGCTTGGGCGAGAAAAGTACTCGGATGGTTGACCTCCTGCGAAGTCCTTATATTTCACCCATTTTCTTGTGAGGTCCTCGTGTTGCACCCATCTTTTTGTAGATGATTCTTTCGACGTTACGCGCGACTTGCTTTATGGTCCGCAGGTTTATTCGCAAATGTGAGTCACGATGCCGTGGTATTTTACTTGATATTAGAACGAGTATTGGAGGTGCAGTGCGCACGCACAAGGAAATAAATGACGGGAGGAGGAAGAAAAGAGATGGAGTATATGTATTTGAAGCGCAAAATTAAACAAGCGGCATCATACCAGCACTAATGCACTTGATCCCATTAGAACCCTGCAGTTAAGCGTGCTTGGGCGAGAGTAGTACTCGGATGGGTGACCTCTTAGGAAGTCCTCGTATCGTAATAATTTTTTTTCAGATGGGTCGTTCGACATTACGCGTGACTGGAACTATGGTCCGCTGGTTTATACGCAAATGTGAGTGAAGAATCAAGGGCATTTTAATCAATATTCGAACGAGAAGGAGAGGTGCAGTGTGAACGCACAAGGAAACAAATGATGGGAGGGGGGGAGGGAAGAAGGAGTGTATGTATTTTGAGCACGAAATTAAACAAGTGCAGTCACACCAACACTAATGCACCGGATCCCATCAGAACTCCGCAGTTAAGTGTGCTTTGGCGAAAGTAGTACAATGATGGGTTACCTCCTGGGAAGTTCTCGTGTTGCACCCTTTTTTTTTTTCAGATGTGCCGTTCGACGTTACGCGCGACTTTAATTATGGTCCGCAGATTTATTCGCAAATGTGAGTCACGGGGCCGTGGCATTTTACTTGATATTTGAACGAGAACGAGAGGTGCAGTGCGCACGCACAAGGAAACAAATGACGGGAGGGGGAAGAAAGGAGATGGAGTTTATGTATTTGCAGCGCGAAATTAAACTGGTGCGATCATACCAGCACTAATGCAACGGATTCTATCAGAACTACGTATGTAAGGGTGTTTGGGCGCGAGTAGTACTAGCATGGGTTACCTCCTGCGAAGTCCTTATATTTCACCCATTTTCTTGTGAAGTCCTCGTGTTGCACCCATTTTTTTGTAGATGATTCTTTCGACGTTACGCACGACTTGAATTATGGTCCTCAGGTTTATTCACAAATGTGAGTCACGGCGCCGTAGTATTTTACTTGATATTAGAACGAGCACGGGAGGTGCAGTGCGCACGCACAAGGAAAGAAATGACGGGAGGGGGAAGAAAGGAGAAGGAGTTTATGTATTTGCAGCGCGGAATTAAACGGGTGCGATCATACCAGCACTAATGCACCGGATCCCATCAGAACTCCGCAGTGAAGTGTGCTTGGGCGAGATTAGTACTCGGATGGGTGACCTCCTGGGAAGTCCTCGTGTCGCACTAATTTTTTTTCAGACAGGTCGTTCGACGTTATGCGCGTCTGGAACTAGGGTTCGCTGGTTTATATGCAAATGTGAGTCAAGAAGCAGGGGCATTTTAATCGATATTAGAACGAGAATGAGAGGTGAAGTGTGAACGCACAAGGAAACAAATGACGGGAGGGGGAAGAAATGAGAAGGAGTGTATATATTTGCAGCGCGAAATTAAACAGGTGCGATTATAGCAGCACTAAAGCTCCGGATCCCATCAGAACTCCGCAGTTAAGTGTGCTTGGACGAGAGTAGTACTCGGATGGGTCACCACCTGGGAAGCCCTCGTGTTGTACCTATTTTTTTTTCGGATGGGTTGTTCGACGTTACGCGCGAATGGAATTATAAATCGTTGGTTCATTTGCAAAGGTGAGTCACGGTGCCGGGGCATATTACTTGATATTAGAACGAGAAAGAGAGATGCAGAGTGCACGCACAAGGAAACAAATGACGGGAGGGGGGTTGGAAGGAGAAAGAGTGTATGTATTTGCAGTGCATAATGAAACATGAGGGCTCATAGCAGCACTAATGCAACAGATTCTATCAGAACTCCGCAGTTAAGGGTGCTTGGGCGAGAAAAAGTACTCGGATGGGTGACCTCCTACGAAGTCCTTATATTTCACCCATTTTTTTGGGTGGTCCTCGTGTTGCACCCAATGTTTTGCAGATGATTCTTTCGACGTTACGCGCGACTTGAATTATGGTCCTCAGGTTTATTCGCAAATGTGAGTCACGGCGCTGTACTATTTTACTTGATATTAGAATGAGAACGGGAGGTGTAGTGCGCACGCACAAGGAAATAAATTACGGGAGGGGGAAGAAAGGAGAAGGAGTGTATGTATTTGCAGCGCGAAATGAAACAGGTGCGATCATACCAGCACTAATGCAACGGATTCTATCAGAACTCCGTAGGTAAGGGTGCTTGGGTGAGAGTAGTACTAGCATGGGTTACCTCCTGCGAAGTCCTTATATTTCACCCATTTTCTTGTGAAGTCCTCGTGTTGCACCCATTTTTTTGCAGATGATTCTTTCGACGTTACGCGCGACTTGTATTATGGTCCTCAGGTTTATTCGCAAATGTGAGTCACGGTGCTGTAATATTTTACTTGATATTAGAACGAGAACGGGAGGTGCAGTGCGCACGCACAAGGAAACAAATGACGGGAGGGGGAAGAAAGGGGAATGAGTTTATGTATTTGCAGCGCAAAATTAAACAGGTGCGATCATACCAGCACTAATGCACCGGATCCCATCAGAACTCCGTAGTTAAGTGTGCTTTGGCGAGAGTAGTACTCGGATGGTTGACCTCCTGGGAAGTCCTCGTGTCGCACTAATTTTTTTTCTCAGACGGGTCATTCGACGTTACGCGCGACTGGAACTAGGGTCCACTGGTTTATACGCAAATGTGAGTCAAGAAGCAGGGGCATTTTAATCGATATTAGAACGAGAATGAGAGGTGAAGTGTGAATGCACAAGGAAACAAATGACGGGAGGGGGAAGAAAGGAGAAGGAGTGTATGTATATGCAGCGCAAAATTAAACATGTGCGATCATACCAGCACTAAAGCTCCGGATCCCATCAGAACTCTGCAGTTAAGTGTGCTTGGGCGAGAGTAGTTCTCGGATGGGTGACCACTTGGGAAGTTCTCGTGTTGCACCCATTTTCTTTTTTTCAGATGTGCCGTTCGACGTTATGCGCGACTTTAATTATGGTCCGCAGATTTATTCGCAAATGTGAGTCACGGCGCCGTGGCATTTTACTTGATATTTAAACGAGAACGAGAGGTGCAGTGCGCACGCACAAGGAAACAAATGACGGGAGGGGGAAGAAAGGAGAAGGAGTTTATGTATTTGCAGCGCAAAATAATAGGTGCGATCATACCAGCACTAATGCATTGGATTCCATCAGAACTCTGTAGTTAAGTGTGCTTGGGCGAGAGTAGTACTCGGATGGGTGACCTCTTGGGAAGTCCTCGTGTCGCACCAATTTTTTTTCAGACGGGTCGTTCGACATTACGCGCGACTGGAACTAGGGTCCACTGGTTTATACGCAAATGTGAGTCAAGAAGCAGGGGCATTTTAATCTATATTAGAACGAGAATGAGAGATGCAGAGTGTAAGCAAAAGGAAACAAATGACGGGAGGGGGGATGGAGGGAGAAAAAGTGTATGTATTTGCAGCGCAAAATGAAACATGAGCAATCATACCAGCACCAATGCAACGGATTCTATCAGAACTCCGCAAGTTAAGGGTGCTTGGGCGAGAGTAGCTCTAGGATGGGTGACCTCCTGCGAAGTCCTTATATTTCACCCATTTTCTTAGGAAGTCCTCGTGTTGCACCCATTTTTTTGCAGATGATTCTTTCGACGATACGCGCGACTTGAATTATGGTCCTCAAGTTTATTCGTAAATGTGAGTCACGGCACCGTAGCATTTTACTTGATATTAGAACAAGCACGGTAGGTGCAGTGCGCATGCACAAGGAAACAAATAACGGGAGGGGGAAGAAAGGAGAAGGAGTTTATGTATTTGCAGCGCAAAATTAAACAGGTGCAATCATACCAGCACTAATGCACCGGATCCCATCAGAACTCCGCAGTGAAGTGTGCTTGGGCAAGATTAGTACTCGGATGGGTGACCTCTTGGGAAGTCCTCGTGTCGCACCAATTTTTTTTCAGACGGGTCGTTCGACGTTACGCGCGACTGGAACTAGGGTCCGTTGGTTTATACGCAAATGTGAGTCAAGAAGAAGGGGCATTTTAATCGATATTAGAACGAGAATGAGAGGTGAAGTGTGAACGCACAAGGAAACAAATGACCGGACGGGGAAGAAAGGAGAAGGAGTGTTTGTATTTGCAGCGCGAAATTAAATAGGTGTGATCATACCAGCACTAAAGCCCCGGATTCCATCAGAAGGAGTGTATGTATTTGAAGCGCAAAATTAAACAAGTGGCATCATACCAGCACTAATGCACTGGATCCCATTAGAACTCTGCAGTTAAGTGTGCTTGGGCGAGAGTAGTACTCGGATTGTTGACCTTTTGGGAAGTCCTCGTATCGCAACAATTTTTTTTCAGATGGGTCGTTCGACGTTACGCGCGACTGGAACTATGGTCCGCTGGTTTATACGCAAATGTGAGTCAAGAATCAGGGGCATTTTAATCGATATTAGAACGAGAAGGAGAGGTGCAGTGTGAACGCACAAGGAAACAAATGATGGGAGGTGGGGAGGGAAGAAGGAGTTTATGTATTTTCAGCACGAAATTAAACAGGTGCGGTCACACCAGCACAAATGCACCGGATTCCATCAGAACTCCGCAGTTAAGTGTGCTTTGGCGAAAGTAGTACAATGATGGGTTACCTCCTGGGAAGTTCTCGTGTTACACCCATTTTCTTTTTTTTAGATGCGCCGTTCGACGTTACGCGCGACTTTAATTGTGGTCCGCAGATTTATTCGCAAATGTGAGTCACGACGCCGTGGCATTTTACTTCATATTTGAACGAGAACGAGAGGTGCAGTGCGCACGCACAAGGAAACAAATGACGGGAGGGGGAAGAAAGGAGAAGGAGTTTATGTATTTGCAGCGCGAAATTAAACAGGTCCGATCATACCAGCATTAATGCACCGGATAACATCAGAACTCCGCAGTTAAGTGTGCTTGGGCGAGAGTAGTACTCGGATGGGTTACCTCCTGGGAAGTCCTCGTGTCGCACTAATTTTTTTTTCAGACGGGTCGTTCGACGTTACGCGCGACTGGAACTAGGGTCCACTGGTTTATACGCAAATGTGAGTCAAGAAGCAGGGGCATTTTAATCGATATTAGAACGAGAAGGAGAGATGCAGAGTGCACGCACAAGGAAACAAATGACGGGAGGGGGTATGGAGGGAGAAAAAGTGTATGTAATTGCAGCGCAGAATGAAACATGAGCAATCATACCAGCACCAATGCAACGGATTCTATCAAAACTCCGCAAGTTAAGGGTGCTTGGGCGAGAGTAGCACTAGGATGGGTGACCTCCTGCGAAGTCCTTATATTTCACCCATTTTCTTAGGAAGTCCTCGTGTTGCACCCATTTTTTTGCAGATGATTCTTTCGACGATAAGCGCGACTTGAATTATGGTCCTCATGTTTATTCGCAAATGTGAGTCACGGCACCGTAGCATTTTACTTGATACTAGAACAAGCACGGTAGGTGCAGTGCGCATGCACAAGGAAACAAATGACGGGAGGGGGAAGAAAGGAGAAGGAGTTTATGTATTTGCAACGCAAAATTAAGCAGGTGCGATCATACCAGCACTAATGCATCGGATCCTATCAGAACTCCGCAGTTAAGTGTGCTTGTACGAGAGTAGTACTCGGATGGGTGACCTACTGGGAAGTCCTCGTATCGCACTAATTTTTTCAGACGGGTCTTTCGACGCTACGCGCGACTAGAACTAGGGTCTACTGGTTTATACGCAAATGTGAGTCAAGAAGCATGGGCATTTTAATCGATATTAGAACGAGAAAGAGAGGTGCAGTGTGAACGCACAAGGAAACAATTGATGGGAGGGGGAGGGAAGGAGAAGGGGTGTATGTATTTTCAGCACGAAATGAAACAGGTGCGATCATAGCAGCACTAATGCAACGGATTCTATCAGAACTCTGTAGGTAAGGGTGCTTGGGCGAGAGTAGTACTAGCATGGGTTACCTCCTGCGAATTCCTTATATTTCACCCATTTTCTTGTGAAGTCCTCGTGTTGCACCCATTTTTTTGCAGATGATTCTTTCGACGATACGCGCGACTTGAATTATGGTCCTCAGGTTTATTCGCAAATGTAAGTCACGGCGCTGTAGCATTTTACTTGATATTAGAACGAGAACGGGACGTGCAGTGCGCACGCACAAGGAAAAAAATTACGGGAGGGGAAAGAAAGGAGAATGAGTTTATGTATTTGCAGCGCAAAATTAAACAGGTGCGATCATACCAGCACTAATACACCGGATCCCATTAGAACTCCGCAGTGAAGTGTGCTTGGGCGAGATTAGTACTCGGATGGGTGATCTCCTGGGAAGTCCTCGTGTCGCACCAATTTTTTTTTAAACGGGTCGTACGACGTTACGCGCGACTGGAACTAGGGTCCGCTGGTTTATACGCAAATGTGAGTCAAGAAGCAGGGGCATTTTAATCGATATTAGAACGAGAAGGAGAGCTGCAATGTGAACGCACAAGGAAACAATTGATGGGAGGGGGAGGGATGGAGAAGGAGTGTATGTATTTTCAGCGCGAAATGAAACAGGTGCGATCATACCACACTAATGCACCTAATCCCATCAGAACTCCGCAGTTAAGTGTGCTTGGGCGAGAGTAGTACTCGGATGGGTGATCTCCTGAGAAGTCCTCGTGTCGCACCAATTTTTTTTTAGACGGGTCGTACGACGTTACGCGCGACTGGAACTAGGGTCCGCTGGTTTATACGCAAATGTGAGTCAAGAAGCAGGAGCATTTTAATCGATATTAGAACGAGAAGGAGAGGTGCAGTGTGAACGCACAAGGAAACAATTGATGGGAAGGGGAGGGAAGGAGAAGGAATGTATGTACTTTCAGCGCGAAATGAAACAGGTGCGATCATACCACACTAATGCACCTAATCCCATCAGAACTCCGCAGTTAAGTGTGCTTGGGCGAGAGTAGTACTCGGATTGGTGACCTCCTGGGAAGTCCTCGTGTCGCACTAATTTTTTTTTTAGACGGGTCGAACGACGTTACGTGCGACTGGAACTAGTGTCCACTGGTTTATACGCAAATGTGAGTCAAGAAGCAGGGGCATTTTAATCGATATTAGAACGAGAAGGAGAGGTGCAGTGTGAACGCACAAGGAAACAATTAATGGGAGGGGGAGGGAAGGAGAAGGAGTGTATGTATTTTCAGCGCGAAATGAAACAGGTGCAATCATACCACACTAATGCAATGGATTCTATCAGAACTCCGTCGGTAAGGGTGCTTGGGCGAGAGTAGTACTAGCATGGGTTACCTCCTGCGAAGTCCTTATATTTCACCCATTTTTTTGCAGATGATTCTTTCGACGTTACGCGCGACTTGAATTATGGTCCTTAGGTTTATTCGCAAATGTGAGTCACGGCGCTCTAGCATTTTACTTGATATTAGAACGAGAACGGGAGGTGTAGTGCGCGCGCACAAGGAAACAAATGACGGGAGGGGGAAGAAAGGGGAATGAGTTTATGTATTTGCAGTACGAAATTAAACAGTTGCTATCATACCAGCACTAATGCACCGGATCCCATCAGAACTCCGCAGTTAAGTGTGCTTGGGCGATATTAGTACTCGAATGGGTGACCTCCTGGGAAATCCTCGTGTCGCACCAATTTTTTTTCAGACGGGTCGTTCGACGTTACGCGCGTCTGGAACTAGGGTCCGCTGGTTTATACGTAAATGTGAGTCAAGAAGCAGGGGCATTTTAATCGATATTAGAACGAGAAGGAGAGATGAAGTGTGAACGCACAAGGAAACAAATGACGGAGGGGGAAGAAAGGAGAAGGAGTGTATGTATTTGCAGCGCGGAATTAAACAGGTGCGATCATATCAGCACTAAAGCCCCGGATCCCATCAGAACTCCGCAGTTAGGTGTGCTTGGGTGAGAGTAGTACTCGGATGGGTGACCACTTGGGAAGCCCTCGTGTTGCACCTTTTTTTTCTCGGATGGGTTGTTCGACGTTACGCGCGAACGGAATTATAAACCGCTGGTTCATTTGCAAAGGTGAGTCACTGTGCCGGGGCATATTACTTGATATTAGAACGAGAAAGAGAGATGCAGAGTGCACGCACAAGGAAACAAATGACGGGAGGGGGGATGGGAGGAGAAAGAGTGTATGTATTTGCAGTGCAGAATGAAACATGAGGGATCATACCAGCACTAATGCAACGGATTCTATCAGAACTCCGCAGTTAAGGGTGCTTGGGCGAGAAAAGTACTCGGATGGGTGACCTCCTGTGAAGTCCTTATATTTCACCCATTTTCTTGGGAGGTCCTCGTGTTGCACCCATCTTTTTGCAGATGATTCTTTCGACGTTATGCGCGACTTGATTTATGGTCCGCAGGTTTATTCGCAAATGTGATTCACGGCACTGTGGCATTTTACTTGATATTAGAACGAGTACGGGAGGTGCAGTGCGCACGCACAAAGAAACAAATGACAGGAGGAGGAAGAAAAGAGAAGGAGTGTATGTATTTGAAGCGCAAAGTTAAACAAGTGGCATCATACCAGCACTAATGCACTCGATCCCATCAGAACTCTGCAGTTAAGTGTGCTTTGGCAAAAGTAGTACAATGATGGGTTACCTCCTAGGAAGTTCTCGTGTTGCACCCATTTTCCTTTTTGCAGATGTGCCGTTCGACGTTACGCGCGACTTTAATTATGGTCCGCAGATTTATTCGCAAATGTGAGTCACGGCGCCGTGGCATTTTACTTGATATTTGAACGAGAACGAGAGGTGCAGTGCGCACGCACAAGGAAACAAATGATGAGAGGGGGGGAGGGAAGAAGGAGTGTATGTATTTTCAGCACGAAATTAAACAGGTGCGGTCACACCAGCACTAATGCACCGGATCCCATCAGAACTCCGCAGTTATGTGTGCTTTGGCGAAAGTAGTACAATGATGGGTTACCTCCTGGGAAGTTCTCGTGTTGCACCCATTTTCTTTTTTTTCAGATGTGCCGTTCGACATTACGCACGACTTTAATTATGGTCTGCAGATTTATTCGCAAATGTGAGTCACGGCGCCGTGGCATTTTACTTGATATTTGAACGAGAACGAGAGGTGCAGTGCGCACGCACAAGGAAACATATGACGGGAGGGGGAAGAAAGGAGAAGGAGTGTATGTATTTGCAGCACGAAATTAAACATGTGCGATCATACCAGCACTACAGCCCCGGATCCCATCAAAACTCCACAGTTAAGTGTGCTTGGGTGAGAGTAGTACTCGGATCGGTGACCACCTGGGAAGCCCTCGTGTTGCACCTATTTTTTTTCGGATGGGTTGTTCGACGTTACGCGCGAATGGAATTATAAACAGCTGGTTCATTTTCAAAGGTGAGTCACAGTGCCGGGGCATATTGCTTGATATTAGAACGAGAAAGAGAGATGCAGAGTGCACGCACAAGGAAACAAATGACGGGAGGGGGGATGGGAGGAGAAAGAGTGTATGTATTTGCCGTGCAGAATAAAACATGAGGGATCATACCAGCACTAATGCAACGGATTCTATCAGAACTCCGCAGTTAAGGGTGCTTGGGCGAGAAAAGTACTCGGATGGGTGACCTCCTGCGTAGTCCTTATATTTCACCCATCTTTTTGCAGATGATTCTTTCGACGTTACGCGTGACTTGATTTATGGTCTGCAGGATTATTCGCAAATATGAGTCACGGTGCTGTGGCATTTTACTTGATATTAAAACAAGTATGGGAGGTGCAGTGCGCACGCACAAGGAGTGTATGTATTTGAAGCACAAAATTAAACAAGTGGCATCATACCAGCACTAATGCACTAGATCCCATCAGAACTCTGCAGTTAAGTGTGCTTGGGCGAGATTAATACTCGGATGGGTGACCTCTTGGGAAGTCCTCCTATCGCAACAATTTTTTTTCAAATGGGTCGTTCGACGTTACGCGCAACTGGAACTATGGTCCGCTGGTTTATACGCAAATGTGAGTCAAGAAACAGGGGCATTTTAATCGATATTAGAACGAGAAGGAGAGATGCAGAGTGCACGCACAAGGAAACGAATGACGGGAGGGGGGGATGGAGGGAGAAGGAGTGTATGTATTTGCAGCGCGAAATTAAACAGGTGCGATCATACCAGCACTAAAGCTCCGGATCCCATCAGAACCCCGTAGTTAAGTGTGCTTGGGCGAGGGTGGTACTCGGATGGGTGACCACTTGGGAAGCCCCCGTGTTGCACCTATTTTTTTTCGGATGGGTTGTTCGAAGTTACGCGCGAATGGAATTATAAACCGCTGGTTCATTTGCAAAGGTGAGTCACGGTGCCGGGGCATATTACTTGATATTAGAACGAGAAAGAGAGATGAAAAGTGCACGCACAAGGAAACAAATGACGGGAGGAGGGATGGAAGGAGAAAGAGTGTATGTATTTGCAGTGTAGAATGAAACATGAGGGATCATACCAGCACTAATGCAATGGATTCTATCAGAACTCCACAGTTGAGGGTGCTTGGGCGAGAGTAGTACTTCGAATGGGTGACCACTTGGGAAGTCCTCGTGTTGCACCCATTTTCTTGGGAGGTCCTCGTGTTGCACCCATCTTTTTGCAGATGATTCTTTCGACGTTACGCGCGACTTGATTTATGGTCCGCAGTTTTATTCACAAATGTGAGTCACAGCGCCGTGGCATTTTACTTGATATTAGAACGAGTACGGGAGGTGCAGTGCGCACGCACAAGGAAACAAATGACGGGAGAAGGAAGAAAAGAGAAGGAGTGTATGTATTTGAGCACAAAATTAAACAAGTGGCATCATACCAGCACTAATGCACTGGATCCCATCAAAAATCTGCAGTTAAGTGTGCTTGGGCGAGAGTAGTACTCGGATGGGTGACCTCTTGAGAAGTCCTCGTATCGCAACAATTTTTTTTCAGATGGGTCGTTCGACGTTACGCGCGACTGGAACTATGGTCCGCTGGTTTTTACGCAAATGTGAGTCAAGAATCAGGGGCATTTTAATCGATATTAGAACGAGAATGAGAGGTGCTGTGTGAACGCACAAGGAAACAAATGATGGGAGGGGGGGAGGGAAGAAGGAGTGTATGTATTTTCAGCACGAAATTAAACAGGTACGGTCACACCAGCACAAATGCACCGGATCCCATCAGAACTCCGCAGTTAATTGTGCTTTGGCGAAAGTAGTACAATGATGGGTTACCTCCTGGGAAGTTCTCGTGTTGCACCCATTTTCTTTTTTTCAGATGTGCCATTCGACGTTACGCGCGACTTTAATTATGGTCCGCAGATTTATTCGCAATTGTGAGTCACGGCGCCGTGGCATTTTACTTGATATTTGAACGAGAACGAGAGGTGCAGTGCGCACGCACAAGAAAACAAATGACGGGAGGGGGAAGAAAGGAGAAGGAGTGTATGTATTTGCAGCGCGAAATTAAACAGGTGCGATCATACCAGCACTAATGCAACGGATTCTATCAGAACTCCGTAGGTAACGGTGCTTGGGCGAGAGTAGTACTAGCATGGGTTACCTCCTGCGAAGTCCTTATATTTCACCCATTTTCTTGCGAAGTTCTCGTGTTGCACCCATTTTTTTGCAGATGATTCTTTCGACGTTACGCGCGACTTGAATTATGGTCCTCAGGTTTATTCGCAAATGTGATTCACGGCACTGTATCATTTTACTTGATATTAGAACGAGAACGGAAGGTGCAGTGCACATGCACAAGGAAACAAATGACGGGAGGGGGAAGAAAGGGGAATGAATTTATGTATTTGCAGCGCGAAATTAAACTGGTGCGATCATACCAGCACTAATGCACCGGATCCCATCAGAACTTCGCAGTGAAGTGTGCTTGGGCGAGATTAGTACTCGGATGGTGACCTCTTGGGAAGTCCTCATGTCGCACCAATTTTTTTTTAGACGGGTCTTTTGACGTTACATGCGTCTGGAACTAGGGTCCGCTGGTTTATACGCAAATGTGAGTTGAGAAGCAGGGGCATTTTAATTGATATTAGAACGAGAATGAGAGGTGAAGTGTTAACGCACAAAAAAACAAATGACGGTAGGGGGAAGAAAGGAGAAGGGATGTATGTATTTGCAGCGCGAAATTAAACAGGTGCGATCATACCAGCACTAAAGCTCCGGATCCCATCAGAACTCCGCAGTTAAGTGTGCTTGGGCGACCGTAGTACTCGGATGGGTGACCACTTGGGAAGCCCTCGTGTTGCACCTATATTTTTTCGGATGGGTTGTTCGACGTTACGCGCGAATGGAATTATAAACCGCTGGTTCATTTGCAAAGGTGAGTCACGATGCCGGGGCATATTACTTGATATTAGAACGAGAAAGAGAGATGCAGAGTGGACGCACAAGGAAACAAATGACGGGAGGGGGAATGGAAGGAGAAAGAGTGTATGTATTTGCAGTGCAGAATGAAACATGAGGGATCATACCAGCACTAATGCAACGGATTCTATCAGAACTCCGCAGTTAAGGGTGCTTGGGCGAGAAAAGTACTCGGATGGGTGACCTCCTACGAAATCCTTATATTTCACCCATTTTCATGGGAGGTCCTCGTGTTGCACCCATCTTTTTGCAGATGATTTTTTCGACGTTACGCGCGACTTGATTTATGGTCCACAGGTTTATTCGCAAATGTGAGTCACGGCGCCGTGGCATTTTACTTGATATTAGAACGAGTACGGGAGGTGCAGTGCGCACGCACAGGGAAACAAATGACGAGAGGAGGAAGAAAAGAGGAGTGTATGTATTTGAAGCGCAAAATTAAACAAGTGGCATCATACCAGCACTAATGTACTGGATCCCATCCGAATTCTCTAGTTAAGTGTGCTTGGGCGAGAGTAGTACTCAGATGGGTGACCTCTTGGGAAGTCCTCGTATCGCAACAATTTTTTTTCAGATGGGTCGTTCGACGTTACGCGCGACTGGAACTATGGTCCGCTGGTTTATACACAAATGTGAGTCAAGAATCAAGGGCATTTTAATCGATATTAGAACGAGAAGGAGAGGTGCAGTATGAACGCACAAGGAAACAAATGATGGGAGGGGGGGAGGGAAGAAGGAGTGTATGTATTCTCAGCACGAAATTAAACAGGTGCGGTCACACCAGCACAAATGCACCGGATCCCATCAGAACTCCGCAGTTAAGTGTGCTTTGGTGAAAATAGTACAATGATGGGTTACCTCCTCGGAAGTTCTCGTATTGCACCCATTTTCTTTTCTTCAGATGTGTCATTCGACGTTACGCGCGACTTGAATTATGGTCCTCAGGTTTATTCGCAAATGTGAGTCACGGCGCCGTGGCATTTTACTTGATATTAGAACGAGCACGGGAGGTACAGTGCGCACGCACAAGGAAACAAATGACGGGAGGGGGAAGAAAGGGGAATGAGTTTATGTATTTTCAGCGCCAAATTAAACATGTGCGATCATACCAGCACTAATGCACCAGATCCCATCAGAACTCCGCAGTGAAGTGTGCTTGGGCGAGATTAGTACTCGGATGGGTGACCTCCTGGGAAGTCCTCGTGTCGCACAAATTTTTTTTCAGACGGGTCTTTCGACGTTACACGCGTCTAGAACTAGGGTCCGCTGGTTTATACGCAAATGTGAGTCAAGAAGCAGGTGCATTTTAATCGATATTAGAACGAGAAAGAGAGGTGCAGTGTGAACGCACAAGGAAACAATTGATGGGAGGGAGAGGGAAGGAGAAGGAGTGTATGTATTTTCAGCACAAAATGAAACAGGTGCGATCATACCAGCACTAATGCAACGGATTCTATCAGAACTCCGTAGGTAAGGGTGCTTGGGCGAGAGTAGTACTAACAAGGGTTACCTCCTGTGAAGTTCTTATATTTAACCCATTTTCTTGTAAAAGTCCTCGTGTTGCACCTATTTTTTTGTAGATGATTCTTTCGATGATACGCACGACTTGAATTATGGTCCTCAGGTTTATTCACAAATGTGAGTCATGGCACCGTAGCATTTTACTTGATATTAGAACGAGTACAGGAGGTGCAGTGCGCACGCACAAGGAAACAAATGACGGGAGGGGGAAGAAAAGAGGAGTGTTTGTATTTGCAGCGCGAAATTAAACAGGTGCGATCATACCAGCACTAATGCACCGGATCCCATCAGAACTCTGCAGTTAAGTGTGCTTCGGCGAGAGTAGTACTCGGATGGGAGACCTCCTGGGAAGTCCTCGTGTCGCACTAATTTTTTTTCAGACAGGTCGTTCGACGTTACGCGCGACTTGAACTAGAGTCCGCTGGTTTATACGCAAATGTGAGTCAAAAAAAAGGGGCATTTTAATCGATATTAGAACGAGAAGGAGAGGTGCAGTGTGAACGCACAAGGAAACAAATTATGGGAGGGGGAGGGAAGGAGAAGGAGTGTATGTATTTTCAGCACGAAATGAAATAGGTGCGATCATACCAGCACTAATGCAACAGATTCTATCAGAACTCCGTAGGTAAGGGTGCTTGGGCGAGAGTAGTACTAGCATGGGTTACCTCCTGCGAAGTCCTTATATTTCACCCATTTTCTTGTGAAGTCCTCGTGTCACACCAATTTTTTTTTCAGACGGGTCGTTCGACGTTACGCTCGTCTGGAACTAGGGTCCGCTGGTTTATACGCAAATGTGAGTCAAGAAGCAGGGGCATTTTAACCGATATTAGAACGAGAATGAGAGGTGAAGTGTGAACGCACAAGGAAACAAATGACGGGAGGGGGAAGAAAGGAGAAGGAGTGTATGTATTTGCAGCGCGAAACTAAACAGGTGCGATCATACCAGCACTAAAGCCCTAGATCCCATCAGAACTCCGCAGTTAAGTGTGCTTGGCGAGATTAGTACTCGGATGGTTGACCTCCTGGGAAGTCCTCGTGTCGCACTAATTTTTTTTCAGACTGGTCGTTCGACGTTACGCGCGTCTGGAACTAGGGTCCGCTGGTTTATACGCAAATGTGAGTCGAGAAGTAGGGGCATTTTAATCGAAATTAGAACGAGAATGAGAGGTAAAGTGTGAACGCACAAGGAAACAAATGACGGGAGGGGGAAGAAAGGAGAAGGAGTGTATGTATTTGCAGCGCGAAATTAAACAGGTGCGATCATACCAGCACTAAAGCTCCGGATCCCATCAGAACTCCGCAGTTAAGTGTGTTTGGGCGAGAGTAGTACTCGGATGGGTTACCTCCTGCGAAGTCCTTATATTTCACCCATTTTCTTGTGAAGTCCTCGTGTCGCACCAATTTTTTTTCAGACGGGTCGTTCGACGTTACGCTCATCTGGAACTAGGGTCCGCTGGTTTATACGCAAATGTGAGTCAAGAAGCAGGGGCATTTTAACCGAAATTAGAACGAGAATGAGAGGTAAAGTGTGAACGCACAAGGAAACAAATGACGGGAGGGGGAAGAAAGGAGAAGGAGTGTATGTATTTGCAGTGCGAAATTAAACAGGTGCGATCATACCAGCACTAAAGCTCCGGATCCCATCAGAACTCCACAGTTAAGTGTGCTTGGGCGAGAGTAGTACTCGGATGGGTGTCCACCTGGGAAGCCCTCGTGTTGCACCTATTTTTTTTCGGATGGGTTGTTCGACGTTACGCTCGAATGGAATTATAAACCGCAGGTTCATTTGCAAAGGTGAGTCACGGTGCCGGGGCATATTACTTGATATTAGAACGAGAAAGAGAGATGCAGAGTGCACGCGAAAGGAAACAAATGACGGGAGGGAGGATTGGAGGAGAAAGAGTGTATGTATTTGCAGTGCAGAATGAAACATGAGGGATCATACCAGCACTAATGCAACGGATTCTATCAGAACTCCGCAGTTAAGGGTGCTTGGGCGAGAAAAGTACTCGGATGGGTGACCTCCTGCGAATTCCTTATATTTCACCCATTTTTTTGGGAGGTCCTCCTGTTGCAACCATCTTTTTGCAGATGATTCTTTCGACGTTACGCGCGACTTGATTTATGGTCCGCAGGTTTATTTGGAAATGTGAGTCACGGCGCCGTGGCATTTTACTTGATATTAGAACGAGCACGGGAGGTGCAGTGCGCACGCACAAGGAAACAAATGACGGGAGGGGGAAGAAAAGAGAAGGAGTGTATGTATTTGCAGCGCGAAATTAAACAGGTGCGATCATACCAGCACTAATGCACCGGATCCCATCAGAACTTCGCAGTTCTGAATCATCTGCAAAAACTCCGCAGAACTCCGCAGTCGTGCGTATCGTCGAAAGAATCATCTGCAAAAAAAATGGGTGCAACACGAGGACTTCCTAAGAAAATGGGTGAAATATAAGGACTTCGCAGGAGGTCACCCATCCTAGTGCTACTCTCGCCCAAGCACCCTTAACTTGCGGATTTTTGATAGAATCCGTTGCATTCGTGCTGGTATGATTACTCATGTTTCATTCTGCGCTGCAAATACATACACTTTTTCTCCCTCCATCCCCCCTCCCGTCATTTGTTTCCTTGTGCGTGCACTCTGCAACTCTCCTTCTCGTTCTAATAACGATTAAAATGCCCCTGCTTCTTGACTCACATTTGCGTATAAACCAGTGGACCCTAGTTCTAGTCGCACGTAACGTCGAACGACCCGTCTGAAAAAAAAATTACTGCAGCACGAGGACTTCCCAGGAGGTCACCCATCATTGTACTACTTTCGCCAAAGCACACTTAACTGCGGAGTTCTGATGGGATCCGGTGCATTTGTGCTGCTATGATTGCACCTGTTTAATTTCGCGCTGCAAATACATACACTCATTCCCCTTTCTTCCCCCTCCCGTCATTTGTTTCCTTGTGCGTGCGCACTGTACCTCCCGTTCTCGTTCTAATATCAAGTAAAATGCCACGGCGCCGTGACTCACATTTGGGAATAAACCTGATGACCATAATTCAAGTCGCGCGTAATGTTGAAAGAATCATCTACAAAAAAATGGATGCAACACGAGGACTTTTACAAGAAAATGGGTTAAATATAAGAACTTCACAGGAGGTAACCCTTGCTAGTACTACTCTCGCCCAAGCACCCTTACCTACGGAGTTCTGATAGAATCCGTTGCATTAGTGCTGGTATGATCGCACCTGTTTCATTTCGTGCTGAAAATACATACACTCCTTCTCCTTCCCTCCCCCTCCCATCAATTGTTTCCTTGTGCGTTCACACTGCACCTCTCTTTCTCGTTCTAATATCGATTAAAATGCACCTGCTTCTTGACTCACATTTGCGTATAAACCAGCGGACCCTAGTTCTAGACGCGTGTAACGTCGAAAGACCCGTCTGAAAAAAAATTGGTGCGACACGAGGACTTCCCAGGAGGTCACCCATCCGAGTACTAATCTCGCCCAAGCACACTTCACTTCGGAGTTTTGATGAGATCCGGTGCATTAGTGCTGGTATGATCGAACCTGTTTAATTTCGCGCTGCAAATACATAAAATCCTTCTCCTTTCTTCCCCCTCTCGTCATTTGTTTCCTTATGCGTGCGCACTGCACCTCTCGTTGTCGTTCAAATATCATGTAAAATGCCACGGCATCGTGACTCACATTTGCGAATAAATCTGCGGACCATAATTAAAGTCGCGCGTAATGTCGAACGGCACATCTGAAAAAGAGAAAATGGGTGCAACACGAGAACTTCCTAGGAGGTAACCCATCATTGTACTACTTTCGCCAAAGCACACTTAACTGCGGAGTTCTGATGGGATCCGGTGCATTTGTGCTGGTGTGACTCACATTTGCGAATAAACCTGAGGACTATAATACAAGTCGCGCGTAACGTCGAAAGAATCATCTGCAAAAAAATGGGTGCAACACGAGAACTTCACAAGAAAATGGGTGAAATATAAGGACTTCGCAGGAGGTAACCCATGCTAGTACTACTCTCGCCCAAACACCCTTACCTACGGAGTTCTGATAGAATCCGTTGCATTAGTGCTGGTATGATCGCACCTGTTTCATTTCGCGCTGCAAATACATACACTCCTTCTCCTTTCTTCCCCCTCCCGTCATTTATTTCCTTGTGCGTGCGCACTGCACCTCTCGTTTTCGTTCAAATATCAGGTAAAATGCCACGGCGCCATGACTCACATTTGCGAATAAATCTACGGACCATAATTAAAGTCGCGCGTAACGTCAAACGGCACATCTGAAAAAAAAAATGGGTGCAACACGAGAACTTCCCACGAGGTAACCCATCATTGTACTACTTTCGCCAAAGCACACTTAACTGCGGAGTTCTGATGGGATCCGGTGCATTTGTGCTGGTATGATTGCACCTGTTTAATTTCACGCTGCAAATACATACACTCATTCCCCTTTCTTCCCCCTCCCGTCATTTGTTTCCTTGTGCGTGCGCACTGTACCTCCCGTTCTCGTTCTAATATCAAGTAAAATGCCACGGCGCCGTGACTCACATTTGCGAATAAACCTGAGGACCATAATTCAAGTCGCGCGTAACGTCGAAAGAATCATCTGCAAAAAAATGGATGCAACACGAGGACTTTTACAAGAAAATGGGTTAAATATAAGAACTTCACAGGAGGTAACCCTTGCTAGTACTACTCTCGCCCAAGCACCCTTACCTACGGAGTTCTGATAGAATCCGTTGCATTAGTGCTGGTATGATCGCACCTGTTTTATTTCGTGCTGAAAATACATACACTCCTTCTCCTTCCCTCCCCCTCCCATCAATTATTTCCTTGTGCGTTCACACTGCACCTCTCCTTCTCGTTCTAATATCGATTAAAATGCCCCTGCTTCTTGACTCACATTTGCGTATAAACCAGCGGACCCTAGTTCCAGTCGCGCGTAACGTCGAACAACCTGTCTGAAAAAAAATTGGTGCGACACGAGGACTTCCCAGGAGGTCACCCATCCGAGTACTACTCTCGCCCAAGCACACTTAATTGCGAAGTTCTGATGGGATCCGGTGCATTAATGCTGGTATGATCGCACCCATCTAATTCCACGCTGCAAATACATAAACTCCTTCTCCATTCTTCCCCTTCCCGTCATTTGTTTCCTTGTGCGTGCGCACTGCACCTCCCGTGCGCGTTCTAATATCAAGTAAAATGCTACGGTGCCATGACTCACATTTACGAATAAACCTGAGGACCATAATTCAAGTCCCGCGTAACGTCGAAAGAATCATCTGCAAAAAAATGGGTGCAACACGAGGACTTCACAAGAAAATGGGTGAAATATAAGGACTTCGCAGGAGGTAACCCATGCTAGTACAACTCTCGCCCAAGCACCCTTACCTACGGAGTTCTGATAGAATCCGTTGCATTAGTGCTGGTGTGATCGCACCTGTTTCATTTCGTGCTGAAAATACATACACTCTTTTCCTTCCCTCGCCCTCCCATCAATTGTTTCCTTGTGCGTTCACACTGCACCTCTCCTTATCGTTCTAATATCGATTAAAATGCCCCTGCTTCTTGACTCACAATTGCGTATAAACCAGCGGACTCCAGTTCCAGTCGAGCGTAACGTCGAACGACCCGTCTGAAAAAAATTGGTGCGACACGAGGACTTCCCAGGAGGTCACCCATCCGAAAACTACTCTCGCCCAAGCACACTTAACTACGGAGTTCTGATGGGATCCGGTGCATTAGTGATGGTATGATCGCACCCATTTAATTCTGCGCTGCAAATAAATAAACTCCTTCTCCTTTCTTCCCCCTCCCGTCATTTGTTTCCTTGTGCGTGCGCACTGCACCTCCCGTTCTCGTTCTAATATCAAGTAAAATGTTACAGCACCGTGACTCACATTTGCGAATAAACCTGAGGACCATAATACAAGTCGCGCGTAACGTCGAAAGAATCATCTGCAAAAAAATGGGTCCAACACGAGGACTTCACAAGAAAATGGGTGAAATATAAGGACTTCACAGGAGGTAACCCATGCGAGTACTACTCTCGCCCAAACACCCTTACCTACGGAGTTCTGATAGAATCCGTTGCATTAGTGCTGGTATGATCGCACCTGTTTCATTTCGCGCTGCAAATACATACACTCCTTCTCATTTCTTCCCCCTCCCGTCATTTGTTTCCTTGTGCGTGCGCACTGCACCTCTCGTTCTCGTTCAAATATCAGGTAAAATGCCACGGCGCCATGACTCACATTTGCGAATAAATCTGCGGACCATAATTAAAGTCGCGCGTAACGTCAAACGGCACATCTGAAAAAAAAAATGGGTGCAACACGAGAACTTCCCACGAGGTAACCCATCATTGTACTACTTTCGCCAAAGCACACTTAACTGCGGAGTTCTTATTGGATCCGGTGCATTTGTGCTGGTATGATCGCACCTGTTTAATTTCGCGCTGCAAATACATACACTCATTCCCCTTTCTTCCCCCTCCCGTCATTTGTTTCCTTGTGCGTGCGCACTGTACCTCCCGTTCTCGTTCTAATATCAAGTAAAATGCCACGGCGCCGTGACTCACATTTGCGAATAAACCTGAGGACCATAATTCAAGTCGCGCGTAACGTCGAAAGAATCATTTGCAAAAAAATGGGTGCAACACGAGGACTTTTACAAGAAAATGGGTTAAATATAAGGACTTCGCAGGAGGTAACCCTTGCTAGTACTACTCTCGCCCAAGCACCCTTACCTTCGGAGTTCTGATAGAATCCGTTGCGTTAGTGCTGGTATGATCGCACCTGTTTCATTTCGTGCTGAAAATACATACATTCCTTCTCCTTCCCTCCCCCTCCCATCAATTGTTTCCTTGTGCGTGCACACTGCACCTCTCTTTCTTGTTCTAATATTGATTAAAATGGGTGCAACACGAGGACATCACAAGAAAATGAGTGAAATATAAGGACTTCGCAGGAGGTAACCCATGCTAGTACTACTCTCGCCCAAGCACCATTACCTACGGAGTTCTGATAGAATCCATTGCATTAGTGCTGGTATGATCGCACCTGTTTCATTTCGTGCTGAAAATACATACACTCCTTCTCCTTCCCTTCCCCTCCCATCAATTGTTTCCTTGTGCGTTCACACTACACCTTTCTTTCTCGTTCTAATATCGATTAAAATGCCCCTGCTTCTTGACTCACATTTGCGTATAAACCAGCGGACCCTAGTTCCAGTCCTGCGTAACGTCGAACGACCCGTTTGAAAAAAAATTGGTGCGACACGGGGACTTCCCAAGAGGTCACCCATATGAGTACTACTCTCGCCCAAGCACACTTAACTGCAGAGTTCTGATGGGATCCGGTGCATTAGTGCTGATATGATCGCACCTGTTTCATTTTGTGCTGAAAATACATACACTCCTTCTCATTCCCTCCCCCTCCCATCAATTGTTTCCTTATGCGTTCACACTACACGTCTCCTTCTCGTTCTAATATCGATTAAAATGCCCCTGCTTCTTGACTCACATTTGCGTATAAACCAGCGGACCCTAGTTCCAGTCGCGCGTAACGTCGAACAACCTGTCTGAAAAAAAGTTGGTGCGACACGAGGACTTCCCAGGAGGTCACCCATCCGAGTACTACTCTCGCCCAAGCACACTTAACTGCGGACTTCTGATGGGATCCGGTGCATTAATACTGGTATGATCGCACCCGTCTAATTCCACGCTGCAAATACATAAACTCCTTCTCCTTTCTTCCCCCTCCCGTCATTTGTTTCCTTGTGCGTGCGCACTGCACCTCCCGTGCTCGTTCTCATATCAAGTAAAATGCTACGGTGCCATGACTCACATTTGCGAATAAACCTGAGGACCATAATTCAAGTCGCGCGTATCGTCGAAAGAATCATCTGCAAAAAAATAGGTGCAACACGAGGACTTCATAAGAAAATGGGTGAAATATAAGGACTTCGCAGGAAGTCACCCATCCTAGTGCTACTCTCGCCCAAGCACCTTTAACTTGCGGAGTTCTGATAGAATCCGTTGCATTGGTGCTGGTATGATTGCTTATGTTTCATTCTGCGCTGCAAATACATATACTTTTTCTCCCTCCATCCCCCCTCCCGTCATTTGTTTCCTTGTGCTTGCACTCTGCATCTCTCCTTCTCGTTCTAATATGGATTAAAATGCCCTTGCTTCTTGACTCACATTTGCGTATAAACCAGTGGACCCTTATTCCAGTCGCGCGTAACGTCGAATGACCCGTTTGGAAAAAAAATTAGTGCGACACGAGGACTTCCCAAGAGGTAATCCATTCGCGTACTACTCTCGCCCAAGCACACTTAACTGCGGAGTTCTGATGGGATCCGGTGCATTAGTGCTGGTATGATAGCACCTGTTTAATTTCGCGCTGCAAATACATAAACTCCTTCTCCTTTCTTCCCCCTCCCATCATTTGTTTCCTTGTGCGTGCGCACTGCACCTCTCGTTCTCGCTCAAATATCAAGTAAAATGCCACGGCGCCGTGACTCACATTTGCGAATAAATCTGAGGACCATAATTAAAGTCGCGCGTAAGGTCGAACGGCACATCTGAAAAAAAGAAAATGGGTGCAACACGAGAACCTCCCAGGAGGTAACCCATCATTGTACTACTTTCGCCAAAGCACACTTAACTGCGGAGTTCTGATGGGATCCGGTGCATTTGTGCTGGTGTGACCACACCTGTTTAATTTCGTGCTGAAAATACATACACTCCTTCTTCCCTCCCCCCCTCCCATCATTTGTTTCCTTGTGCGTTCACACTGCACCTCTCCTTCTCGTTCTAATATCAATTAAAATGCCCCTGATTCTTGACTCACATTTGCGTATAAACCAGCGGACCATAGTTCCAGTCGCGCGTAACGTCGATCGACTCATCTGAAAAAAAATTATTGCGATACGAGGACTTCCCAAGAGGTCACCCATCCAAGTACTACTCTCGCCCAAGCACACTTAACTGCAGAGTTCTGATGAGATCTAGTGCATTAGTGCTGGTATGATGCATCTTGTTTAATTTTGCGCTTCAAATACATACACTCCTTCTATTTTCTTCCTCCTCCCGTCATTTGTTTCCTTGTGCGTGCGCACTGCACCTCCCGTACTCGTTCTAATATCAAGTAAAATGCCAGGGCGTCGTGACTCACATTTGCGAATAAACCTGCGTACCATAAATCAAGTCGCGCGTAACGTCGAAAGAATCATCTGCAAAACGATGGGTGCAACACGAGGACCTCCCAAGAAAATGGGTGAAATATAAGGACTTCGCAGGAGGTCACCCATCTTAGTACTTTTCTCGCCCAAGCACCCTTAACTGCGGAGTTCTGATAGAATCCGTTGAATTAGTGCTGGTATGATCCCTCATGTTTCATTCTGCACTGCAAATACATACACTCTTTCTCCTCCCATCCCCCCACCCGTCATTTGTTTCCTTGTGCGTGCACTCTGCATGTCTCTTTCTCGTTTTAATATCAAGTAATATGCCCCAGCACCGTGACTCACCTTTGCAAATGAACCAGCAGTTTATAATTCTATTCGCGCGTAACGTCGAACAACCCATCCGAAAAAAATAGGTGCAACACGAGGGCTTCCCAAGTTGTCATCCATCCGAGTACTACTCTCGCCCAAGCACACTTAAGTGCGGAGTTCTGATGGGATCCAGGGCTTTAGTGCTGGTATGATTGCACCTGTTTAATTTCGCGCTGCAAATACATACACTCCTTCTCCTTTCTTCCCCCTCCGGTCATTTGTTTCCTTGTGCGTTCACACTTCACCTCTCATTCTCGTTATAATATCGATTCAAATGCCCCTGCTTCTTGACTCACATTTGCGTATAAACCAGCAGACCCTAGTTCCAGTCGCGCGTAACGTCAAACGACCCGTCTGAAAAAAAATTGGTGCGACACGAGGACTTCCAAACAGGTCACCCATCCGAGTACTACTCTCGCCCAAGCACACTTAACTGCGGAGTTCTGATGGGATCCAGTGCATTACTGCTGGAATGATTGCACCTGTTTAATTTCCCGCTGCAAATACATAAACTCATTCCCCTTTCGTCCACCTCTCGTCATTTGTTTCCTTGTGCGTGTGCACTGCAGCTCCCGTTCTCGTTCTAATATCAAGTAAAATGCTACAGCGCCGTGACTAACATTTGCGAATAAACCTGAGGACCATAATTCAAGTCGCGCATAACGTCAAAAGAATCATCTGCAAAAAAATGGGTGCAACACGAGGACTTCCTAAGAAAATGGGTGAAATATAAGGACTTCGCAGGAGGTCACCCATCCTAGTGCTACTCTAGCCCAAGCACCCTTAACTTGCGGAGTTCTGATAGAATCCGTTGCATTGGTGTTGGTATGATTGCTCATGTTTCATTCTGCGCTGCAAATACATAAACTTTTTCTCCCTCCATCCCCCCTCCCGTCACTTGTTTCCTTGTGCGTGCACTCTGCATCTCTCCTTCTCGTTCTAATATCGATTAAAATGCCTCTGCTTCTTGACTCACATTTGCGTATAAACCAGTGGACCCTAGTTCTAGTCGCGCATAACGTCGAACGACCCGTCTGAAAAAAAAAAATTAGTGCGACACGAGGACTTCCCAGGAGGTCACCGATCCGAGTACTACTCTCGCCCAAGCACACTTAACTGTGGAGTTCTGATGGGATCCGGTGCATTAGTGCTGGTTTGATCGCACCCGTTTAAGTTCGCGCTGCAAATACATAAACTACTTCTCTGTTCTTCCCCCTCCCGTCATTTGTTTCCTTGTGCGTGCGAACTGCACCTCTTGTTCTAGTTCAAATATCAAGTAAAATGCCACAGCGCCGTGACTTACATTTGCGAATAAATCTACGGACCATAATTAAAGTCGCGCGTAACGTCGAACGACACATCTGAAAAAAAGAAAATGGGTGCAACACGAGAACTTCCCAAGAGGTAACCCATCATTGTACTACTTTCGTCAAAGCACACTTAACTGCGGAGTTCTGATGGGATCCGGTGCATTTGTGCTGGTGTGAGCGCACCTATTTAATTTCGGGCTGAAAATACATACACTCCTTCTTCCCTCCCCCCCTCCCATCATTTGTTTCCTTGTGCATTCACACTGCACATCTCCTTCTCGTTCTAATATCGATTATAATGCCCCAGATTCTTGAATCACATTTGCGTATAAACCAGCGGATTATAGTTCCAGTCGCGCGTAACGTCGAACGACCCGTCTGAAAAAAAATTGGTGCGACACGAGGACTTCCCAAAAGGTCACCCATCCGAGTACTACTCTCGTCCAAGCACACTTGACTGCGGAGTTCTGATGGGATCCGGTGCATTAGTGCTGGTATGACCGCACCCATTTAATTCCACGCTGCAAATACATAAACTCCTTCTCCTTTTTTCCCCCTCCCGTCATTTGTTTCCTTGTGCGTGCGCACTGCACCTCTCGTTCTCGTTCAAATATCAAGTAAAATACCACGGCGCCGTGACTCACATTTGCGAATAAATCTGCGAACCATAATTAAAGTCGCGCGTAACGTCGAACGGCACATCTGAAAAAAAGAAAATAGGTGCAACACGAGAACTTCCCAGGAGGTAACCCATCATTGTACTACTTTCTCCAAAGCACACTTAACTCCGGAGTTCTGATGGGATCCGGTGCATTTGTGCTGGTGTGACCGCACCTGTTTAATTTCGTGCTAAAAATACATACACTCCTTCTTCCCTCTCCCCCTCCCATCATTTGTTTCCTTGTGCGTTCACACTGCACCTCTCCTTCTCGTTCTAATATCGATTAAAATGCCCCTGATTCTTGACTCACATTTGCGTATAAACAGCTGACCATAGTTCCAGTCGCGTGTAACGTCGAACGACCCATCTAAAAAAAAATTGTTGCGATACGAGGACTTCCCAAGAGGTCACCCATCCGAGTACTATTCTCTCCCAAGCACACTTAACTGCAGAGTTCTGATGGGATACAGTGCATTAGTGCTGGTATGATGCCACTTGTTTAATTTTGCGCTTCAAATACCTACACTCCTTTTCTTTTCTTCCTCATCCCGTCATTTGTTTCCTTGTGTGTGCGCACTGCACCTCCCGTACTCGTTCTAATATCAAGTAAAATGCCACGGCGCCGTGACTCACATTTGCGAATAAACCTGCGGACCATAAATCAAGTCGCGCATAACGTCGAAAGAATCATCTGCAAAAAGACGGGTGCAACACGAGGACCTCCCAAGAAAATGGGTGAAATATAAGGACTTCGCAGGAGGTCACCCATCCGAGTACTTTTTTCGCCCAAGCACCCTTAACTGCGGAGTTCTGATAGAATCCGTTGCATTAGTGCTGGTATGATCCCTCATGTTTCACTCTGCACTGCAAATACATACACTCTTTCTCCTTCCATCCCCCCTCCCGTCATTTGTTTCCTTGTGCGTGCACTCTGCATCTCTCTTTCTCATTCTAATATCGATTAAAATGCCCCTGATTCTTGACTCACATTTGTGTATAAACCAGTGGACCCTAGTTCCAGACGCGCGTAACGTCGAACGACCCGTCTGAAAAAAAATTGGTGCGACACGAGGACTTCCCAGGAGGTCATCCATCTGAGTACTAATGTCACCAACGCACACTTAACTGCAGAGTTCTGATGGGATCCGGGGCTTTAGTGCTGGTATGATCGCACCTGTTTAGTTTCGCGCTACAGATACATAAACTTCTTTTCTTTTCTTCCACATCCCGTCATTTGTTTCCTTGTGCGTTCACACTTCTCCTCTCATTCTCGTTCTAATATCGATTAAAATGCCCCTGCTTATTGACTCACATTTGCGTATAAACCAGCGGACCCTAGTTCCAGTCGCGCGTAACTTCGAACGATCCGTCTGAAAAAAAATTGGTGCGACACGAAGACTTCCCAGGAGGTCACCCATCCGAGTACTACTCTCGCCCAAGCACACTTAACTGCGGAGTTCTGATGGGATCCGGTGCATTAGTGCTGGTATGATTGCACCCGTTTAATTTCGCGCTGTAAATACATAAACTCCTTCTCCTTTCTTCCCCCTCCCGTCATTTGTTTCCTTGTGCGTGCGCACTGCACCTCCTGTGCTCGTTCTAATATCAAGTAAAATGCTACGGTGCCGTGACTCACATTTGCAAATAAACCTGAGGACCATAATTCAAGTCGCGCGTAACGTCAAAAAAATCATCTACAAAAAAAGGGGTGCATCACGAGGACTTTCTAAGAAAATAGGTGAAATATAAGGAATTCGCATGAGGTCACCTATCCTAGTGCTACTCTCGCCCAAGCACCCTTAACTTGCAGAGTTCTGATAGAATCCGTTGCATTGGTGCTAGTTTGATCGCTCATGTTTCATTCTGCGCTGCAAATACATACACTATTTCTCCCTCCATCCCCTCTCCCGTCATTTGTTTCCTTGTGCGTGCACTCTGCATCTCTCCTTATCGTTCTAATATCAAGTAAAATGCCCTAGTATCGTGACTCACCTTTGCCAATGAACCAGCGGTTTATAATTGCATTCGCGCGTAACGTCGAGCGACCCATCCGAAAAAAAATGGGTGCAACATGAGGACTTCCCAGGAGGTCACCATAAATCAAGTCGCGCGTAACGTCGAAAGAATCATCTGCAAAAAGATGGGTGCAACACGAGGACCTCCCAAGAAAATGGGTGAAATATAAGGACTTCGCAGGAGGTCACCCATCCGAGTACTTTTCTCGCCCAAGCACCCTTAACTGCGGAGTTCTGATAGAATCCGTTGCATTAGTGCTGGTATGATCCCTCATGTTTCATTCTTCACTGCAAATACATACACTCTTTCTCCTCCCATCCCCCCTCCCATCATTTGTTTCCTTGTGCGTGCACTCTGCATCTCTCTTT
The DNA here is from genome assembly GCF_054855325.1 of Carica papaya. Classification (NCBI taxonomy): domain Eukaryota; kingdom Viridiplantae; phylum Streptophyta; class Magnoliopsida; order Brassicales; family Caricaceae; genus Carica; species Carica papaya. Next base: position 28,420,190 of record NC_142313.1, read on the forward strand.
CTCGTTCTAATATCAAGTAAAATGACGCGGCACCGTGACTCACCTTTGCAAATGAACCAGTGGTTTATAATTCCATTCGCGCGTAACGTCGAACAACCCATCCGAAAAAAAAAGTAAGTGCAACACGAGGGCTTCCCAAGTGGTCACCCATCCGAGTACTACCCTCGCCCAAGCACACTTAACTGTGGAGTTCTGATGGGATCCGGAGTTGTGGTGCTGGTATGATCGCACCTGTTTAATTTTGCGCTGCAAATATATACACTCCTTCTCCTTTCTTCCCCCTGCGGTCATTTATTTCCTTGTGCGTTCACACTTTACCTCTCATTCTCGTTCTAATATCGATTAAAATGCCATTGATTCTTGACTCACATTTGTGTATAAACCAGTGGACCCTCGTTCCAGACGCGTGTAACGTCGAACGACCCGTCTGAAAAAAAATTGGTGCGACACGAGGACTTCCCAGGAGGTCATCCATCTGAGTACTAATCTCACCCAAGCACACTTAACTGCAGAGTTCTGATGGGATCCGGGGCTTTAGTGCTGGTATGATCGCACCTGTTTAGTTTTGCGCTACAAATACATAAACTTCTTTTCTTTTCTTCCCCCTCCCGTCATTTGTTTCCTTCTGCGCTCAAACTTCACCTCTCATTCTCGTTCTAATATCGATTAAAATGCCCCTGCTTATTGACTCACATTTGCGTATAAACCAGCGGACCCTAGTTCCAGTCGCGCGTAACTTCGAACGACCCGTCTGAAAAAAAATTGGTGCGACACGAGGACTTCCCAGGAGGTCACCCATCCGAGTACTACTCTCGCCCAAGCACACTTAACTGCGGAGTTATGATGGAATCCGGTGCATTAGTGCTGGTATGATTGCACCCGTTTAATTTTGCGCTGCAAATACATAAACTCCTTCTCCTTTCTTCCCCCTGCCGTCATTTGTTTCCTTGTGCGTGCGCACTGCACCTCCCGTGCTCGTTCTAATATCAAGTAAAATGCTACGGTGCCGTGACTCACATTTGCGAATAAACCTGAGGACCATAATTCAAGTCGCGCGTAACGTCGAAAGAATCATCTGCAAAAAAATGGGTGCAACACGAGGACTTTCTAAGAAAATAGGTGAAATATAAGGACTTCGCATGAGGTCACCTATCCTAGTGCTACTCTCGCCCAAGCACCCTTAACTTGCAGAGTTTTGATAGAATCCGTTGCATTGGTGCTGGTTTGATCGCTCATGTTTCATTCTGCGCTGCAAATACATACACTATTTCTCCCTCCATCCCCTCTCCCGTCATTTGTTTCCTTGTGCGTGCACTCTGCATCTCTCCTTCTCGTTCTAATATCAAGTAAAATGCCCTAGTATCGTGACTCACCTTTGCCAATGAACCAGCGGTTTATAATTGCATTCACGCGTAACGTCGAGCGACCCATCCGAAAAAAAATGGGTGCAACATGAGGACTTCCCAGGTGGTCACCCATCCGAGTACTACCCTCGCCCAAGCACACTTAACTGCGGAGTTCTGATGGGATCCGGAGCTTTAGTGCTGGTATGATCGCACCTGTTTAATTTCGCGCTGCAAATACATACACTCCTTCTCCTTTCTTCCCCCTCCCGTCATTTGTTTCCTTGTGCGTTCACACTTCACCTCTCATTCTCGTTCTAATATCGATTAAAATGCCCTTCCTTCTTGACTCACATTTGCGTATAAACCAGCGGACCCTAGTTCCAGACGCGCGTAACATCGAACGACCCGTCTGAAAAAAAATTGGTGCGACACGAGGACTTCCTAGGAGGTCACCCATCCGAGTACTAATCTCGCCCAAGCACACTTAACTGCGGAGTTCTGATGGGATCCGGTGCATTAGTGCTATTATGATCGCACCTCTTTAATTTCGCGCTGCAAATACATAAACTCATTCTCCTTTCTTCCCCCTCCTGCCATTTGTTTCCTTGTGCGTGCACACTGCACCTCCCGTGCTCGTTCTAATATAAAGTAAAATGCTACGGTGCCGTGACTCACATTTACAAATAAATCTGAGGACCATAATTCAAGTCGCGCGTATCGTCGAAAGAATCATCTTCAAAAAAATGGGTGCAACACGAGGACTTCCTAAGAAAATGGGTGAAATATAAGGACTTCGCAGGAGGTCACCCATCCTAGTGCTACTCTCGCCCAAGCACCCTTAACTTGGGGAGTTCCGACAGAATCCGTTGCATTGGTGCTGGTATGATTGCTCATGTTTCATTATGCGCTGCAAATACTTACACTTTTTCTCCCTCCATCCCCCCGCCCGTCATTTGTTTCCTTGTGCGTGCACTCTGCATCTATCCTTCTTGTTCTAATATCGATTAAAATGCCCCTGCTTCTTGACTCACATTTGCGTATAAACTAGTGGACCCTAGATCCAGTTGCGCGTAACGTCGAACGACCTGTCTGAAAAAAAAAAATTAGTGCGACACGAGGACTTCCCAGGAGGTCACCCATCCGAGTACTACTCTCGCCCAAGCAGACTTATCTGTGGAGTTCTGATGGGATCCGGTGCATTAGTGCTGGTATGATCGCACCTGTTTAATTTCCTGCTGCAAATACATAAACTCCTTCTCCTTTCGTCCCCCTCCCGTCATTTGTTTCCTTATGCGTGTGCACTGCACCTCTCGTTCTCGTTCAAATATCAAGTAAAATGCCACGGCACCGTGACTCACATTTGCGAATAAATCTACGGACCATAATTAAAGTCGCGCGTAACGTCGAATGGCACATCTGAAAAAAAGAAAATGGGTGCAACACGAGAACTTCCCAGGAGGTAACCCATCATTGTACTACTTTCGCCAAAGCACACTTAACTTCGGAGTTCTGATGGGATCCGGTGCATTTGTGCTGGTGTGACCGCACCTGTTTAATTTCGTGCTGAAAATACATACACTCCTTCTGCCCTCCCCCCCTCCCATCATTTGTTTCCTTGTGCGTTCACACTGCACCTCTCCTTCTCGTTCTAATATCGATAAAAATACCCCTAATTTTTAACTCACATTTGCGTATAAACCAGCGGACTATAGTTCCAGTCGCGCATAACGTCGAACGACCCATCTGAAAAAAAATTGTTGCGATACGAGGACTTCCTAAGTGGTCTCCCATCCGAGTACTACTCTCGCCCAAGCACACTTAACTGCAGAGTTCTGATGGGATCCAGTGCATTAGTGCTGGTATGATGCCACTTGTTTAATTTTGCGCTTCAAATACATACACTCCTTCTCTTTTCTTCCTCCTCCCGTCATTTGTTTCCTTGTGCGTGCGCACTGCACCTCCCGTACTCGTTATAATATCAAGTAAAATGCCACGGCGCCGTGACTCACATTTGTGAATAAACCTGCGGATCATAAATCAAGTCGCGCGTAACGTCATTTATTTAATTTTGCGCTTCAAATACATACACTCCTTCTCTTTTCTTCCTCCTCCCGTCATTTGTTTCCTTGTGCGTGCGCACTGCACCTCCCGTGCTCGTTCTAATATCAAGTAAAATGCTACGGTGCCGTGACTCACATTTGCGAATATCAAGTCGCGCGTATCGTCGAAAGAATCATCTGCAAAAAAATGGGTGCAACACGAGGACTTCCTAAGAAAATGGGTGAAATATAAGGACTTCGCAGGAGGTCACCCATCCTAGTGCTTCTCTCGCCCAAGCACCCATAACTTGCGGAGTTCTGATAGAATCCGTTGCATTGGTGCTGGTATGATTGCTCATGTTTCATTCTGCGCTGCAAATACATACACTTTTTCTCCCTCCATCCCCCCTCCCGTCATTTGTTTCCTTGTGCGTGCACTCTGCATCTCTCTTTCTCGTTCTAATATCAATTAAAATGCCCATGCTTCTTGACTCACATTTGCGTATAAACTAGTGGACCCTAGTTCCAGTCGCGCGTAACGTCGAACGACCCGTCTGAAAAAAAAAATTAGTGCGACACGAGGACTTCCCAGGAGGTCACCCATCCGGGTACTACTCTCGCCCAAGCACACTTAACTGCGGAGTTCTGATGGGATCCGGTGCATTTGTGCTGGTGGGACCGCACCTGTTTAATTTTGTGCTGAAAATACATACACTCCTTCTTCCCTCCCCCCCTCCCATCATTTGTTTCCTTGTGCGTTCACACTGCACCTCTCCTTCTCGTTCTAATATCGATAAAAATGCCCCTGATTTTTAACTCACATTTGCGTATAAACCAGCGGACCATAGTTCCAGTCGCGTGTAACGTCGAACGACCCATCTGAAAAAAAAATTATTGCGATACGAGGAATTCCCAAGAGGTCACCCATCCGAGTAGTACTCTCGCCCAAGCACACTTAACTGCAGAGTTCTGATGGGATCCAATGCATTAGTGCTGGTATGATGCCACTTGTTTAATTTTGCGCTTTAAATACATACACTCCTTCTCTTTTCTTCCTCCTCCCGTCATTTGTTTCCTTATGCGTGCGCACTGCACCTCCCGTGCTCGTTATAATATCAAGTAAAATGCCACGGTGCCGTGACTCAAATTTGCGAATAAACCTGCGGACCATAAATCAAGTCGCGCGTAACGTCGAAAGAGTCATCTGCAAAAAGATGGGTGCAACACGAGGACCTCCCAAGAAAATGGGTGAAATATAAGGACTTCGCAGGAGGTCACCCATCCGAGTACTTTTCTCGCCCATGCATCCTTAACTGCGGAGTTCTGATAGAATCCGTTGCATTAGTGCTGGTATGATCCCTCATGTTTCATTCTGCACTGCAAATACATACACTCTTTCTCCTTCCATCCCCCCTCCCGTGATTTGTTTCCATGTGTGTGCACTCTGCATCTCTCTTTCTCATTCTAATATCAAGTAATATGCCCCGCCACCGTGACTCAGCTTTGCAAATGAACCAGCGGATTATAATTCCATTCGCAAGTAACGTCGAAAAACCCATCCGAAAAAAAAAATAGGTGCAACACGAGGGCTACCCTCGCCCAAGCACACTTAACTGCGGAGTTCTGATGGGATCCGGAGCTTTAGTGCTGGTATGATCGCACCTGTTTAATTTCGCGCTGCAAATACATACACTCCTTCTCTTTTCTTCCCCCTCCCGTCATTTGATTCCTTGTGCGTTCACACTTCACCTCTCATTCTCGTTCTAATATCGATTAAAATGCCCCTGCTTCTTGACTCACATTTGCGTATAAACCAGCTGCCCTAGTTCCAGAAGCGCGTAACGTCGAACGACCCGTCTGAAAAAAAATTGGTGCGACACGAGGACTTCCAAGGAGGTGACCCATCCGAGTACTAATCTCGCCCAAGCACACTTAACTGCGGAGTTCTGATGGGATCCGGTGCATTAGTGCTGTTATGATCGCGCCTGTTTAATTTCGCGCTGCAAATAAATAAACTCATTCTCCTTTCTTCCTCCTCCCGCCATTTGTTTCTTTGTGCGTGCGCACTGCACCTCCCGTGCTCGTTCTAATATCAAGTAAAATGCTACGGCGCCGTGACTCACATTTGCCAATAAACCTGAGGACCATAATTCAAGTCGCGCGTAACGTCGAAAGAATCATCTGCAAAATAATGGGTGCAACACGAGGACTTCACAAGAAAATGGGTCAAATATAAGGACTTCGCAGGAGGTAACCCATGCTAGTACTACTCTCGCCCAAGCACCCTTACCTACGGAGTTCTGATAGAATCTGTTGCATTAGTGCTGGTATGATCGCACCTGTTTCATTTCGTGCTGAAAATACATACACTCCTTCTCCTTTCCTCCCCCTTCCATCAATTGTTTCCTTGTGCGTTCACACTGCACCTCTCCTTCTCGTTCTAATATCGATTAAAATGCCCCTTCTTCTTGACTCACATTTGCGTATAAACCAGCGGACCCTAGTTCCAGTCGCGCGTAGCGTCGAACGACCCGTCTGAAAAAAAATTGGTGCGATACGAGGACTTCCCAGGAGGTCACCCATCCAAGTACTACTCTCGCACAAGCACACTTGACTGCGGAGTTCTGATGGGATCCGGTGCATTAGTGCTGGTATGATCGCACCGGATCCCATCAGAGCTCCGCAGTTAAGTGTGCTTTGGCGAAAGTAGTACAATGATGGGTTACCTCCTAGGAAGTTCTCGTGTTGCACCCATTTTCTTTTTTTCAGATGTGCCGTTCGACGTTACGCGCGACTTCAATTATGGTCCTCAGGTTTATTCGCAAATGTGAAACACGGCACCGTAGTAATTTACTTGATATTAGAACGAGCACGGTAGGTGCAGTGCGCACGCACAAGGAAACAAATGACGGCAGGGGAAGAAAGGAGAAGGAGAGATGCAGAGTGCACGCACAAGGAAACAAATGACGGGAGGGGGGATGGAGGGAGAAAAAGTGTATGTATTTGCAGCGCAGAATGAAATATGAGCAATCATACCAGCACCAATGCAACAGATTCTATCAGAACTCCGCAAGTAAAGGGTGCTTGGGCGAGAGTAGCACTAGGATGGGTGACCTCATGCGAAGTCCTTATATTTCACCCATTTTATCAGGAAGTCCTCGTGTTGCACCCATTTTTTTGCAGATGATTCTTTCGACGATACGCGCGACTTGAATTATGGTCCTCAGGTTTATTCGCAAATGTGAGTCACGGCACCGTAGCATTTTACTTGATATTAGAACGAGCACGGGAGGTGCAGTGCGCACGCACAAGGAAACAAATGACGGGAGGGGGAAGAAAGAAGAAGGAGTTTATGTATTTGCAGCGCAAAATTAAACGGGTGCGATCATACCAGCACTAATGCACCGGATCCCATCAGAACTCTGTAGTTAAGTGTGTTTGGGCGAGAGTAGTACTCGGATGGGTGACCTCTTGGGAAGTCCTCGTGTCGCACCAATTATTTTTCAGACGTTACGCGCGACTGGAACTGGGGTCCGCGGGTTTATACGCAATTGTGAGTCAAGAAGCAGGGGCATTTTAATCGATATTAGAACGAGAATGAGAGGTGCAATGTGAACGCACAAGGAAACAATTGAGAGGAGGGGGAGGGAAGGAGAAAGAGTGTATGTATTTTCAGCACAAAATGAAACAGGTGCGATCTTACCAGCACTGATGCACCGTATCCCATCAGAACTCAGCAGCTAAGTGTGCTTGGGCGAGAGTAGTACTCGGATGGGTGACCTCCTGGGAAGTCCTCTTGTTGCACTAATTTTTTTTTTCAGACGGGTCGTTCGACGTTACGCGCGACTAGAACTATGTTCCGCTGGTTTATACGCAAATGTGAGTCAAGAAGCAGGAGAATTTTAATCGATATTAGAACGAGAAGGAGAGGTGCAGAGTGAACGCACAAGGAAATAAATGATGGGAGGGGGGAGGGAAGAAGGAGTGTATGTATTTTCAGCACGAAATTAAACAGGTACGGTCACACCAGCACAAATGCACCGCATCCCATCAGAACTCCGCAGTTAAGTGTGCTTTGGCGAAAGTAGTACAATGATGGGTTACCTCATGAGAAGTTCTCGTGTTGCACCCATTGTTTTTTCAGATGTGCCGTTCGACGTTACGCGCGACTTTAATTATGGTCCGCAGATTTATTCGCAAATGTGAGTCACGGCGCCGTGGCATTTTACTTGATATTCGAACGAGAACGAGAGGTGCAGTGCGCACGCACAAGGAAACAAATGACGGGAGGGGGAAGAAAGGAGAAGGAGTTTATATATTTGCAGCGCAAAATTAAACAGGTGCGATCATACCAGCACTAGTGCACTAGATCCCATCAGAACTCTGCAGTTAAGTGTGCTTGGGCGAGAGTAGTACTCCGATGGGTGACCACTTGGGAAGCCCTCGTGTTGCACCTATTTTTTTTCGGATGGGTTTTTCGACGTTATGCACGAATAGAATTATAAACCGCTGGTTCATTTACAAAGGTGAGTCACGGTGCCGGGGCATATTACTTGATATTAGAACGAGAAAGAGAGATGCAGAGTGCACGCACAAGGAAACAAATGACGGGAGGGGGGATGGAAGAAGAAAGAGTGTATGCATTTGCAGTGCAGAATGAAACATGAGAGATCATACCAGCACTAATGCAACGGATTCTATCAGAACTCCGCAGTTAAGGGTGCTTGGGCGAGAAAAGTACTCGGATGGGTGACCTCCTGCGAAGTCCTTATATTTCACCCATTTTCTTGGGAGGTCCTCGTGTTGCACCCATCTTTTTGCAGATGATTCTTTCGATGTTACACGCGACTTGATTTATGGTCCGCAAATTTATTCGCAAATATGAGTCACGGTGCCGTCGCATTTTACTTGATATTAGAACGAGTACGGGAGGTGCAGTGCGCACGCACAAGGAAACAAATGACGGAATGAGGAAGAAAAAAGAATGAGTGTATGTATTTGAAGCGCGAAATTAAACAAGTGGCATCATACCAACACTACTGCACTGTATCCCATCAGAACTCTGCAGTTAAGTGTGCTTGGGCGAGAGTAGTACTCGGATGGGTGACCTCTTGGGAAGTCCTTATATTTCACCCATTTTCTTGGGAGGTCCTCGTGTTGCACCCATCTTTTTGCAGATGATTCTTTTGACGTTACGCGCGACATGATTTATGGTCCGCAGGTTTATTCGCAAATGTGAGTCACGGCGCCGTGACATTTTACTTGATATTAGAACGAGTACGAGAGGTGCAGTGCGCACGCACAAGGAAACAAATGACGGGAGGAGGAAGAAAAGAGAAGGAGTGTATGTATTTGAAGCGCAAAATTAAATAAGGGGCATCATACCAGCACTAATGCACTGGATCCCATCAGAACTCTGCATTTAAGTGTGCTTGGTCGAGAGTAGTACTCGGATGGATGACCTCTTGGGAAGTCCTCGTATCGTAATAATTTTTTTTCAGATGGGTCGTTCGACATTACGCGCGACTGGAACTATGGTCCGCTGGTTTATATGCAAATGTGAGTCAAGAATCAGGGGCATTTTAATCGATATTAGAACGAGAAGGAGAGGTGCAGTGTGAACGCACAAGGAAACAAATGATGGGAGGGGGGGAGGGAAGAAAGAATGTATGTATTTTCAGCACGAAATTAAACAGGTGCGGTCACACCAGCACAAATGCACCGGATCCCATCAGAACTCCGCAGTTAAGTGTGCTTTGGCGAAAGTAGTACAATGATGGGTTACCTCCTGGGAAGTTCTCGTGTTTCACCCATTTTCTTTTTTTCAGATGTGCCGTTCGACGTTACGCGCGACTTTAATTATGGTCCGTAGACTTATTCACAAATGTGAGTCACGGCGCCGTGGCATTTTACTTGATATTTGAACGAGAACGAGAGGTGCAGTGCGCACACACAAGGAAACAAATGACGGGAGGGGGAAGAAATGAGAAGGAGGTTATGTATTTGCAGCGCGAAATTAAACAGGTGCGATCATACCAGCACTAATGCTACGGATCCCATTAGAACTCCGCAATTAAGTGTGCTTGGGCGAGAGTAGTACTCGAATGGGTGACATCCTGGGAAGTCCTCGTGTCGCACTAATTTTTTTTTTCAGACGGGTCGTTCGACGTTACGCGCGACTGAAACTAGGGTCCATTGGTTTATACACAAATGTGAGTCAGGAAGCAGGGGCATTTTAATCGATATTAGAACGAGAAGGAGAGATGCAGAGTGCACGCACAAGGAAACAAATGACGGGAGGGGGGATGGAGGGAGAAAAAGTGTATGTATTTGCGGCGCAGAATGAAAGATGAGTAATCATACCAGCACCAATGCAACGGATTCTATCAGAACTCCGCAAGTTAAGGGTGCTTGGGCGAGAGTAGCACTAGGATGGGTGACATCCAGCGAAGTCCTTATATTTCACCCATTTTCTTAGGAAGTCCTCGTGTTGCACCCATTTTTTTGCAGATGATTCTTTCGACGATACGCGCGACATGAATTATGGTCCTCAGGTTTATTCGCAAATGTGAGTCACGGCACCGTAGCATTTTATTTGATATTAGAACGAGCACGGGAGGTGCAGTGCGCACGCACAAGGAAACAATTGACGAGAGGGGGAAGAAAGGAGAAGGAGTTTATGTATTTGAAGAGCGGAATTAAACTTATGCGATCATACTAGCACTAATGCACCGGATCCCATCAGAACTCCGCAGTTAAGTGTGTTTAGGTGAGAGTAGTACTCGGATGGGTGACCTCCTAGGAAGTCGTCGTGTCGCACCAATTTTTTTTCAGACGGGTTGTTCGACGTTACGCGCGACTGGAACTAGAGTCCGCTGGTTTATACGCAAATGTGAGTCAAAATGCAGGGGCATTTTAATCGATATTAGAATGAGAAGGAGAGATGCAGAGTGCACGCACAAGGAAACAAATGACGGGAGGGGGGATGGAGGGAGAAAAAGTGTATGTATTTGCAGCGCAGAATGAAACATGAGCAATCATACCAGCACCAATGCAACGGATTCTAACAGAACTCCGCAAGTTAAGGGTGCTTGGGCGAGAGTAGCACTAGGATGGGTGACCTCCTGCGAAGTCCTTATATTTCACCCATTTTCTTAGGAAGTCCTCGTGTTGCACCCATTTTTTTGCAGATGATTCTTTCGAGGATACGCACGACTTGATATTCGCAAATGTGAGTCACGGCACCGTAGCATTTTACTTGATATTTGAACGACAACGAGAGGTGCAGTGCGCACGCACAAGGAAACAAATGACGGGAGGGGGAATAAAGGTGAAGGAGTTTATGTATTTGTAGCGCGAAATTAAACAGTTGCTATCATACCAGCACTAGTGCACCGGATCCCATCAGAACTCCGCAATTAAGTGTGCTTGGGCGAGAGTAGTACTCGGATGGGTGACCTCCTGGGAAGTCCTCGTGTAGTATTAATTTTTTTTTCAGACGGGTCGTTCGACGTTACGCGCGACTAGAACTAGGGTCCAATGGTTTATACGCAAATGTGAGTCAAGAAGCAGGGGCATTTTAATCGATATTAGAACGAGAAGGAGAGATGCAGAGTGCACGCACAAGGAAACAAATGACGGGAGGGGGGATGGAGGGAGAAAAAGTGTATGTATTTGCAGCGCAGAATGAAACATGAGCAATCATACCAGCACCAATGCAACAGATTCTATCAGAAATTCGCAAGTTAAAGGTGCTTGGGCGAGAGTAGCACTAGGATGGGTGACCTCCTGCGAAGTCCTTATATTTCACCCATTTTTTTGCAGATGATTCTTTCAACGTTACGCGCGACTTGAATTATGGTCCTCAGGTTTATTCGCAAATATGAGTCACGGCGCTGTAGCACTTTACTTGATATTAGAACGAGAACGAGAGGTGCAGTGCGCACGCACAAGGAAACAAATGACGAGAGGGGGAAGAAAGGGGAATGATTTTATGTATTTGTAGCGCAAAATTAAACAGCTGCGATCATACCAGCACTAATGCACCGGATCCCATTAGAACTCCGCATTTAAGTGTGCTTAGGCGAGAGTAGTACTCGGATGGGTGACCTCCTAGGAAGTCCTCGTGTCGCACTAATTTTTTTTTTTCAGACGGGTCGTTCGACGTTTCGCGCGACTGGAACTAGGGTCCACTGGTTTATACGCAAATGTGAGTCAAGAAGCAGGGGCATTTTAATTGATATTAGAACGAGAAAGAGAGATGCAGAGTGCACGCACAAGGAAAAAAATGACGGGAGGGGGGATGGAGGGAGAAAAAGTGTATGTATTTGCAGCGCAGAATGAAACATGAGCAATCATACCAGCACCAATGCAACGGATTCTATCAGAACTCCGCAAGTTATGGGTGCTTGGGCGAGAGAAGCACTAGGATGGGTTACCTCCTGCGAAGTCCTTATATTTCACCCATTTTCTTAGGAAGTCCTCGTGTTGCACCCATTTTTTTGCAGATGATTCTTTCGACGATACGCGCGACTTGATATTCGCAAATGTGAGTCACGGCACCGTAGCATTTTACTTGATATTAGAACGAGCACGGGAGGTGCAGTGCGCACGCACAAGGAAATAAAAGACGGGAGGGGGAAGAAATGAGAAGGAGTTTATGTATTTGCAGCGCGGAATTAAACGGGTGCGATCATACCAGCACAAATGCAACGGATCCCATTATAACTCCGCAGTTAAGTGTGCTTTGGCGAAAGTAGTACAATGATGGGTTACCTCCTAGGAAGTTCTCGTGTTGCACCCATTTTCTTTTTTTCAGATCTGTCGTTCGACGTTACGCGCGACTTTAATTATGGTCCGCAGATTTATTCGCAAATGTGAGTCACAGCGCCGTGGCATTTTACTTGATATTTGAACGAGAACGAGAGATGCAGTGCGCACGCACAAGGAAACAAATGACGGGAGGGGGAAGAAAGGAGAAGGAGTTTATGTATTTGCAGCGCAAAATTAAACAGGTTCGATCATACCAGCACTAATGCATCAGATCCCATCTGAATTCCGCAGTTAAGTGTGCTTGGGCGAGAGTAGTACTCGGATGGGTGACCTCTTGGGAAGTCCTCTTGTCGCACTAATTTTTTTTTTCAGACAGGTCGTTCGACGTTACGCGCGACTGGAACTAGAGTCCACTGGTTCATACGCAAATGTGAGTCAAGAAACAGGGGCATTTTAATCGATATTAGAACGAGAAAGAGAGATGTAGAGTGCACGCACAAGGAAACAAATGACGGGAGGGGGGATGGAGGGAGAAAAAGTGTATGTATTTGCAGCCCAGAATGAAACATGAGCAATCATACCAGCACCAATGCAACGGATTCTATCAGAACTCCGCAAGTTAAGGGTGCTTGGGCGAGAGTAGCACTAGGATGGGTGACCTCCTGCGAAGTCCTTATATTTCACCCATTTTCTTAGGAAGTCCTCGTGTTGCACCGATTTTTTTGCAAATGATTCTTTTGACGATACGCGCGACTTGAATTATGGTCCTCAGGTTTATTTGCAAATGTGAGTCACGGCACCGTAGCATTTTACTTGATATTAGAACGAGCACGGAAGGTGCAGTGCGCACGCACAAGGAAACAAATGATGGGAGGGGGAAGAAAGGGGAAGGAATTTATGTATTTGCAGCGTAAAATTAAACGGGTGCGATCATACCACCACTAATGCACCGGATCCCATCAGAACTCTGCAGTTAAGCGTGCTTGGGCGAGAGTAGTACTCGGATGGGAGACCTCCTGGGAAGTCTTCGTGTCACAATAATTTTTTTTCAGACGGGTCGTTCGACGTTACGCGCGACTGGAACTAGGGTCCGCTGGTTTATACGCAAATGTGAGTCAAGAAGCAGAGGCATTTTAATCGATATTAGAACGAGAATGAGAGGTGCAGTGTGAATGCACAAGGAAACAATTGAGAGGAGGGGGAGGGAAGGAGAAGGAGTGTATGTATTTTCAGCACGAAATGAAACAGGTGCGATCTTACCAGCACTAATGCACCGTATCCCATCAGAACTCCGCAGTTAAGTGTGCTTTGGCGAAAGTAGTACAATGATGGGTTACCTCCTGGGAAGTTCTCATGTTGCACCCATTTTCTTTTTTTCAGATGTGCCGTTCGACGTTACGCGCGAATAAACCTGCGGACCAAAAATCAAGTCGCGCGTAACGTCGAAAGAATCATCTGCAAAAAGATGGGTGCAACACGAGGACCTCCCAAGAGAATGGGTGCAACACGAGGACCTCCCAAGAGAATGGGTGCAACACGAGGACTTCCGAAGTGGTCACCCATCCGAGTACTACTCTCGCCCAAGCACCCTTAACATACACTCCTTCTCCTTTCTTCCCCCTCCCGTCATTTGTTTCCTTGTGCGTGCGCACTGCACCAACCGTGCTCGTTCTAATATCAAGTAAAATGCTACGGTGCTGTGACTCACATTTGCGAATAAATCTGAGGATCATAATTCAAGTCGCGCGTATCGTCGAAAGAATAATCTGCAAAAAAATGGGTGCAACACGAGGACTTCCTAAGAAAATGGGTGAAATATAAGGACTTCGCTAGAGGTCACCCATCCGAGTACTGCTCTCGCCCAAGCACACTTAACTGCGGAGTTCTGATGGGATCCGGTGCATTAGTGCTGGTATGATCGCACCTGTTTAATTTCGCGCTGCAAATACATAAACTCATTTTCCTTTCTTCCCCCTCCCGTCATTTGTTTCCTTGTGCGTGCGCACTGCACCTCTCGTTCTCGTTCAAATATCAAGTAAAATGCCACGGCGCCGTGACTCACATTTACGAATAAATCTGCGGACCATAATTAAAGTCGCGCGCAACGTCGAACGGCACATCTGAAAAAAAGAAAATGGGTGCAACACGAGAACATCCCAGGAGGTAACCCATCATTGTACTACTTTTGCCTAAGCACACTTAACTGCGGAGTTCTGATGGGATCCGGTGCATTTGTGCTGGTTTGACCTCACCTGTTTAATTTCGTGCTGAAAATACATACACTCCTTCTTCCCTCCCCCCCTCCCATCATTTGTTTCCTTGTGCGTTCAGACTTCACCTCTCATTCTTGTTCTAATATCGATTAAAATGCCCCTGCTTCTTGACTCACATTTGCGTATAAACCAGCGGACCCTAGTTCCAGACGCGGGTAACGTCGAACGACCCGTCTGAAAAAAAACTCTTGCGACACGAGGACTTCCCAGGAGGTCACCCATCCGAGTACTAATCTCGCCCGAGCACACTTCACTGCGTAGTTCTAATGGGATCCGGTGCATTAGTGCTGGTATGATCGCAACTGTTTAATTTTGCGCTGCAAATACATAAACTCATTCCCCTTTCTTCCCCCTCCCGTCATTTGTTTCCTTGTGCGTGCGCACTGCACCTCCCGTTTTCGTTCTAATATAAAGTAAAATGCCACAGCGCCGTGACTCACATTTGCGAATAAACCTGAGAACCATAATTCAAGTCGTGCGTAACGTCGAACGGCACATCTGAAAAAAAAAAATGGGTGCAACACGAGAACTTCCCAGGAGGTAACCCATCATTGTACTACTTTCGCCAAAGCACACTTAACTGCGGAGTTCTGATGGGATCCGGTGCTTTTGTGCTGGTTTGACCGCACCTGTTTAATTTCGTGCTGAAAATACATACACTCTTTCTTCCCTCCCCCCCTCCCATCATTTGTTTCCTTGTGCGTTCACACTGCACCTCTCTTTCTCGTTCTAATATCGATTAAAATGCCCCTGATTCTTGACTCACATTTGCGTATAAACCAGCGGACCCTAGTTCCAGTCGCGCGTAACGTCGAACGACCCGTTTGAAAAAAAATTGGTACGACACGAGGACTTCCCAGGAGGTCACCCATCCGAGTACTACTCTCGCCCAAACTTACTTAACTGCGGAGTTCTGATGGGATCCGGTGCATTAGTGCTGGTATGATCGCACCCGTTTAATTTCGCACTGCAAATACATAAAGTCCTTCTCCTTTCTTCCCCCTCCCGTCATTTGTTTCCTTGTGCGTGCGCACTGCACCTCCCGTGCTCGTTCTAATGTCAAGTAAAATGCTACGGTGCCGTGACTCACATTTGCGAATAAACCTGTGGACCATAATTCAAGTCGCGCGTATCGTCGAAAGAATCATCTGCAAAAAAATAGGTACAACACGAGGACTTCCTAAGAAAATGGGTGAAATATAAGGACGTCGCAGGAGGTCACCCATCCTAGTGCTACTCTCGCCCAAGCACCCTTAACTTCCGGATTTCTGATAGAATCTGTTGCATTCGTGCTGGTACGATTGCTCATGTTTCATTCTGCGCTGCAAATACATACACTTTTTCTCCCTCCATCCCCCCTCCCGTCATTTGTTTCCTTGTGCGTGCACTCTGCATCTCTTTTTCTCGTTCTAATATTGATTAAAATGCCGCTGCTTCTTGACTCACATTTGCGTATAAACCAGTGGACCCTAGTTCCAGTCGCGCGTAACGTCGAACGACCCGTCTGAAAAAAAAATTAGTGCGGCACGAGGACTTCCTAAGAGGTCACCCATCCGAGTAATACTCTCGCCCAAGCACACTAAACTGCGGAGTTCTGATGGGATCCGGTGAATTAGTGCTGGTATGATCAAACCTGTTTAATTTTGCGCTGCAAATACATAAACTCCTTCTCCTTTCTTCCCCCTCCCGTCATTTGTTTCCTTGTGCGTGCGCGCTGCACCTCCCGTTCTCGTTCTAATATCAAGTAAAATGCCACAGCGCCGTGGCTCACATTTGCGAATAAACCTGAGGACCATAATTCAAGTCGCGCGTAACGTCGAAAGAATCATCTGCAAAAAAATGGGTGCAACACGAGGACTTCACAAGAAAATGGGTGAAATATAAGGACTTCGCAGGAGGTAATCCATGCTATTAGTACTCTCGCCCAAGCACCCTTACCTATGGAGTTCTGATAGAATCCGTTGCACTAGTGCTGGTATGATCGCACCTGTTTCATTCTGCACTGCAAATACATACACTTTTTCTCCTTCCCTCCCCCTCTCATTAATTGTTTCATTGTGCGTTCACACTGCATCTCTCCTTCCCGTTCTAATATCGATTAAAATGCCCCTGCTTCTTGACTCACATATGCGTATAAACCAGCAGACCCTAGTTCCAGTCGCGCGTAACGTCGAACGACCCGTCTGAAAAAAAATTGGTGCGACACGAGGACTTCCTAAGAGGTCACCCATCCGAGTACTACTCTCGCCCAAGCACACTTAACTGCGGAGTTCTGATGGGATCCGGTGCATTAGTGCTGGTATGATCGCACCCGTTTAATTCTGCGCTTCAAATACATAAACTCCTCCTCCTTTTTTCCCCCTCCCGTCATTTGTTTCCTTGTGCGTGCGCACTGCACCTCCTGCGATCGTTCTAATATCAAGTAAAATGCTACGGTGCCGTGACTCATATTTACGAATAAACCTGAGGACCATAATTCAAGTCGTGCGTATCGTCGAAAGAATCATCTGCAAAAAAAATGGGTGCAACACGAGGACTTCCTAAGAAAATGGGTGAAATATAAGGACTTCGCAGGAGGTCACCCATCCTAGTGCTACTCTCGCCCAAGCACCCTTAACTTGCGGATTTCTGATAGAATCCGTTGCGTTCGTGCTGGTATGATTGCTCATGTTTCATTCTGCGCTGCAAATATATAAACCTTTTCTCCCTCCATCCCCCCTCCCGTCATTTGTTTCCTTGTGCGTGCACTCTGCATCTCTCATTCTCGTTCTAATATCGATTAAAATGCCCCTGCTTCTTGACTCACATTTGCGTATAAACCAGTGGACCCTAGTTCTAGTCGCGCGTAACGTCGAACGACCCGTCTGAAAAAAAAATTACTGCGGCACGAGGACTTCCCAGGAGGTCACCCATCCGAGTACTACTCTCGCCCAAGCACACTTAACTGCGGAATTCTGATGGGATCCGGTGCATTAGTGCTGGCATGATCGCACCTGTTTAATTTTGCGCTGCAAATAGATAGACTCCTTCTCCTTTCTTCCCCGTTCTGTCATTTGTTTCCTTGTGCGTGCGCACTGCACCTCTCGTTCTCGTTCAAATATCAAGTAAAATGTCACGGCGCCGTGACTCACATTTGCGAATAAATCTGCAGATCATAATTAAAGTCACGCGAAACGTCGAACGGCACATCTGAAAAAAAGAAAATGGGTGCAACATGAGAACATCCCAGGAGGTAACCCATCATTGTACTACTTTCGCCAGAGCACACTTAATTGCGGAGTTCTGATGGGATCCGGTGCAATTGTGCTAGTGTGACCGCACCTCTTTAATTTCGCGTTGCAAATACATACACTCCTCCTTTCTTCCCCCTCCCGTCATTTGTTTCCTTGTGCGTTCACACTGCACCTCTCATTCTCGTTCTAATATCGATTAAAATGCCCCTGATTCTTGATTCACATTTGCGTATAAACCAGCGGACCATAGTTCCAGTCACGCGTAACGTCGAACGACCCATCTGAAAAAAAATTGTTGCGATACGAGGACTTCCCAAGAGGTCATCCATCCGAGTACTACTCTCGCCCAAGCACGCTCAACTGCAGAGTTCTGATGGGATCCAGTGCATTAGTGCTGGTACGATGCCACTTGTTTAATTTTGCGCTTCAAATACATACACTCCTTCTCTTTTCTTCCTCCTCCCGTCATTTGTTTCCTTGTGCGTGCGCACTGCACCTTCCGTACTCGTTCTAATATCAAGTAAAATGCCACGGCACCGTGACTCACATTTGCGAATAAACCTGCAGACCATAAATCAAGTCGCGCGTAACGTCGAAAGAATCATCTACAAAAAGATGGGTGCAACGCGAGGACCTCCCAAGAAAATTGATGAAATATAAGGACTTCGCAGGAGGTCACCCGTCCGAGTACTTTTCTCGCCCAAGCACCCTTAACTGCGGAGTTCTGATAGAATCCATTGCATTAGTGCTGGTATGATCCCTCATGTTTCATTCTGCACTGCAAATACATACACTCTTTCTCCTCCCATCCCCCCTCCCGTCATTTGTTTCCTTGTGCGTGCACTCTGCATCTCTCTTTCTCGTTCTAATATCAAGTAATATGCCCCGGCACCGTGACTCACCTTTGCAAATGAACCAGCGGTTTATAATTCCATTCGCGCGTAACGTCGAACAACCCATCCGAAAAAAAGTAGGTGCAACACGAGGGCTTCCCAAGTGGTCACCAATCCGAGTACTACTCTCGCCCAAGCACACCTAACTGTGGAGTTCTGATGAGATCCGAGGCTTTAGTGCTGGTATGATCGCACCTGTTTAATTTCGCGTTTTAAATACATACACTTCTTCTCCTTTCTTCCCCCTCCCGTCATTTGTTTCCTTTTGCGTTCACACTTCACCTCTCATTCTTGTTCTAATATCGATTAAAATGCACCTGCTTCTTGACTCACATTTGCGTATAAACCAGTGAACCCTAGTTCCAGTCGCGCGTAACGTCGAACGACCCATCTGAAAAAAAAAATAGTGCAACACAAGGAATTCCCAGGAGGACACCCATCCGAGTACCAATCTCGCCCAAGCACACTTCACTGCAGAGTTCTGATGGGATCCGGTGCATTAATGCTGGTATGATCGCACCTGTTTAATTTCGCGCTGCAAATACATAAACTCATTCCCCTTTCTTTCCCCTCCCGTCATTTGTTTCCTTGTGCGTGCGCACTGCACCTCCCGTGCTCGTTCTAATATCAAGTAAAATGCTACGGTGCCGTTACTCACATTTGCGAATAAACCTGAGGACCATAATTCAAGTCGCGCGTATCGTCGAAAGAATCATCTGCAAAAAAATGGGTGCAACACGAGGACTTCCTAAGAAAATGGGTGAAAGATATGGACTTCGCAGGAGGTCACCCATCCTCGTGCTACTCTCGCCCAAGCACCCTTAACTTCCGGAATTCTGATAGAATCTGTTGCATTCGTGCTGGTACGATTGCTCATGTTTCATTCTGCGCTGCAAATATATACACTTTTTCTCCCTCCATCCCCCCTCCCGTCATTTGTTTCCTTGTGCGTGCACTCTGCATCTCTTTTTCTCGTTCTAATATTGATTAAAATGCCGCTGCTTCTTGACTCACATTTGCGTATAAACCAGTGGACCCTAGTTCCAGTCGCGCTTAACGTCGAACGACTCGTCTGAAAAAAAAAATTAGTGCGACACGAGGACTTCCCAAGAGGTCACCCATTCGAGTACTACTCTCGCCCAAGCACACTAAACTGCGGAGTTCTGATGGGATCCGGTGCATTAGCGCTGGTATGATCGCACCTCTTTAATTTCGCGCTGCAAATACATAAACTCATTCTCCTTTCTTCCCCCTCCCGTCATTTGTTTCCTTGTGCGTGCGCACTGCTCCTCTCGTTCTCGTTCAAATATCAAGTAAAATGTCACGGCGTCGTGACTCACATTTGCGAATAAATCTGCGGACCATAATTAAAGTCGCGCGTAACGTCGAACGACACATCTGAAAAAAAAAATGGGTGCAACACGAGAACTTCCCAGGAGGTAACCCATCATTGTACTACTTTCGCCAAAGCACACTTAACTGCGGAGTTCTGATGGGATCCGGTGCATTTGTGCTGTTTGACCGCACCTGTTTAATTTTGTGCTGAAAATACATACACTCCTTCTTCCCCCCCCCCCTCCCATCATTTGTTTCCTTGTGCGTTCACACTGCACCTCTCCTTCTCGTTCTTATATCGATTAAAATGCCCATGATTCTTGACTCACATTTGAGTATAAACCAGCGGACCATAGTTCCAGTCGCGTGTAACGTCGAACGACCCATCTGAAAAAAAATTGTTGCGATACGAGGACTTCCCAAGAGGTCACCCATCCGAGTACTCTTCTCGTCCAAGCACGCTTAACTGCAGAGTTCTGATGGGATCCAGTGCATTAGTGCTGGTATGATGCCACTTGTTTAATTTTGCGCTTCAAATACATACACTCCTTCCCTTTTCTTCCTCCTCCCGTAATTTGTTTACTTGTGCGTGCGCACTGCACCTTCCGTACTCGTTCTAATATCAAGTAAAATGCCACGGCGCCGTGACTCACATTTGCGAATAAACCTGCGGACCATAAATCAAGTCGCGCGTAACGTCGAAAGAATCATCTGCAAAAAGATGGGTGCAACACGAGGACCTCCCAAGAAAATGGGTGAAATATAAGGATTTCGCAGGAGGTCACCCATCCGAGTACTTTTCTCGCCCAAGCACCCTTAACTGCGGAGTTCTGATAGAATCCATTGCATTAGTGCTGGTATGATCCCTCATGCTTCATTCTGCACTGCAAATACATACACTCTTTCTCCTCCCATCCCCCCTCCCGTCATTTGTTCCTTGTGCGTGCACTCTGCATCTCTCTTTCTCGTTCTAATATCAAGTAATATGCCTCGGCACCATGACTCACCTTTGCAAATGAACCAGCGGTTTATAATTCCATTCGCGCGTAACGTCGAATAACCCATCCGAGAAAAAAAAGGTGCAACACGAGGGCTTCCCAAGTGGTCATCCATCCGATTACTACTCTCGCCCAAGCACACCTAACTGCGGAGTTATGATGGGATCCGGGGCTTTAGTGCTGGTATGATCGCACCTGTTTAATTTCGCGCTGCAAATACATACACTCCTTCTCCTTTCTTCCCCCTCCGTCATTTGTTTCCTTGTGCGTTCACACTCCAGCTCTCCTTCTCGTTCTAATATCGATTAAAATGCCCCTGCTTCTTGACTCACATTTGCGTATAAACCAGGGGACCCTAGTTCCAGACGCGCGTAACGTTGAACGACCAGTCTGAAAAAAAATTTGTGCGACACGAGGACTTCCTAGGAGGTCAACCATTCGAGTACTAATCTCGCCCAAGCACACTTAACTGCGGAGTTCTGATGGGATCTGGGGCTTTAGTGCTGGTATGATCGCACCTGTTTAGTTTCGCGCTGCAAATACATACATTCCTTCTCTTTTCTTCCCCCTCCCGTCATTTGTTTCCTTGTGCGTGCGCGCTGCACCTCCCGTTCTCGTTCTAATATCAAGTAAAATACCACAGCGCCGTGACTCACATTTGCGAATAAACCTGAGGACCATAATTTAAGTCGCGCGTAACATCGAAAGAATCATCTGCAAAAAAATGGGTGCAACACGAGGACTTCACAAGAAAATGGGTGAAATATAAGGACTTCGCAGGAGGTAATCCATGCTATTACTACTCTCGCCCAAGCACCCTTACCTATGGAGTTCTGATAGAATCCGTTGCATTAGTGCTGGTATGATCGCACCTGTTTCATTCTGCGCTGCAAATACATACACTTTTTCTCCTTCCCTCCCCCTCTCATTAATTGTTTCATTGTGCGTTCACACTGCATCTCTCCTTCTCGTTCTAATATCGATTAAAATGCCCCTGCTTCTTGACTCACATTTGCGTATAAACCAGCAGACCCTATTTCCAGTCGCGCGTAACGTCGAACGACCCGTCTGAAAAAAAATTGGTGCGACACGAGGACTTCCTAAGAGGTCACCCATCCGAGTACTACTCTCGCCCAAGCACACTTAACTGCGGAGTTCTGATGGGATCCGGTGCATTAGTGCTGGTATGATCGCACCTGTTTAATTCTGCGCTGCAAATACATAAACTCCTCCTCCTTTCTTCCCCCTCCCGTCATTTGTTTCCTTGTGCGTGCGCACTGCACCTCCCGTGATCGTTCAAATATCAAGTAAAATGCTACGGTGCCGTGACTCACATTTGCGAATAAACCTGAGGACCATAATTCAAGTCGTGCGTATCGTCGAAAGAATCATCTGCAAAAAAAATTGGTGCAACACGAGGACTTCCTAAGAAAACGGGTGAAATATAAGGACTTCGCAGGAGGTCACCCATCCTAGTGCTACTCTCGCCCAAGCACCCTTAACTTGCGGATTTCTGATAGAATCCGTTGCGTTCGTGCTGGTATGATTGCTCATGTTTCATTCTGCGCTGCAAATATATAAACCTTTTCTCCCTCCATCCCCCCTCCCGTCATTTGTTTCCTTGTGCGTGCACTCTGCATCTCTCCTTCTCGTTCTAATATCGATTAAAATGCCCCTGCTTCTTGACTCACATTTGCGTATAAACCAGTGGACCCTAGTTCTAGTCGCACGTAACGTCGAACGA
This sequence comes from Carica papaya, assembly GCF_054855325.1. Taxonomy (NCBI): domain Eukaryota; kingdom Viridiplantae; phylum Streptophyta; class Magnoliopsida; order Brassicales; family Caricaceae; genus Carica; species Carica papaya. The sequence continues at coordinate 28,442,823 of NC_142313.1, forward strand.
CCCGTCTGAAAAAAAAATTACTGCAGCACGAGGACTTCCCAGGAGGTCACCCATCCGAGTACTACTCTCGCCCAAGCACACTTAACTGCGCAATTCTGATGGGATCCGTTGCATTAGTGCTGGTATGATCGCACCTGTTTAATTTTGCGCTGCAAATAGATAGACTCCTTCTCCTTTCTTCCCCCTCCCGTCAATTGTTTCCTTGTGCGTGCGCACTGCACCTCTCGTTCTCGTTCAAATATCAAGTAAAATGTCACAGCGCTGTGACTCACATTTGCGAATAAATCTGCGGACCATAAATCAAATCGCGCGTAACGTCGAAAGAATCATCTGCAAAAAGATGGGTGCAACACGAGGACCTCCCAAGAAAATGGGTGAAATATAAGGACTTCGCAGGAGGTCACCCATCCGAGTACTTTTCTCGCCCAAGCACCCTTAACTGCGGAGTTCTGATAGAATCCGTTGCGTTAGTGCTGGTATGATCCCTCATGTTTCATTCTGCACTGCAAATACATACACTCTTTCTCCTCCCATCCCCCCTCCCGTCATTTGTTTCCTTGTGCGTGCACTCTGCATCTCTCTTTCTCGTTATAATATCAAGTAATATGCCCCGGCACCGTGACTCACCTTTGCAAATGAACCAGCGGTTTATAATTCCATTCGCGCGTAACGTCGAACAACCCATTCGAAAAAAAATTGGTGCAACACGAGGGCTTCCCAAGTGGTCACCCATCCGAGTACTACTCCCGCCCAAGCACACTTAACTGCGGAGTTCTGATGGGATCCGGAGCTTTAGTGCTTGTATGATCGCACCTGTTTAATTTAACGCTGCAAATACATACACTCCTTCTCCTTTCTTCCCCCTCCTGTCATTTGTTTCCTTGTGCGTTCACACTTCACGTCTCATTCTCGTTCTAATATCGATTAAAATGCCCCTGCTTCTTGACTAACATTTGCGTATAAACTAGCGGACTCTAGTTCCAGACGTGCGTAACGTCGAACGACCCGTCTGAAAAAAAAAATTGGTGCGACACGAGTACTTCCCAGGAGGTCACCCATCCGAGTACTAATCTCGCCCAAGCACACATAACTGCGGAGTTCTGATGGGATCCGGTGCATTAATGCTGGTATGATCGCACCTGTTTAATTTCGTGCTGCAAATACAAAAACTCATTCCCCTTTCTTCCCCCTCCCGTCATTTGTTTCCTTGTGCGTGCGCACTGCACCTCTCGTTCTCGTTCTAATATCAAGTAAAATGTCACGGCACCGTGACTCACATTTGCGAATAAACTTGATGACCATAATTCAAGTCGCGCGTAACGTCGAAAGAATCATTTGCAAAAAAATGGGTGCAACACGAGGACTTCACAAGAAAATGGGTGAAATATAAGGACTTCGCAGGAGGTAACCCATGCTAGTACTACTCTCGCCAAAACACCCTTACCTACGGAGTTCTGATAAAATCCGTTGCATTAGTGCTGGTATGATCGCACCTGTTTCATTTCGTGCTGAAAATACATACACTCCTTCTCCTTCCCTCCCTCTTCCATCAATTATTTCCTTGTGCGTTCACACTGCACCTCTTCTTCTCCTTCTAATATCGATTAAAATGCCCCTACTTCTTGACTCACATTTGCGTATAAACCAGCGGACCCTAGTTCCAGTCGCGCGTAACGTCGAACGACCCGTCTGAAAAAAAATTGGTGCGACACGAGGACTTCCCAAGAGGTCACCCATCCGAGTACTACTCTCGCCCAAGCACACTTAACTGCGGAGTTCTGATGGGATCCGGTGCATTAGTGCTGGTATGATCGCACCCATTTAATTCCGCGCTGCAAATGCATAAATTCCTTCTCCTTTCTTCCCCCTCCCGTTATTTGTTTCCTTGTGCGTGCGCATTGCACCTCCCGTGCTCGTTCTAATATTAAGTAAAATGCTACGGTGCCGTGACTCACATTGGCGAATAAACCTGAGGACCATAATTCAAGTCGCGCGTAACGTCGAAAGAATCATATGTAAAAAAATGGGTGCAACACGAGGACTTCCTAAGAAAATAGGTTTTAATATAAGGACTTCGCATGTGGTCACCCATCCTAGTGCTACTCTCGCCCAAGCACCCTTAACTTGCGGAGTTCTGATAGACTCCGTTGCATTGGTGCTGGTATGATCTCTCATGTTTCATTCTGCGCTGGAAATACATACACTTTTTCTCCCTCCATCCCCTCTCCCGTCATTTGTTTCCTTGTGCGTGCACTCTGCATCTCTCCTTCTTGTTCTAATATCAAGTAAAATGCCCTGGCATCGTGACTCACCTTTGCGAATGAACCAGCGGTATATAATTGCATTCGCGCGTAACGTCGAACGATCCATCCGAAAAAAAATGGGTGCAACACGAGGACTTCCCAGGAGGTCACCAATCCGAGTACTACTCCCGCCCAAGCACACTTAACTGCTAAGTTCTGATGGGATATGGTGCATTAGTGCTGGTATGATGGCACCTATTTAATTTCGCACTGCAAATACGTACACTCCTTCTTCTTTCTTCCCCTTCCCGTCATTTGTTTCCTTGTGCGTGTGCACTGCACCTCTCGTTCTCGTATAAATATCAAGTAAAATGCCACGGCGTAGTGACTCACATTTTTGAATAAATCTGCGGACTATAATGAAAGTCGCGCGTAACGTGGAATGGCACATCTAAAAAAAAAATGGGTGCAACACGAGAACTTCCCAGGAGGTAACCCATCCTTGTACTACTTTCGCCAAAGCACACTTAACAGCGGAGTTCTGATGGGATTCGGTATATTTGTGCTGGTGTGATAGCACCTGTTTAATTTCGTGCTGAAAATACATACACTCCTTCTCCTTCCCTCCCCCCTCCCATCATTTGTTTCCTTGTGCGTTCGCACTGTACCTCTTTTTCTCGTTCTAATATCGATTAATATGCCCCTGCTTCTTGACTCACATTTGCGTATAAACAAGTGGACCATAGTTCCAGTTGCGCGTAACGTCGAACGACTCGTCTGAAAAAAAATTTGTACGACACGAGAACTTCCCAGGAGGTCACCCATCCGAGTACTACTTTCGCCCAAACACACTTAACTGCAGAGTTATGATGGGATCCGTTGCATTAGTGCTGGTATGATCACACTCGTTTAATTTTGCGCTGCAAATACATAAACTCCTTCTCCTTTCTTCCCCCTCCCGTCATTTGTTTCCTTGTGCGTGCGCACTGTACCTCCCGTGCTCATTTTAATATCAAGTAAAATGTTACGACGCCGTGACTCACATTTGCGAATAAACCTGAGGACCAAAATTCAAGTCGCGCGTAACGTCGAAAGAATCATCTGCAAAAAAATGGGTGCAACACGAGAACTTCCCAAGTGGTCACCCATCCGAGTACTACTCTCGCCCAAGCACACTTAACTGCGGAGTTATGATGGGATCGGTTGTATTAATGCTAGTATGATCACACCTGTTTAATTTCGCACTGCAAATACATAAACTCCTTCTCCTTTCTTCCCCCTCCCGTCATTTGTTTCCTTGTGCGTGAACTCTGCATCTCTCTTTCTCGTTCTAATATCAAGTAATATGCCTCGGCAACGTGACTCACCTTTGCAAATGAACCAGTGGTTTATAATTCCATTCGCGCGTAACGTCGAACAACCCATCTGAATAAAATTGGTGCAACACGAGGGCTTCCCAAGTGGTCACCCATCCGAGTACTACTCTCGCCCAAGCACACTTAACTGCGGAGTTCTGATGGGATCCGGAGCTTTAGGGCTGGTATGATCGCACCTATTTAATTTCGCACTGTAAATACATACACTCCTTCTCCTTTCTTCCCCCTCCCGTCATTTGTTTCCTTGTGCGTTCACACTTCACCTCTCATTCTCGTTCTAATATCGATTAAAATGCCCCTGCTTCTTCACTCACATTTGTGTATAAACCAGCGGACCCTAGTTCCAGACGCGCGTAACGTCGAACGACCCGTCTGAAAAAAATTGGTGCGACACGAGGACTTCCCAGGAGGTCAGCCATCCGAGTACTAATCTCGCCCAAGCACACATAACTGCGGAGTTCTGATGGGATCCGGTGCATTAATGCTGGTGTGATCGCACTTGTTTAATTTCGCGCTGCAAATACATAAACTCATTCCCCTTTATTCCCCCTCCCGTAATTTGTTTCCTTGTGCGTGTGCACTGCACCTCCCGTTCTCGTTCTAATATCAAGTAATATGCCACGGCACCGTGACTCACATTTGCGAATAAACCTGAGGACCATAATTCAAGTCGCGCATAACATCGAAAGAATCATCTGCAAAAAAATAGGTGCAACACGAGGACTTCAGAAGAAAATGGGTGAAATATAAGGACTTCGCAGGACGTAACCCATGCTAGTATTACTCTCGCCCAAGCACCCTTACCTACGGAGTTCTGATAGAATCCTTTGCATTAGTGCTGGTATGATCCCTCATGTTTTATTCTGCACTGCAAATACATACACTCTTTCTCCTTCCATCCCCCCTCCCGTCATTTGTTTCCTTGTGCGTGCACTCTGCATCTCTATTTCTCGTTCTAATATCAAGTAATATGCCCCAGCACCGTGACTCACCTTTGCAAATGAACCAGCGGTTTATAATTTCATTCGCCCGTAACGTCGAACAACCCATCCGAAAAAAAAATTGATGCAACACGAGGGCTTCCCAAGTGGTCACCCATCCGAGTACTACTCTCGCCTAAGCACACTTAACTGTGGAGTTCTGATGGGATCCGGAGCTTTAGTGCTGGTATGATCGGACCTGTTTAATTTCACGCTGCAAATACATACACTCCTTTTCCTTTCTTCCACCTCCCGTCATTTGTTTCCTTGTGCGTTCACACTTCACCTCTCATTCTTGTTCTAATATCGATTAAAATGCCCCTGCTTCTTGACACAGATTTGCGTATAAACCAACAGACCCTAGTTCCAGACGTGCGTAACGTCGAACGACCCGTCTGAAAAAAAAATGGTGCGACACGAGGATTTCCTAGGAGGTCATCCATCCGAGTACTAATCTCGCCCAAGCACACATAACTGCGGAGTTCTGATGGGATCCGGTGCATTAGTGCTGGTATGATCGCACCTGTTTAATTTCGCGCTGCAAATACATAAACTCATTCCCCTTTCTTCCCCCTCCCGTCATTTGTTTCCTTGTGCGTGCGCACTGCACCTCCCGTTCTCATTCTAATATCAAGTAAAATGCCACGGCGCCGTGACTCACATTTGCGAATAAACATGAGGACCATAATTCAAGTCGCGCGTAACGTCGAAATAATCATTTGCAAAAAAATGGGTGCAACACAAGGACTTCACAAGAAAATGGGTGAAATATAAGGACTTCGCAGGAGGTAACCCATGCTAGTACTACTCTCGCCCAAGCACCCTTACCTACGGAGTTCTGATAGAATCTGTTGCATTAGTGCTGGTATGATCGCACCTGTTTCATTTCGTGCTGAGCATACATACACTCCTTCTTCTTCCCTCCCCCTCCCATCAATTGTTTCCTTGTGCGTTCACACTGCACCGCTCCTTCTCGTTCTAATATCGATTAAAATACCCCTGCTTCTTGACTCACATTTGCTTATAAACCAGCGGACTCTAGTTCCAGTTGAACGACCCATTTGAAAAAAAAATTGTTGCGATACGAGGACTTCCCAAGAGGTCACCCATCCGAGTACTACTCTCGCCCATGCACACTTAACTGCAGAGTTCTGATGGGATCCAGTGCATTAGTGCTGGTATGATGCCATTTGTTTAATTTTGCGCTTCAAATACATACACTCCTTCCCTTTTGTTCCTCATCCCGTCATTTGTTTCCTTGTGCGTGCGCACTGCACCTCCAGTACTCGATCTAATATCAAATAAAATGTCACGGCGCCGTGACTCAGATTTGCGAATAAACCTACGAACCATAAATCAAGTCGCGCGTAACGTCGAAAGAATCATCTGCAAAAAGATGGGTGCAACACGAGGACCTCCCAAGAAAATGGGTGAAATATAAGGACTTCGCAGGAGGTCACCCATCCGAGTTCTTTTCTCGCCCGAGCACCCTTAACTGCGGAGTTCTGATAGAATCCGTTGCATTAGTGCTGGTATGATCCCTCATGTTTCATTCTGCACTGCAAATACATACACTCTTTCTCCTCCCGTCCCCCCTCCCGTCATTTGTTTCCTTGTGCGTGCACTCTGCATCTCTCTTTCTCGTTCTAATATCAAGTAATATGCCCCAGCACCGTGACTCACCTTTGCAAATGAACCAGCTGTTTATAATTCCATTCGCGCGTAACGTCGAACAACCCATCTGAAAAAAATAGGTGCAACACGAGGGCTTCCCAAGTTGTCACCCATCCGAGTACTACTCTCGCCCAAGCACACTTAAGTGCGGAGTTCTGATGGGATCCGGGGCTTTAGTGCTGGTATGATCGCACCTATTTAATTTCGTGCTACAAATACATACACTCCTTCTCCTTTCTTCCCCCTCCGGTCATTTGTTTCCTTGTGCGTTCACACTTCACCTCTTATTCTCATTCTAATATCGATTAAAATGCCCCTGCTTCTTGACTCACATTTGCGTATAAACCAGCGGACCCTAGTTCCAGTCGCGCGTAACATCGAACGACCCGTCTGGAAAAAAATTAGTGCAACACGAGGACTTCTCAAGAGGTCACTCATCGGAGTACTACTCTCGCCGAAGCACACTTAACTGCAGAGTTCTGATGGGATCCGGTGCATTACTGCTGGAATGATTGCACCTGTTTAATTTCCCGCTGCAAATACATACACTCCTTCTCTTTTCGTCCCCCTCTCGTCATTTGTTTCCTTGTGCGGGAGCACTGCAACTCCCGTTCTCGTTCTAATATCAAGTAAAATGCTACAGCGCCGTGACTCACATTTGCGAATAAACCTGAGGACCATAATTCAAGTCGCGCGTAAAGTCAAAAGAATCATCTGCAAAAAAATGGGTGCAACACGAGGACTTCTTAAGAAAATGGGTGAAATATAAGGACTTCGCAGGAGGTCACCCATCCTAGTGCTACTCTCGCCCAAGCACCCTTAACTTGCGGAGTTCTGAAAGAATCCGTTGCATTGGTGCGGGTATAATTGCTCATGTTTCATTCTGCGCTGCAAATACATACACTTTTTCTCCCTCCATCCCCCCTCCCGTCATTTGTTTCCTTGTGCGTGCACTCTGCATCTCTCCTTCTCGTTCTAATATCGATTAAAATACCCCTGCTTCTTGACTCACATTTGTGTATAAACCAGCGGACCCTAGTTCCAATCGCGCGTAAAGTCGAACGACCCGTCTGAAAAAAAATTAGTGCGACACGAGGACTTCCCAAGAGGTCACCCATCCGAGTACTACTCTCGCCCAAGCACACTTAACTGCGAAGTTCTGATGGAATCCGATGCATTAATGCTGGTATGATCGCACCCGTTTAATTTCGCGCTGCAAATACATAAACTCCTTCTCCTTTCTTCCCCCTCTCATCATTTATTTCCTTGTGCGTGCGCACTGCACCTCCCGTGCTCGTTTTAATATCAAGTTAAATGCTACGGTGCGGTGACTCACATTTGCGAATAAACCTGAGGACCATAATTCAAGTCGCGCGTATCGTCGAAAGAATCATCTGCAAAAAAATGGGTGCAACACGAGGACTTTCTGAGAACATGGGTGAAATATAAGGACTTCGCAGGAGGTCACCCATCCTAGCTCTACTCTCGCCCAAGCACCCTTAACTTGCGGAGTTCTGATAGAATCCGTTGTATTGGTGCTGGTATCATTGCTCATGTTTCATTCTGCGCTGCAAATACATACACTTTTTCTCCCTCCATCCCTCATCCCGTCATTTGTTTCCTTGTGCGTGCACTCTGCATCTCTCCTTCTCGTTCTAATATCGATTAAAATGCTCCTGCTTCTTGACTCACATTTGCGTATAAACCAGTGGACCCTACTTCCAGTCGCGCGTAACGTCGAACGACCCGTCTGAAAAAAAAAATTAGTGCCACACGAGGACTTCCCAGGAGGTCACCCATCTGAGTACTACTCTCGCCCAAGAACACTTATCTGCGGAGTTCTGATGGGATCCGGTGCATTTGTGCTGGTATGATCGCACCAGTTTAATTTCGCGTTGCAAATACATAAACTCCTTCTCCTTTCTTCCCACTCCCGTCATTTGTTTCCTTGTGCGTGCGCACTGCACCTCTCGTTCTCATTCAAATATCAAGTAAAATGCCACGGCGCCGTGACTCACAATTACGAATGAATCTGCGGACCATAATTAAAGTCGCGCGTAACGTCGAACGGCACATCTGAAAAAAAGAAAATGGGTGCAATACGAGAACTTCCCAGGAGGTAACCCATCATTGTACTACTTTCGCCAAAGCACACTTAACTTCGGAGTTCTGATGGGATCCGGTGCATTTGTGCGGGTGTGACCGCACCTGTTTAATTTCGTGCTGAAAATACATACACTCCTTCTTCCCTCCCCCCCCCTCCCATCATTTGTTTCCTTGTTCGTGCACTCTGCATCTTTCTTTCTCGTTCTAATATCGATTAAAATGCCCCTGCTTCTTGACTCACATTTGCGTATGAGCCAGGCGTCCCTACTTCCAGTCGCGCGTAACGTCGAACGACCCGTCTAAAAAAAAAATTAATGCGACACGAGGACTTCCCAGGAGGTCACCCATTTGAGTTCTAATCTCGCCCAAGCACACTTAACTGCAGAGTTCTGATGGGATCCGGTGCATTCGTGCTGGTATGATCGCACCGATTTAATTTCGCTCTGCAAATACATAAACTCCTTCTCCTTTCTTCCCCCTCCTGTCATTTGTTTCCTTGTGCGTGCGCACTGCACCCCTCGTTCTCGTTCAAATATCAAGTAAAATGCCACGACGCTGTGACTCACATTTGCGAATAAATCTGCGGACCATAATTAAAGTCGTGCGTAACGTCGAACGGCACATCTGAAAAAAAGAAAATGGGTGCAACACGAGGACTTCACAAGAAAATGGGTGAAATATAAGGACTTCGCAGGAGGTAACCCATGCTAGTACTACTCTCGCCCAAGCAACCTTACCTACGGAGTTCTGATAGAATCTGTTCCATTAGTACTGGTATGATCGCACCTGTTTCATTTCGTGCTGAAAATACATACACTCATTCTCCTTCCCTCCCCCTCCCATCAATTGTTTCCTTGTGCGTTCACACTGCACCTCTCCTTCTCGTTCTAATATCGATTAAAATGCCCCTGCTTCTTGACTCACAATTGCGTATAAACCAGCGGACCCCAGTTCTAGTCGCGCGTAACGTCGAACGACCCGTCTGAAAAAAAATTGGTGCGACACAAGGACCTCCCAGGAGGTCACCCATCCGAGTACTACTCTCTCCCAAGCACACTTAACTGCCAAGCTCTGATGGGATCCGGTGCATTAGTGCTGGTATGATCGCACCGGTTTAATTCTGCACTGTAAATACATAAACTCTTTCTCCTTTCTTCCCCCTCCCGTCATTTGTTTCCTTGTGCGTGCGCACTGCACCTCCCGTGCTCGTTCTAATATCAAGTAAAATGCTACGGTGCCGTGACTCACATTTGCGAATAAACCTGAGGACCATAATTCAAGTCGCGCGTATCGTCGAAAGAATCATCTGCAAAAAAATGGGTGCAACACGAGGAGTTCCTAAGAAAATTGGTGAAATATAAGGACTTTGCAAGAGGTCACCCATCCTAGTGCTACTCTCGCCCAAGCACCCTTAACTTGCGGAGTTCTAATAGAATCCGTTGCATTGGTGCTGGTATGATTGCTCATGTTTCATTCTGCGGTGCAAATACATACACTTTTTTTCCCTCCATCCCTCCTCCCGTCATTTGTTTCCTTGTGCGTGCACTCTGCATCTCTCCTTCTCGTTCTAATATCGATTAAAATGCTCCTGCTTCTTGACTCACATTTGTGTATAAACTAGTGGACCCTAGTTCCAGTCGTGCGTAACGTCGAACGACCCGTCTGAAAAAAAAAATTAGTGCGACACGAGGACTTCCCAGGAGGTCACCCATCCGAGTACTACTCTCGCCCAAGCACACTTATCTGCGGAGTTCTGATGGGATCCGGTGCATTAGTGCTGGTATGATCGCACCAGTTTAATTTCGCGTTGCAAATACATAAACTCCTTCTCCTTTCTTCCCCCTCCCGTCATTTGTTTCCTTGTGCGTGCGCACTCCACCTCTCGTTCTCGTTCAAATATCAAGTAAAATGCCACGGCGCCGTGACTCACATTTGCGAATAAATCTGCGGACCATAATTAAAGTCGCGCGTAACGTCGAACGGCACATCTGAAAAAAAAAAAATGGGTGCAATACGAGAACTTCCCAGGAGGTAACCCATCATTGTACTACTTTTGCCAAAGCACACTTAACTTCGGAGTTCTGATGGGATCCGGTTCATTTGTGCGGGTGTGACCGCACCTGTTTAATTTCGTGCTGAAAATACATACACTCCTTCTTCCCTCCCCCCCCTCCCATCATTTGTTTCCTTGTTTGTGCACTCTGCATCTCTCCTTCTCGTTCTAATATCGATTAAAATGCCCCTGCTTCTTGACTCACATTTGCGTATGAACCAGGCGTCCCTACTTCCAGTCGCGCGTAACGTCGAACGACCCGTCTAAAAAAAAAATTAATGCGACACGAGGACTTCCCAGGAGGTCACCCATCTGAGTTCTAATCACGCCCAAGCACACTTAACTGCGGAGTTCTGATGGGATCCGCTGCATTCGTGCTGGTATGATCGCACCGATTTAATTTCGCTCTGCAAATACATAAACTACTTCTCCTTCCTTCCCCCTCCTGTCATTTGTTTCCTTGTGCGTGCGCACTGCAACTCTCGTTCTCGTTCAAATATCAAGTAAAATGCCACGACGCTGTGACTCACATTTGCGAATAAATCTGCGGACCATAATTAAAGTCATGCGTAACGTAGAACGACACATCTGAAAAAAAGAAAATGGGTACAACACGAGGACTTCACAAGAAAATGGGTGAAATATAAGGACTTCGCAGGAGGTAACCCATGATATTACTACTCTCGCCCAAGCAACCTTACCTACGGAGTTCTGATAGAATCTGTTCCATTAGTGCTGGTATGATCGCACCTGTTTCATTTCGTGCTGAAAATACATACACTCCTTCTCCTTCCCTCCCCTTCCCATCAATTGTTTCCTTGTGCGTTCACACTGCACCTCTCCTTCTCGTTCTAATATCGATTAAAATGCCCCTGCTTCTTGACTCACAATTGCGTATAAACCAGCGGACCCCAGTTCTAGTCGCGCGTAACGTCGAACGACCCGTCTGAAAAAAAATTGGTGCGACACAAAGACTTCCCAGGAGGTCACCCATCTGAGTACTACTCTCTCCCAAGCACACTTAACTGCCGAGCTCTGATGGGATCCAGTGCATTAGTGCTGGTATGATCGCACCGGTTTAATTCTGCACTGTAAATACATAAACTCTTTCTCCTTGCTTCCCCCTCCCGTCATTTGTTTCCTTGTGCGTGCGCACTGCACCTCCCGTGCTTGTTCTAATATCAAGTAAAATGCTACGGTGCCGTGACTCACATTTGCGAATAAACCTGAGGACAATAATTCAAGTCGAGCGTATCGTCGAAAGAATCATCTGCAAAAAAATGGGTGCAACACGAGGAGTTCCTAAGAAAATTGGTGAAATATAAGGACTTTGCAGGAGGTCACCCATCCTAGTGCTACTCTCGCCCAAGCACCCTTAACTTGCGGAGTTCTAATAGAATCCGTTGCATTGGTGCTGGTATGATTGCTCATGTTTCATTCTGCGCTGCAAATACATACACTTTTTTTCCCTCCATCCCTCCTCCCATCATTTGTTTCCTTGTGCGTGCACTCTGCATCTCTCCTTCTCGTTCTAATATCGATTAAAATGCTCCTCCTTCTTGACTCACATTTGCGTATAAACCAGTGGACCCTAGTTCCAGTCGCGCGAAACGTCGAACGACCCGTCTGAAAAAAAAAATTAGTGCGACACGATGACTTCCCAGGAGGTCACCCATCCGAGTACTACTCTCGCCCAAGCACACTTATCTGCGGAGTTCTGATGGGATCCGGTGCATTAGTGCTGGTATGATCGCACCAGTTTAATTTCGCGTTGCAAATACATAAACTCCTTCTCCTTTCTTCCCCCTCCCATCATTTGTTTCCTTGTGCGTGCGCACTCCACCTCTCGTTCTCGTTCAAATATCAAGTAAAATGCCACGGCGCCGTGACTCACATTTGCGAATAAATCTGCGGACCGTAATTAAAGTCGCACGTAACGTCGAACGTCACATCTGAAAAAAAGAAAATGGGTGCAATACGAGAACTTCCCAGGAGGTAACCCATCATTGTACTACTTTCGCCAAAGCACACTTAACTTCGGAGTTCTGATGGGATCCGATGCATTTGTGCGGGTGTGACCGCACCTGTTTAATTTCGTGCTGAAAATACATACACTCCTTCTTCCCTCCCCCCCCCCTCCCATCATTTGTTTCCTTGTTCGTGCACTCTGCATCTCTCCTTCTCGTTCTAATATCGATTAAAATGCCCCTGCTTCTTGACTCACATTTGCGTATGAACCAGGCGTTCCTACTTCCAGTCGCGCGTAACGTCGAACGACCCGTCTAAAAAAAAAATTAATGCGACACGAGGACTTCCCAGGAGGTCACCCATCTGAGTTCTAATCTCGCCCAAGCACACTTAACTGCAGAGTTCTGATGGGATCCGGTGCATTAGTGCTGGTATGATCGCACCGTTTTAATTTCGCTCTGCAAATACATAAACTCCTTCTCCTTTCTTCCCCCTCCTGTCATTTGTTTCCTTGTGCGTGCGCACTGCACCCCTCGTTCTCGTTCAAATATCAAGTAAAATGCCACGGCGCTGTGACTCACATTTGCGAATAAATCTGCGGACCATAATTAAAGTCGTGCGTAACGTCGAACGGCACATCTGAAAAAAAGAAAATGGGTGCAACACGAGGACTTCACAAGAAAATGGGTGAAATATAAGGACTTCGCAGGAGGTAACCCATGCTAGTACTACTCTCGCCCAAGCAACCTTACCTACGGAGTTCTGATAGAATCCGTTCCATTAGTGCTGGTATGATCGCGCCTGTTTCATTTCGTGCTGAAAATACATACACTCCTTCTCCTTCCCTCCCCCTCCCAACAATTGTTTCCTTGTGCGTTCACACTGCACCTCTCATTCTCGTTCTAATATCGATTAAAATGGCCCTCCTTCTTGACTCAGATTTGCGTATAAACCAGCGGACACGAGTTCTAGTCGCGCATAACGTCGAACTACCCGTCTGAGAAAAAATTGTTGCGACACGAGGACTTCCCAGGAGGTCACCCATCCGAGTACTACTCTCGCCCAAGCACACTTACCTGCAGGGTTCTGATGGGATCCAGTGCATTAGCGCTTGTATGATCGCACCCGTTTAATTTCGCGCTGCAAATACATAAACTCCTTCCCCTTTCTTTCCCCTCCCGTCATTTGTTTCCTTGTGCGTGCGCACTACACCTCCCGTGCTCGTTCTAATATCAAGTAAAATGCTACGGTGCCGTGACTCACATTTGCGAATAAACCTGAGGACCATAATTCAAGTCGCGCGTATCGTCGATAGAATCATCTGCAAAAAAATGGGTGCAACACGAGGACTTCCTAAGAAAATTGGTGAAATATAAGGACTTCGCAGGAGGTCACCCATCCTAGTGCTACTCTCGCCCAAGCACCCTAAACTTGCAGAGTTCTGATAGAATCCGTTGCATTGGTGCTGGTATGATTGCTCATGTTTCATTCTGCGCTGCAAATACATACACTTTTTCTCCCTCCATCCCCCCTCCCGTCATTTGTTTCCTTGTGCGTGCACTCTGCATCTCTCATTCTCGTTCTAATATCGATTAAAATACCCCTGCTTCTTGACTCACATTTGCGTATAAATTAGCGGACCATAGTTCCAGTCGCGCGTAACGTCGAACGACCTGTCTAAAAAAAAATTAGTGCGACACGAGGACTTCCCAGGAGGTCACCAATCCGAGTTCTACTCTCGCCCAAGCACACTTAACTGCGGAGTTCTGATGGGATCCGGTGCATTAGTGCTGGTATGATCGCACCTATTTAATTTCGCGCTGCAAATACATAAACTCATTCTCCTTTCTTCCCCCTCCCGTCATTTGTTTCCTTGTGCGTGGGCACTGCACCAACCGTGCTCGTTCTAATATCAAGTAAAATGCTACGGTGCCGTGACTCACATTTGCGAATAAACCTGAGAACCATAATTCAAGTCGCGTGTATCGTCGAAAGAATCATTTGCAAAAAAATGGGTGCAACACGAGGACTTCCTAAGAAAATGGGTGAAATATAAGGACTTCGCAAGAGGTAACCCATGCTAGTACTACTCTCGCCCAAGCACCCTTACCTACGGAGTTCTGATAGAATCCGTTTCATTAGTGCTGGTATGATCGCACCTGTTTCATTTCCGGCTGCAAATACATAAACTCCTTCTCCTTTCTTCCCCCTCCCGTCATTTGTTTCCTTGTGCGTTCGCACTGCACCTCTCGTTCTCGTTCAAATATCAAGTAAAATGCCACGGCGCCGTAACTCACATTTGTGAATAAATCTGCGGACCATAATTAAAGTCGCGCGTAACGTCGAACGGCACATCTGAAAAAAAGAAAATGGGTGCAACATGAGAACTTCCTAGGAGGTAACCCATCATTGTACTACTTTCGCCAAAGCACACTTAACTGCGGAGTTCTGATGGGATCCAGTGCATTTGTGCTGGTGTGACCGTACCTGTTTAATTTCGTGCTGAAAATACATACACTCCTTCTTCCCTCCCCCACTCCCATCATTTGTTTCCTTATGCGTTCACACTACATCTCTCATTCTCGTTTTAATATCGATTAAAATGCCCCTGATTCTTGACTCACATTTGCGTATAAACCAGCGGACCATAGTTCCAGTCGCGCGTAACGTCAAACGACCCTTTTGAAAAAAAATTGTTGCGATACGAGGACTTCCCAAGAGGTCACCCATCTGAGTACTACTCTCGCCCAAGCACGCTTAACTGCAGAGTTCTGATGGGATCAAGTGGATTAGTGCTGGTATGATGCCACTTGTTTAATTTTACGCTTCAAATACATACACTCCCTCTCTTTTCTTCCTCCTCCCGTCATTTGTTTCCTTGTGCGTACGCACTGCACCTCCCGTACTCGTTCTAATATCAAGTAAAATGCCACGGCGCCGTGACTCACATTTGTGAATAAACCTGCGGACCATAAATCAAATCGCGCGTAACGTCGAAAGAATCATCTGCAAAAAGATGGGTGCAACACGAGGACCTCCCAAGAAAATGGGTGAAATATAAGGACTTCGCAGGAGGTCACCCATCCGAGTACTTTTCTCGCCCAATCACCCTTAACTGCGGAGTTCTGATAGAATCCGTTGCATTAGTGCTAGTATGATCCCTCATGTTTCATTTTGCACAGCAAATACATACACTCTTTCTCCTCCCATCTCCCCTCTCGTCATTTGTTTCCTTGTGCGTGCACTCTGCATCTCTCTTTCTCGTTCTAATATCAAGTAATATGCCCCGGCACCGCGACTCACCTTTGCAAATGAACCAGTGATTTATAATTCCATTCGCGCGTAACGTTGAACAACCCATCCGAAAAAAAATAGGTGGAACACGAGGGCTTCCCAGGTGGTCACCCATCCGAGTACTACTCTCGCCCAAGCACACTTAACTGCGGAGTTCTGATGGGATCCGGGGCTTTAGTGCCGGTATAATCGCACCTCTTTAATTTCGCGCTGCAAATACATACACTCCTCCTTTCTTCCCCCTCCCGTCATTTGTTTCCTTGTGCGTTCACACTTCACCTCTCATTCTCGTTCTAATATCGATTAAAATGCCCCTGCTTCTTGACTCACATTTGCGTATAAACCAGCGGACCTTAGTTCCGGACGCGCGTAACGTCGAACGACCAGTCTGAAAAAAAATTGGTACGACACGAGGACTTCCCAGGAGGTCAACCATCTGAGTACTAATCTCGCCCAAGCACACTTAACTGCGGAGTTCTGATGGGATCCGGGGCTTTAGTGCTGGTATGATCTCACCTGTTTAGTTTCGCGTTGCAAATACATACACTCCTTCTCCTTTCTTCCCCCCATCGTTATTTGTTTCCTTGTGCGTGCGCGCTGCACCTCCCGTTCTCGTTCTAATATCAAGTAAAATGCTACAGCGCCGTGACTCACATTTGCGAATAAACCTGAGGACCATAATTCAAGTCGCGCGTAATGTCGAAAGAATCATCTGAAAAAAAATGGGTGCAACACGAGGACTTCACAAGAAAATGGGTGAAATATAAGGACTTCGCAGGAGGTAACCCATGCTAGTACTAGTCTCGCCCAAGCACCCTTACCTACGGAGTTCTGATAGAATCCGTTGTATTAGTGCTGGTATCATCGCAACTGTTTCATTTCGTGCTGAAAATACATACACTCCTTTTCCTTCCCTCCCCCTCCCATCAATTGTTTCCTTGTGCGTTCACACTGCACCTCTCATTCTCGTTCTAATATCGATTAAAATGCCCCTGCTTCTTGACTCACATTTGTGTATAAACTAGCGGACCCTAGTTCCAGTCGCGCGTAACGTCGAATGACCCGTCTGAAAAAAAATTGGTACGACACGAGGACTTCCCAAGAGGTCTCCCATCCGAGTACTACTCTCGCCCAAACACACTTAACTACAGAGTTCTGATGGGATCCGGTGCATTAGTGCTGGTATGAT
The DNA here is from genome assembly GCF_054855325.1 of Carica papaya. Classification (NCBI taxonomy): domain Eukaryota; kingdom Viridiplantae; phylum Streptophyta; class Magnoliopsida; order Brassicales; family Caricaceae; genus Carica; species Carica papaya. The sequence goes on from NC_142313.1 coordinate 28,459,706, forward strand.
CGCACCTGTTTAATTTCGCGCTGCAAAGACATAATCTCCTTCTCCTTTCTTCCCCCTCCCGTCATTTCTTTCCTTGTGCGTCCGCACTGCACCTCCCGTGCTCGTTCTAATATCAAGTAAAATGCTACAGTGCCGTGACTCACATTTGCGAATAATCCTGTGGACCGTAATTCAAGTCGCGCGTATCGTCGAAAGAATCATCTGCAAAAAAATGGGTGCAACACGAGGACTTCCTAAGAAAATGGGTGAAATATAAGGACTTCGCAGGAGGTCACCCATCCTAGTGCTACTCTCGCCCAAGCACCCTTAACTTGCGAAGTTCTGAAAGAATCCATTGCATTGGTGCTGGTATGATTGCTCATGTTTCATTCTGCGCTGCAAATACATACACTTTTTCTCCCTCCATCCCTCCTCCCGTCATTTGTTTCCTTGTGCGTGCACTCTGCATCTCTCCTTCTCGTTCTAATATCGATTAAAATGCCCCTGCTTCTTGACTCACATTTGCGTATAAACCAGTGGACCCTAGTTCTAGTCGCGCGTAACGTCGAACGACCCGTCTGAAAAAAAAATTAATGCGACACAAGGACTTCCCAGGAGGTCACCCATCCGAGTACTACTCTCGCCCAAGCACACTTAACTACGGAGTTCTGATGGGATCCGGTACATTAGTGCTGGTATGATCGCGCCTATTTAATTTCGCGCTGTAAATAGATAAACTCCTTCTCCTTTCTTCCTCCTCCCGTCATTTGTTTCCTTGTGCGTTTGCTCTGCACCTCCGGTACTCGTTCTAATATCAAGTAAAATGCCACAGCGCCGTGACTCACATTTGTGAATAAACCTGCGGACCATAAATCAAGTCGCGCGTAACGTCGAAAGAATCATCTGCAAAAAGATGGGTGCAACACGATGACCTCCCAAGAAAATGGGTGAAATATAAGGACTTCGCAGGAGGTCACCCATCCGAGTACTTTTCTCGCCCAAGCACCCTTAACTGCGGAGTTCTGATAGAATCAGTTGCATTTGTGCTGGTATGATCCCTCATGTTTCATTTTGCATTGCAAATACATACACTCTTTCTCCTCTCATCCCCCCTCCCGTCATTTGTTTCCTTGTGCGTGCACTCTGCATCTCTCTTTCTCGTTCTAATATCAAGTAATATGCCCCGGCACCGTGACTCACCTTTGCAAATGAACCAGCGGTTTATAATTCTATTCGCGCGTAACGTCGAACAACCCATCCGAAAAAAAATAGGTGGAACACGAGGGCTTCCCAGGTGGTCACCCATCCGAGTACCACTCTCGGCCAAGCACACTTAACTGCAGAGTTCTGATGGGATCCGGGGCTTTAATGTTGGTATGATTCCACCTCTTTAATTTCGCGCTGCAAATACATACACTCCTCCTTTCTTCCCCCTCCCGTCATTTGTTTCCTTGTGCGTTCACACTTCACCTCTCATTCTCCTTCTAATATCGATTAAAATGCCCCTGCTTCTTGACTGTAATTTGCGTATAAAGCAGCGGACCCTAGTTCCAGACGCGCGTAACGTCGAACGACCAGTCTGAAAAAAAATTGGTGCGACACGAGGACTTCCCAGGAGGTCAACCATCCGAGTACTAATCTCGCCCAAGCACACTTAACTGCGGAGTTCTGATGGGATCCGGGGCTTTAGTGCTGGTATGATCGCACCTGTTTAGTTTCGCGCTGCAAATACATACACTCATTCTCTTTTCTTCCCCCTCCCGTCATTTGTTTCCTTGTTCGTGCGCGCTAAACCTCCCGTTCTCATTCTAGTATCAAGTAAAATGCTACAGCGCCGTGACTCACATTTGCAAATAAACCTGAGGACCATAATTCAAGTCGCGCGTAACGTCGAAAGAATCATCTGCAAAAAAATGGGTGCAACACGAGGACTTCACAAGAAAATGGGTGAAATATAAGGACTTCGCAGGAGGTAACCCATGCTATTACTACTCTCGCCCAAGCACCCTTACCTACGGAGTTCTGATAGAATCCGTTACATTAGTGCTGGTATGATCGCACCTGTTTCATTATGCGCTGCAAATACACACTTTTTCTCCTTCCCTCCCCCTCCCATCAATTGTTTCCTTGTGCGTTCACACTGCACCTCTCCTTCTCGTTCTAATATCGTTTAAAATGCCCCTGCTTCTTGACTCACATTTGCATATAAACCAACGGACCCTAGTTCCAGTCGCGCGTAACGTCGAACGACTCGTCTGAAAAAAAATTGGTGCGACACCAGGACTTCCCAGGAGGTCACCCATCCGAGTACTACTCTCGCCCAAGCACACTTAACTGCGGAGTTCTGATGGGATCCGGTGAATTAGTGCTGGTATGATCGCACCCGTTTAATTCCGCGCAGCAAATGCATAAACTCCTTCTCCTTTCTTCCCCCTCCCGTCATTTGTTTCCTTGTGCGTGCGTATTGCACCTCCCGTGCTCGTTCTAATATCAAGTAAAATGCTACGGTGCCATGACTCACATTTGCAAATAAACCTGAGGACCATAATTCAAGTCGCGCGTATCGTCGAAAAAATCATCTGCAAAAAAATGGGTGCAATTACAGACACTTTTTCTCCCTCCATCCCCCCTCCCGTCATTTGTTTCCTTGTGCGTTCACACTGCACCTCTCCTTCTCGTTCTAATATCGATTAAAATGCCCCTGATTCTTGACTCACATTTGCGTATAAACTAGCGGACCATAGTTCCAGTCGCGCGTAACGTCGAACGACTCATCTGAAAAAAAATTGTTGCGATACGAGGACTTCCCAAGAGGTCACCAATCCGAGTACTACTCTCGCCCAAGCACACTTAACTACAGAGTTCTGATGGGATCCAGTGCATTAGTGCTGGTATGATGCCACTTGTTTAATTTTGCGCTTCAAATACATACACTCCTTCTCTTTTCTTCCTCCTCCCGTCATTTGTTTCCTTGTGCGTGCGCACTGCACCTCCCGTACTCGTTCTAATATCAAGTAAAATGCCACGGCGCCGTGACTCACATTTGCGAATAAACCTGCGGACCATAAATCAAGTTGCGCGTAATGTCGAAAGAATCATCTGCAAAAAGATGGGTGCAACACGAGGACCTCCCAAGAAAATGGGTGAAATATAAGGACTTCGCAGGAGGTCACCCATCCGAGTACTTTTCTCGCCCAAGCACCCTTAACTGCGGAGTTCTGATAGAATCCGTTGCATTAGTGCTGGTATGATCCCTCATGTTTCATTATGCACTGCAAATACATACACTCTTTCTCCTTCCATCCCCCCTCCCGTCATTTGTTTCCTTGTGCGTGCACTCTGCATCTCTCTTTCTCGTTCTAATATCAAGTAATATGCCCAGGCACCGTGACTCACCTTTGCAAATGAACCAGCGGTTTATACCATTCGCGCGTAACGTCGAACAACCCATCCAAAAAAAAATAGGTACAACACGAGGGCTTCCCAAGTGGTCACCCATCCGAGTACTACTCTCGCCCAAGCACACTTAACTGCGGAGTTCTGATGGGATCCGGGGCTTTAGTGCTGGTATGATCGCACCTGTTTAATTTAGCGCTGCAAATACATACACTCCTTCTCCTTTCTTCCCCCTCCCGTCATTTGTTTCCTTGTGCGTTCACACTTCACCTCTCATTCTCGTTCTAATATTGATTAAAATGCCCCTACTTCTTGACTCACATTTGCGTATAAACCAGCGGACCCTAGTTCCAGACGCGCGTAACGTCGAATGACCCGTCTGAAAAAAAATTGGTGCAACACGAGGACTAATCTCGCCCAAGCACACTTAACTGCGAAGTTCTAATGGGATCCGGTGCAATAGTGCTGGTATTATCGCACCTGTTTAACTTTGCGCTGCAAATGCATAAACTCATTCCCCTTTCTTCCCCCTCCCGTCATTTGTTTCCTTGTGCGTGCGAACTGCACCTCCCGTTCTCGTTCACATATCAAGTAAAATGCCACGGCGCCGTGACTCACATTTGCGAATAAACCTGAGGACCATAATTCAAGTCGCGCGTAACGTCGAAAGAATCATCTGTAAAAAAATGGGTGCAACACGAGGACTTCACAAGAAAATGGGTGAAATATAAGGACTTCGCAGGAGGTAACCCATGCTTGTACTACTCTCGCCCAAGCACCCTTACCTACGGAGTTATGATAGAATCCGTTGCATTAGTGCTGGTATGATCGCACCTGTTTCATTTCATGCTGAAAATACATACACTCCATCTCCTTCCCTCCTCCTCCCATCGATTGTTTCCTTGTGCGTTCACACTGCACCTCTTCTTCTCGTTCTAATATCGATTAAAATGCCCCTGCTTCTTGACTCACATTTGCGTATAAACCAGCGGACCCTAGTTCCAGTCGCGCGTAAGGTCGAACGACATATCTGAAAAAAAATTACTGCGATACGAGGACTTCCCAGGAGGTCACCCATCCGAGTACTACTCTCGCCCAAGCACAGTTAACTGCGGAGTTTTGATGGGATCTGGTGCATTAGTGCTGGTATGATAGCACCCGTATAATTTCACGCTGCGAATAAACCTGAAGACCATAATTCAAGTCGCGCGTATCGTCGAAAGAATCATCTGCAAAAAAATGGGTGCAACAGGAGGACTTCCTAAGAAAATGGGTGAAATATAAGGACTTCACAGGAGGTCACCCATCCTAGTGCTACTCTCGCCCAAACACCCTTAACTTGCGGAGTTCTGATAGAACCCGTTGCATTGGTGCTGGTATGATTGCTCATGTTTCATTCTGCGCTGCAAATACATACACTTTCTCTCCCTCCATCCCCCCTCCCTTCATTTGTTTCCTTGTGCATACACTTTGTATCTCTCCTTCTCGTTCTAATATCAAGTAATGTGCTCCGGCACCGTGACTCACCTTTGCAAATGAACCAGCGGTTTATAATTCCATTCGCGCGTAACGTCGAACAACCCATCCGAAAAAAAATATGTGCAACACGAGGGCTTCCCAAGTGGTCACCCATCCGAGTACTACTCTTGCCCAGGCACACTTAACTGCGGAGTTCTGATGGGATCCGGAGCTTTAACGCTGGTATGATCGCACCTGTTTAATTTCGCGCTGCCAATTCATACACTCCTTCTCATTTGTTTCCTTGTGCGTTCACACTTCACCTCTCATTCCCGTTCTAATATCGATTAAAATGCCCCTACTTCTTGACTCACATTTGCGTATAAACATGCGGACCCTAGTTCCAGACGCGCGTACCGTCGAACGACCCGTCTGAAAAAAAATTGGTGCGACACGAGGACTTCCCAGGAGGTCACCCATCCGAGTACTAATCTTTCCCAAGCACACTTCACTGCGGAGTTCTGATGGGATCCGGTGCATTAGTGCTGGTATGATCGCACCTGTTTAATTTCGCGCTACAAATACATAAACTCATTCCCCTTTCTTCCCCCTCCCGTCATTTGTTTCCTTGTGCGTGCGCACTGCACCTCCCGTTCTCGTTCTAATATAAAGTAAAATGCTACAGCGCCGTGAATCACATTTGCAAATAAACCTGAGGACCATAATTCAAGTCGCGCGTAACGTCGAAAGAATCATCTGCAAAAAAATGGGTGCAACACGAGGACTTCACAAGAAAATGGGAGAAATATAAGGACTTCATAGGAGGTAACCCATGCTAGTACTACTCTCACCCAAGCACCCTTACCTACGGAGTTCTGATAGAATCCGTTGCATTAGTGCTGGTATGATCGCACCTGTTTCATTTTACTTGATATTTGAACGATATCATTAGTCCTTATGGGTGAAATATAAGGACTTCGCAGGAGGTAACCCATGCTTGTACTACTCTCGCCCAAGCACCCTTAACTTGCGGAGTTCTGATAGAATCTGTTGCATTGGTGCTGGTTTGATTGCTCATGTTTCATTTCGTGCTGAAAATACATACACTTTTTCTCCCTCCATCCCCCCTCTCGTCATTTGTTTCCTTGTGCGTTCACACTGCACCTCTTCTTCTCGTTCTAATATCGATTAAAATGCCCCTGCTTCTTGACTCACATTTGCGTATAAACCAGCGGACCCTAGTTCCAGTCGCGCGTAAGGTCGAACGACCTATCTGAAAAAAAATTGTTGTGATACGAGGACTTCTCAGGAGGTCACCCATCCGAGTACTACTCTCGCCCAAGCACAGTTAACTGCGGAGTTTTGATGGGATCCGGTGCATTAGTGCTGGTATGATAGCACCCGTATAATTTCGCGCTGCAAATACATAAATTCCTTCTCCTTTCTTCCCCCTCCCGTCATTTGTTTCCTTGTGCGTGCGCACTGCACCTCCCGTGCTCGTTCTAATATCAAGTAAAATGCTACGGTGCCGTGACTCGCGCTGCGAATAAACCTGAGGACCATAATTCAAGTCGCGCGTATCGTCGAAAGAATCATCTGCAAAAAAATGGGTGCAACACGAGGACTTCCTAAGAAAATGGGTGAAATATAAGGACTTCGCAGGAGGTCACCCATCCTAGTGCTACTCTCGCCCAAACACCCTTAACTTGCGAAGTTCTGATAGAATCCGTTGCATTGGTGCTGGTATGATTGCTCATGTTTCATTCTGCGCTTCAAATACATACACTTTTTCTCCCTCCATCCCCCCTCCCATCATTTGTTTCCTTGTGCATGCACTCTACATCTCTCTTTCTCGTTCTAATATCAATTAAAATGCCCATGGTTCTTGACTCACATTTGCGTATAAACCAGTGGACCCTAGTTCCAGTCGCGCGTAACGTCGAACGACCCGTCTGAAAAAAAAATTAGTGCGACACGAGGACTTCCCAGGAGGTCACCTATCCGAGTACTACTCTCGCCCAAGTACACTTAACTACGGAGTTCTGATGGGATCCGGTGCATTAGTGCTGGTATGATCGCACCTGATTAATTTTGTGCTGCAAATACATAAATTCCTACCCCTTTCTTGCCCCTCCCGTCATTTGTTTCCTTGTGCGTGCGCACTGCACCTCTCGTTCTCGTTCAAATATCAAGTAAAATGCCACGGCGCCGTGACTCACATTTGCGAATAAATCTGCATACCATAATTAAAGTCGCGCGTAACGTCGAACGACACATCTGAAAAAAAGAAAATGGGTGCAACGCAAGAACTTCCCACGAGGTAACCCATCATTGTACTACTTTCACCAAAGCACACTTAACTGCGGAGTTCTGATGGGATCCGGTGTATTTATGCTGGTATGATCGCACCTGTTTAATTTCGCGCTGCAAATACATAAACTCCTTCTCCTTTCTTCCCCCTCCCGTCATTTGTTTCCTTGTACGTTCGCACTGCACCTCTCGTTCTCGTTCAAATATCAGGTAAAATGCCACGGCGCCGTGACTCACATTTGCGAATAAATCTGCGGACCATAATTAAAGTCGCGCGTAACGTCGAATGGTGCATCACGAGGATTTCACAAGAAAATGGGTGAAATATAAGGACTTCGCAGGAGGTAACCCATGCTAGTACTACTCTCGCCCAAGCACCCTTACCTACGGAGTTCTGATGGGATCCAGTGCATTAGTGCGGGTATGATGCCACTTGTTTAATTTTGCGCTTCAAATACATACACTCTTTCTCTTTTCTTCCTCCTCCCGTCATTTGTTTCCTTGTGCGTGCGCACTGCACCTCCCGTACTCCTTCTAATATCAAGTAAAATGCCACGGCGCCGTGACTCACATTTGCGAATAAACCTGCGGACCATAAATCAAGTCGCCCGTAACGTCGAAAGAATCATCTGCAAAAAGATGGGTGCAACACGAGGATCTCCCAAGAAAATGGGTGAAATATAAGGACTTCGCAGGAGGTCACCCATTCGAGTACTTTTCTCGCCCAAGCACCCTTAACTACGGAGTTCTGATAGAATCCGTTGCATTAGTGCTGGTATGATCCCTCATGTTTCATTCCGCACTGCAAATACATACATTCTTTCTCATTCCATCCCCCCTCCCGTCATTTGTTTTCTTGTGCGTGCACTCTGCATCTCTCTTTCTCGTTCTAATATCAAGTAATATGCCCCAGCACCGTGACTCACCTTTGCAAATGAACCAGTGGTTTATAATTCCATTCGCGCGTAACGTCGAACAACCCATCCGAAAAAAAATAGGTGCAACACGAGGGCTTCCCAAGTGGTCACCTATCCGAGTACTACCCTCGCCCAAGCACATTTGCGAATAAACCTGACAACCATAATTCAAGTCGCACGTATCGTCGAAAGAATCATCTGAAAAAAAATGGGTGCAACACGAGGACTTCCTAAGAAAATTGGTGAAATATAAGGACTTTGCAGGAGGTCACCCATCCTAGTGCTACTCTCGCCGAGGCACCCTTAACTTGCAGTGTTCTAATAGAATCCGTCGCATTGGTGCTGGTATGATTGCTTATGTTTCATTCTGCGCTGCAAATACATACACTTTTTCTCCCTCCATCCCCCCTCCCGTCATTTGTTTCCTTGTGCGTGCACTATGCATCTCTCCTTCTCGTTCTAATATCGATTAAAATGCCCCTGCTTCTTGACTCACATTTGTATATGAACCAAGGGACCCTAGTTCCAGTCGCACGTAACGTCGAACGACCCGTCTAAAAAAAAAATTAGTGCGACACGAGGACTTCCGAGGAGGTCACCATTCCGAGTACTACTCTCGCCCAAGCACACTTAACTGCGGAGTTCTGATGGGACCTGGTGCATTAGTGCTGGTATGATTGCACCTGATTAATTTGGCGCTGCAAATACATAAATTCCTTCCCCTTTCTTCCCCCTCCCGTCATTTGTTTCCTTGTGCGTGCGCACTGCACCTCTCGTTCTCGTTCAAATATCAAGTAAAATGCCACGGTGCCGTGACTCACATTTGCGAATAAATCTGCGGACCATAATTAAAGTCGCGCGTAACGTCGAACGGCACATCTGAAAAAAAAGAAAATGGGTGCAACACGAGGACTTCCTGAGAAAATGGGTGAAATATAAGGACTTCGCAGGAGGTCACCCATCCTAGTGCTACTCTCGCCCAAGCACCCTTAACTTACGGAGTTCTGATAGAATCCGTTGCATTGGTGCTGGTATGATTCCTCATGTTTCATTCTGCGCTGCAAATACATACACTTTTTTTCCCTCCATCCCTCCTCCCGTCATTTGTTTCCTTGTGCGTGCACTATGCATCTCTCATTCTCGTTCTAATATCGATTAAAATGCCCCTGCTTCTTGACTCACATTTGCGTATAAATAAGTGGACCCTAGTTCCAGTCGCGCGAAACGTCTAACGACCCGTCTGAAAAAAAAATTAGTGCGACATGAGAACTTCCCAGGAGGTCACCCATCCGAGTACTACTCTCGCCCAAGCACACTTAACTGCAGAGTTCTGTTGGGATCCGGTGCATTAGTGCTGGTATGATCACACCTGTTTAATTTTGCGCTGCAAATGGATAAACTCCTTCTCCTTTCTTCCCCCTCCCGTCATTTCTTTCCTTTTGCGTGCGCACTGCACCTCTCGTTCTCGTTCAAATATCAAGTAAAATGCCACGGCGCTGTGACTCACATTTGCGAGTAAATCTGCGAACCATAATTAAAGTCGCGCGTAACGTCGAACGTCACATCTGAAAAAAAGAAAATGGGTGCAACACGAGAACTTCCCAGGAGGTAACCCATCATTGTACTACTTTCGCCAAAGCACACTTAACTGCGGAGTTCTGATGGGATCCGGTGCATTTGTGCTGGTGTGACCGCACCTGTTTAATTTCGTGCTGAAAATACATACACTCCTTCTTTCCTCCCCCCCTCCCATCATTTGTTTCCTTGTGCGTTCACACTGCACCTTTCATTCTCGTTCTAATATCGATTAAAATGCCCCTGATTCTTGACTCACATTTGCGTATAAACCAGCGGACCATAGTTCCAGTCGCGCGTAACGTCGAACGACCCATCTTAAAAAAAATTGTTGCGATACGAGGACTTCCCAGGAGGTCCCACATCCGAGTACTACTCTCGCCCAAGCACGCTTAACTGCAGAGTTCTGATGAGATCCAGTGCATTAGTGCTGGTATGATGCCACTTGTTTATTTTTGCGCTTCAAATAGATACACTCCTTCTCTTTTCTTCCTCCTCCCGTCATTTGTTTCCTTGTTCGTGTGCACTGCACCTCCCGTACTCGTTCTAATATCAAGTAAAATGCCACGGCACTGTGACTCACATTTGCAAATAAATCTGCGGACCATAATTAAAGTCGCGCGTAACGTCGAAAGAATCATCTGCAAAAAGATGGGTGCAACACGAGGACCTCCCAATAAAATGGGTGAAATATAAGGACTTCGCAGGAGGTCACCCATCCGAGTACGTTTCTCGCCTAAGAACCCTAAACTGCGGAGTTCTGATAGAATCCGTTGCATTAGTGCTGGTATGATCCCTCATGTTTCATTCTGCACTGCAAATACGTACACTCTTTCTCCTTCCATCCCCCCTCCCGTCATTTGTTTCCTTGTGTGTGCACTCTGCATCTCTCTTTCTCATTCTAATATCAAGTTATATGCCCCGGCACCGTGACTCACCTTTGCAAATGAACCAGCAGTTTATAATTCCATTCGCGCGTAACGTCGAACAACCCATCCGAAAAAAAATAGGTGTAACACGAGGGCTTCCCAAGTGGTCACCCATCCGAGTACTACCCTCGCCCAAACACACTTACCTGCGGAGTTCTGATGGGATCTGGGGCTTTAGTGCTGATATGATCGCACCTGTTTAGTTTCGCGCTGCAAATACATACACTCCTTCTCCTTTCTTCCCCCTCCCATCATTTGTTTCCTTGTGCGTTCACACTTCACCTCTCATTCTCGTTCTAATATCGATTAAAATGCCCCTGCTTCTTGACTCACATTTGCGTATAAACTAGCGGACCCTAGTTCCAGACGAGCGTAACGTCGAACGACCCGTCTGAAAAAAAATTGGTGCGACACGAGGACTTCCCATGAGGTCAGCCATCCGAGTACTAATCTCGCCGAAGCACACTTCACTGTGGAGTTCTGATGGGATCCGGTGCATTAGTGCTGGTATGATCGCACCTGTTTAATTTTGCGCTGCAAATACATAAACTCATTCTCCTTTCTTCCCCCTCCCGTCATTTGTTTCCTTGTGCGTGCGCACTGCACCTCCCGTTCTCGTTCTAATATCAAGTAAAATACTACAGCGCCGTGACTCACATTTGCGAATAAACCTGAGCACCATAATACAAGTCGCGCGTAACGTCGAAAGAATCATCTGCAAAAAAATGGGTGCAACACGAGGACTTCGCAAGAAAATGGGTGAAATATAAGGACTTCGCAAGAGGTAACCCATGCTAGTACTACTCTCGCCCAAGCACCCTTACCTACGGAGTTCTGATAGAATCTGTTGCATTAGTGCTGGTATGATCGCACCTGTTTCATTTCCGGCTGCAAATACATACACTCCTTCTCCTTTCTTCCCCCTCCCGTCATTTCTTTCCTTTTGCGTGCGCACTGCACCTCTCGTTCTCGTTCAAATATCAAGTAAAATGCCACGGCACCGTGACTCACATTTGCGAATAAATCTGCGGACCATAATTAAAGACCCGCGTAACGTCGAACGGCACATCTGAAAAAAAGAAAATGGGTGCAACAAGAGAACTTCCCAGGAGGAAACCCATCATTGTACTACTTACGCCAAAGCACACTTAACTGCGAAGTTCTGATGGGATCCGGTGCATTTGTGCTGGTGTGACCTCACTTGTTTAATTTCGTGCTGAAAATACATACACTCCTTCTTCCCTCCCTTCTCCTATCATTTGTTTCCTTGTGCGTTCACACTGCACCTCTCCTTCTCGTTCTAATATCGATTAAAATGCCCCTGATTCTTGACTCACATTTGCGTATAAACCAGCGGATCATAATTCCAGTCTCGCGTAACGTCGAACGACCCATCTGAAAAAAAATTGTTGCAATACGAGGACTTCCCAAGAGGTCACCCATCCGAGTACTACTCTCGCCCAAGCACACTTAACTGCAGAGTTCTGATAGGATCCAGTGCAGTAGTGCTGGTATGATGCCACTTGTTTAATTTTGCGCTTCAAATACATACACTCATTCCTTTTCTTCCTCGTCCCGTCATTTATTTCCTTGTGCGTGCGCACTGCACCTCCCGTACTCGTTCTAATATCAAGTAAAATGCGACGGTGCCGTGACTCACATTTGCGAATAAATCTGCGGACCATAAATCAAGTCGCGCGTAATGTCGAAAGAATCATCTGTAAAAAAATGGGTGCAACACGAGGACCTCCCAAGAAAATGGGTGAAATATGAGGATTTCGCAGGAGGTCACCCATCCGAGTTCTACTCTCCCCCAAGAACACTTAACTGCGGAGTTCTGATGGGATCCGGAGCTTTAGTGCTGGTATGATCACACCTGTTTAATTTCGCGCTGCAAATACATACACTCCTTCTCATTTCTTCCCCCTCCCGTCATTTGTTTCCTTGTGCGTTCACACTTCACCTCTCATTCTCGTTCTAATATCGATTAAAATGCCCTTGCTTCTTGACTCACATTTGCGTATAAACCAGCGGACCCTAGTTCCAGACGCGCGTAATGTCGAACGACCCGTCTGAAAAAAAATTGGTGCGACACGAGGACTTCCCAGGAGGTCACCCATCCGAGTACTAATCTCGCCCAAGCACACGAGGGCTTTAGTGCTGGTATGATCGCACCTGTTTAATTTGGCGCTGCAAATACATAAACTCCTTATCCTTTCTTCCCCCTCCCGTCATTTGTTTCCTTGTGCGTGCGCACTGCAGCTCCCGTTCTCGTTCTAATATCAAGTAAAATGCTACAGCGCCGTGACTCACATTTGCGAATAAACCTGAGGACCATAATTCAAGTCGTGCGTATCGTCGAAAGAATTATCTGCAAAAAAATGGGCGCAACACGAGGACTTCACAAGAAAATGGGTGAAATATAAGGACTTCGCAGGAGGAAACCTATGCTAGTACAAGTCTCGCCCAAGCACCCTTACCTACGGAGTTCTGATAGAATCCGTTGAATTAGTGCTGGAATGATCGCACCTGTTTCATTTCGCGCTGATAAAACATACTCCTTCTCCTTTCTTCCCCCTCCCGTCATTTGTTTCCTTGTGCGTGCACACTGCACCTCTCGTTCTCGTTCAAATATCAAGTAAAATGCCACGGCGCCGTGACTCACATTTGCGAATAAATCTGTGGACCATAATTAAAGTCGCGCGTAAAGTCGAACGGCACATCTGAAAAAAAAGAAAATGGGTGCAACACGAGAACTTCCCAAGAGGTAACCCATCATTGTACTACTTTCACCAAAGCACACTTAACTGCGGAGTTCTGATGGGATCCGGTGCATTTGTTCTGGTGTGACCGCACCTGTTTAATTCCGCGCTGCAAATACATAAACTCCTTCTCCTTTCTTCCTCCTCCCGTCATTTGTTTCCTTGTGCGTTCACACTGCACCTCTCCTTCTCGTTCTAATATCGATTAAAATGCCCCTGATTCTTGACTCACATTTGCGTATAAACCAGTGGACCATAGTTCCAGCCGCGCGTAACGTCGAATGACCCATCTTAAAAAAAATTGTTGCGATACGAGGACTTCCTAAGAGGTCACCCATCCGAGTGCTACTCTCGCCCAAGCACACTTAACTGCAGAGTTCTGATGGGATCCAGTGCATTAGTGCTCGTATGATGCCACTTGTTTAATTTTGCGCTTCAAATACATACACTCCTTCTCTTTTCTTCCTCCTCCCGTCATTTGTTTCCTTGTGCGTGCGCACTGCACCTCCCGTACTCGTTCTAATATCAAGTAAAATGCCACGGCGCCGTGACTCAAATTTGCGAATAATCCTGCGGACCATAAATCAAGTCGCACGTAACGTCGAAAGAATCATCTGCAAAAAGATGGGTGCAACACAAGGACCTCCCAAGAAAATGGGTGAAATATAAGGACTTAGCAGGAGGTCACCCATCCGAGTACTTTTTTCGCCAAAGCACCCTTAACTGCGGAGTTCTGATAGAATCCGTTGCATTAGTGCTGGTATGATCCCTCATGTTTCATTCTGCACTGCAAATACATACACTCTTTCTCCTTCCATCCCCCCTCCCCTCATTTGTTTCCTTGTGCGTGCACTTTGCATCTCTCTTTCTCGTTCTAATATCAAATAATATGCCCCGGCACCGTGACTCACCTTTGCAAATGAACCAGCGGTTTATAATTCTATTCGCGCGTAACGTCGAACAACCCATCCGAAAAAAAATAGGTTCAACACGAGGGCTTCCCAAGTTGTCACCCATCCCAGTACTACTCTCGCCCAAGCACACTTAACTGCGGAGTTCTAATGGGATCCGGAGCTTTAGTGCTGGTATGATCGCACCTTTTTAATTTCGTGCTGCAAATACATACACTCCTTCTCCTTTCTTCCCCCTCTCGTCATTTGTTTCCTTGTGCGTTCACACTTCACCTCTCATTCTCGTTCTAATATCGATTAAAATGCCCCTGCTTCTTGACTCACATTTGCGTATAAACCAGCGGACCCTAGTTCCAGATGCACGTAACGTCGAACGACCCGTCTGAAAAAAAATTAGTGCGACACGAGGACTTCCCAGGAGGTCACCCATCCGAGTACTAATCTCGCCCAAGCACACTTCACTGCGGAGTTCTGATGGAATCCGGTGCATTAGTGCTGGTATGATCGCACCTGTTTAATTTTGCGCTACAAATATATAAACTCATTCCCTTTTCTTCCCCCTCCCGTCATTTGTTTCCTTGTGCGTGCGCACTGCAGCTCCCGTTCTCGTTCTAATATCAAGTAAAATGCTACAGCGCCGTGACTCACATTTGCGAATAAAACTGAGGACCATAATTCAAGTCGCGCGTAACGTCGAAAGAATCATCTGCAAAAAAATGGGTGCAACACGAGGGCTTCCTAAGAAAATGGGTGAAATATAAGGACTTCGCAGGAGGTCATCCATCGTAGTGCTACTCTCGCCCAAGCACCCTTAACTTGCAGAGTTCTGATAGAATCCGTTGCATTAGTACTGGTATGATCCCTTATGTTTCATTCAGCACTGCAAATAAATACACTCTTTCTCCTTCCATCCCCCCTCCCATCATTTGTTTCCTTGTGCGTGCACTCTGCATCTCTCTTTCTCGTTTTAATATCAAGTAATATGCCCGGCACCGTGACTCACCTTTGCAAATGAACCAGCGGTTTATAATTCTATTCGCGCGTAACGTCGAACAACCCATCCGAAAAAAATAGGTTCAACACGAGGGCTTCCCAAGTTGTCACCCATCCCAGTACTACTCTCGCCCAAGCACACTTAACTGCGGAGTTCTGATGGGATCCGGAGCTTTAGTGCTGGTATGATCGCACCTTTTTAATTTCGTGCTGCAAATACATACACTCCTTCTCCTTTCTTCCCCCTCTCGTCATTTGTTTCCTTGTGCGTTCACACTTCACCTCTCATTCTCGTTCTAATATCGATTAAAATGCCCCTGCTTCTTGACTCACATTTGCGTATAAACCAGCGGACCCTAGTTCCAGATGCGCGTAACGTCGAACGACCCGTCTGAAAAAAAATTGGTGCGACACGAGGACTTCCCAGGAGGTCACCCATCCGAGTACTAATCTCGCCCAAGCACACTTCACTGCGGAGTTCTGATGGGATCCGGTGCATTAGTGCTGGTATGATCGCACCTGTTTAATTTTGCGCTGCAAATACATAAACTCATTCCCCTTTCTTCCCCCTCCCGTCATTTGTTTCCTTGTGCGTGCGCACTGGACCTCCCGTTCTCGTTCTAATATCAAGTAAAATGCTACAGCGCCGTGACTCACATTTGCGAATAAACCTAAGGACCATAATTCAAGTCGCGCATAACGTCGAAAGAATCATCTGCAAAAAAATGGGTGCAACACGAGGACTTCACAAGAAAATGGGTGAAATATAAGGACTTCGCAGGAGGTAACCCATGCTAGTACTACTCTCGCCCAAGCACCCTTACTTACGGAGTTCTGATAGAATCCGTTGCATTAGTGCTGGTACGATCGCATTTGTTTCATTTCGCGCTGCAAAAACATACACTTTTTCTCCCTCCACTTGGGAGGGTGACCACTTGGGAAGTCCTCGTATCGAAACAATTTTTTTTCAGATGGGTCGTTCGACGTTACGCGCGACTGGAACTATGGTCTGCTGGTTTATACGCAAATGAGAGTAAAAAATCATGGGCATTTTTATCGATATTAGAACGAGAAGGAGAGGTGCAGTGTGAACGCATAAGGAAACAAATGATGGGAGGGGGGAGGGAAGAAGGAGTGTATGTATTTTCAGCACGAAATTGAACAGGTGCGGTCACACCAGCACAAATGCACCGGATCCCATCAGAACTCCGCAGTTAAGTGTGCTTTGGCGAAAGTTGTACAATGATGGGTTACCTCCTGGGAAGTTCTGGTGTTGCACCCATTTTCTTTTTTTCAGATGTGCCGTTCGACGTTACGCGTGACTTTAATTATGGTCCGCAGATTTATTCGCAAATGTGAGTCACGGCGCCGTGACATTTTACTTGATATTTAAACGAGAACGAGAGGTGCAGTAAGCACGCACAAGGAAACAAATGACGGGAGGGGGAAGAAAGGGGAAGGAGTTTATGTATTTGCAGCGCGAAATTAAACTGGTGCGATCATACCAGCACTAATGCACCGGATCCCATCAGAACTCCGCAGATAAGTGTGCTTGGGCGAGAGTAGTACTCGGATGGGTGACCTCGTGGGAAGTCCTCGTGTCGCACTAATTTTTTTTTTCAGACGGGTCGTTCGACGTTACGCGCGACTGGAACTAGGGTCCACTGGTTTATACGCAAATGTGAGTCAAGAAGCAGGGGCCTTTTAATCGATATTATAACGAGAAGGAGAGATGCAGAGTGCACGCACAAGGAAACAAATGATGGGAGGAGGGATGGAGGGAAAAAAAGTGTATGTATTTGCAGCGTAGAATGAAACATGAGCAATCATACTAGCACCAATGCAATGGATTCTATCAGAACTCCGCAAGTTAAGGGTGCTTGGGCGAGAGTAGCACTAGGATGGGTGACCTCCTGCGAAGTCCTTATATTTCACCCATTTTCTCAGGAAGTCCTCGTGTTACACCCATTTTTTTGCAGATGATTCTTTCGACGATACGCGCGACTTTAATTATGGTCCTTAAGTTTATTCGCAAATGTGAGTCACGGCACCGTAACATTTTACTTGATATTAGAACGAGCACAGGAGGTGCAGTGCGCACGCACAAGGAAATAAATGATGGGAGGGGGAAGAAAGAAGAAGGAGTTTATGTATTTGCAGCGCGGAATTAAACGGGTGCGATCATACCAGCATTAATGCATCGGATTCCATCAGAACTTCGCAGTTAAGTGTGCTTGGGTGAGAGTAGTACTCGGATGGGTAACCTCTTGGGAAGTCCTCGTGTCGCACATATTTTTTTTCAGACGGGTCGTTAGACGTTACGCGCGATTGGAACTAGGGTCCAGTGGTTTATACGCAAATGTGAGTCAAGAAGCAGGGGCATTTTAATCGATATTAGAACGAGAAGGAGAGATGCAGAGTGCACGCACAAGGAAACAAATGATGGGAGGGGGGATGGAGGGAGAAAAAGTGTATGTATTCGGAGCGCAGAATGAAACATGAGCAATCATACCAGCACCAATGCAACGGATTCTATCAGAACTCCGCAAGTTAAGGGTGCTTGGGCGAGAGTAGCACTAGGATGGGTGACCTCTAGCGAAGTCCTTATATTTCACCCATTTTCTTAGGAAGTCCTCGTGTTGCACCCATTTTTTTGCAGATGATTCTTTCGACGATACGCGCGACTTGAATTATGGTCCTCAGGTTTATTCGCAAATGTGAGTCACGGCACCGTAGCATTTTACTTGATATTAGAACGAGCACGGGAGGTGCAGTGCGCACGCACAAGGAAACAAATGACGGGAGGGGAAAGAAAGGAGACGGAGTTTATGTATTTGCAGCGCAAAATTAAATGGGTGCGATCATACCAGCACTAATGAACTGGATCCCATCAGAACTTCGCAGTTAAGTGTGCTTGGGCGAGAGTAGTACTAGGATGGGTGACCTCCTGGGAAGTCCTCGTGTCGCACTAATTTTTTTTCAGACGGGTCGTTCGACGTTGCGCGCGACTGGAACTAGGGTCCGCTGGTTTATACGCAAATGTGAGTCAAGAAGCAAGGGCATTTTAATCGATATTAGAACGAGAAGGAGAGGTGCAGTGTGAACGCAAAAGGAAACAATTGATGGGAGGGGGAGGGAAGGAGAAGGAGTGTATGTATTTTCAGCACGAAATGAAACATGAGGGATCATACCAGCACTAATGTAACGGATTCTATCAGAACTCCGTAGGTAAGGGTGCTTGGGCGAGAGTAGTACTACCATGGGTTACCTCCTGTGAAGTCTTTATATTTCACCCATTCTCTTGTTAAGTCCTCGTGTTGCACCCATTTTTTTGCAGATGATTCTTTCGACGTTACGCGCGACTTGAATTATGGTCCTCAGGTTTATTCGCAAATGTGAGTCACGGCGCCGTGGCATTTTACTTGATATTAGAACGAGAACGGGCGGTGCAGTGCGCACGCACAAGGAAACAAATGAAGGGAGGTGGAAGAAAGGGGAATGAGTTTATGTATTTGCAGCGCGAAATTAAACAGGTGCGATCACACCAGCACTAATGCACCGGATCCCATCAGAACTCCGCAGTTATGTGTGCTTGGGCGAGATTAGTACTCGGATGGGTGACCTCCCGGTAAGTCCTCGTGTCGCACCAATTTTTTTCAGACGGGTCGTTCGACATTACACGCGTCTGGAACTAGGGTCCGCTGGTTTATACGCAAATGTGAGTCAAGAAGCAGGGGCATTTTAATCGATATTAGAACGAGAATGAGAGGTGAAGTGTGAACGCACAAGGAAATAAATGACGGGAGGGGGAAGAAAGGAGAATGAGTGTATGTATTTACAGTGCGAAATTAAACAGGTGCGATCATACCAGCACTAAAGCTCCAGATCCCATCAGAACTCCGCAGTTAAGTGTGTTTGTGCGAGAGTAGTACTTGGATGGGTGACCACTTGGGAAGCCCTCGTGTTGCACCTATTTTTTTTTGGATGGGTTGTTCGACGTTACGCGCGAATGGAATTATAAACCACTGGTTCATTTGCAAAGGTGAGTCACGGTGCCGGGGCATATTACTTGATATTAGAACGAGAAAGAGAGATGCAGAGTGCACGCACAAGGAAACAAATGACGGGACGGGGAAGAAAGGAGGAGTTTATGTATTAGCAGAGCGAAATTAAACAGGTGCGATCATACCAGCACTAATGCAACCGATCCCATCATAACTCCGCAGTTAAGTGTGCTTGGGCGAAAGTAGTACTCGGATGGGTGACCACTTGGGAAGTCCTTGTGTTGCACCCATTTTTTTGCAGATGATTCTTTCGACATTATGCGCGACTTAAATTTTGGTCCTCAGGTTTATTCAAAAATGTGAGTCACGGCGTCGTAGGATTTTACTTGATATTAAAACGAGCACGGGAAGTGTAGTGCGCACGCACAAGGAAACAAATGACGGGAGGGGGAAGAAAGGAAAAGGAGTTTATGTATTTGCAGCGCGAAATTAAACGGGTGCGATCATACCAGCACTAATGCAACGGATCCCATCATAACTCTGCAGTTAAGTGTGCTTGGGCGAGAGTAGTACTCGGATGGGTGACCTCCTGGGAAGTTCTCGTGTCCCACAAATTTTTTTTCAGACGTGTCGTTCGACGTTACGCGCAACTGGAACTATGGTCCACTTGTTTATACGCAAATGTGAGTCAAGAAGCAGGGGCATATTAATCGATATTAGAACGAGAAAAAGAGGTGCAGTGTGAACGCACAAGGAAACAAATGATGGGAGGGGGAGGGAAGGAGAAGGAGTGTATGTATTTTCAGCACGAAATAAAACAGCTGCGATCATACCAGCACTAATGCAACAGATTCTATCAGAACTCCGTAGGTAAGGGTGCTTGGGCGAGAGTAGTACTAGCATGGGTTACCTCCTGCGAAGTCCTTATATTTCACCCATTTTCTTGTGAAGTCCTCGTGTCGCACCAATTTTTTTTCAGACAGGTCGTTCGACGTTACGCTCGTTTTGAACTAGGGTCCGCTGGTTTTTACGCAAATATGAGTCAAGAAGCAGGGGCATTTTAATCGATATTAGAACGAGAATGAGAGGTGAAGTGTGAACGCACAAGGAAACAAAAGACGAGAGGGGGAAGAAAGGAGGAGTGTATGTATTTGCAGTGCGAAACTAAACCGGTGCGATCATACCAGCACTAAAGCCCCGGATCCCATCAGAACCCCGCAGTTAAGTGTGCTTGGCGAGATTAGTACTTGAATGGTTGACCTCCTGGGAAGTCCTCGTGTCGCACCAATTTTTTTTCAGACGGGTCGTTCGACGTTACGCGCGTCTGGAACTAGGGTCCACTAGTTTATACGCAAATGTAAGTCAAGAAGCAGGGGCATTTTAATCGATATTAGAACGAGAATGAGAGGTGAAGTGTGAACGCACAAGGAAATAAATGATGGGAGGGGGAAGAAAGGAGAAGGAGTGTATGTATTTGCAGCGCGAAATTAAAGAGGTGCGATCATACCAGCACTAAAGCTCCGGATCCCATCAGAACTCCGCAGTTAAGTGTGCTTGGGCGAGAGTAGTACTCGGATGGGTGTCCACCTGGGAAGCCCTCGTGTTGCACCTATTTCTTTTTTCGGATGGGTTGTTCGACGTTACGCGCGAATGGAATTATAAACTGCTGGTTCATTTGCAAAGGTGAGTCACGGTGCCGGGGCATATTACTTGATATTAGAACGAGAAAGAGAGATACAGAGTGTATGCACAAGGAAACAAATGACAGGAGGGGGGATGGGAGGAGAAAGAGTGTATGTATTTGCAGTGCAGAATGAATCATGAGGGATCATACCAGCACTAATGCAACGGATTCTATCAGAACTCCGCAGTTAAGGGTGCTTGGGCGAGAAAAGTACTCGGATGGGTGACCTCCTGCGAAATCCTTATATTTCACCCATTTTCTTGGGAGCTCCTCGTGTTGCACCCATCTTTTTGCAGATGATTCTTTCGACGTTACGCGCGACTTGATTTATGGTCCGCAGGTTTATTCGCAAATGTGAGTCACGGCACCGTGACATTTTACTTGATATTAGAACGAGTACGGGAGGTGCAGTGCGCACGCACAAGGAAACAAATGACGGGAGGATGAAGAAAAGAGAAGGAGTGTATGTATTTGAAGCGCAAAATTAAACAAGTGGAATCATACCAGCACTAATGCACTGGATCCCATCAGAACTTTGCAGTTAAGTGTGCTTGGGGGAGAGTAGTACTCGGATGGGTGACCTCTTGGGAAGTTCTCGTATTGCAAAATTTTTTTTTCAGATAGGTCGTTCGACGTTACGCGCGACTGGAACTATGGTCCGCTGGTTTATACGCAAATGTGAGTCAAGAATCAGGGACATTTTAGTCGATATTAGAACGAGAAGGAAAGGTGCAGTGTGAACGCACAAGGAAACAAATGATGGGAGGGGGGAGGGAAGAGGGAGTGTATGTATTTTCAGCACGAAATTAAGCAGGTGCGGTCACACCAGCACAAATGCACCAGATCCCATCAGAACTCCGCAGTTAAGTATGCTTTGGCGAAAGTAGTACAATGATGGGTTACCTCCTGGGAAGTTCTCGTGTTGCACCCATTTTTTTTTTTCAGATGTGACGTTCGACGTTACGCGCGACTTTAATTATGGTTCGCAGATTTATTCGCAAATGTGAGTCACGGCGCCGTGGCATTTTACTTGATATTTGAACGAGAACGAGAGGTGCAGTGCGCAGGCACAAGGAAACAAATGACGGGAGGGGGAAGAAAGGAGAAGGAGTTTATGTATTTGCAGCGCGAAATTAAACAGGTGCGATCATACCAACACTAATGCACCGGATCCCATCAGAACTCCGCAGTTAAGTGTGCTTGGGCGAGAGTAGTACTCGGATGGGTTACCTCCTGGGAAGTCCTCGGGTCGCACTAATTTTTTTTTCAGACGGGTCGTTCGACGTTACGCGCGACTGGAACTAGGGTCCACTGGTTTATACGCAAATGTGAGTCAAGAAGCAGGGGCATTTTAATCGATATTAGAACGAGAAGGAGAGGTGCAGTGTGAACGCACAAGGAAACAATTGATGGGAGGGGGAGGGAAAGAGAAGGAGTGTATGTATTTTCAGCACGAAATGAAACAGGTGCGATCATACCAGCACTAATGCAACGGATTCTATCAGAACTCCGTAGGTAAGGGTGCTTGGGCGAGAGTTGTACTAGCATGGGTTACCTCCTGCGAAGTCCTTATATTTCACCCGTTTTCTTGTGAAGTCCTCGTGTCGCACCAATTTTTTTTTAGACGGGTCGTTCGACGTTACGCGCGTCTGGAACTAGGGTCCGCTGGTTTATACGCAAATGTGAGTCAAGAAGCAGGGGCATTTTAATCGATATTAGAACGAGAATGAGAGGTGAAGTGTGAACGCACAAGGAAACAAATGACGGGAGGGGGAAGAAAGGAGAAGGAGTGTATGTATTTGCAACGCGAAATTAAACAGGTGCGATCATACCAGCACTAAAGCTCCGAATCCCATCAAAACTCCGCAGTTAAGTGTGCTTGGGCGAGGGTAGTACTCGGATGGTTGACCACCTGGGAAGCCCTCGTGTTGCACCCATTTTCTTTTTTACAGATGTGCCGTTCGACATTACGCGCGACTTTAATTATGGTTCGCAGATTTATTCTCAAATGTGAGTCACGGCGTCGTGGCATTTTACTTGATATTTGAACGAGAACGAGAGGTGCAGTGCGCACGCACAAGGAAACAAATGACGGGAGGGGGAAGAAAGGAGAAGGAGTTTATGTATTTGCAGCGCGAAATTAAACAGTTGCGATAATACCAGCACTAATGCACCGGATCCCATCAGAACTCCGCAGTTAAGTGTTCTTTGGCGAGAGTAGTACTCGGATGGGTGATCTCCTGGGAATTCCTCGTGTCGCACTAATTTTTTTTTCAGACGGGTCGTTCGACGTTACGCGCGACTGGAACTAGGGTCCACTGGTTTATACGCAAATGTGAGTCAAGAAGCAGGGGCATTTTAATCGATATTAGAACGAGAATGAGAGATGCAGAGTGCACGCACAAGGAAACAAATGACGGGAGGGGGGATGGAGGGAGAAAAAGTGTTTGTATTTGCAGCGCAGAATGAAAGATGAGCCATCATACCAGCACCAATGCAACGGATTCTATCAGAACTCTGCAAGTTAAGGGTGCTTGGGTGAGAGTAGCACTAGCATTGGTGACCTCCTGCAAAGTCCTTATATCTCACCAATTTTCTTAGGAAGTCCTCGTGTTGCACCCATTTTTTTGCAGATGATTCTTTCGACGATACGCGCGACTTGAATTATGGTCCTCAGGTTTATTCATAAATGTGAGTCACGGCACCGTAACATTTTACTTGATATTAGAACGAGCACGGGAGGTGCAGTGCGCACGCACAAGGAAACAAATGACGGGAGGGGGAAGAAAGGAGAAAGAGTTTATGTATTTGCAGCGCTAAATTATACGGGTGCGATCATACCAGCACTAATGCATCGGATCCCATCAGAACTCCGCAGTTAAGTGCGCTTGGACGAGAGTAGTACTCGGATGGGTGACCTCCTGGGAAGTTCTCGTGTCGCACTAATTTTTTTTTCAGACGGGTCGTTCGACGTCACGCGCGACTGGAACTAGGGTCCACTGGTTTATACGCAAATGTGAGTCAAGAAGCAGGGGCATTTTAATCGATATTAGAACGAGAAGGAGAGATGCAGAGTGCACGCACAAGGAAACAAATGACGAGAGGGGGGATGGAGGGAGAAAAAGTGTATGTATTTGCAGGGCAGAATGAAAGATGAGCCATCATACCAGAACCAATGCAACGGATTCTATCAGAACTCTGCAAGTTAAGGGTGCTTGGGCGAGAGTAGCACTAGCATTGGTGACCTCCTGCGAAGTCCTTATATTTCACCCATTTTCTTAGGAAGTCCTCGTGTTGCACCCATTTTTTTGCAGATGATTCTTTCGACGATACGCGCGACTTGAATTATGGTCCTCAGGTTTATCCATAAATGTGAGTCACGGCACCGTAACATTTTACTTGATATTAGAACGAGCACGGGAGGTGCAGTGCGCACGCACAAGGAAACAAATGACGGGAGGGGGAAGAAAGGAGAAGGAGTTTATGTATTTGCAGCGCTAAATTATACGGGTGCGATCATACCAGCACTAATGCATCGGATCCCATCAGAACTCCGCAGTTAAGTGTGCTTGGGCAAGAGTAGTACTCGGATGGGTGACCTCCTGGGAAGTCCTCGTGTCGCACTAATTTTTTTTTTCAGACGGGTCGTTCGACGTCACGCGCGACTGGAACTAGGGTCCACTGGTTTATACGCAAATGTGAGTCAAGAAGCAGGGGCATTTTAATCGATATTAGAACGAGAATGAGAGATGCAGAGTGCACGCACAAGGAAACAAATGACGGGAGGGGGGATGGAGGGAGAAAAAGTGTATGTATTTGCAGCGCAGAATGAAAGATGAGCCATCATACCAGCACCAATGCAACGGATTCTATCAGAACTCTGCAAGTTAAGGGTGCTTGGGCGAGAGTAGCACTAGCATTGGTGACCTCCTGCGAAGTCCTTATATCTCACCAATTTTCTTAGGAAGTCCTCGTGTTGCACCCATTTTTTTGCAGATGATTCTTCCGACGATACGCGCGACTTGAATTATGATCCTCAGGTTTATTCATAAATGTGAGTCACGGCACCGTAACATTTTACTTGATATTAGAACGAGCACGGGAGGTGCAGTGCGCACGCACAAGGAAACAAATGACGGGAGGGGGAAGAAAGGAGAAGGAGTTTATGTATTTGCAGCGCTAAATTATACGGGTGCGATCATACCAGCACTAATGCATCGGATCCCATCAGAACTCCGCAGTTAAGTGTGCTTGGGCAAGAGTAGTACTCGGATGGGTGACCTCCTTGGAAGTCCTCGTGTCGCACTAATTTTTTTTTTTCAGAAGGGTCGTTCGACGTCACGCGCGACTGGAACTAGGGTCCACTGGTTTATACGCAAATGTGAGTCAAGAAGCAGGGGCATTTTAATCGATATTAGAACGAGAAGGAGAGATGCAGAGTGCACGCACAAGGAAACAAATGACGGGAGGGGGGATGGAGGGAGAAAAAGTGTATGTATTTGCAGCGCAGAATGAAAGATGAGCCATCATACCAGCACTAATGCAACGGATTCTATCAGAACTCTGCAAGTTAAGGGTGCTTGGGCGAGAGTAGCTCTAGCATTGGTGACCTCCTGCGAAGTCCTTATATTTCACCCATTTTCTTAGGAAGTCCTCGTGTTGCACCCATTTTTTTGCAGATGATTCTTTCGACGATACGCGCGACTTGAATTATGGTCCTCAGGTTTATTCATAAATGTGAGTCACGGCACCGTAACATTTTACTTGATATTAGAACGAGCACGGGAGGTGCAGTGCGCACGAACAAGGAAACAAATGACGGGAGGGGGAAGAAAGGAGAAGGAGTTTATGTATTTGCAGCGCTAAATTATACGGGTGCGATCATACCAGCACTAATGCATCGGATCCCATCAGAACTCCGCAGTTAAGTGTGCTTGGGCGAGAGTAGTACTCGGATGGGTGACCTCCTGGGAAGTCCTTGTGTCTCACCAATTTTTTTTCAGACGGGTCGTTCGACGTTACGCGCGACTGGAACTAGGGTCCGTTGGTTTATACGCAAATGTGAGTCAAGAAACGGGGGCATTTTGATGATATTAGAACGAGAAGGAGAGGTGCAGTGTGAACGCACAAGGAAACAATTGATGGGAGGGGGAGGGAAAGAGAAGGAGTGTATGTATTTTCAGCACGAAATGAAACAGGTGCGATTATACCAGCACTAATGCAACGGATTCTATCAGAACTCCATAGGTAAGGGTGCTTGGGCAAGAGTAGTACTAGCATGGGTTACCTCCTGCGAAGTCCTTATATTTCACCCGTTTTCTTGTGAAGTCCTCGTGTCGCACCAATTTTTTTTTAGACGGGTCGTTCGACGTTACGCGCGTCTGGAACTAGGGTCCGCTGGTTTATACGCAAATGTGAGTCAAGAAGCAGGGGCATTTTAATCGATATTAGAACGAGAATGAGAGGTGAAGTGTGAACGCACAAGGAAACAAATGACGGGAGGGGGAAGAAAGGAGAAGGAGTGTATGTATTTGCAACGCGAAATTAAACAGGTGCGATCATACCAGCACTAAAGCTCCGAATCCCATCAAAACTCCGCAGTTAAGTGTGCTTGGGCGAGGGTAGTACTCGGATGGTTGACCACCTGGGAAGCCCTCGTGTTGCACCCATTTTCTTTTTTACAGATGTGCCGTTCGACATTACGCGCGACTTTAATTATGGTCCGCAGATTTATTCCCAAATGTGAGTCACGGCGTCGTGGCATTTTACTTGATATTTGAACGAGAACGAGAGGTGCAGTGCGCATGCACAAGGAAACAAATGACGGGAGGGGGAAGAAATGAGTAGGAGTTTATGTATTTGCAGCGCAAAATTAAACAGTTGCGATAATACCAGCACTAATGCACCGGATCCCATCAGAACTCTGCAGTTAAGTGTTCTTTGGCGAGAGTAGTACTCGGATGGGTGACCTCCTGGGAAGTCCTCGTGTCTCACCCATTTTTTTTCAGACGGGTCGTTCGACGTTACGCGCGACTGGAACTAGGGTCCGTTGGTTTATACGCAAATGTGAGTCAAGAAGCTGGGGCATTTTAATCGATATTAGAACGAGAAGGAGATGTGCAGTGTGAACGCACAAGGAAACAATTAATGGGAGGGGGAGGGAAGGAGAAGGAGTGTATGTATTTTAAGCACGAAATGAAACAGGTGCGATCATACCAACACTAATGCAACGGATTCTATCAGAACTCCGTAGGTAAGGGTGCTTGGGCGAGAGTAGTACTAGCGTGGGTTACCTCCTACGAAGTCCTTATAGTTCACCCATTTTCTTGTGAAGTCCTCGTGTTGCACCCATTTTTTTGCAGATGATTCTTTCGACGTTACGCGCGACTTGAATTATGGTCCTCAAGTTTATTCGCAAATGTGAGTCACGACGCTGTAACATTTTACTTGATATTAGAACGAGAACGGGAGGTGTAGTGCGCAAGCACAAGGAAACAAATGACGGGAGGGGGAAGAAAGGGGAAAGAGTTTATGTATTTGCAGCGCGAAATTAAACAGGTGCAATCATACCAGCACTAATGCACCGGATCCCATCAGAACTCCGAAGTGAAGTGTGCTTTGGCGAGATTAGTACTCGGATGGGTGACTTCCTGGGAAGTCCTCGTGTCGCACCAATTTTTTTTCAGACAGGTCGTTTGACGTTACGCGTGTCTGGAACTAGGGTCCGCTGGTTTATACACAAATGTGAGTCAAGAAGCAGGGGCATTTTAATCGATATTAAAACGAGAATGAGAGGTGAAGTGTGAACGCACAAGGAAACAAATGACGGGAGGGGGAAGAAAGGAGAAGGAGTTTATATATTTGCAGCGTTGAATTAAACGGGTGCGATCATACCAGCACTAATGCACTGGATCCCATTAGAACTCCGCAGTTAAGTGTGCTTGGGCGTGAGTAGTACTCGGATGGGTGACCTCCTGGGAAGTCCTCGTGTCGCACCAATTTTTTTTCAGACGGGTTGTTCGACGTTACGCGCGACTGGAACTAGGGTCCGTTGGTTTATACGCAAATGTGAGTCAAGAAGCAGGGGCATTTAAATCGATATTAGAACGAGAAGGAGAGGTGCAGTGTGAACGCACAAGGAAACAAATGACGGGAGGTGGAAGAAAGGAGAAGGAGTTTATGTATTTGCAGTGCGAAATTAATCAGGTGCGATCATACCAGCACTAATGTAACAGATCCCATCATGACTCCGCAGTTAAGTGTGCTTGGGCGAGAGTAGTACTCGGATGGCTGGCCACTTGTGAAATCCTTGTGTTGCACCCATTTTTTTGCAGATGATTCTTTCGACGATACGCGCGACTTTAATTATGGTCCTCAAGTTTATTCACAAATGTGAGTCACGGCACCGTAGCATTTTACTTGATATTAGAACGAGCACGGGAGGTGCAGCGCGCACGCACAAGGAAACAAATGACGGGAGGGGAAGAAAGGAGAATGAGTTTATGTATTTGCGGCGCAAAATTAAAGAGGTGCGATCATACCAGCACTAATGCACCGGATCCCATCAGAACTCCGCAGTGAAGTGTGATTGGGCGAGATTAGCACTCGGATGGGTGACCTCCTAGGAAGTCCTCGTGTCGTACCAATTTTTTTTCAGACGGGTCGTTCAACGTTACGCGCGTCTGGAACTAGGGTCCGCTGGTTTATACGCAAATGTGAGTCAAGAAGCAGGGGCATTTTAATCGATATTAGAACGAGAATGAGAGGTGAAGTGTGAACGCACAAGGAAACAAATGACAGGAGGGTGAAGAAAGGAGAAGGAGTGTATGTATTTGCAGCGCAAAATTAAACAGGTGCGATCATACCAGCACTAAATCTCCGGATCCCATCAGAACTCCGCAGTTAAGTGTGCTTGGGCGAGGGTAGTACTCGGATGGGTGACCACTTGGGAAGCCATCGTGTTGCACCTAATTTTTTTCGGAAGGGTTGTTCGACATTACGCGTGAATGGAATTATAAACCGCTGGTTCATTTGCAAAGGTGAGTCACGTTGCCGGGGTATATTACTTGATATTAGAACGAGAAAGAGAGATGCAGAGTGCACGCACAAGGAAACAAATGACGGGAGGTGGGATGGAAGGAGAAAGAGTGTATGTATTTGCAGTGCAGAATGAAACATGAGGGATTATACCAGCACTAATGCAACGGATTCTATCAGAACTCCGCAGTTAAGGGTGCTTGGGCGAGAAAAGTACTCGGATGGGTGACCTCCTGTGAAGCCCTTATATTTCACCCATTTTCTTGGGAGGTCCTCGTGTTGCACCCGTCTTTTTGCAGATGATTCTTTCAAAGTTACGCGCGACTTGATTTATGGTCCGTAGGTTTATTCGCAAATGTGAGTCATGGCACCGTGGCATTTTACTTGATATTAGAACGAGTACGGGAGGTGCAGTGCGTACGTACAAGGAAACAAATGACGGGATGAGGAAGAAAAGAGAAGGAGTGTATGTATTTGAAGCGCAAAATTAAACAAGTGGCATCATACCAGCACTAATGCACTGGATCCCACCAGAACTCTGCAGTTAAGTGTGCTTGGGAGAGAATAGCACTCGGATGGGTGACCTCTTGGGAAGTCCTCGTATCGCAACAATTTTTTTTTAGATGGGTCGTTCGACGTTACGCACGATTAGAACTATGGTCCGCTTGTTTATACGCAAATGTGAGTCAAGAATCATGGGCATTTTAATCGATATTAGAACGAGAAGGAGAGGTGCAGTGTGAACGCACAAGGAAACAAATGACAGGAGGGGGGGAGGGAAGAAGGAGTGCATGTATTTTCAGCACGAAATTAAACAGGTGCGGTCACACCAGCACAAATGCACCGGATCCCATCAGAACTCCGCAGTTAAGTGTGCTTTGCCAAAAGTAGTATAATGATGGGTTACCTCCTGGGAAGTTCTCGTGTTACACGCATTTTATCTTTTTCAGATGTGCCGTTCGACGTTACGCGCGACTTTAACTATGGTCCGCAGATTTATTCGCAAATGTGAGTCACGGCGCTGTGGCATTTTACTTGATATTTGAACGATAACGAGAGGTGCAGTGCGCACGCACAAGGAAACAAATGAGGGGAGGGGGAAGAAAGGAGAAGGAGTTTATGTATTTGCAGCGCGAAATTAAACAGGGGCGATCATACCAGCACTAATCTACCGGATCCCATCAGAACTCTGCAGTTAAGTGTGCTTGGGTGAGAGTAGTACTCGGATGGGTGACCTCTTGGAAGTCCTTGTGTCGCACTAATTTTTTTTTTTAGACGGGTCGTTTGACGTTACGCGCGACTGGAACTAGGGTCCCCTCGTTTATACGCAAATGTGAGTCAAGAAGCAGGGGCATTTTAATCGTTATTAGAACGAGAAGGAGAGATGCAGAGTGCAAGCACAAGGAAACAAATGACGGGAGGGGGGATGGAGGGAGAAAAAGTGTATGTATTTGCAGCGCAGAATGAAACATGAGCAATCATACCAGCACCAATGCAACGGATTCTATCAGAACTCCGCAAGTTAAGGGTGGTTGGGCGAGTGTAGCACTAGGATGGGTGACCTCCTGCGAAGTCCTTATATTTCACCCATTTTCTTAGGAAGTTCTCGTGTTGCACCCATTTTTTTGCAGATGATTCTTTCGACGTTACGCGCAACTTGAATTATGGTCCTCAGGTTTATTCGCAAATGTGAGTCACGGCACCGTAGCATTTTACTTGATATTAGAACGAGCACGGGAGGTGCAGTGCGCACGCACAAGGAAACAAATGACGGGAGGGGGAAGAAAGGAGAAGGAGTTTATGTATTTGCAGCGCAGAATTAAACGGGTGTGCTTGGGTGCAGTGTGAACACACAAGGAAACAAATGATGGGAGGGGGGGAGGGAAGAAGGAGTGTATGTATTTTCAGCACGAAATTAAACAAGTGCGGTCACACCAGCACAAATGCACCGGATCCCATCAGAACTCCGCAGTTAAGTGTGCTTTGGCGAAAGTAGTACAATGATGGGTTACCTCCTGGGAAGTTCTCGTGTTGCACCCATTTTCTTTTTTTCAGATGTGCCGTTCGACGTTACGCGCGACTTTAATTATGGTCCGCAGATTTATTCGCAAATGTGAGTCATGGCACCGTGGCATTTTACTTGATATTTGAGCGAGAACGAGAGGTGCAGTGCGCACACACAAGGAAACAAATGACGGGAGGGGGGATGGAAGGAGAAAGAGTGTATGTATTTGCAGTGCAGAATGAAACATGAGGGATCATACCAGCACTAATGCAACGGATTCTATCAGAACTCCGCAGTTAAGGGTGCTTGGGCGAGAAAAGTACTCGGATGGGTGACCTCCTGCGAAGTCCTTATATTTCACCCATTTTCTTGGGAGGTCCTCGTGTTGCACCCATCTTTTTGCAGATGATTCTTTTGACGTTACACGCGCTTGATTTATGGTCCGCATATTTATTCGCAAATGTGAGTCAAGGCACCGTGGCATTTTACTTGATATTAGAACGAGTACGGGAGGTGCAGTGCGCACGCACAAGGAAACAAATGATGGGATGAGGAAGAAACGAGAATGAGTGTATGTATTTGAAGCCCAAAATTAAACAAGTGGCATCATACCAGCACTACTGTACTGGATCCCATCAGAACTCTGCAGTTAAGTGCGCTTGGACGAGAGTAGTACTCGGATGGGTAACCTCTTGGGAATTCCTCGTATCGCAACAATTTTTTTTCAGATGGGTCGTTCGACGTTAGGCGCGACTTGAACTATGGTCCGCTGGTTTATACGCAAATATTAGTCAAGAATCAGGGGCATTTTAATCGATATTAGAATGAGAAGGAGAGGTGCAGTGTGAACGCACAAGGAAACAAATGATGGGAGGGGGGGAGGGAAGAAGGAGTGTATGTATTTTCCGCACGAAATTAAACAGGTGCGGTCACACCAGCACAAATGCACCGGATCCCATCAGAACTCCGCAGTTAAGTGTGCTTTGGCGAAAGTAGTACAATGATGGGTTACCTCCTGGGAAGTTCTCGTGTTGCACCCATTTTCTTTTTTTCAAATGTGCCGTTCGACGTTACGCGCGACTTTAATTATGGTCCGCAGATTTATTCGCAAATGTGAGTCACGGCGCCGTGGTATTTTACTTTATATTTGAACGAGAACGAGAGGTGCAGTGCGCACGCACATGGAAACAAATGACGGGAGGGGGAAGAAAGGAGAAGGAGTTTATGTATTTGCAGCGCGAAATTAAACAGGTGCGATCATACCAGCACTAATGCACCGGATCCCATCAGAACTCTGCAGTTAAGTGTGCTTGGGCGAGAGTAGTACTCGGATGGGTGACCTCCTGGAAGTCCTTGTGTCGCACTAATTTTTTTTTCAGACGGGTCGTTTGACGTTACGCGCGACTGGAACTAGGGTCCCCTCGTTTATACGCAAATGTGAGTCAAGAAGTAGGGGCATTTTAATCGATATTAGAACGAGAAGGAGAGATGCAGAGTGTAAGCACAAGGAAACAAATGACGGGAGGGGGGATGGAGGGAGAAAAAGTGTATGTATTTGCAGCGCAGAATGAAACATGAGCAATCATACCAGCACCAATGCAACGGATTCTATCAGAACTCCGCAAGTTAAGGGTGGTTGGGCGAGTGTAGCACTAGGATGGGTGACCTCCTGCGAAGTCCTTATATTTCACCCATTTTCTTAGGAAGTTCTCGTGTTGCACCCATTTTTTTGCAGATGATTCTTTCGACGATACGCGCGACTTGAATTATGGTCCTCAGGTTTATTCGCAAATGTGACTCATGGCACTGTAGCATTTCACTTGATATTAGAACGAGCACGGGAGGTGCAGTGCGCACGCACAAGGAAACAAATGACGGGAGGGTGAAGAAAGGAGAAGGAGTTTATGTATTTGCAGCGCAAAATTAAAAGGGTGTGATCATACCAGCACTAATGCACCGGATCCCATCAGAACATTGCAGTTAAGTGCGCTTGGGCGAGAGTAGCACTCGGATGGGTGACCTCCTGGGAAGTCCTCGTGTTGCACAAATTTTTTTTCAGACGGGTCGTTCGACGTTAGGCGCGACTTGAACTATGGTCCGCTGGTTTATACGCAAATGTTAGTCAAGAATCAGGGGCATTTTAATCGATATTAGAACGAGAAGGAGAGGTGCAGTGTGAACACACAAGGAAACAAATGATGGGAGGGGCGGAGGGAAGAAGGAGTGTATGTATTTTCAGCACGAAATTAAACAGGTGCGGTCACACCAGCACAAATGCACCGGATCCCATCAGAACTCCGCAGTTAAGTGTGCTTTGGCGAAAGTAGTACAATGATGGGTTACCTCCTGGGAAGTTCTCGTGTTGCACCCATTTTTTTTTTTCAGATGTGCCGTTCGACGTTACGCGCGAC
The DNA here is from genome assembly GCF_054855325.1 of Carica papaya. NCBI lineage: Eukaryota > Viridiplantae > Streptophyta > Magnoliopsida > Brassicales > Caricaceae > Carica > Carica papaya. The sequence continues at coordinate 28,493,077 of NC_142313.1, forward strand.
TTTAATTATGGTCCGCAGGTTTATTCGCAAATGTGAGTCACGGCGCCGTGGCATTTTACTTGATATTTGAACGAGAACGAGAGGTGCAGTGCGCACGCACAAGGAAACAAATGACGGGAGGGGGAAGAAAGGAGAAGGAGTGTATGTATTTGCAGCGTGAAATGAAACAGGTGCATCATACCAGCACTAATGCAACGGATTCTATCAGAACTCCGTAGGTAAGGGTGCTTGGGCGAGAGTAGTACTTGCAAGGGTTACCTCCTGCGAAGTCCTTATATTTCACCCATTTTCTTGTGAAGTCCTCATGTTGCACCCATTTTTTTGCAGATGATTCTTTCGACGTTACGCGCGACTTGAATTATGGTCCTCAGGTTTATTCGCAAATGTGAGTCACGGTGCTGTAGCATTTTCTTGATATTAGAACGAGAGCGGGAGGTGCAGTGTGCACGCACAAGGAAACAAATGACGGGAGGGGGAAGAAAGGAGAAGAAGTTTATGTATTTGCAGTGCGGAATTAAACGGGTGCGATCATACCAGCACTAATGCACCGGATCCCATCAGAACTCCGTAATTAAGTGTGTTTGGGCGAGAGTAGTACTCGGATGGGTGACCTCCTAGGAAGTCCTCGTGTCGCATCAATTTTTTTTCAGACGGGTCTTTCGACGTTACGTGCGTCTGGATCTAAGGTCCGCTAGTTTATACGCAAATGTGAGTCAAGAAGCAGGGGCATTTTAATCGATATTAAAACGAGAATGAGAGGTGAAGTGTGAACGCACAAGGAAACAAATGACGGGAGGGGGAAGAAAGGAGAACGAGTGTATGTATTTGCAGCGCGAAATTAAACAGGTGCGATCTTACCAGCACTAAAGCTCCAGATCCCATCAGAACTCCGTAGTTAAGTGTGCTTGGGCGAGCTTAGTACTCGGATGGGTGACGACTTGGGAAGCCCTCGTGTTGCACCTATTTTTTTTCGGATGGGTTGTTCAACGTTACACGCGAATGGAATTATAAACCGCTGGTTCATTTGCAAAGGTGAGTCACGGTGCCGGGGCATATTACTTGATATTAGAAGGAGAAAGAGAGATGCAGGGTGTACGCACAAGGAAACAAATGACGGGAGGGGGGATGGGAGGAGAAAGAGTGTGTGTATTTGCAGTGCAGAATGAAACATGAGGGATCATACCAGCACTAATGCAACGGATTCTATCAGAACTTCTCAGTTAAGGGTGCTTGGGCGAAAAAAGTACTCGGATGGGTGACCTCCTGCGAAGTCCTTATATTTCACCCATTTTCTTGGGAGGTCTTCGTGTTGCACCCGTCTTTTTGCAGATGATTCCTTCGACGTTATGCGCGACTTGATTTATGGTCTGCAGGTTTATTCGCAAATGTGAGTCACGGCGCCGTGGCATTTTACTTGATATTAGAACGAGTACGGGAGGTGCAGTGCGCACGCACAAGGAAACAAATGACGGGATGAGGAAGAAACGAGAATGAGTGTATGTAATTGAAGCGCAAAATTAAACAAGTGGCATCATACCAGCACTACTGTACTGGATCCCATCAGAACTCTGCAGTTAAGTGTGCTTGGGCGAGAGTAGTACTTGGATGGGTGACCTCTTGAGAAGTCCTCGTATCGCAATAATTTTCTTTCAGATGGGTCGTTCGATGTTACGCGCGACTGGAACTATGGTCCGCTAGTTTATACGCAAATGTCAGTCAAGAATCAGGGGCATTTTAATCGATATTAGAACAAAAAGGAGAGGTGCAGTGTGAACGCACAAGGAAACAAATGATGGGAGGGGGGGAGGGAAGAAGGAGTGTATGTATTTTTAACACGAAATTAAACAGGTGCGGTCACACCAGCACAAATGCACCGGATCCCATCAGAACTCCGCAGTTAAGTGTGCTTTGGCAAAAGTAGTACAATGATGGGTTACCTCCTGGGAAGTTCTCGTGTTGCACCCATTTTCTTTTTTTCAGATGTGTCGTTCGACGTTACGCGCGACTTTAATTATGGTCCGCAGATTTATTCGCAAATGTGAGTCACGGCGCCGTGGTATTTTACTTGATATTTGAACGAGAACGAGAGGTGTAGTGCGCACGCACTAGGAAACAAATGACGGGAGGGGGAAGAAAGGAGAAGGAGTTTATGTATTTGCAGCGCGGAATTAAACGGGTGCGGTCATACCAGCACTAATGCACTGGATCCCATCAGAACTCCGCAATTAAGTGTGTTTGGGCGAGAGTAGTACTCGGATGGGTGACCTCTTGGGAAGTCTTCGTGTCGCACCAATTTTTTTTCAGACGGGTCGTTCGACGTTACGCGCGACTGGAACTATAATCCGCTGGTTTATACGCAAATGTGAGTCAAGAATCTGGGGCATTTTAATCGATATTAGAACGAGAAGAAGAGGTGCAGTGTGAATGCATAAGGAAACAAATAATGGGAGGGGGGAGGGAAGAAGGAGTGTATTTATTTTCATCCCGAAATTAAACAGGTGCGCTCACGCCAGCACAAATGCACCGGATCCCATCAGAACTCCGCAGTTAAGTGTGCTTTGACGAAAGTAGTACAATGATGGGTTACCTCCTGGGAAATTCTCGTGTTGCACCCATTTTTTTTTTTCAGATGTGCTGTTTGACGTTACGCGCGACTTTAATTATAGTCCGCAGATTTATTCGCAAATGTGAGTCACGGCGCTGTGGCATTTTACTTGATATTTGAACGAGAACGAGAGGTGCATCGCGCACGCACAAGGAAACAAATGACGGGAGGGGGAAGAACAGAGATGTAGTTTATGTATTTGCAGCGCAAACTTAAACGGGTGCGATCAAACCAGCACTAATGCACCGGATCCCATCAGAACTCCGCAGTTAAGTGTGCATGGGCGAGAGTGGTACTCAGATGGGTGACCTCCTGGGAAGTCCTTGTGTCGCACTAATTTGTTTTTTCAGACGGGTCGTTCAACGTTACGCGCGACTGGAACTAGGGTCCACTGGTTTATACGCAAATGTGAGTCAAGAAGAAGGGGCATTTTAATCGATATTAGAACGAGAAGGAGAGATGCAGAGTGCACGCACAAGGAAACAAATGACGGAGAAAAAGTGTACGTATTTGCAGCGCAAAATGAAACATGAGCAATCATACGAGCACCAATGCAACGGATTCTATCAGAACTCCGCAAGTTAAGGGTGCTTGGGCGAGAGTAGCACTAGGATGGGTGACCTCCTGCGAAGTCCTTATATTTCACCCATTTTCTTAGGAAGTCCTCGTGTTGCACCCATTTTTTTGCAGATGATTCTTTTGACGTTACGCGCGACTTGAATTATGGTCCTCAGGTTTATTCGCAAATGTGAGTCACGGCGCTGTAGCATTTTACTTGATATTAGAACGAGAACGGGAGCTGCAGTGCGCATGCACAAGGAAACAAATGACGAGAGGGGGATGAAAGGGGAATGAGTTTATGTATTTGCAGCAGGAAATTAAACAGGTGCAATCATTCCAGCAGTAATGCACCGGATCCCATCAGAACTCCGTAGTTAAGTGTGCTTGGGCGAGAGTAGTACTCAGATGGGTGACCTCTTGGGAAGTCCTCGTCGCACCAATTTTTTTTCAGACGGGTCGTTCGACGTTACGCGCGACTGGAACTAGGGTCCGCTGGTTTATAGGCAAATGTGAGTCAAGAAGCAGGGGCATTTTAATCAATATTAGAACGAGAAGAAGAGGTGAAGTGTGAACACACAAGGAAACAAATGATCGGAGGGGGAAGAAAGGAGAAGGAGTATATGTATTTGCATCGCGAAATTAAACAGGTGCGATCATACCAGCACTAAAGCCCCGGATCCCATCAGAACTCCGCACTTAAGTGTGCTTGGGCGAAAGTAGTACTCGGATGGGTGACAACTTGGGAAGCCCTCGTGTTGCACCTATTTTTTTCGGATGGGTTGTTCGACATTACGCGCGAATGGAATTATAAACCGCTGGTTCATTTGCAAAGGTGAGTCACGGTGCCGGGGCATATTACTTGATATTAGAACGAGAAAGAGAGATGCAGAGTGGAAGCACAAGGAAACAAATGACGGGAGGGGGGATGGGAGGAGAAATAGTGTATGTATTTGCAGTGCAGAATGAAACATGAGGGATCATACCAGTACTAATGCAATGGATTCTATCATAACTCCGCAGTTAAGGGTGCTTGGGCGAGAAAAGTACTCGGATGGGTGACCTCCTGCGAAGTCCTTATATTTCACCCATTTTCTTTAGAGGTCCTCGTGTTGCACCCATCTTTTTGCAGATGATTCTTACGATGTTACGCGCGACTTGATTTATGGTCCGCAGGTTTTTTCGCCAATGTGATTCACGGCACCGTGGCATTTTACTTGATATTAGAACGAGTACGGGATATGCAGTGCGCACGCACAAGGAAACAAATGATGGGAGGAGGAAGAAAAGAGAAGGAGCGTATGTATTTGAAGCGCAAAATTAAACAAGTGGCATCATACCAGCACTAATGCACTGGATCCCATCATAACTTTGCAGTTAAGTGTGCTTGGGGGAGAGTAGTACTCGGATGGGTGACCTCTTGGGAAGTCCTCGTATCGCAAAAATTTTTTTTCAGATGGGTCGTTCGACGTTACGTGCGACTGGAACTATGGTCCGCTGGTTTATACGCAAATGTGAGTCAAGAATCAGGGGCATTTTAATCGATATTAGAACGAGAAAGAGAGGTGCAGTGTGAACGCACAAGGAAACAAATGATCGGAGGGGGGGAGGGAAGAAGGAGTGTATGTATTTTCATCCCGAAATTAAACAGGTGCGCTCACGCCAGCACAAATGCACCGGATCCCATCAGAACTCCGCAGTTAAGTGTGCTTTGATGAAAGTAGTACAATGATGGGTTACCTTCTGGGAAGTTCTCGTGTTGCACCCATTTTCTTTTTTTCAGATGTGCCGTTCGACGTTACGCGCGACTTTAATTATGGTCCGCAGATTTATTCGCAAATGTGAGTCACGGCGCCGTGGAATTTTACTTGATATTTGAATAAGAACGAGAGGTGCAGTGCGCACGCACAAGGAAACAAATGACGGGAGGGGGAAGAAAAGAGGAGTTTATGTATTTGCAGCGCAATATTAAATAGGTGCGATCATACCAACACTAATGCACCGGATCCCATCAGAACTCCGCAGTTAAGTGTGCTTGAGCGAGAGTAGTACTCAGATGGGTGACCTCCTGGGAAGTCCTCGTGTCGCACTAATTTTTTTTTTCAGACGGGTCGTTCGATGTTACGCGCGACTGGAACTAGGGTCCACTGGTTTATACGCAAATGTGAGTCAAGAAGCAGGGGCATTTTAATCGATATTAGAACTAGAAGGAGAGATGCAGAGTGCACGCACAAGGAAACAAATGACGGGAGGGGGGATGGAGGGAGAAAAAGTGTATGTGTTTGCACCGCAGAATGAAACATGAGCAATCATACCAGCACCAATGCAACAGATTCTATCAGAACTCCGCAAGTTAAGGGTGCTTGGGCGAGAGTAGCACTAGGATGGGTGACCTCTTGAGAAGTCCTTATATTTCACCCATTTTCTTAGGAAGTTCTCGTGTTGCACCCATTTTTTTGCAGATTATTCTTTCGACGATATGCGCGACTTGAATTATGGTCCTCAGGTTTATTCGCAAATGTGAGTCACGGAACTGTAGCATTTTACTTTATATTAGAACGAGCACGGGAGGTGCAGTGCGCACGCACAAGGAAACCAATGACGGGAGGGGGAAGAAAGGAGAAGAAGTTTATGTATTTGCAGCGCAGAATTAAATGGGTGCGATCATACCAGCACTAATGCACCGGATCCCGTCAGAACTCCGCAGTTAAGTGTGCTTGGGCGAGAGTAGTACTCGGATGGGTGACCTCCTGGGAAGTCCTCGTGTCGCACCTTTTTTTTTCAGACGGGTCGTTCGACGTTACGCGGGACTGGAACTAGGGTCTGCTTGTTTATACGCAAATGTGAGTCAAGAAACAGGGGCATTTTAATCGATATTAGAACGAGAAGGAGAGGTGCAGTGTGAACGCACAAGGAAACAATTGATGAGAGGGGGAGGGAAGGAGAAGGAGTGTATGTATTTTCAGCACGAAATGGAACAGGTGCGATCATACCAGCACTAATGCAACGGATTCTATCAGAACTCCGTAGGTAAGGGTGCTTGGGCGAGAGTAGTACTAGCATGGGTTACCTCCTGCGAAGTCCTTATATTTCACCAATTTTCTTGTGAAGTTCTCGTGTCGCACCAATTTTTTTCCAGACGGGTCGTTCGACGTTACGCACGTCTGGAACTAGGGTCCACTGGTTTATACGCAAATGTGAGTCAAGAAGCAGAGGTATTTTAATCGATATTAGAACGAGAATGAGAGATGAAGTGTGAACGCACAAGGAAACAAATGACGGGAGGTGGAAGAAAGGAGAAGGAGTGTATGTATTTGCAGCGTGAAATTAAACAGGTGCGATCATACCAGCACTAAAGCTCCGGATCCCATCAGAACTCCGCAGTTAAGTGTGCTTGGGCGAGGGTAGTACTCGGATGGGTGACCACTTGGGAAGCCCTCGTGTTGCACCAATTTTTTTTCGGATGGGTTGTTCGACGTTACGCGCGAATGGAATTATAAACCGCTGGTTCATTTGTAAAGGTGAGTCATGGTGCCGGGGAATATTACTTGATATTTGAACGAGAAAGAGAGATGCAGAGTGCACGCACAAGGAAACAAATGACTGGAGGGGGGATGAGAGGAGAAAGAGTGTATGTATTTACAGTGCAGAATGAAACATGAGGGATCATACCAGCACTAATGCAACGAATTCTATCAGAACTCCGCAGTTAAGGGTGCTTGGGAAAGAAAAGTACTCGGATGGGTGACCTCCTGCGAAGTCCTTATATTTCACCCATTTTCTTGGGAGGTTGTCGTGTTGCACCCATCTTTTTGCAGATGATTCTTTCGACGTTACGCGCGACTTGATTTATGGTCCGCAGGTTTATTCGCAAATGTGAGTCACGGTGCCGTGGTATTTTACTTGATATTAGAATGAGTACGGGAGGTGCAGTGCGTACGCACAAGGAAACAAATGACGGAAGGAGGAAGAAAAGAGAGGGAGTGTATGTATTTGAAGCGCAAAATTAAACAAGTGGCATCATACCAGCACTAATGCACTGGATCCCATCAGAACTCTGCAGTTAAGCGTGCTTGGGCGACAGTAGTACTCGGATGGGTGACCTCTTTGGAAGTTCTCGTATCGCAACAATTTTTTTTCAGATGGGTTGTTCGACATTACGCGCGACTGGAACTATGGTCCGCTGGTTTATACGCAAATGTGAGTCAAGAATCAGGGGCATTTTAATCGATATTAAAACGAGAATGAGAGATGCAGTGTGAACGCACAAGGAAACAAATGATGGGAGGGGGGGAGGGAAGAAGGAGTGTATGTATTTTCAGCACAAAATTAAACAAGTGCGGTCACACCAGCACAAATGCACCGGATCCCATCAGAACTCCGCAGTTAAGTGTGCTTTGGCGAAAGTAGTACAATGATGGGTTACCTCCTGGGAAGTTCTCGTGTTGCACTCATTTTCTTTTTTTCAGATGTGTCGTTCGACGTTACGCGCAAATAAACCTGCGGACCAAAAATCAAGTCGCGCGTAACGTCGAAAGAATCATCTGCAAAAAGATGGGTGCAACACGAAGACCTCCCAAGAAAATGGGTGCAACACGAGGTCTTTCGAAGTGGTCACCCATCCGAGTACTACTCTCGCCCAAGCACCCTTAACTGCGGAGTTCTGATAGAATCTGTTGCATTAGTGCTGGTATGATCCCTCATGTTTCATTCTGCATTGCAAATACATACACTCTTTCTCCTTCCATCCCTTCTCCCGTCATTCATTTCCTTGTGCGTGCACTCTGCATCTCTCTTTCTCGTTCTAATATCAAGTAATATGCCCGTGCACTGTGACTCACCTTGCAAATGAACCAGCGGTTTATTATTCCATTCGCGCGTAACGTCGAAAAACCCATCCGAAAAAAAATAGGTGCAACACGAGGGCTTCCCAAGTGGTCACCAATCCGAGTACTACTCTCGCCCAAGCAAACTTAACTGCGGAGTTCTGATGGGATTCGGGGCTTTAGTGCTGGTAAGATCGCACCTGTTTAAATTCGCACTGCAAATACATACACTCCTTCTCCTTTCTTCCCCCTCCCGTCATTTGTTTCCTTGTGCGTTCACACTTCACCTCTCATTCTCGTTCTAATATCGATTAAAATGCCCCTGCTTCTTGACTCACATTTGCGTACAAACCAGCGGACCCTAGTTCCAGACGTGCGTAACGTCACACGACCCGTCTGAAAAAAAATTAGTGCGACACGGGGACTTCCCAGGAGGTCACCCATCCGAGTACTAATCTCGCCCAAGCACACTTAACAGCGGAGTTCTGATGGGATTCGGTGCATTAGTGCTGGTATGATCGCACCTGTTTAATTTTGGGCTGCAAATACATAAAGTCATTCCCTTTTCTTCCCCCTCCCGTCATTTGTTTCCTTGTGCGTGCGCACTGCACCTCCCGTTCTCATTCTAAAATCAAGTAAAATGCTACAGCGCCGTGACTCACATTTGCGAACAAACCTGAGGACCATAATACAAGTCGTGCGTAACGTCGAAAGAATCATCTGCAAAAAAATGGGTGCAACACGAGGACTTCACAAGAAAATGGGTGAAATATAAGGACTTCGCATGAGGTAACCCATGCTAGTACTACTCTCGCCCAAGCACCCTTACCTACGGAGTTCTGATAGAATCCGTTGCATTAGTGCTGGTATGATCGCACCTGTTTCATTTCGTGCTGAAAATACATACACTCCTTCTCCTTCCCTCCCCCTCTCATCAATTGTTTCCTTGTGCGTTCACACTGCACCTCTCCTTCTCGTTCTAATATCGATTAAAATGCCCCTGCTTTTTAACTCACATTTACGTATAAACCAGTGGACTCTAGTTTCAGTCGCGCGTAACGTCGAACAACCCGTCTGAAAAAAAATTGGTGCAACACGAGGACTTCCTAGGAGGTCACCCATCCGAGTACTACTCTCGCCCAAGCACACTTAACTGCGGAGTTCTGATGGGATCCGGTGCATTAGTGCTGGTATGATCGCACCCGTTTAATTTCGCGCTGCAAATACATAAACTCCTTCTCCTTTCTTCTCCCTCCCGTCATTTGTTTCCTTGTGCGTGCGCACTGCACCTCCCGTGCTCGTTCTAATGTCAAGTAAAATGCTACGGTGCCGTGACTCACATTTGTGAATAAATCTGTGGACCATAATTCAAGTCGCGCATATCGTCGAAAGAATCATCTGCAAAAAAATAGGTTCAACAGGAGGACTTCCTAAGAAAATGGGTGAAATATAAGGACTTCGCAGGAAGTCACCCATCCTAGTGCTACTCTCGCCCAAGCACCCTTAACTTGCGGAGTTCTGATAGAATCCGTTGCATTGGTGCTGGTATGATTGCTCATGTTTCATTCTGCGCTGCAAATACATACACTTTTTCTCCCTCCATCCCCCCTCCCATCATTTGTTTCCTTGTGCGTGCGCACTGCACCTCCCGTACTCGTTCTAATATCAAGTAAAATGCTACGGTGCGGTGACTCACATTTGCGAATAAACCTGAGGACCATAATTCAAGTCGCGCGTATCGTCGAAAGAATCATCTGCAAAAAAATGGGTGCAACACGAGGACTTCTTAAGAAAATGGGTGAAATATAAGGACTTCGCAGGAGGTCACCCATCCTAGTACTACTCTCGCCTAAGCACACTTAACTGCAGAGTTCTGATGGGATCCAGTGCATTAGTGCTGGTATGATGCCACTTGTTTAATTTTGCGCTTCAAATACATACACTCCTTCTCTTTTCTTCCTCCTCCCGTAATTTGTTTCCTTGTGCGTGCGCACTGCACCTCCCGTACTCGTTCTAATATAGAGTAAAATGCCAAGGCGCTGTGACTCACATTTGCGAATAAACCTGCGGACCATAAATCAAGTCGCGCGTAACGTCGAAAGAATCATCTGCAAAAAGATGGGTGCAACACGACGACCTCCCAAGAAAATGGGTGAAATATAAGGACTTCGCAGGAGGTCACCCATCTGAGTACTTTTCTCGCCTAAGCACCCTTAACTGCAGAGTTCTGATAGAATCCGTTGCATTAGTGTTGGTATGATCCCTCATGTTTCATTCTGCACTGCAAATACATACACTCTTTCTCCTCCCATCCCCCCTCCCGTCATTTGTTTCCTTGTGCGTGCACTCTGCATCTCTCTTTCTCGTTCTAATATCAAGTAATATTCCCCGGCACCATGACTCACCTTTGCAAAAGAACCAGCGGTTTATAATTCCATTCGCGCGTAACGTCGAACAACCCATCCGAAAAAAAATAGGTGCAACACGAGGGCTTCCCAAGTGGTCACCCATCCGAGTACTACCCTCGCCCAAGCACACTTAACTGCGGAGTTCTGATGGGATCTGGAGCTTTAGTGCTGGTATGATTGCACCTGTTTAATTTCGCGCTGCAAATACATACACTCATTCTCCTTTCTTCCCCCTCTCGTCATTTGTTTCCTTGTGCGTTCACACTTCACCTCTCATTCTCGTTCTAATATCAATTAAAATGCCCCTGCTTCTTGACTCACATTTGCGTATAAACCAGCGGACCCAAATTCCAGTCGCGCGTAACGTCGAACAACCCGTCTGAAAAAAAATTGGTGCGACACGAGGACTTCCTAGGAGGTTACCCATCCGAGTACTACTCTCGCCCAAGCACACTTAACTGCGGAGTTCTGAAGGGATCCGGCGCATTAGTGCTGGTATGATCGCACCCCTTTAATTCCGCGCTGCAAATACATAAACTCCTTCTCCTTTCTTCCCCCTCCCGTCATTTGTTTCCTTGTGCGTGCGCACTACACCTCCCGTGCTCGTTCTAATATCAAGTAAAATGCTTCGGTGCCGTGACTCACATTTGCGAATAAACCTGAGGACCATAATTCAAGTCGCGCGTATCGTCGAAAGAATCATCTGCAAAAAAATAGGTGCAACACGAGGACTTCCTAAGAAAATGGGTGAAAGATATGGACTTCGCAGGAGGTCACCCATCCTAGTGCTACTCTCGCCCAAGAACCCTTAACTTGCGGAGTTCTGATAGAATCCGTTGCATTTGTACTGGTATGATTGCTCATGTTTCATTCTACGCTGCAAATATATACACTTTTTCTCCCTCCATCCCCCCTCCCGTCATTTGTTTCCTTATGCGTGCACTCTGCATCTCTTTTTCTCGTTCTAATATCGATTAAAATGCCCCTGCTTCTTGACTCACATTTGCGTATAAACCAGTGGACCCTAGTTCCAGTCGCGCGTAACGTCGAACGACTCGTCTGAAAAAAAAAATTAGTGCGACACGAGGACTTCCCAGGAGGTCTCCCATTCGAGTACTACTCTCGCTCAAGCACACTTAACTGCGGAGTTCTGATGGGATCCGGTGCATTAGTGCTGGTATGATCGCACCTGTTTAATTTCGCGCTGCAAATACATAAACTCTTTCTCCTTTCTTCCCCCTCCCGTCATTTGTTTCCTTGTGCGTGCGCTCTGTACCTCTCGTTCTCGTTCGAATATCAAGTAAAATGCCACGGTGCCGTGACTCACATTTGCGATTAAATCTGCGGACCATAATTAAAGTCGCGCGTAACGTCGAACGGCACATCTGAAAAAAAGAAAATGGGTGCAACACGAGAACTTCCCAGGAGGTAACCCATCATTGTACTACTTTCGCCAAAGCACACTTAACTGCGGAGTTCTGATGGGATCCGGTGCATTTGTGTTGGTGTGACCGCACCTGTTTAATTTTGTGCTGAAAATACATACACTCCTTCTTCCCTCCCCCCTCCCATCATTTGTTTTCTTGTGCGTTCACACTGCACCTCTCCTTCTCGTTCTTATATCGATTAAAATGCCCCTGATTCTTGACTCACATTTGCGTATAAACCAGCGGACCATAGAACCAATCGCGCGTAACGTCGAACGACTCGTCTGAAAAAAAATTGATGCGACACGAGGACTTCCCAGGAGGTCACCAATCCGAGTACTACTCTCGCCCAAGCACACTTAACTGCGGAGTTCTGATGGGATCCAGCGCATTAGTGCTAGTATGATCGCACCCCTTTAATTTCGCGCTGCAAATACATAAACTCCTTCTCCTTTCTTTCCCCACCCGTCATTTGTTTCCTTGTGCGTGCGCATTGCACCTCCCGTGCTCGTTCTAATATCAAGTAAAATGCTAAGGTGTCGTGACTCACATTTGCGAATAAACCTGAGGACCATAATTCAAGTCGCGCGTATCGTCGAAAGAATCATCTGCAAAAAAATGGGTGCAACACGAGGACTTCCTAAGAAAATGGGTGAAATTTAAGGATTTCGCAGGAGGTCACCCATCCTAGTGCTACTCTCGCCCAAGCACCCTTAACTTGCAGAGTTCTGATAGAATCCGATGCATTCGTGCTGGTATGATTGCTCATGTTTCATTCTGCGCTGCAAATACATACACCTTTTCTCCCTCCACCCCCCTCCCGTCATTTGTTTCCTTGTGCGTGCACTCTGCATCTCTCCTTCTCGTTCTAATATCGATTAAAATTCCCCTGTTTCTTGACTCACATTTGCGTATAAACCAGTGGATCCTAGTTCTAGTCGCGCGTAACGTCGAACGACCCGTCTGAAAAAAAAATTAATGTGACATGAGGACTTCCAAGAAGGTCACCCATCCAAGTACTACTCTCGCCCAAGCACACTTAACTGCGGAGTTCTGATGGGATCCGGTGCATTAGTGCTGGTATGATCGCACCTGTTTAATTTCGCGCTGCAACTACATAAACTACTTCTCCGTTCTTCCCCCTCCCGTCATTTGTTTCCTTGTGCGTGCGAACTGCACCTCTTGTTCTCGTTCAAATATCAAGTAAAATGCCACAGCGCCGTCACTTACATTTGCCAATAAATCTGCGGACCATAATTAAAGTCGCGCGTAACATCGAACGGCACATCTGAAAAAAAGAAAATGGGTGCAACACGAGAACTTCCCAGGAGGTAACCCATCATTGTACTAATTTCGTCAAAGCACACTTAACTGCGGAGTTTTGATGGGATCCGGTGCATTTGTGCTGGCGTGAGCGCACCTGTTTAATTTCGGGCTGAAAATACATACACTCCTTCTTCCCTCCCCCCCTCCCATCATTTGTTTCCTTGTGCATTCACACTGCACCTCTCCTTCTCGTTCTAATATCGATTAAAATGCCCGTGATTCTTGACTCACATTTGCGTATAAACCAGCAGATTATAGTTCCAGTCGCGCGTAACGTCGAACGACCCGTCTGAAAAAATATTGGTGCGACACGAGGACTTCCCAAGAGGTCACCCATCCGAGTACTACTCTCGCCCAAGCACACTTAACTACGCAGTTCTGATGGGATCCGGTGCATTAGTGCTGGTATGACCGCACCCATTTAATTCCACGCTGCAAATACATAAACTCCTTCTCCTTTCTTCCCCCTCCCGTCATTTGTTTCCTTGTGCGTGCGCACTGCACCTCTCGTTCTCGTTCAAATATCAAGTAAAATACCACAGCGCCGTGACTCACATTTGCGAATAAATCTGCGGACCATAATTAAAGTCGCGCGTAACGTCAAACGGCACATCTGAAAAAAAAAATGGGTGTAACACGAGAACTTCCCAGGAGGTAACCCATCATTGTACTACTTTCGCCAAAGCACACTTAACTGCGGAGTTCTGATGGGATCCGGTGCATTTGTGCTTGTGTGACCGCACCTGTTTAATTTCGTGCTGAAAATACATACACTCCTTCTTCCCTCTCCCCCTCCCATCATTTGTTTCCTTGTGCGTTCACACTGCACCTCTCCTTCTCGTTCTAATATCGATTAAAATGCCCCTGATTCTTGACTCACATTTGCGTATAAACCAGCTAACCATAGTTCCAGTCGCGTGTAACGTCGAATGACCCATCTAAAAAAAATTGTTGCGATACGAGGACTTCCCAAGAGGTCACCCATCCGAGTACTATTCTCTCCCAAGCACACTTAACTGCAGAGTTCTGATGGGATCCAGTGCATTAGTGCTGGTATGATGCCACTTGTTTAATTTTGCGCTTCAAATACCTACACTCCTTTTCTTTTCTTCCTCATCCCGTCATTTGTTTCCTTGTGCGTGCGCACTGCACCTCCCGTACTCGTTCTAATATCAAGTAAAATGCCACGGCGCCGTGACTCACATTTGCGAATAAACCTGCGGACCATAAATCAAGTCGCGCATAACGTCGAAAGAATCATCTGCAAAAAGACGGGTGCAACACGAGGACCTCCCAAGAAAATGGGTGAAATATAAGGACTTCGCAGGAGGTCACCCATCCGAGAACTTTTTTCGCCCAAGCACCCTTAACTGCGGAGTTCTGATAGAATCCGTTGCATTAGTGCTGGTATGATCCCTCATGTTTCATTCTGCACTGCAAATACATACACTCTTTCTCCTTCCATCCCCCCTCCCGTCATTTGTTTCCTTGTGCGTGCACTCTGCATCTCTCTTTCTCATTCTAATATCAAGTAATATGCCCCGGCACCGTGACTCACCTTTGCAAATGAACCAGCGGTTTATAATTCCATTCGCGCGTAACGTCGAACAACCCATCCGAAAAAAAAATAGGTGCAACACGAGGGATTCCCAGGTGGTGACCCATCCGAGCACTATTCTCGCCCAAGCACACTTAACTGCGGAATTCTGATGGGATCCGGAGCTTTAGTGCTGGTATGATCGCACCTGTTTAATTTCGTGCTGCAAATACAAACACTCCTTCTCATTTCTTCCCCCTCCCATCATTTGTTTCCTTGTGCGTTCACACTTCACCTCTCATTCTCGTTCTAATATCGATTAAAATGCCCCTGCTTCTTGACTCACATTTGCGTATAAACCAGCGAACCCCAGTTCCAGACGCGCGTAACGTCGAACGACCCGTTTGAAAAAAAATTGGTGCGACACGAGGACTTCCCAAGAGGTCACCCATCCGAGTACTAATCTCGCCCAAGCACACTTCACTGCGGAGTTCTGATGGGATCCGGTGCATTAGTGCTGGTATGATCGCACCCGTTAAATTTTGTGCTGCAAATACATAAACTCATTCCCCTTTCTTCCCCCTCCCGTCATTTGTTTCTTTGTGCGTGCGCACTGCACCTCCCGTTCTCGTTCTAGTATCAAGTAAAATGCTACAACGCCGTGACTCACATTTGCGAATAAACATGAGGACCATAATTCAAGTCACGGGTAACGTCGAAAGAATCATCTGCAAAAAAATGGGTGCAACACGAGGACTTTCTAAGAAAATAGGTGAAATATAAGGACTTCGCATGAGGTCACCCATCCTAGTGCTACTTTCGCCCAAACACCCTTAACTTGCAGAGTTCTGATAGAATCCGTTGCATTGGTGCTGGTTTGATCGCTCATGTTTCATTATGCGCTGCAAATACATACACTATTTCTCCCTCCATCCCCTCTCCCGTCATTTGTTTCCTTGTGCGTGCACTCCGCATCTCTCCTTCTCGTTCTAATATCAAGTAAAATGCCCTAGCATCGTGACTCACCTTTGCAAATGAACCAGCAGTTTATAATTGCATTCACGCGTAACGTCGAGCGTCCCATCCGAAAAAAAATTGGTGCAACATGAGGACTTCCCAGGAGGTCACCATAAATCAAGTGGCGCGTAACGTCGAAAGAATCATCTGCAAAAAGATGGGTGCAACACGAGGACCTCCCAAGAAAATGGGTGAAATATAAGGACTTCGCAGGAGGTCACCCATCCGAGTACTTTTCTCGCCCAAGCACCCTTAAATGCGGAGTTTTGATAGAATCCGTTGCATTAGTGCTGGTATGATCCCTCATGTTTCATTCTGCACTGCAAATACATACACTCTTTCTCCTCCCATCCCCCCTCCCGTCATTTGTTTCCTTGTGCGTGCACTCTGCATCTCTCTTTCTCGTTCTAATATCAAGTAATATGCCCCGGCACCGTGACTCACCTTTGCAAATGAACCAGCAGTTTATAATTCCATTCGCGCGTAACGTCGAACAACCCATCCGAAAAAAAATAGGTGCAACACGAGGGCTTCCCAAGTGGTCACCCATCCGAGTACTACGCTCGCCCAAGCACACTTAACTGCGGAGTTCTGATGGGATCCGAAGCTTTAGTGCTGGTATGATCGCACTTGTTTAATTTCGCGCTACTAATACATACACTCCTTCTCCTTTCTTCCCCCTCCCGTCATTTGTTTCGTTGTGCATTCACACTTCACCTCTTATTCTCGTTCTAATATCGATTAAAATGCCCCTGCTTCTTGACTCATATTTGTGTATAATTTAGCGGACCCTAGTTGCAGACGCGCGTAACGTCGAACGACCCGTCTGAAAATAAATTGGTGCGACACGAGGACTTCCCAAGAGGTCACCCATCCGAGTACTAATCTCGCCCAAGCACACTTCACTGCGGAGTTCTGATGGGATCCGGTGCATTAGTGCTGGTATGATCGCACCTGTTTAATTTCGCACTGCAAATACATAAACCCATTCCCCTTTCTTCCCCCTCCCGTCATTTGTTTCCTTGTGCGTGCGCACTGCACCTCTCGTTCTCGTTCTAATATCAAGTAAAATGCTACAGCGCCGTGAATCACATTTGCGAATAAACCTGAGGACCATAATTCAAGTCGCGCGTAACGTCGAAAGAATAATCTGCAAAAAAATGGGTGCAACACGAGGACTTCACAAGAAAATGGGTGAAATATAAAGACTTCGCAGGAGGTAACCCATGCTAGTACTACTCTCGCCCAAGCACCCTTACCTATGGAGTTCTGATAGAATCCGTTGAATTAGTGCTGGTATGATCGCACCTGTTTCATTTCGTGCTGAAAATACATACACTCCTTCTCCTTCTCTCCCTCTCCCATCAATTGTTTCCTTGTGCGTTCACATTGCACCTCTCCTTCTCGTTCTAATATCGATTAAAATGCCCCTACTTCTTGACTCACATTTGCGTATAAACCAGCAGACTCTAGTTCCAGTCGCGCGTAACGTCGAACGACCCGTCTGAAAAAAAATTGGTGCGACACGAGAACTTCCCAAGAGGTCACCCATCCGAGTACTACTCTCGCCCAAGCACACTTAACTGCGGAGTTCTGATGGGATCCGGTGCATTAGTGCTGGTTTGATCGCACCCATTTAATTCCGCGCTGCAAATACATAAACTCCTTCTCCTTTCTTCCCCCTCCCGTCATTTGTTTCCTTGTGCGTGCGCACTGCACCTCCCGTACTTGTTCTAATATCAAGTAAAAAGCCACGGCGCCGTGACTTACATTTGCGAATAAACCTGCGGACCATAAATCAAGTGGCGCGTAACGTCGAAAGAATCATCTGTAAAAAGATGGGTGCAACACGAGGACCTCCCAAGAAAATGGGTGAAATATAAGGACTTCGCAGGAGGTCACCCATCCGAGTACTTTTCTCTCCCAAGCACCCTTAACTGCGGAGTTCTGATAGAATCCGTTGCATTAGTGCTGGTATGATCCCTCATGTTTCATTCTGCACTACAAATACATACATTCTTTCTCCTCCCATCCTCCCTCCCGTCATTTGTTTCCTTTTGCGTGCACTCTGCATCTCTCTTTCTCGTTCTAATATCAAGTAATATGCCCCGGCACCGTGACTCACCTTTGCAAATGAACCTGCGGTTTATAATTCCATTCGCGCGTAACGTCGAACAACCCATCCGAAAAAAAAAATAGGTGCAACACGAGGGCTTCCCAGGTGGACACCCATCCGAGTACTACTCTCGCCCAAGCACACTTAACTGCGGAGTTCTGATGGTATCCGGAGCTTTAGTGCTTGTATGATCGCTCCTGTTTAATTTCGTGCTGCAAATACATACACTCCTTCTCCTTTCTTCCCCCTCCCGTCATTTGTTTCCTTGTGCTTTCACACTTTACCTCTCATTCTCGTTCTAATTTCGATTAAAATGCTCCTGCTTCTCGACTCATATTTGCGTATAAACCAGCGGACCCTAGTTTCAGACGCGCGTAACGTCGAACGACCCGTCTGAAAAAAAATTGGTGCGACACGAGGACTTCCCAGGAGGTCAACCATCCGAGTACTAATCTCGCCAAGCACACTTAACTGCGGAGTTCTGATGGGATCCGGGGCTTTAGTGCTGGTATGATCGTACCTGTTTAGCTTCGCACTGCAAATACATACACTCTTTCTCCTTTCTTCCCCCTCCCGTCATTTGTTTTCTTGTGCGTTCACACTTCACCTCTCATTCTCGTTCTAATATCGATTAAAATGCCCCTGCTTCTTGACTCACATTTGCGTATAAACCAGCGGACCCTAGTTCCAGACGCGCGTAACGTCGAAAGACCCGTCTGAAAAAAAATTGGTGCGACACGAGGACTTCCCAGGAGGTCACCCATCCGAGTACTAATCTCGCCCAAGCACACTTCACTACGGAGTTCTGATGGGATCCAGTGCATTAGTGCTGGTATGATCGCACCTGTTTAATTTGGCGCTGCAAATACATAAACTCATTCCCCTTTCTTCCCCCTCCCGTCATTTGTTTCCTTGTGCGTGCGCACTGCACCTCCCGTTCTCGTTCTAATATCAAGTAAAATTCAACGGCGCCGTAACTCACATTTGTGAATAAACCTGAGGACCATAATTCAAGTCGCGCGTAACGTCGAACGACACATCTGAAAAAAAGAAAATGGGTGCAACACGAGAACTTCCCAGGAGGTAACCCATCATTGTACTACTTTCGCCAAAGCACACTTAACTGCGGAGTTCTGATGGGATCCGGTGCATTTGTGCTGGTGTGACCGCACCTGTTTAATTTCGCGCTGAAAATACATACACTCCTTCTTCCCTCCCCCCCTCCCATCATTTGTTTCCTTGTGCATTCACACTGCACCTCTCATTCTCGTTCTAATTTTGATTAAAATGCCCCTGATTCTTGACTCACATTTGCGTATAAACCAGCAGACTATAGTTCCAGTCGCGCGTAACGTCGAACGACCCATCTGAAAAAAAATTGTTGCGATACGAGGACTTCCCAAGAGGTCACCCATCCAAGTACTACTCTCGCCCAAGCACACTTAACTGCAGAGTTTTGATGCGATCCAGTGCATTAGTGTTGGTATGATGCCACTTGTTTAATTTTGCGCTTCAAATACATACACTTCTTCTCTTTTCTTCCTCCTCTTGTCATTTGTTTCCTTGTGCATGCGCACTGCACCTCCCGTACTCGATCTAATATCAAGTAAAATGCCACGGCACCGTGACTCATATTTGCGAATAAACCTGCGGACCATAAATCATGTCGCGCGTAACGTCGAAAGAATCATCTGCAAAAAGACGGGTGCAACACGAGGACCTCCCAAGAAAATGGGTGAAATATAAGGACTTCGCAGGAGGTCAACCATCCGAGTACTTTTCTCGCCCAAGCACCCTTAAATGCGGAGTTTTGATAGAATCCGTTGCATTAGTGCTGGTATGATCCCTCATTTTCCTTCTGCACTGCAAATACATACACTCTTTCTCCTCCCATCCCCCCTCCCGTCATTTGTTTCCTTGTGCGTGCACTCTGCATCTCTCTTTCTCATTCTAGTATCAAGTAATATGCCCCAGCACCGTGACTCACCTTTGCAAATGAACCAGCGGTTTATAATTCCATTCGCGCGTAACGTCGAACAACCCATCCGAAAAAAAATAGGTCCAACACGAGGGCTTCCCAAATGGTCACCAATCCGAGTACTACGCTCGCCCAAGCACACTTAACTGCGGAGTTCTGATGGGATCCGGAGCTTTAGTGCTGGTATGATCGCACCTGTTTAATTTCGCGCTACAAATACATACACTCCTTCTCATTTCTTCCCCCTCCCGTCATTTGTTTCCTTGTGCGTTCACATTTCACCTCTCATTCTCGTTCTAATATCGATTGAAATGCCCCTGCTTCTTGACTCACATTTGCGTAAAAACCAGCGGACCCTAGTTCCAGACGCGCGTAACGTCGAAAGACCCGTCTGAAAAAAAATTGGTGCGACACGAGCAATCATACCAGCACCAATGCAACAGATTCTATCAGAACTCCACAAGTTAAGGGTGCTTGGGCGAGAGTAGCACTAGGATGGGTGACCTCCAGCGAAGTCCTTATATTTCACCCATTTTCTTAGGAAGTCCTCGTGTTGCACCCATTTTTTTGCAGATGATTCTTTCGAGGATACGCGCGACTTGAATTATGGTCCTCAGGTTTATTCGCAAATGTGAGTCACGGCACCGTAGCATTTTACTTGATATTAGAACGAGCACGGGAGGTGCAGTGCGCACGCACAAGGAAACAAATGACGGGAGGGGGAAGAAAGGAGAAGGAGTTTATGTATTTGCAGCGCGAAATTAAACCGGTGTGATCATACCAGCACTAATGCACCGGATCCCATCAGAACTCTGCAGTTAAGTGTGCTTGGGCGAGAGTAGTACTCGGATGGGTGACCTCTTGGGAAGTCCTCGTGTCGCACTAATTTTTTTTTTCAGACGGGTCGTTCGATGTTGTGCGCGACTGGAACTAGGGTTCGCTGGTTTATACGCAAATGTGAGTCAAGAAGCAAGGGCATTTTAATTGATATTAGAACGAGAAGGAGAGATGCAGAGTGCACGCACAAGGAAACAAATGACGGGAGGGGGGATGGAGGGAGAAAAAGTGTATGTATTTGCAGCGCAGAATGAAACATGAGTAATTATACCAGCACCAATGCAACGGATTCTATAAGAACTCCGCAGGTTAAGGGTGCTTGGGCGAGAGAAGCACTAGGATGGGTGACCTCCTGCGAAGTCCTTATATTTCACCCATTTTCTTAGGAAGTCCTCGTGTTGCACCCATTTTTTTGCAGATGATTCTTTCGGCGATACGCGCGACTTGAATTATGGTCCTCAGGTTTATTCGCAAATGTGAGTCACGGCATCGTAGCATTTTACTTGATATTAGAACGAGCACGGGAGGTGCAGTGCACCCGCACAAGGAAACAAATGATGGGAGGGGGAAGAAAGGAGAAGGAGTATATGTATTTGCAGCTCGTAATTAAACGGATGCGATCATACCAGCACAAATGCACCGGATCCCATCAGAACTCCGCAGTTAAGTGTGCTTTGGCGAAAGTAGTACAATGATGGGTTACCTTCTGGGAAGTTCTCGTGTTGCACCCATTTTCTTTTTTTCAGATGTGTCGTTCGACGTTACGCGCGTCTTTAATTATGGTCCACAGATTTATTCGCAAATGTGAGTCACAGCGCTGTGGCATTTTACTTGATATTTAAACGAGAACGAGAGGTGCAGTGCGCACGCACAAGGAAATAAATGACGGGAGGGGGAAGAAAGGAGAAGGAGTTTATGTATTTGCAGCGCAGAATTAAGCAGGTGCGATCATACCAGCACAAATGCACCGGATCCCATCAGAACTCTGCAGTTAAGTGTGCTTTTGGCGAAAGTAGTACAATGATGGGTTACCTCCTGGGAAGTTCTCGTGTTGCACCCATTTTTTTTTTCAGATGTGCCGTTCGACGTTACGCGCGACTTTAATTATGGTCCGCAGATTTACTCGCAAATGTGAGTCACGGCGCCGTGGCATTTTACTTGATATTAGAACGAGCACGGGAGGTGCAGTGCGCACGCACAAGGAAACAAATGACGGGAGGGGGAAGAAATGAGAAGGAGTTTATGTATTTGCAGCGCGAAATTAAACAGGTGCGATCATACCAGCACTAATGCACCGGATCCCATCAGAACTCCGCAGTTAAGTGTGCTTGGGCGAGAGTAGTACTAGGATGGGTGACTTCTTGGGAAGTCCTCGTGTCGCACTAATTTTTTTTTTCAGACGGGTCGTTCGACGTTATGCGCGACTGGAATTAGGGTTCGCTGGTTTATACGCAAATGTGAGTCAAGAAGCAGGGGCATTTTAATTGATATTAGAACGAGAAGGAGAGATGCAGAGTGCACGCACAAGGAAACAAATGACGGGAGGGGGGATGGAGGGAGAAAAAGTGTATGTATTTGCAGCGCAGAATGAAACATGAGCAATCATACCAGCACCAATGCAACAGATTCTATAAGAACTCCGCAGGTTAAGGGTGCTTGGACGAGAGAAGCACTAGGATGGGTGACCTCCTGCGAAGTCCTTATATTTCACCCATTTTCTTAGGAAGTCCTCGTGTAGCACCCATTTTTTTGCAGATGATTCTTTCGACGATACGCGCGACTTGAATTATGGTCCTCAGGTTTATTCGCAAATGTGAGTCACGGCACCGTAGCATTTTACTTGATATTAGAACGAGCACGGGAGGTGCAGTGCGCACGCACAAGGAAACAAATGACGGGAGGGGGAAGAAAGGAGAAGGAGTTTATGTTTTTGCAGCGCAGAATTAAAAGGGTGCGATCATACCAGCACTAATGCACCGGATCCCATCAGAACTTCGTAGTTAAGTGCGCTTGGGCGAGAGTAGTACTCGGATGGGTGACCTCCTAGGAAGTCCTCGTGTCGCACCAATTTTTTTTCAGACGGGTCGTTCAACGTTACGCGCGACTGGAACTGGGGTCCGCTAGTTTATACGCAAATGTGAGTCAAGAAGCAGGGGCATTTTAATCGATATTATAACGAGAAGGAGAGGTGCAGTGTGAACGCACAAGGAAACAATTGACGGGAGGGGGAAGAAAGGAGAAGCAGTGTATGTTTTTGCAGTGCGAAATTAAACAGGTGCGATCATACCAGCACTAAAGCCCCGGATCCCATCAGAACTCTACAGTTTAGTGTGCTTGGGCGAGAGTAGTACTCGGACGGGTTACCTCTTGCGAAGTCCTTATATTTCACCCATTTTCTTGGGAGGTCCTTGTGTTGCACCCATCTTTTTGCAGATGATTATTTCGACGTTACGCGCGACTTGATTTATGGTACGCAGGTTTATTCACAAATGTGAGTCACGACGCCGTGACATTTTACTTGATATTCGAACGAGTACAGGAGGTGCAGTGCGCACGCACAAGGAAACAAATGACGGGAGATGGACGAAAAGAGAAGGAGTGTTTGTATTTGAAGCGTAAAATTAAACAAGTGGCATCATACCAGCACTAATGCACTAGATCCCATCAGAACTCTGCAGTTAAGTGTGCTTGGGCGAGTGTAGTACTCGGATGGGTGACCTCCTGGGAAGTTCTCGTTTTGCACCTTTTTTTTTTTCAGATGTGCCGTTCGACGTTACGCGCAACTTTAATTATGGTCCGCAGATTTATTCGCAAATGTGAGTCACGGCGCCGTGGCATTTTACTTGATATTTGAACGAGAACGAGAGGTGCAGTGCGCATGCACAAGAAACAAATCACGGGAGGGGGAAGAAATGAGAAGGAGTTTATGTATTTGCAGCGCGAAATTAAACAGGTGCGATCATACCAGCACTAATACTCCGGATCCCATTAGAACTCCACAATTAAGTGTGCTTGGGCGAGAGTAGTACTCAGATGGGTGACATCCTGGGAAGTCCTCGTGTCGCACTAATTTTTTTTTTTAGATGGGTCGTTCGACGTTACGCGCGACTGGAACTATGGTCCATTGGTTTATACGCAAATGTGAGTCAAGAAGCCGAGGCATTTTATTCGATATTAGAACGAGAAGGAGAGATGTAGAGTGCACGCACAAGGAAACAAATGACGGGAGGGGGGATAGAGGGAGAAAAAGTGTATGTATTTGCAGCGCAGAATGAAACATGAGCAATCATACCAGCACTAATGCAACGGATTCTATCAGAACTCCACAAGTTAAGGGTGCTTGGGCGAGAGTAGCACTAGGATGGGTGACCTCCTGCGAAGTCCTTTTTTTTCACCCATTTTCTTAGGAAGTCCTCGTGTTGCACCCATTTTTTTGCAGATGATTCTTTCATCGATACGCGCAACTTGAATTATGGTCCTCAGGTTTATTCGCAAATGTGAGTCACGGCACCGTAGCATTTTACTTGATATTAGAACGATCACGGGAGGTGCAGTGCGCACGCACAAGGACACAAATGACGGGAGGGGGAAGAAAGGAGAAGGAGTTTATGTATTTGCAGTGCGAAATTAAACAAGTGCGATCATACCAGCACTAATGCACCGGATCCCATCATAACTCCGCAGTTAAGTGTGCTTGGGCGAGAGTAGTACTCGGATGGGTGACCTCTTGGGAAGTCCTCGTGTCGCACTAATTTTTTTTTTCAGACGGGTCGTTCGATGTTCTGCGCGACTGGAACTAGGGTTCGCTGGTTTATACGCAAATGTGAGTCAAGAAGCAGGGGCATTTTAATTGATATTAGAACGAGAAGGAGAGATGCAGAGTGCACGCACAAGGAAACAAATGACGGGAGGGGGGATTGAGGGAGAAAAAGTGTATGTATTTGCAGCGGAGAATGAAACATGAGCAATCATACCAGCACCAATGCAACGGATTCTATAAGAACTCCGTAGGTTAAGGGTGCTTGGGCGAGAGAAGCACTAGGATGGGTGACCTCCTGCGAAGTCCTTATATTTCACTCATTTTCTTAGGAAGTCCTCGTGCTGCACCCATTTTTTTGCAGATGATTCTTTCGACGATACGCGCGACTTGAATTATGATCCTCAGGTTTATTCGTAAATGTGAGTCACGGCATCGTAGCATTTTACTTGATATTAGAACGAACACGGGAGGTGCAGTGCACCCGCACAAGGAAACAAATGATGGGAGGGGGAAGAAAGGAGAAGGAGTTTATGTATTTGCAGCGCGGAATTAAACGGGTGCGATCATACCAGCACAAATGCACCGGATCCCATCAGAACTCCGCAGTTAATTGTGCTTTGGCGAAAGTAGTACAATGATGGGTTACCTCCTGGGAAGTTCTCGTGTTGTTTCTATTTTCTTTTTTTTAGAGGTGTCGTTCGACGTTACGCGCGTCTTTAATTATGGTTCGTAGATTTATTCGCAAATGTGAGTCACGGCGCCGTGGCATTTTACTTGATATTTAAACGAGAACGAGAGGTGCAGTGCGCACGCACAAGGAAATAAATGACGGGAGGGGGAAGAAAGGAGAAGGATTTTATGTATTTGCAGCGCGGAATTAAAGAGGTGCGATCATACCAGCACAAATGCACCGGATCCCATCAGAACTCCGCAGTTAAGTGTGCTTTGGCGAAAGTAGTACAATGATGGGTTACCTCCTGGGAAGTTCTCGTGTTGCACCCATTTTCTTTTTTTTAGATGTGCCGTTCGACGTTACGCGCGACTTTAATTATGGTCCGCAGATTTATTCACAAATGTGAGTCACGGCGCCGTGGTATTTTACTTGATATTTGAACAAGAACGAGAGGTGCAGTGCGCACGCACATGGAAACAAATGACGAGGGGGAAAGAAAGGAGAAGGAGTTTATGTATTTGCACCGCAAAATTAAACAGGTGCGATCATACCAGCACTAATGCACCGGATCCCATCAGAACTCTGCAGTTAAGTGTGCTTGGGCGAGAGTAGTACTCGAATGGGTGACCTCTTGGGAAGTCCTTATGTTGCACTAATTTTTTTTTTCAGACGGGTCGTTCGACGTTACGCGCGACTGGAACTAGGGTCCACTGGTTTATACGCAAATGTGAGTCAAGAAGCAGGGGCATTTTAATCAATATTAGAAGGAGAATGAGAGATACAGAGTGCACGCACAAGGAAACAAATGACGGGAGGGGGGATGGAGGGAAAAAATGTGTATGTATTTGCAGCGCAGAATGAAACATGAGCAATCATACCAGCACCAATGCAACGGATTCTATCAGAACTCCGCAAGTTAAGGGTGCTTGGGCGAGAGTAGCTCTAGGATGGGTGACCTCCTGCGAAGTCCTTATATTTCAACCATTTTCTTAGGAAGTCCTCGTGTTGCACCCATTTTTTTGCAGATGATTCTTACGACGATACGCGCGACTTGAATTATGGTCCTCAGGTTTATTCGCAAATGTGAGTCATGGCACCGTAGCATTTTACTTGATATTAGAACGAGCACGGGAGGTGCAGTGCGCACGCACAAGGAAACAAATGACGGGAGGGGGAAGAAAGGAGAAGGAGTTTATGTTTTTGCAGTGCAGAATTAAAAGGTTGCGATCATACCAGCACTAATGCACCGGATCCCATCAGAACTTCGCAGTTAAGTGCGCTTGGGCGAGAGTAGTACTCGGATGGGTGACCTCTTGGGAAGTCCTCGTGAGGCACCAATTTTTTTTCAGACGGGTCGTTCGACGTTACGCGCGACTGGAACTGGGATCCGCTCGTTTATACGCAAATGTGAGTCAAGAAGCAGGGGCATTTTAATCGATATTATAACGAGAAGGAGAGGTGCAGTGTGAACGCACAAGGAAACAATTGATGGGAGGGGGAGGGAAGGAGAAGGAGTGTATGTATTTTCAGCACGAGATGAAACAAGTGCGATCATACGAGCACTAATGCAGCGGATTCTATCAGAACTCCGTAGGTAAGGGTGCTTTGGTGAGAGTAGTACTAGCATGGGTTACCTCCTGCGAAGTCCTTATATTTCACTCATTTTCTTGTGAAGTCCTCGTGTTGCACCCATTTTTTTGCAGATGATTCTTTCGACGATACGCGCGACTTGAATTATGGTCCTCAGGTTTATTCGCAAATGTGAGTCACGGCACCGTAGCATTTTACTTGATATTAGAACGAGCACGGGAGGTGCAGTGCGCACGCACAAGGAAACAAATGACGGGAGGGGGAAGAAAGGAGAAGGAGTTTATGTATTTGCAGCGCAAAATTAAACAGGTGCGTTCATACCAGCACTATTGCCCTGGATCCCATTAGAACTCTGCAGTTAAGTGTGCTTGGGCGAGAGTAGTACTCAGATGGGTGACCTCCTGGGAAGTCCTTGTGTTGCACCAATTTTTTTTCAGACGGGTCGTTCGACATTACGCGCGACTGGAACTATGGTCCGCTGGTTTATACGCAAATGTGGGTTAAGAATCAGGGGTATTTTAATCGATATTAGAACGAGAAAAAGAGGTGCAATGTGAACGCACAAGGAAACAAATGATGGGAGGGGGGGAGGGAAGAAGGAGTGTATGTATTTTCAGCATGAAATTAAACAGGTGCGGTCATACCAGCACTAATGCATCGGATTCTATCAGAACTCCGTAGGTAAGGGTGCTTGGGCGAGAGTAGTACTAGCATGGGTTACCTCCTGCAAAGTCTTTATATGTCACCCATTTTCTTGTGAAGTCCTCGTGTTACACCCATTTTTTTGCAGATGATTCTTTCGACGTTACGCGCGACTTGAATTATGGTCCTCAGGTTTATTCGCAAATGTGAGTCACGGCGCTGTAGCATTTTACTTGATATTAGAACGAGAACGGGAGTTGCAGTGCGCATGCACAAGGAAACAAATGACGGGAGGGGGAAGAAAGGGGAATGAGTTTATGTATTTGCAGCGCAAAATTAAACAGGTGCGATCATACCAGTACTAATGCACCGGATCCCATCAAAACTCTGCAGTGAAGTGTACTTGGGCGAGATTAGTATTCGGATGGGTTGTTCGACATTACATGCGAATGGAATTATAAACCGCTGGTTTATTTGTAAATGTGAGTCACGGTGCCGGGGCATATTAGTTGATATTAGAACGAGAAAGAGAGATGCAGAGTGCACGCACAAGGAAACAAATGACGGGAGGGGGGATGGGAGGAGAAAGAGTGTATGTATTTGCAGTGCAGAATTAAACAGGTGCGATCATACCAGCACTAATGCAGCGGATTCTATCAGAACTCCGTAGGTAAGGGTGCTTGGGCGAGAGTAGTACTAGCATGGGTTACCTCCTGCGAAGTCCTTATATTTCATCCATTTTCTTGTAAAGTCCTCGTGTTGCACCCATTTTTTTGCAGATGTTTCTTTCGACGTTACGCGCGACTTGAATTATGGTCCTCAGGTCTATTCGCAAATGTGAGTCACGGCACCGTAGTATTTTACTTGATATTAGAACGAGCACGGGAGGTGCAGTGCACACGCACAAAGAAACAAATGATGGGAGCGGGAAGAAAGGAGAAGGAGTTTATGTATTTGCAGCGCGAAATTAAACGGGTGTGATCATACCAGCACTAATGCACTGGAAGTCCTTGTGTTGCACCAATTTTTTTTTCAGACAGGTCGTTCGACGTTACGCGCGACTGGAACTATGGTCCGCTGGTTTATACGCAAATGTGAGTCAACAATCAGGGGTATTTTAATCGATATTAGAACGAGAAGGAGAGGTGCATTGTGAACGCACAAGGAAACAATGGGAGGGGGGGAGGGAAGAAGGAGTGTATGTATTTTCAGCACAAAATTAAACAGAGGCGGTCACACCAGCACAAATGCACCGGATCCCATCAGAACTCCGCAGTTAAGTGTGCTTTGGTAAAAGTAGTACAATGATGGTTTACCTCTTGGGAAGTTCTCGTGTTGCACCCATTTTCTTTTTTTCAGATGTGCCGTTCGACGTTACGCGCGACTTTAATTATAGTCCGTAGATTTATTCGCAAATGTGAGTCACGACGCTGTGGCATTTTACTTGATATTTGAACGAAAACGAGAGGTGCAGTGCGCACGCACAAGGAAACAAATGACGGGGGGGGGGGGGGAAGGAGAAGGAGTTTATGTATTTGCAGCTCAAAATTATACATGTGTGATCATACCAGCACTAATGCGCCAGATCCCATCAGAACTCCGCAGTTAAGTGTGCTTGGGCGAGAGTAGTACTCGGATGGGTGACCTCCTGGGAATTCTTCGTGTCACACTAATTTCCCGTTCAGACGGGTCGTTCGACGTTACGCGCGACTGGAACTAGGGTCCGCTGGTTCATTTGCAAAGGTGAGTCACGGTGCCGGGGCATATTACTTGATATTAGAACGAGAAGGAGAGATGCAGAGTGTATGCACAAGGAAACAAATGAAGGGAGGGGGGATGGAGGGAGAAAAAGTTTATGTATTTGCAGCGCAGAATGAAACATGAGCAATCATACCAGCACCAATGCAACGGGTTCTATCAGAACTCCGCAAGTTAAGGGTGTTTGGGCGAGAGTAGCACTAGGATGGGTGACCTCCTGCGAAGTCCTTATATTTCACCCATTTTCTTAGGAAGTCCTCGTGTTTCACCCATTTTTTTGCAGATGATTCTTTCGACGATACGCGCGACTTGAATTATGGTCCTTAGGTTTATTCGCAAATGTGAGTCACGGCACCGTAGCATTTTACTTTATATTAGAACGAGCACGGGAGGTGCACTGCGCACGCACAAGGAAACAAATGACGGGAGGGGGAAGAAAGGAGATGGAATTTATGTATTTGCAGCGCGAAATTAAACGGGTGCTATCATACCAACACTAATGCACCGGATCCCATCAGAACTCCGCAGTTAACTCTGCTTGGGCGAGAGTAGTACTCGGATGGGTGACCTCCTGGGAAGTCCTCGTATCGCAACAATTTTTCTTCAGATATGTCGTTCGACTTTACGCGCGACTGGAACTAGGGTCTGCTGGTTTATACGCAAATGTGAGTCAAAAAGCAGGGGCATTTTAATCGATATTAGAACGAGAAGAAGAGGTGTAGTGTGAACGCACAAGGAAACAATCGATGGGAGGGGGAGGGAAGGAGAGGGAGTGTATGTATTTTCAGCACGAAATGAAACAGGTGCGATCATACCAGCACTAATGCAACGGATTCTATCAGAACTCCGCAGCTAAGGGTACTTGGGCGAGAAAAGTACTCGGATGGGTGACCTCCTACGAAGTCCTTATATTTCCCCCATTTTCTTGGGAGGTCCTCGTGTTGCACCCATCTTTTTGCAGATGATTCTTTCGACGTTACGCGCGACTTGATTTATGGTCCGCTGGTTTATTCGCAAATGTGAGTCACGGCGCCGTGGCATTTTACTTGATATGTGAACGAGAACGGGAGGTGCAGTGCACAAGCACAAGGAAACAAATGACGAGAGATGGAAGAAAAGAGAAGGAGTGTATGTATTTGAAGTGCAAAATTAAACAAGTGGCATCATACTAGCACTAATGCACTAGATCCCATCAGAACTCTGCAGTTAAGTGTGCTTGGGTGAGTGTAGTACTCGGATGGGTGACCTCTTGGGAAGTCCTCGTATCGCAACAATTTTTTTTCAGATGGGTCGTTCGACGTTACGCGCGACTGGAACTATGGTCCGCTGGTTTATACGTAAATGTGAGTCAAGAATCAGGGGCATTTTAATCGATATTAGAACGAGAAGGAGAGGTGCAGTGCGAACGCACAAGGAAACAAATGATGGGAGGGAAGAAGGAGTGTATGTATTTTCAGCACGAAATTAAACAGGTGCGGTCACACTAGCACAAATGCACCGGATCCCATCAGAACTCCGCAGTTAAGTGTGCTTTGGTGAAAGTAGTACAATGATGGGTTACCTCCTGGGAAGTTCTCGTGTTGTATCCATTTTCTTTTTTTCAGATGTGCCGTTCGACCTTATGCGCGACTTTAATTATGGTCCGCAGATTTATTCGCAAATGTGAGTCATGGCGCCGTGGCATTTTACTTGATATTTGAGCGAGAACGAGAGGTGTAGTGCGCACGCACAAGGAAACAAATGACGGGAGGGGGAATAAAGGAGAAGGAGTTTATGTATTTGCAGCGCGAAATTAAACAGGTTCGATCATACCAGCACTAATGCACCGAATTCCATCACAACTCCGCAGTTAAGTGTGCTTGGGCGAGAGTAGTACTCGAATGGGTAACCTCTTGGGAAGTCCTCGTGTCGCACTAATTTTTTTTTTCCGACGGGTCGTTCGACGTTACGCGCGACTGGAACAAGGGTCCACTGGTTTATACGCAAATGTGAGTCAAGAAGCAAGGGCATTTTAATCGATATTAGAACGAGAAAGAGAGATGCAGAGTGCACGCACATGGAAACAAATGACGGGAGGGGGGATGGAGGTAGAAAAAGTATATGTATTCGCAGCGCAGAATGAAACATGAGCAATCATGCCAGCACCAATGCAACGGATTCTATCAGAACTCCGCAAGTTAAAGGTGCTTGGGCGAGAGTAGCACTAGGATGGGTGACTTCCTGCGAAGTCCTTATATTTCACCCATTTTCTTAGGAAGTCCTCGTGTTGCACCCATTTTTTTGCAGATGATTCTTTCGACGATACGCGCGAGTTGAATTATGGTCCTCAGGTTTATTCGCAAATGTGAGTCACGGCACCGTAGAATTTTAC
Source organism: Carica papaya (assembly GCF_054855325.1). Taxonomy (NCBI): domain Eukaryota; kingdom Viridiplantae; phylum Streptophyta; class Magnoliopsida; order Brassicales; family Caricaceae; genus Carica; species Carica papaya. Next base: position 28,524,506 of record NC_142313.1, read on the forward strand.
TTGATATTAGAACGAGCAGGGGAGGTGCAGTGCGCACGCACAAGGAAACAAACGACAGGAGGGGGAAGAAAGGAGAAGGAGATTATGTATTTGCAGCGTGGAATTAAACTAGTGCGATCATAGCAGCACTAATGCACCGGATCCCGTTAGAACTCCGCAGTTAAGTGTGCTTGGGCGAGAGTAGTACTCGGATGGGTGACCTCTTGGGAAGTCCTCGTGTCGCACTAATTTTTTTTTCAGACGGGTCGTTCGACGTTACGCTCGACTGGAACTAGGGTACAATGGTTTATACGCAAATGTGAGTCAAGAAGCAGGAGCATTTTTATCGATATTAGAACGGAAGGAGAGATACAGAGTACACGCACAAGGAAACAAATGACGGGAGGGGGGATGATGGAGAAAAAGTGTATGTATTTGCAGCGCAGAATGAAACATGAGCAATCATACCAGCACCAATGCAACGGATTCTATCAGAACTCCGCAAGTTAAGGGTGCTTGGGCGAGAGTAGCACTAGAATGGGTGACCTCATGCGAAGTCCTTATATTTCACCCATTTTCTTAGGAAGTCCTCGTGTTCCACCCTTTTTTTGCAGATGATTCTTTCGACGATACGCGCGACTTGAATTATGGTCCTCAGTTTTATTCACAAATGTGAGTCACGGCACCATAGCATTTTACTTTATATTAGAAGGAGCACAGAAGGTGCAGTGCGCACGCACAAGGAAACAAATGACAGGAGGGGGAAGAAAGGAGAAGGAGTTTATATATTTGCAGCGCGGAATTAAACGGGTGCGATCATACCAGCACTAATGCACCGGATCCCGTCAGAACTCCGCAGTTAAGTGTGCTTTGGCGAGAGTAGTACTCGTATGGGTGACCTCCTGGGAAGTCCTCGTATCGCAATAATTTTTTTTCAGATAGATCGTTCGACTTTACGCGCGACTGGAACTAGGGTCCGCTAGTTTATACGCAAATGTGAGTCAAGAAACAGGGGCATTTTAATCGATATTAGAACGAGAAGAAGAGGTGCAGTATGAACGCACAAGGAAACAATCGATGGGAGGGGGAGGGAAGGAGAGGGAGTGTATGTATTTTCAGCACGAAATGAAACAGGTGCGATCATACCAGCACTAATGCAACGGATTCTATCAGAACTCCGTAGGTAAGGGTGCTTGGGCGAGAGTAGTACTAGCATGGGTTACCTCCTGCGAAGTCCTTATATTTCACCCATTTTCTTGTGAAGTCCTCGTGTTGCACCCATTTTTTTGCAGATGATTCTTTCGACATTACGCGCGACTTGAATTATTGTCCTCAGGTTTATTCGCAAATGTGAGTCACGGCGCCGTGGCATTTTACTTGATATGTGATCGAGAACGGGAGGTGCAGTGCGCAAGCACAAGGAAACAAATGACGGGAGAAGGAAGAAAAGAGAAGGAGTGTATGTATTTAAAGCGCAAAATTAAACAAGTGGCATCATACCAGCACTAATGCACTAGATCCCATCAAAACTCTGCAGTTAAGTGTGCTTGGGCGAGTGTAGTACTCGGATGGGTGACCTCTTGGGAAGTCCTCGTATCGCAACAATTTTTTTTCAGATGGGTCGTTCGACGTTACGCGCGACTGGAACTATGGTCCGCTGGTTTATACGTAAATGTGAGTCAAGAATCAGGGGCATTTTAATCGATATTAGAAGGAGAAGGAGAGGTGCAGTGTGAATGCACAAGGAAACAAATGATGGGAGGGGGGGAGGGAAGAAGGAGTGTATGTATTTTCAGCACGAAATTAAACAGGTGCGGTCACACCAGCACAAATGCACCGGATCCCATCAGAACTCCGCAGTTAAGTGTGCTTTGGCGAAAGTAGTACAATGATGGGTTACCTCCTGGGAAGTTCTTGTGTTGCACCCATTTTCTTTTTTTCAGATGTGCCGTTCGACCCTACGCACGACTTTAATTATGGTCCGCAGATTTATTCACAAATGTGAGTCACGGCGCCGTGGCATTTTACTTGATATTTGAGCGAGAACGAGAGGTGCAGTGCGCACGCACAAGGAAACAAATGACGGGAGGGGGAATAAAGGAGAAGGAGTTTATGTATTTGCAGCGCGAAATTAAACAGGTTCGATTATACCAGCACTAATGCACGGGATTCCATCAGAACTCCGCAGTTAAGTGTGCTTGGGCGAGAGTAGTACTCGAATGGGTTACCTCTTGGGAAGTCCTCGTGTCGCACTAATTTTTTTTTCAGACGGGTCGTTCGACGTTACGCGCGACTGGAACAAGGGTCCACTGGTTTATACGCAAATGTGAGTCAAGAAGCAGGGGCATTTTAATCGATATTAGAACGAGAAAGAGAGATGTAGAGTGCACGCACAAGGAAACAAATGACGGGAGGGGGGATGGAGGTAGAAAAAGTATATGTATTCGCAGCGCAGAATGAAACATGAGCAATCATACCAGCACCAATGCAACGGATTCTATCAGAACTCCGCAAGTTAAAGGTGCTTGGGCGAGAGTAGCACTAGGATGGGTGACTTCCTGCGAAGTCCTTATATTTCACCCATTTTCTTAGGAAGTCCTCGTGTTGCACCCATTTTTTTGCAGATGATTCTTTCGACGATACGCGCGACTTGAATTATGGTCCTCAGGTTTATTCGCAAATGTGAGTCATGGCACCGTAGCATTTTACTTGATATTAGAACGAGCACGGGAGGTGCAGTGCGCACGCACAAGGAAACAAATGACGGGAGGGGGAAGAAAGGAGAAGGAGTTTATGTATTTGCAGCGTGGAATTAAACGGGTGCGATCATACCAGCACTAATGCACCGGATCCCGTCAGAACTCCACAATTAAGTGTGCTTGGGTGAGAGTAGTACTCAGATGGGTGACCTCTTGGGAAGTCCTCGTGTCGCACTAATTTTTTTTTTCAGACGGGTCGTTCGACGTTACGCGCGACTGGAACTAGGGTCCACTGGTTTATACGCAAATGTGAGTCAAGAAGCAGGGGCATTTTAATCGATATTAGAACGAGAAGGAGAGATGCAAAGTGCACGCACAAGGAAACAAATGACAGGAGGGGGGATGGAGGGAGAAAAAGTGTATGTATTTGCAGCGCAGAATGAAACATGAGCAATCATACCAGCACCAATGCAACTGATTCTATCAGAACTCCGCAAGTTAAGGGTGCTTGGGCAAGAGTAGCACTAGAATGGGTGACCTCATGCGAAGTCCTTATATTTCACCCATTTTCTTCGGAAGTCCTCGTGTTCCACCCATTTTTTTGCAGATGATTATTTCGACGATACGCGCGACTTGAATTATGGTCCTCAGGTTTATTCACAAATGTGAGTCACGACACCGTAGCATTTTACTTTATATTAGAAGGAGCACGGGAGGTGCAGTGCGCACGCACAAGGAAACAAATGACAGGAGGGGGAAGAAAGGAGAAGGAGTTTATGCATTTGCAACGCGAAATTAAACGGGTGCGATCATACCAGCACTAATGCACCGGATCCCGTCAGAACTCCGCAGTTAAGTGTGCTTTGGCGAGAGTAGTACTCGGATTGGTGACCTCTTGGGAAGTCCTCGTGTCGCACCAATTTTTTTTCAGATGGGTCGTTCGACGTTACGCGAGACTGGAACTAGGGTCCGCTGGTTTATACGCAAATGTGAGTCTAGAAGTAGGGGCATTTTAATCGATATTAGAACGAGAAGGAGAGGTGCAGTGTGAACGCACAAGGAAACAATTGATGGGAGGGGGAAGGAAGGAGAAGGAGTGTATGTATTTTCAGCAAGAAATGAAACAGGTGCGATCATACCAGCACTAATGCAACGGATTCTATCAAAACTCCGTAGGTAAGGGTGCTTGGGCGAGAGTAGTACTAGCATGGGTTACCTCTTGCGAATTCCTTATATTTCACCCATTTTCTTGTTAAGTCCTCGTGTTGCACCCATTTTTTTACAAATGATTCTTTCGACATTACGCGCGACTTAAATTATGGTCCTCAGGCTTATTCGCAAATGTGAGTCACGGCGCCGTGACATTTTACTTGATATTAGAACGAGAACGGGAGGTGCAGTGCGCACGCACAAGGAAACAAATGACGGGAGGGGGAAGAAAGGGGAATGAGTTTATGTATTTGTAGCGCAAAATTAAACGAGTGTGATCATACCAGTTATATTGCACCTGATCCCATCAGAACTCCGCAGTTAAGTGTGCTTAGGCGAGATTAGTACTCGGATGGTGACCTCCTGGGAAGTCCTCGTGTCGCACCAATTTTTTTTCAGACGGGTCGTTCGACGTTACGCACGTCTGGAACTAGGGTCCGCTGGTTTATACGCAAATGTGAGTCAATAAGCAGGGGCATTTTAATCGATATTAGAACGAAAATGAGAGGTAAAGTGTTAACGCACAAGGAAACAAATGATGGGAGGGGGAAGAAAGGAGAAGAAGTGTATGTATTTGCAGCGCAAAATTAAACAGGTGCGATCATACTAGCACTAAAGCCCCGGATCCCATCAGAACTCCGCAGTTAAGTGTGCTTGGGCGAGAGTAGTACTCGGATGGGTTACCTCCTGGGAAGTCCTCGTGTCGCACCAATTTTTTTTCAGACGGGTCGTTCGACATTACGCGGGACTGGAACTAGGGTCCGCGGGATTATACGCAAATGTGAGTCAAGAAGCAAGGGCATTTTAATCGATATTAGAACGAGAAGGAGAGGTGCAGTGTGAACGCACAAGGAAACAATTGATGGGAGGGGGAGGGAAGGAGAAGGAGTGTATGTATTTTCAGCACGAAATGAAACAGGTACGATCATACCAGCACTAATGCAACGGATTCTATCAGAACTCCGTAGGTAAGGGTGCTTGGGGAAGAGTAGTACTAGCATGGGTTACCTCCTGCGAAGTCCTTATATTTCACCCATTTTCTTGTGAAGTCCTCGTGTTGCACCCATTTTTTTGCAGATGATTCTTTCGACGTTACGCGCGACTTGAATTATGGTCCCCAGGTTTATTCGCAAATATGAGTCACGGCGCTGTAGAATTTTACTTGATATTAGAACGAGAACGGGAGGTGCAGTGCGCACGCACAAGGAAACAAATGACGGGAGGGGGAAGAAAGGGGAATGAGTTTATGTATTTGCAGCGCAAAATTAAACAGCGCGATCATACCAGCACTAATGCACCAGATCCCATCAGAACTCCGCAGTTAAGTGTGCTTTGGCGAGAGTAGTACTCGGATTGATGACCTCCTGGGAAGTCCTCGTGTCGCACCAATTTTTTTTTTCAGATGGGTCGTTCGACGTTACGCCCGACTGGAACTAGGGTCTGCTGGTTTATACGCGAATGTGAGTCAAGAAGCAGGGGCATTTTAATCGATATTAGAACGAGAAGGAGAGGTGCAGTGTGAACGCACAAGGAAACAATTGATGGGAGGGGGACGGAAGGAGAATGAGTGTTTGTATTTTCAGCACTAAATGAAACAGGTACGATCATACCAGTACTAATGCAACGGATTCTATCAGAACTCCGTAGGTAAGGGTGCTTGGGCGAGAGTAGTATTAGCATGGGTTACCTCCTGCGAAGTCCTTATATTTCACCCATTTTCTTGTGAAATCCTCGCGTTGCACCCATTTTTTTGCAGATGATTCTTTCGACGTTACGCGCGACTTGAATTATGGTCCTCAGGTTTATTCGCAAATGTGAGTCACGTCGCCGTGGCATTTTACTTGATATTAGAACGAGAACGGGAGGTGCAGTGCGCACGCACAAGGAAACAAATGACGGGAGGGGGAAGAAAGGGGAATGAGTTAATATATTTCTAGCGCAAAATTAAACAGGTGCGATCATACCAGCACTAAAGCCCCTGATCCCATCAGAACTCCGCAGTTAAGTGTGCTTGGGCGAGATTAGTACTCGGATGGGTGACCTCTTGGGAAGTCCTCGTGTTGCACTAATTTTTTTTCAGACGGGTCGTTCGACGTTACGCGCGTCTGGGACTAGTGTCCACTGGTTTATACGCAAATGTGAGTCAATAAGCAGGGGCATTTTAATCGATATTAGAACGAGAATGAGAGGTGAAGTGTTAACGCACAAGGATACAAATGACAGGAGGGGGAAGAAAGGAGAAATAGTGTATGTATTTGCAGCGCAATATTAAACAGGTGCGATCATACCAGCACTAAAGCCTCGGATACCATCAGAACTCTGCAGTTAAGTGTGCTTGGGCGAGAGTAGTACTCGGATGGGTGACCACTTGGGAAGCCCTCGTGTTGTAACTATTTTTTTTCGAATGGGTTGTTCGACGTTATGCGCTAATGGAATTATAAACCGCTGGTTCATTTGCAAAGGTGAGTCACGGTGCCGGGGCATATTACTTGATATTAGAACGAGAAAGAGAGATGCAGAGTGCACGCACAAGGAAACAAATGACGGAAGGGGGGATGGGAGGAGAAAGAGTGTATGTATTTGCAGTGCAAAATGAAACATGAGGGATCATACCAGCACTAATGCAACAGATTCTATCAGAACTCCGCAGTTAAGGGTGCTTGGGCGAGAAAAATACTCGAATGGGTGACCTCCTACGAAGTCCTTATATTTCACCTATTTTCTTGGGAGGTCCTCGTGTTGCACCCATCTTTTTGCAGATGATTCTTTCAACGTTACGTGTGACTTGATTTATGATCCGCAGGTTTATTCGCAAATGTGAGTCAAGGCGCCGTGGCATTTTACTTGATATTAGAACGAGTACGGGAGGTGCAGTGCGCACGCACAAGGAAACAAATGACGGGAGAAGGACGAAAAGAGAAGGAGTGTATGTATTTGAAGCGCAAAATTAAACAAGTGGCATCATACCAGCACTAATGCATTGGATCCCATCAGAACTCTGCAGTTAAGTGTGCTTGGGCGAGTGTAGTACTCGGATGGGTGACCTCTTGGGAAGTCCTCGTATTGTAATAATTTTTTTCCAGATGGGTCGTTCGATGTTACGCGCGGCTAGAACTATGATCCGCTGGTTTATACGTAAATGTGAGTCAAGAATAAGAGTCATTTTAATCGATATTAGAACGAGAACGGGAGGTGTAGTGCGCACGCAAAAGGAAACAAATGACGGGAGGGGGAAGAAAGGGGAATGAGTGTATGTATTTTCAGCACGAAATTAAACTGGTGCGGTCACACCAGCACAAATGCACCAGATCCCATCAGAACTCCGCAGTTAAGTTTGTTTTGGCGAAAGTAGTACAATGATGGGTTACCTCCTGGGAAGTTCTCGTGTTGCACCCATTTTCTTTTTTTCAGATGTGCCGTTCGACCATACGCGCGACTTTAATTATGGTCCGCAGATTTATTCGCAAATGTGAGTCACGGCGCCGTGGCATTTTACTTGATATTTGAGCGAGAACGAGAGGTGCAGTGCGCACGCACAAGGAAACAAATGACGGGAGGGGGAAGAAAGGGGAATGAGTTTATGTATTTGCAGCGCAAAATTAAACAGGTGCGATCATACCAGCACTAATGCACCGGATCCCATCAGAACTCCACAATTAAGTGTGCTTTGGCGAGAGTAATACTCAGATTGGTGACCTCCTGGGAAGTCCTCGTAACGCACCAATTTTTTCTCAGACGGGTCGTTCGACGTTACGCGCGACTGGAACTAGAGTCCGCTGGTTTATACGCAAATGTGAGTCAAGAAGCAGGGGCATTTTAATCGATATTAGAACGAGAAGGAGAGGTGCAGTGTGAACGCATAAGGAAATAATTGATGGGAGGGGGAGAAAAGGAGAAGGAGTGTATGTATTTTCAGCACGAAATGAAACAGGTGCGATCATACCAGCACTAATGCAACGGATTCTATCAGAACTCCGTAGGTAAGGGTGCTTGAGCGAGAGTAGTACTAGCATGGGTTACCTCCTGCGAAGTCCTTATATTTCACCCATTTTCTTGTGAAGTCCTCGTGTTGCACCAATTTTTTTTCAGACGAGTCGTTTGACGTTACGCGAGTCTGGAACTTGGGTCCGCTGGTTTATACGCAATTGTGAGTCAAGAAGCAGGGGCATTTTAATCGATATTAGAACGAGAAGGAGAGGTGCAGTGTGAACGCACAAGGAAACAAATGACGGGAGGTGGAAGAAAGGAGAAGGAGTTTATGTATTTGCAGTGCGAAATTAATCAGGTGCGATCATACCAGCACTAATGTAACAGATCCCATCATGACTCCGCAGTTAAGTGTGCTTGGGCGAGAGTAGTACTCGGATGGGTGGCCACTTGTGAAGTCCTCGTGTTGCACCCATTTTTTTGCAGATGATTCTTTCGACGATACGCGCGACTTTAATTATGGTCCTCAAGTTTATTCACAAATGTGAGTCACGGCACCGTAGCATTTTACTTGATATTAGAGCGAGCACGGGAGGTGCAGTGCACCCGCACAAGGAAACAAATGATGGGAGGGGGAAGAAAGGAGAAGGAGCTCGTAATTAAACGGGTGCGATCATACCAGCACAAATGCACCGGATCCCATCAGAACTCCGCAGTTAAGTGTGCTTGGGCGAGAGTAGCACTAGGATGGGTGACCTCCTGCGAAGTCCTTATATTTCACCCATTTTCTTAGGAAGTCCTCGTGTTGCACGCATTTTTTTTGCAGATGATTCTTTCGACGATACACACGACTTGAATTATGGTCCTCAGGTTTATTCGCAAATGTGAGTCACGGCACCGTAGCATTTTACTTGATATTAGAACGAGCACGGGAGGTGCAGTGCGCACGCACAAGGAAACAAATGACGGGAGGGGGAATAAAGGAGAAGGAGTTTATGTATTTGCAGCGCAGAATTAAACGGGTGCGATAATACCAGCACTAATGAACCAGATCCCCTCAGAACTCCGTAGTTAAGTGTGCTTGGGCGAGAGTAGTACTCGGATGGGTGACCACCTGGGAAGTCCTCGTGTTGCACCAATTTTTTTTCAGACGGGTCGTTTGAAGTTACGCACGACTGGAACTAGGGTCCGCTGGTTTATACGCAAATGTGAAGGAGAGGTGCAGTGTGAACGCACAAGGAAACAATTGATGGGAGGGGGAGGGAAGGAGAAGGAGTGTATGTATTTTCAGCATGAAATGAAACAGGTGCGATTATACCAGCACTAATGCAACGGATTCTATCAGAACTCCGTAGGTAAGGGTGCTTGGGCGAGAGTAGTACTAGCATGGGTTACCTCCTGCGAAGTCCTTATATTTCACCCATTTTCTTGTGAAGTCCTCGTGTCGCACCAATTTTTTTTCAGTTGGGTCGTTCGACGTTACGGGCTTCTGGAACTAGGGTCCGCTGGTTTATACGCAAATGTGAGTCAAGAAGCAGGGGCATTTTAATCGATATTAGAACGAAAATGAGAGGTCAAATGTGAACGCACAAGGAAAAAAATGACGGGAGGGGGAAGAAAGGAGAAGGAGTGTATGTATTTGCAGCGCGAAATTAAATAGGTGCGATCATACCAGCACTAAAGCTCCGGATCCCATCAGAACTTCGCAGTTAAGTGTGCTTTGGCGAAAGTAGTACAATGATCGGTTACCTCCTGGGAAGTTCTCGTGTTGCACCCATTTTCTTTTTTTCAGATGTGCCGTTCGACGTTATGCGCGACTTTAATTATGTTCCGCAAATTTATTCGCAAATGTGAGTCACGGCGCCGTGGCATTTTACTTGATATTTGAAGGAGAACGAGAGGTACAGTGCGCACGCACAAGGAAATAAATGACGGGAGGGGGAAGAAAGGATAAGGATTTTATGTATTTGCAGTGCAAAATTAAACAGGTGCGATCATACCAGCACTAATGCACCGGATCCCATCAGAACTCCGCAGTTAAGTGTGTTTGGGCGAGAGTAGTACTCGGATGGGTGACCTCCTGGGAAGTCCTCGTGTCGCACTAATTTTTTTTTAGGACGGGTCGTTCGACGTTACGCACGACTGGAACTAGGGTCCACTGGTTTATACGCAAATGTGAGTCAAGAAGCAGGGGCATTTTAATCGATATTAGAACGAGAAGGAGAGATGCAGAGTGCACGCAAAAGGAAACAAATGACGGGAGGGGGGATGGAGGGAGAAAAAGTGTATGTATTTGCAGCGCAGAATGAAACATGAGCAATCATACCAGCACCAATGCAACGGATTCTATCAGAACTCCGCAAGTTAAGGGTGCTTGGGCGAGAGTAGCACTAGGATGGGTGACCTCCAGCGAAGTCCTTATATTTCACCCATTTTCTTAGGAAGTTCTCGTGTTGCACCCATTTTTTTGCAGATGATTCTTTCGACGATACGCGCGACTTGAATTATGGTCCTCAGATTTAACCGCAGATGTGAGTCACGGCATCGTAGCATTTTACTTGATATTAGAACGAGCACGGGAGGTGCAGTGTGCACGCACAAGGAAACAAATGACGGGAGGGGGAAGAAAGGAGAAGGAGTTTATGTTTTTGCAGCGCAGAATTAAAAGGGTGCGATCATACCAGCACTAATGCACCGGATCCCATCAGAACTTCGCAGTTAAGTGTGCTTGGGCGAGAGTAGTACTCGGATGGGTGACCTCCTGGGAAGTCCTTGTGTCGCACAAATTTAATTTCAGACGGGTCGTTCGACGTTACGCGTGACTGGAACTAAGGTCCGCTGGTTTATACGCAAATGTGAGTCAAGAAGTAGGGGCATTTTAATCCATATTAGAACGAGAAGGAGAGGTGCAGTGTGAACGCACAAGGAAACAATTGATGGGAGGGGGAGGGAAGGAGAAGTAGTATATGTATTTTCAGCACGAAATGAAACAGGTGCGATCATACCAGCACTAATGGAACGAATTCTATCAGAACTTCGTAGGTAAGGGTGCTTGGGCGAGAGTAGTACTAGCATGGGTTACCTCCTGCGAAGTCCTTATATTTCACCCATTTTCTGGTGAAGTTCTCGTGTTGCACCCATTTTTTTTTCTTCATATGTGCCGTTCGCCGTTACGCGTGACTTTAATTATGGTCCGCTGATTTATTCGCAAATGTGAGTCACGGCGCCGTGGCATTTTACTTGATATTTGAACGAGAACGAGAGGTGCAGTGCGCACGCACAAGGAAACAAATGACCGGAGGGGGAAGAAAGGAGAAGGAGTTTATGTATTTGCGGCGTGAAAAATAAGGTGCAATCATACCATCACTAATGCACCGGATCCCATCAGAACTTCTCAGTTAAGTGTTCTTGGGCGGGAGTAGTACTCGAATGGGTGACCTCCTGGGAAGTCCTTGTGTCGCACTAATTTTTTTTTCTAACGGGTTGTTCAACGTTACGCGCGACTGGAACTAGGGTCCACTGATTTATACGCAAATGTGAATCAAGAAGCACGGGAATTTTAATCGATATTAGAACGAGAAGGAGAGATGCCGAGTGCACGCACAAGGAAACAAATAACGGGAGGGGGGATGGAGGGAGAAAAAGTGTATGTATTTGAAGCGCAGAATGAAACATGAGCAATCATACCAGCACCAATGAAACGGATTCTATCAGAACTCCGCAAATTAAGGATGCTTGGGCGAGAGTAGCACTAGGATGGGTGACCTCCTGCGAAGTCCTTATATTTCACCCATTTTCTTAGGAAGTCGTCGTGTTGCACCCATTTTTTTGCAGATGATTCTTACGACGATACGCGCGACTTGAATTATGGTCCTCAGGTTTATTCACAAATGTGCGTCACGGCACTGTAGCATTTTACTTGACATTAGAACAAGCACGGGAGGTGCAGTGCGCACGCACAAGGAAACAAATGACGGGAGGGGGAAGAAAGGAGAAGGACTTAATGTATTTGCAGCGCGGAATTAAACAAGTGCGATCATACCAGCACTAATGCACTGGATCCCGTCAGAACTCCGTAGTTAAGTGTGCTTGTGCGAGAGTAGTACTCGAATGGGTGACCTCCTGGGAAGTCCTCGTATCACTCCAATTTTGTTCAGATGGGTCGTTCGACGCTACGCGCGACTGGAACTAGGGTCCGCTGATTTATACGAAAATGTGAGTCAAGAAGCAGGGGCATTTTAATCGATATTAGAACGAGAAGGAGAGGTGCAGTGTGAACGCACAAGGAAACAATTGATGAGAGGGGGAGGGAAGGAGAAGGAGTGTATGTATTTTCAGCACGAAATGAAACAGGTGCGATCATACCAGCACTAATGCAACAGATTCTATCAGAACTCCGTAGGTAAGGGTGCTTGGGCGAGAGTAGCACTAGGATGGGTGACCTCCTGCGAAGTCCTTATATTTCACCCATTTTCTTTGGAAGTCCTCGTGTTGCACACATTTTTTTGCAGATGATTCTTTCGACGATACGCGCGACTTGAATTATGGTCCTCAGGTTTATTCGCAAATATGAGTCACGGCACCGTAGATTTTTACTTGCAATTAGAACGAGCACGGGAGGTGCAGTGCGCACGCACAAGGAAACAAATGACGGGATGGGGAAGAAAGGAGAAAGAGTTTATGTATTTGCAGCGCAGAATTAAACGGTTGGGATCATACCAGCAGTAATGCACCGGATCCCATCAGAACTCCGCAGTTAAGTGTGGTTGGGCGAGAGTAGTACTCGAATGGGAGACCTAATGGGAAGTCCTCATGTCGCACCAATTTTTTTTCAGACGGGTCGTTCGACGTTACGCGCGACTGGAACCGGGGTCCGCTTTTTTATACGCAAATGTGAGTCAAGAAGCAGGGGCATTTTAATCGATATTTGAACGAGAATGAGAGGTGAAGTGTGAACGCACAAGGAAACAAATGAGGGAAGGGGAAAGAAAGGAGAAGGAGTGTATGTATTTGCAGCGCGAATTTAAACAGCTGCGATCATACCAGCACTAAAGCCCTGGATCCCATCAGAACTCCACAGTTAAGTGTGCTTGGGCGAGAGTAGTACTCGGATGGGTGACCACTTGGGAAGCCCTTGTGTTGCACTTATTTTTTTTCGGATGGGTTGTTCGATGTTACGCGCAAATGGAATTATAAACCGCTGGTTCATTTGCAAAGTTGAGTCACGGCGCCGTGGCATTTTACTTGATATTTGAATAAGAACGAGAGGTGCAGTGCGCACGTACAAGGAAACAAATGACGGGAGGGGGGATGGAAGGAGAAAGAGTGTATGTATTTGCAGTGCAGAATGAAACATGAGGGATCATACCAGCACTAATGCAACGGATTCTATCAGAACTTCGCAGTTAAGGGTGCTTGGGCGAGAAAAGTACTCAGATGGGTGACCTCCTGCGAAGTCCTTATATTTCACCCATTTTCTTGGGAGGTCCTGGTGTTGCACCCATCTTTTTACAGATGATTCTTTCGACTTTACGTGCGACTTGATTTATGGTCCGCAGGTTTATTCGCAAATGTGAGTCACGGCGCCGTGGCATTTTACTTGATATTAGAACGAGTACGGGAGGTGCAGTGCGCACGCACAAGGAAACAAATGACGGGAGGAGGAAGAAAAGAGAAGGAGTGTATGTATTTGAAGCGCAAAATTAAACAAGTGGCATCATACCAGCACTAATGCACTGGATCCCATCAAAACTCTGCAATTAAGTGTGCTTGGGCGAGAGTAGTACTCGGATGGGTGACCTCTTGGGAAGTCCTCGTATCGCAATAATTTTTTTTCAGAGGGGTCGTTCGACGTTACGCGCGACTGGAACTATGGTCCGCTGGTTTATACGCAAATGTGAGTCAAGAATCAGGGTCATTTTAATCGATATTAAAACGAGAAGGAGAGGTGCAGTGTGAACGCACAAGGAAACAAATGATGGGAGGGGGGGAGGAAAGAAGGAGTGTATGTATTTTCAGCACGAAATTAAACATGTGCGGTCACACAAGCACAAATGCACCGGATCCCATCAGAACTCCGTAGTTAAGTGTGCTTTGGCGAAAGTAGTACAATGATGGTTTACCCCCTGGGAAGTTCTCGTGTTCCACCCATTTTCTTTTTTTCAGATGTGCTGTTCGACGTTACGCGCGACTTTAATTATGGTCCGCAGGTTTTTTCACAAATGTGAGTCACGGCGCCGTGGCATTTTACTTGATATTTGAACGAGAACGAGAGGTGCAGTGCGCACGCACAAGAAAATAAATGACGGGAGGGGGAAGAAAGGGGAATGAGTTTATCTATTTGCAGCGGAAAATTAAACAGGTGCGATCATACCAGCACTAATGCACCGGATCCCATCAGGACTCCGCAGTTAAGTGTGCTTGGGCGAGATTAGTGCTCAGATGGGCGACCTCTTGGGAAGTCCTAGTGTCGCACCAATTTTTTTTCAGACGGGTCGTTCGACGTTACGCGCGACTTGAAGTAGGGTCCGCTGGTTTATACGCAAAGGTGAGTCAAGAAGCAGGGGCATTTTAATCGATATTAGAACGAGAATGAGAGGTGCAGTGTGAACGCACAAGGAAACAATTGACGGGAGGGGGAATAAAGGAGAAGGAGTGTATGTATTTGCAGCGTGAAATTAAACAGGTGCGATCATACCAGCACTAATGCACCGGATCTCATCAGAACTCCGCAGTGAAGTGTGCTTTAGCGAGATTAGTACTCGGATGGGTGACCTCCTGGGAAGTCCTCGTGTCACACCAATTTTTTTTCAGACGGGTCGTTCGACGTTACGCGCGACTGGAACTATGGTCCGCTGGTTTATACGCAAATGTGAGTCAAGAATCAGGGGCATTTTAATCGATATTAGAACGAGATGGAGAGGTGCAGTGTGAACGCACAAGGAAACAAATGATGGGAGGGGGGAGGGAAGGACTGTATGTATTTTCTGCACGAAATAAAACAGGTGCGGTCACACTAGCACAAATGCACCGGATCCCATCAGAACTCCCCAGAAAAGTGTGCTTTGGCGAAAGTAGTACAATGATGGGTTACCTCCTGGGAAGTTCTCGTGTTGCACCTATTTTTTTTTTTTCAGATGTGTCGTTCGACATTACGCGCGACTTGAATTATGGTCCTCAGATTTATTCGCAAATGTGAGTCACGGCACCGTGACATTTTACTTGATATTTGAACGAGAACAAGAGGTGCAGTGCGCACGCACAAGGAAACAAATGACGGGAGGGGGAAGAATAGAGAAGGAGTGTATGTATTTGCAGCGCGAAATGAAACAGGTGCGATCATACCAGCACTAATGCAACGGATTCTATCAGAACTCCGTAGGTAAGGGTGCTTGGGCGAGAGTAGTACTAGCATGGGTTACCTCCTGCGAAGTCCTTATATTTCACCCATTTTCTTGTGAAGTCCTCGTGTTGTACCCATTTTTTTGCAGATGATTCTTTCGACGTTACGCGCTACTTGAATTATGGTCCTATGGTTTGTTCCCAGATGTGAGTCACGGCGCTGTAGTATTTTACTTGATATTAGAACGAAAACGGGAAGTGCAGTGCGCACGCACAAGGATACAAATGACGGGAGGGGGAAGAAAGGGGAATGAGTTTATGTATTTGTAGCGCAAAATTAAACAGGTACGATCGTACCAGCACTAATGCACCGGATCCCATCAGAAATCCGCAGTGAAGTGTGCTTGGGCGAGATTAGTACTCGGATGGGTGACCTCCTGGGAAGTCCTCGTGTCGCACTAATTTTTTTTTTCAGACGGGTCGTTCGACGTTACGCGCGACTGGAACTAGGGTCCACTAGTTTATACGCAAATGTGAGTCAAGAAGCAGGGGCATTTTAATCGATATTAGAACGAGAAGAAGAGGTGCAGTGTGAACGCACAAGGAAACAAACGATGGGAGGGGGGGAGGGAAGAAGGAGTGTATGTATTTTCAGCACGAAATTAAACAGGTGCAGTCACACCAGCACAAATGCACCGGATCCCATCAGAACTCCGCAGTTAAGTGTGCTTTGACGAAAGTAGTACAATGATGGGTTACCTCCTGGGAAGTTCTCGTGTTGCACCCTTTTTCTTTTTTTCAGATGTGCCGCTCGACGTTACGCGCGACTTTAATTATGATCCGCAAATTTATTCGCAAATGTGAGCCACGGCGCTGTGGCATTTTACTTGATATTTGAACAAGAACGAGAGGTGCAGTGCGCACGCACAAGGAAACAAATGACGGGAGGGGGAAGAAAGGAGAAGGAGTGTATGTATTTGCAGCGCGAAATGAAACAGGTGCGATCATACCAGCACTAATGCAACGGATTCTATCAGAACTCCGTAGGTAAGGGTGCTTGGGCGAGAATAGTACTAGCATGGGTTACCTCCTGCGAAGTGCTTATATTTCACCCATTTTCTTGCGAAGTCCTCGTGTTGCACCCATTTTTTTGCAGATGGAAGGAGAAAGAGTGTATGTATTTACAGTGCAGAATGAAACATGAGGGATCATACCAGCACTAATGCAACGGATTCTATCAGAACTCCGCAGTTAAGGGTGCTTGGGTGAGAAAAGTACTCGGATGGGTGACCTCCTGCGAAGTCCTTATATTTCACCCATTTTCTTGGGAGGTCCTCGTGTTGCACCCATCTTTTTGCAGATGATTCTTTCGACGTTACGCGCGACTTGATTTATGGTCCGCAGGTTTATTCACAAATGTGAGTCACGGCGCCGTAGCATTTTACTTGATATTAGAACGAGTACGGGAGGTGCAGTGCGCATGCACAAGGAAACAAATGACGGGAGGAGGAAGAAAAGAGAAGGAGTGTATGTATTTGAAGCGCAAAATTAAACAAGTGGCATCATACCAGCACTAATGCACTGGATCCCA
Source organism: Carica papaya (assembly GCF_054855325.1). Lineage (NCBI taxonomy): Eukaryota > Viridiplantae > Streptophyta > Magnoliopsida > Brassicales > Caricaceae > Carica > Carica papaya. Next base: position 28,541,252 of record NC_142313.1, read on the forward strand.
TCAGAACTCTGCAGTTAACCATGCTTGGGCGAGAGTAGTACTCGGATGGGTGACCTCTCAGGGGCATTTTAATCGATATTAGAATGAGAAGGAGAGGTGCAGTGTGAACGCACAAGGAAACAAATGATTGGAGGGGGGAGGGAAGAAGGAGTGTATGTATTTTCAGCACGAAATTAAACAGGTGCGGTCGCACCAGCACAAATGCACCGGATCCCATCAGAACTCCGCAGTTAAGTATGCTTTGTCGAAAGTAGTACAATGATGGGTTACCTCCTGGGAAGTTCTCGTGTTGCACCCATTTTCTTTTTTTCAGATGTGCAGTTCGACGTTACGCGCGACTTTAATTATAGTCCGCAGATTTATTCGCAAATGTGAGTCAAGGCGCCGTGGCATTTTACTTGATATTTGAACGAAAACGAGAGGTGCAGTGCGCACGCACAAGGAAAAAAATCACGGGAGGGGGAAGAAAGGAGAAGGAGTTTATGTATTTGCAGCGCGAAATGAAACAGGTGCGATCATACCAGCACTAATGCAAAGGATTCTATCAGAACTCCGTAGGTAAGGGTGCTTGGGCGAGATTAGTACTAGCATGGGTTACCTCCTGGGAAGTCCTTATATTTTACCCATTTTCTTGTGAAGTCCTCGTGTTGCACCCATTTTTTTGCAGATGATTCTTTCGACGTTACGCGCGACTTGAATTATGGTCCTCAGGTTTATTCGCAAATGTGAGTCACAGTGCTGTACCATTTTACTTGATATTAGAACGAAAAAGGGAGGTGCAGTGCGAACGCACAAGGAAACAAATTTCGGGAGGGGAAAGAAAGGAGAAGGAGTGTATGTATTTGCAGCGCGAAATGAAACAGGTGCGATCATACCAGCACTAATGCAACGGATTCTATCAGAACTCCGTAGGTAAGGGTGCTTTGGCGAGAGTAGTACTAGCATGGGTTACCTCCTGCGAAGTCCTTATATTTCACCCATTTTCTTGTGAAGTCCTCGTGTTGCACCCATTTTTTGCAGATGATTCTTTCGATGTTAAACGCGACTTGAATTATGGTCCTCAGGTTTATTCGCAAATGTGAGTCACGGCGCTGTAGCATTTTACTTGATATTAGAACGAGAACAGGAGGTGCAGTGCGCACGCACAAGGAAACAAATGACGGGAGGGGGATGAAAGGGGAATGAGTTTATGTATTTGCAGCGCGAAATTAAACAGGTGAGATCATACCAGCACTAATGCACCGGATCCCATCAGAGCTCCGCAGTGAAGTGTGCTTGGGCGAGATTAGTACTCGGATGGGTGACCTCCTGGGAAGTCCTCGTGTTGCACAAATTTTTTTTTCAGACGGGTTGTTCGACGTTAAGCGCGTCTGGAACTAGGGTCTGCTGCTTTATACACAAATGTGAGTCAAGAAGCAGGGGCATTTTAATCGATATTAGAACGAGAAAGAGAGATGCAGAGTGCACGCACAAGGAAACAAATGACGGGAGGGGGGATGGGAGGAGAAATAGTGTATGTATTTGCAGTGCAGAATGAAACATGGGGGATCAAACCAGCACTAATGCAACGGATTCTATCAGAACTCCGCAGTTAAGGGTGCTTGGGCGAGAAAAGTACTCGGATGGGTGACCTCCTGCGAAGTCCTTATATTTCACCCATTTTCTTGGGAGGTCCTCGTGTTGCACCCATCTTTTTGCAGATGATTCTTACGACGTTAGGCGCGACTTAGTTTATGGTCCGCAGGTTTTTTCGCCAATGTGAGTCACGGCACCATGGCATTTTACCTGATATTAGAACGAGTACGGGAGGTGCAGTGCGCACGCACAAGGAAACAAATGACGGGAGGAGGAAGAAAAGAGAAGGAGCGTATGTATTTGAAGCGCAAAATTAAATAAGTGGCATCATACCAGCACTAATGCACTTGATCCCATCATAACTCTGCAGTTAAGTGTGCTTGGGCGAGAGTAGTACTCGGATGGGTGACCTCTTGGGAAGTCCTCGTATCGCAAAATTTTTTTTTTCAGATGGGTCGTTCGACGTTACGTGCGGCTGGAACTATGGTCCGTTGGTTTATACGCAAATGTGAGTCAAGAATCAGGGGCATTTTAATCGATAATAGAACGAGAATGAGAGGTGCAGTGTGAACGCACAAAGAAACAAATGATGGGAGGGTGGGAGGGAAGAAGGAGTGTATGTATTTTCAACACAAAATTAAACAAGTGCAGTCACACCAGCACAAATGCACCGGATCCCATCAGAACTCCGCAGTTAAGTGTGCTTTGGCGAAAGTAGTACAATGATGGGTTACCTCCTGGGAAGTTCTCGTGTTGCACCTATTTTCTTTTTTTCAGATGTGCCGTTCGACATTACGCGCGACTTTAATTATGGTCCGCAGATTTATTCGCAAATGTGAGTCACGGCGCCGTGGAATTTTACTTGATATTTGAATAAGAACGAGAGGTGCAGTGCGCACGCACAAGGAAACAAATGACGGGAGGGGGAAGAAAGGAGGAGTTTATGTATTTGCAGTGCAATATTAAACAGGTGTGATCATACCAGCACTAATGCACCGGATCCCATCAGAACTCCACAGTTAAGTGTGCTTGGGCGAGGGTAGTACTTAGATGGGTGACCTCCTGGGAAGTTCTCGTGTTGCACTAATTTTTTTTTTCAGAAGGGTCGTTCGACGTTACGGGCGACTGAAACTAGGGTCCACTAGATTATACGCAAATGTGAGTCAAGAAGCAGGGGCATTTTAATCGATATTAGAACTAGAAGGAGAGATGCAGAGTGCACGCACAAGGAAACAAATGACGGGAGGGGGGATGGAGGGAGAAAAAGTGTATGTATTTGCAGTGCAGAATGAAACATGAGCAATCATACAAGCACCAATGCAACGGATTCTATCAGAACTCCGCAAGTTAAGGGTCCTTAGGCGAGAGTAGCACTAGGATGGGTGACCTCTTGCGAAGTACTTATATTTCACCCATTTTCTTAGGAAGTCCTCGTGTTGCACCCATTTTTTTGCAGATGATTCTTTCGACGATACGCGCGACTTAAATTATGGTCCTCAGGTTTATTCGCAACTGTGAGTCACGGAACCGTAGCATTTTACTTTATATTAGAACGAGCATGGGAGGTGCAGTGCGCACGCATAAGGAGACAAATGACGGGAGGGGGAAGAAAGGGGAAGTCCTCGTGTCGCACCAATTTTTTTTCAGACGGGTCGTTCGACGTTACGCGCGACTGGAACTGGGGTCCGCTGGTTTATACGCAATTGTGAGTCAAGAAGCAGGGGCATTTTAACGGATTGTATCAGAACTCCGTAGGTAAGGGTGCTTGGGCGAGAGTAGTACTAGCATGGGTTACCTCCTGCGAAGTCCTTATATTTCACCCATTTTCTTGTGAAGTCCTCGTGTTGCACCCATTTTTTTGCAGATGATTCTTTCGACGTTACGCGCGACTTGAATTATGGTCCTCAGGTTTATTCGCAAATGTGAGTCACGGCGCTGTGGCATTTTACTTGATATTTGAACGAGAATGAGAGGTGCAGTGCGCACGCACAAGGAAACAAATGACGGGAGGGGGAATAAAGGAGAAGGAGTTTATGTATTTGCAGCGCAGAATTAAACGGGTGCGATCATACCAGCACAAATGCAACTGATCCCATCAGAACTCCGCAGTTAAGTGTGCTTTGGCTAAAGTAGTACAATGATGGGTTACCTCCTGGGAAGTTCTCGTGTTGCACCCATTTCCTTTTTTTCAGATGTGCCGTTCGACGTTACGCGCGAAATTAATTATGGTCCGCAGATTTATTCGCAAATGTGAGTCACGGCGCCGTGGCATTTTACTTGATATTTGAACGAGAACGAGAGGTGCAGTGCGCACGCACAAGGAAACAAATGACGGGAGGGGGAGGAAAGGAGAAGGAGTTTATGTATTTGCAGCCCGGAATTAAACGGGTGCGATCATACCAGCACTAATGTACCGGATCCCATCAGAACTCCGCAGTTAAGTGCGCTTGGGCGAGAGTAGTACTCGGATGGGTGACCTCCTGGTAAGTCCTCGTGTCGCACCAATTTTTTTTTCAGACGGGTCGTTCCACGTTACGCGCGACTGGAACTATGGTCCGTTTGTTTATACGCAAATGTGAGTCAAGAAGTAGGGGCATTTTAATCGATATTAGAACGAGAGGGAGAGGTGCAGTGTGAACGCACAAGGAAACAATTGATGGGAGGGGGAGGGAAAGAGAAGGAGTGTATGTATTTTAAGCACGAAATGAAACAGGTGCGATCATACCAGCACTAATGCAACGGATTCTATCAGAACTCCGTAGGTAAGGGTGCTTGGGCGAGAGTAGTACTAGCATGGGTTACCTCCTACGAAGTCCTTATATTTCACCAATTTTCTCTTGAAGTCCTCGTGTTGCACTCATTTTTTTGCAGATGATTCTTTCGACGTTATGCGCGACTTGAATTATGGTCCTCAGGTTTATTCACAAATGTGAGTCACGGCGCTGTAGCATTTTACTTGATATTAGAACGAGAACGGGAGGTGCAGTGCGCACGCACAAGGAAACAAATGACGGGAGGGGGAAGAAAGGGGAATGAGTTTATGTATTTGCAGCGCAAAATCGAACAGTTGCGATCATTCTAGCACTAATGCACCGGATCTCATCAAAACTCCGCATTTTAGTGTGCTTAGGCGAAAGTAGTACTCGGATGGGTGACCTCCTGGGAAGTCCTCGTGTCGCACTAATTTTTTTTTTCAGACGGGTCGTTCGACGTTACGCGCGACTGGAACTAGGGTCCACTGGTTTCTACGCAAATGTGAGTTAAGAAGCAGGGGAATTTTAATTGATATTAGAACGAGAAATAGAGATGCAGAGTGCATGCACAAGGAAACAAATGACGGGAGGGGGGATGGAGGGAGAAAAAGTTTATGTATTTGCAGCACAGAATGAAACATGAGCAATCATCCAGCACCAATGAAACGGATTCTATCAGAACTCCGCAAGTTAAGGGCGCTTAGGCGAGAGAAGCACTAGGATGGGTGACCTCCTACGAAGTTCTTATATTTCACCCATTTTCTTAGGAAGTCCTCGTGTTGCACCCATTTTTTTACAGATGATTCTTTCGACGATACGCGCGACTGGAACTAGGGTCCTCAAGTTTATTCGCAAATGTGAGTCACGGCACCGTAGCATTTTACTTGATATTAGAACGAGCACGGGAGGTGCAGTACGCACGCACAAGGAAACAAATGACGGGAGGGGGAAGAAAGGAGAAGGAGTTTATGTATTTGCAGCGCAGAATTAAACGGGTGCGATCATACCAGCACAAATGCAACTGATCCCATCAGAACTCCGCAGTTAAGTGTGGTTTGGCGAAAGTAGTACAATGATGGATTACCTCCTGGGAAGTTCTCGTGTTGCACCCATTTTCTTTTTTTCAGATGTGTCGTTCGACGTTACGCGCGACTTTAATTATGGTCCGCAGATTTATTCGCAAATGTGAGTCACGGTGCTGTGGCATTTTACTTGATATTTGAACTAGAATGAGAGGTGCAGTGCGCACGCACAAGGAAACAAATGACGGGAGGGGGAAGAAAGGAGAAGGAGTTTATGTATTTGCAACGCGAAATTAAACAGGTTCGATCATACCAGCACTAATGCACCGGATCCCATCAGAATTTCGCAGTTAAGTGTGTTTGGGCGAGAGTAGTACTCGGATGGGTGACCTCCTGAGAAGTCCTCTTGTCGCACAAATTTTTTTTTTCAGACAGGTCGTTCGACGTTACGCTTGACTGGAACTAGAGTCCACTGGTTCATACGCAAATGTGAGTCAAGAAGCAGGGGTATTTTAATCGATATTAGAACGAGAAAGAGAGATGCAGAGTGCACGCACAAGGAAACTAATGACGGGAGGGGGGATGGAGGAAGAAAAAGTGTATGTATTTACAGTGCAGAATGAAACATGAGCAATCATACTAGCACCAATGCAACAGATTCCATCAGAACTCCGCAAGTTAAGGGTGCTTGGGCGAGAGTAGCACTAGGATGGGTGACCTCCTGCGAAGTCCTTATATTTCACAAATTTTCTTAGGAAGTCCTCGTGTTGCACCCATTTTTTTGCAGATGATTCTTTCGACGATACGCGCGACTTGAATTATGGTACTCAGGTTTATTCGCAAATGTGAGTCACCGCACCGTAGCCTTTTACTTGATATTAGAACGAGCACGGGAGGTGCAGTGCGCACGCACAAGGAAAGAAATGACGGGAGGGGGAAGAAAGGAGAAGGAGTTTATGTATTTGCAGCGCGAAATTAAACAGGTGCGATCATACCAGCACTAATGCACCGGATCCCATCAGAACTCCGCAGTTAAGTGTGCTTGGGCGAGAGTAGTACTCGGATGGGTGACCTCCTAGGAAGTCCTCGTGTCGCACTAATATTTTTTCAGACGAGTCGTTCGACGTTAAGCGCGACTGGAACTAGGTTCCGCTGGTTTATACACAAATTTGAGTCAAGAAGCAGGGGCATTTTAATCGATATTAGAACGAGAAGGAGAGATGCAGAGTGCACGCACAACGAAACAAATGACAGGAGGGGGGATGGAGGGAGAAAAAGTGTATATATTTGCAGCGCAGAATGAAACATGACCAATCATACCAGCACCAATGCAACGGATTCTATCAGAACTCCGCAAGTTAAGGGTGCTTGGGCGAGAGTAGAACTAGGATGGGTGACCTCTTGCAAAGTCCTTATATTTTACCCATTTTCTTAGGAAGTCCTCGTGTTGCACCCATTTTTTTACAGATGATTCTTTCGACGATACGCGCGACTTGAATTATGGTCCTCAAGTTTATTCGCAAATGTGAGTCACGGCACCGTAGCATTTTACTTGATATTAGAACGAGCACGGGAGGTGCAGTACGCACGCACAAGGAAACAAATGACGGGACGGGGAATAAAGGAGAAGGAGTTTATGTATTTGCAGCGCAGAATTAAACGGGTGCGATCATACCAGCACAAATGCAACTGATCCCATCAGAACTCCGCAGTTAAGTGTGCTTTGGCGAAAGTAGTACAATGATGGGTTACCTCCTGGGAAGTTCTCGTGTTGCACCCATTTTCTTTTTTTCAGATGTGTCGTTCGACGTTACGCGCGAAATTAATTATGGTCCGCAGATTTATTCGCAAATGTGAGTCACGGCGCCGTGGCATTTTACTTCATATTTGAACGAGAACGAGAGGTACAGTGCGCACGCACAAGGAAACAAATGACGGGAGGGGGAGGAAAGGAGAAGGAGTTTATGTATTTGCAGCCCGGAATTAAACGGGTGCGATCATACCAGCACTAATGTACCGGATCCCATCAGAACTCCGCAATTAAGTGCGCTTGGGCGAGAGTAGTACTCAGATGGGTGACCTCCTGGTAAGTCCTCGTGTCGCACCAATTTTTTTTCAGACGGGTCGTTCCACGTTACGCGCGACTGGAACTATGGTCCGTTTGTTTATACGCAAATGTGAGTCAAGAAGTAGGGGCATTTTAATCGATATTAGAACGAGAGGGAGAGGTGCAGTGTGAACGCACAAGGAAACAATTGATGGGAGGGGGAGGGAAAGAGAAGGAGTGTATGTATTTTAAGCACGAAATGAAACAGGTGCGATCATACCAGCACTAATGCAACGGATTCTATCAGAACTCCGTAGGTAAGGGTGCTTGGGCGAGAGTAGTACTAGCATGGGTTACCTCCTACGAAGTCCTTATATTTCACCAATTTTCTTGTGAAGTCCTCGTGTTGCACTCATTTTTTTGCAGATGATTCTTTCGACGTTATGCGCGACTTGAATTATGGTCCTCAGGTTTATTCACAAATGTGAGTCACGGCGCTGTAACATTTTACTTGATATTAGAACGAGAACGGGAGGTGCAGTGCGCACGCACAAGGAAACAAATGACGGGAGGGGGAAGAAAGGGGAATGAGTTTATGTATTTGCAGCGCAAAATCAAACAGTTGCGATCATACTAGCACTAATGCACCGGATCTCATCAAAAATCCGCATTTTAGTGTGCTTAGGCGAAAGTAGTACTCGGATGGGTGACCTCCTGGGAAGTCCTCGTGTCGCACTAATTTTTTTTTTCAGACAGGTCGTTCGACGTTACGCGCGACTGGAACTAGGGTCCACTGGTTTCTACGCAAATGTGAGTTAAGAAGCAGGGACATTTTAATTGATATTAGAACGAGAAATAGAGATGCAGAGTGCACGCACAAGGAAACAAATGACGGGAGGGGGGATGGAGGGAGAAAAACTTTATGTATTTGCAGCACAGAATGAAACATGAGCAATCATCCAGCACCAATGAAACGGATTCTATCAGAACTCCGCAAGTTAAGGGCGCTTAGGCGAGAGAAGCACTAGGATGGGTGACCTCCTACGAAGTTCTTATATTTCACCCATTTTCTTAGGAAGTCCTCGTGTTGCACCCATTTTTTTACAGATGATTCTTTCGACGATACGCGCGACTGGAACTAGGGTCCTCAAGTTTATTCGCAAATGTGAGTCACGGCACCGTAGCATTTTACTTGATATTAGAACGAGCACGGGAGGTGCAGTACGCACGCACAAGGAAACAAATGACGGGAAGGGGAAGAAAGGAGAAGGAGTTTATGTATTTGCAGCGCAGAATTAAACGGGTGCGATCATACCAGCACAAATGCAACTGATCCCATCAGAACTCCGCAGTTAAGTGTGCTTTGGCGAAAGTAGTACAATGATGGGTTACCTCCTGGGAAGTTCTCGTGTTGCACCCATTTTCTTTTTTTCAGATGTGTTGTTCGACGTTACGCGCGACTTTAATTATGGTCCGCAGATTTATTCGCAAATGTGAGTCACGGCGCTGTGGCATTTTACTTGATATTTGAACGAGAATGAGAGGTGCAGTGCGCACGCACAAGGAAACAAATGACGGGAGGGGGAAGAAAGGAGAAGGAGTTTATGTATTTGCAGCGCGAAATTAAACAGGTTCGATCATACCAGCACTAATGCACCGGATCCCATCAGAATTCCGCAGTTAAGTATGTTTGGGCGAGAGTAGTACTCGGATGGGTGACCTCCTGAGAAGTCCTCTTGTCGCACTAATTTTTTTTTTCAGACAGGTCATTCGACGTTACACTTGACTGGAACTAGAGTCCACTGGTTCATACGCAAATGTAAGTCAAGAAGCAGGGGCATTTTAATCGATATTAGAACGAGAAAGAGAGATGCAGAGTGCACGCACAAGGAAACTAATGACGGGAGGGGGGATGGAGGAAGAAAAAGTGTATGTATTTACAGTGCAGAATGAAACATGAGCAATCATACTAGCACCAATGCAACGGATTCCATCAGAACTCTGCAAGTTAAGGGTGCTTGGGCGAGAGTAGCACTAGGATGGGTGACCTCCTGCGAAGTCCATATATTTCACCAATTTTCTTAGGAAGTCCTCGTGTTGCACCCATTTTTTTGCAGATAATTCTTTCGACGATACGCGCGACTTGAATTATGGTCCTCAGGTTTATTCGCAAATGTGAGTCACCGCACCGTAGCCTTTTACTTGATATTAGAACGAGCACGGGAGGTGCAGTGCGCACGCACAAGGAAAGAAATGACGGGAGGGGGAAGAAAGGAGAAGGAGTTTATGTATTTGCAGCGCGAAATTAAACAGGTGCGATCATACCAGCACTAATGCACCAGATCCCATCAGAACTCCGCAGTTAAGTGTGCTTGGGCGAGAGTAGTACTCGGATGGGTGACCTCCTAGGAAGTCCTCGTGTCGCACTAATTTTTTTTCAGACGGGTCGTTCGACGTTACGCGCGACTGGAACTATGGTCCGTTGGTTTATACGCAAATGTGAGTCAAGAATCAGGGGTATTTTAATCGATATTAGAACGAGAATGAGAGGTGCAGTGTGAACGCACAAGGAAACAAATGATTGGAGGAGAAAGAGTGTATGTATTTGCAGTGCAGAATGAAACATGAGGGATCATACCAGCACTAATGCAACGGATTCTATCAGAACTCCGCAGTTAAGGGTGCTTGGGCGAGAAAAGTACTCGGATGGGTGACCTCCTGCGAAGTCCTTTTATTTCACCCATTTTCTTGGGAGGTCCTCGTGTTGCACCCATCTTTTTGTAGATGATTCTTTCGACGTTACGCGGGACTTGATTTATGGTCCGCAGGTTTATTCGCAAATGTGAGTCACGGCGCCGTGGCATTTTACTTGATATTAGAACGAGTACGGGAGGTGCAGTGTGCACGAACAAGGAAACAAATGACGGGAGGAGGAAGAAAAGAGAAGGAGTGTATGTATTTGAAGCGCAAAATTAAACAAGTGGCATCATACCAGCACTAATGCACTGGATCCCATCAGAACTCTGCAGTTAAGCGTGCTTGGGCGAGAGTAGTACTCGGATGGATGACCTCTTGGGAAGTCCTCGTATCGCAACAATTTTTTTTCAGATGGGTCGTTCGACGTTACGCGCGACTGGAACTATGGTCCGTTGGTTTATACGCAAATGTGAGTCAAGAATCAGGGGTATTTTAATCGATATTAGAACGAGAATGAGAGGTGCAGTGTGAACGCACAAGGAAACAAATGATGGGAGGGGGGGAGGGAAGAAGGAGTGTATGTATTTTTAGCACGAAATTAAACAGGTGCAGTCACACCAGCACAAATGCACCGGATTTCATCAGAACTCCGCAGTTAAGTGTGCTTTGCCGAAAGTAGTAAATTGATGGGTTACCTCCTGGGAAGTTCTCGTGTTGCACCCATTTTCTTTTTTTCAGATGTGCCGTTCGACGATACGCGCGACTTTAATTATGGTCCGCAGATTTATTCGCAAATGTGAGTCACGGCGCCGTGGCATTTTACATGATATTTGAACGACAACGAGAGGTGCAGTGCGCACGCACAAGGAAACAATGACGGGAGGGGGAAGAAACGAGAAGGACTTTATGTATTTTCAGCGCAAAATTAAATAGGTGCGATCATACCAGCACTAATGCACCGAACCCCATCAGAACTTCACAGTTAAGCGTTCTTGGGCGAGAGTAGTACTCGGATGGGTGACCTCCTGGGAAGTCCTCATGCCGCAGTAATTTTTTTTTTCAGACGGGTCGTTCGACGTTACGTGCGACTAGAACTAGGGTCCACTGGTTTATACGCAAATGTGAGTCAAGAAGCAGGAGCATTTTAATCGATATTAGAACGAGAAGGAGAGATGCAGAGTGCACGCACAAGGAAACAAATGACAGGAGGGGGGATGGAGGGAGAAAAAGTGTATGTATTTGCAGCGCAGAATGAAACATGAGCAATCATACCAGCACGAATGCAACAGATTCTATCAGAAATCCGCAAGTTAAGGGTGCTTGGGCGGGAGTAGCACTAGGATGGGTGACCTCCTGCGAAGTCCTTATATTTCACCCATTTTTTTTGCAGATGATTCTTTCGACGATACGCACGACTTGAATTATGGTCCTCAGGTTTTTTTGCAAATGTGAGTCACGACACCGTAGCATTTTACTTGATATTAGAACGAGCACGGGAGGTGCAGTGCGCACGCACAAGGAAACAAATGACGGGAGGGGGAAGAAAGGAGAAGGAGTTTATGTATTTGCAGCGCGGAATTAAACGGGTGCGATCATACCAGCACTAATGCACCGGATCCCATCAGAACTCCGCAGTTAAGTGTGCTTGGGCGAGAGTAGTACTCGGATGGTGACCTCCTCGAAAGTCCTCGCGTTGCACCAATTTTTTTCAGACAGGTCGTTCGACGTTACACGCGACTGGAACTAGGGTCCACTGGTTTATACGCAAATGTGAGTCAAGAAGCAGGGGCATTTTAATCGATATTAGAACGAGAAGGAAAGGTGCAGTGTGAACGCACAAGGAAACAATTGATGGGAGGGGGAGGGAAGGAGAAAAAGTGTTTATATTTGCAGCACAGAATGAAACAGGTGCGATCATACCAGCACTAATGCAACGGATTCTATCAGAACTCCGTAGGTAAGGGTGCTTGGGCGAGAGTAGTACTAGCATGGGTTACCTCCTGCAAAGTCCTTATATTTCACCCATTTTCTTGTGAAGTCCTCGTGTTGCACCCATTTTTTTGCAGATGATTCTTTCGACGTTACGCACGACTTGAATTATGGTCCTCAGGTTTATTCGCAAATGTGATTCATGGCGCTATAGCATTTTACTTGATATTAGAACGAGAACGGGAGGTGCAGTGCGCACGCACAAGGAAACAAATGACGGGAGGGGGAAGAAAGGGGAATGAGTTTATGTATTTGCAGCGCGAAATTAAACAGGTGCGATCATACCAGCACTAATGCACCGGATCCCATCAGAACTCCGCAGTGAAGTGTGCTTGGGCGAGATTAGTACTCGGATGGTCGACCTCCTAGGAAGTCCTCGTGTCGCACCAATTTTTTTTCAAACGGGTCGTTCGACGTTACGCGCGACTGGAACTAGGGTCTGCTGGTTTATACGCAAATGTGAGTCAAGAAGCAGGGGCATTTTAATCGATATTAGAACGAGAAGGAGAGGTGCAGTGTGAACGCACAAGGAAACAATTGATGGGAGGGGGAGGGAAGGAGAAAAAGTGTTTGTATTTGCAGCGCAGAATGAAACAGGTGCGATCATACCAGCACTAATGCAACGGATTCTATCATAACTCCGTAGGTAAGGGTACTTGGGCGAGAGTAGTACTAGCATGGGTTACCTCCTGCGAAGTCCTTATATTTCACCCATTTTCTTGTGAAGTCCTCGTGTTGCACCCATTTTTTTGCAGATGATTCTTTCGACGTTACGCGCGATTTGAATTATGGTCCTCAGGTTTATTCGCAAATGTGAGTCACGGCGCTGTAGCATTTTACTTGATATTAGAACGAGAACGGGAGGTGCAGCGCGCACGCACAAGGAAACAAATGACGGGAGGGGAAAGAAAAGAGAAGGAGTGTATGTATTTGCAGCGCGAAACTAAACAGGTGCGATCATACCAGCACTAAAGCCCCTGATCCCATCAGAACTCTGCAGTTAAGTGTGCTTGGGCGAGATTAGTACTCGCATGGTTGACCTCCTGGGAAGTCCTCGTGTTGCACCAATTTTTTTTCAGACTGGTCGTTCGACGTTACGCGCGTCCGGAACTAGGGTCTTCTGGTTTATACGCAAATGTGAGTCAAGAAGCAGGGGCATTTTAATCGATATTAGAACGAGAATGAGAGGTGAAGTGTGAACGCACAAGGAAACAAATGACGGGAGGGGGAAGAAAGGAGGAGTGTATGTATTTGCAGCGCGAAATTAAAGAGGTGCGATCATACCAGCACTAAAGCCCCGGATCCCATCAGAACTCCGCAGTTAAGTGTGCTTGGGCGAGAGTAGTACTCGGATGGGTGACCACATGGGAAGTCCTCGTGTTACACCTATTTTTTTTCGGATGGGTTGTTCGACGTTACGCACGAATGGAATTATAAACCGCTGGTTCATTTGCAAAGGTGAGTCACGGTGCCGGGGCATATTACTTGCTATTAGAAGGAGAAAGAGAGATGCAGAGTGCACGCACAAGGAAACAAATGACAGGAGGGGGGTTGGAAGGAGAAAGAGTGTATGTATTTGCAGTGCAGAATCAAACATGAGGGATCATACCAGCACTAATGCAACGGATTCTATCAGAACTCCGCAATTAAGGGTGTTTGGGCGAGAAAAGTACTCGGATGGGTGACCTCCTGCGAAGTCCTTATATTTCACCCATTTTCTTGGGAGGTCCTCGTGTTGCACCCATCTTTTTGCAGATGATTCTTTCGATGTTACGCGCGATTTGATTTATGGTCCGCAGGTTTATTCGCAAATGTGAGTCACGGCGCCGTGGCATTTCACTTGATATTAGAATGAGTACGGGAGGTGCAGTGCATACGCACAAGGAAACAAATGACGGGAGGAGGAAGAAAAGAGAGGGAGTGTATGTATTTGAAGCGCAAAATTAAACAAGTGGCATCATACCTGCACTAATGCACTGGATCCCATCAGAACTCTGCAGTTAAGCGTGCTTGGGCAAGAGTAGTACTCGGATGGGTGACCTCTTCGGAAGTCCTCGTATCGCAACAATTTTTTTTCAGATGGGTCGTTCGACGTTACGCGCGACTGGAACTATGGTCCGCTGGTTTATACGCAAATGTGAGTCAAGAATTAGGGGCATTTTAATCGATATTAAAACGAGAATGAGAGATGCAATGTGAACGCACAAGGAAACAAATGATGGGAGGGGGGGAGGGAAGAAGGAGTGTATGTATTTTCAGCACGAAATTAAACAGGTGCGGTCACACCAGCACAAATGCACCGGATCCCATCAGAACTCCGCAGTTAAGTGTGCTTTGGCGAAAGTAGTACAATGATGGGTTACCTCCTGGGATGTTCTCGTATTGCACCCATTTTTTTTTTCAGATGTGTCGTTCGACGTTACGCGCGACTTTAATTATGGTCCGCAGATTTATTCGCAAATGTGAGTCACGGCGCCGTGGCATTTTAATTGATATTTGAACGAGAACGAGAGGTGCAGTGCGCACGCACAAGGAAACAAATGACGGGAGGGGGAAGAAAGGAGAAGGAGTTTTTCTATTTGCAGCGCGAAATTAAACAGGTGCGATCATACCAGCACTAATGCACCGGATCCCATCAGAACTCCGTAGTTAAGTGTGCTTGGGCGAGAGTAGTACTCGGATGGGTGGCCTCCTGGGAAGTCCTCGTGTCGCACTAATTTTTTTTTCAGACGGGTCGTTCGACGTTACGCACGACTGGAACTAGGGTCCACTGGTTTATACGCAAATGTGAGTCAAGAAGCAGGGGCATTTTAATCGATATTAGAACGAGAAGGAGAGATGCAGAGTGCACGCACAAGGAAACAAATGACGGGAGGAGGGATGGAGGGAGAAAAAGTGTATGTATTTGCAGCGCATAATGAAACATGAGCAATCATACCAGCACCAATGCAACGGATTCTATTAGAACTCTGCAAGTTAAGGGTGCTTGGGCGAGAGTAGCACTAGGATGGGTGACCTCCTGCGAAGTCCTTATATTTTACCCATTTTCTCAGGAAGTCCTCGTGTTGCACCCATTTTTTTGCAGATGATTCTTTCGACGATACGTGCGACTTGAATTATGGTCCTCAGGTTTATTCGCAAATGTGAGTCACGACACCGTAGCATTTTACTTGATATTAGAACGAGCACGGGAAGTGCAGTGCGCACGCACAAGGAAACAAATGACGGGAGGGGGAAGAAAGGGGAATGAGTTTATGTATTTGTAGTGTAAAATTAAACGGGTGCGATCATACCAGCACTATTGCACCGGATCCCATCAGAACTCCACAGTGAAGTGTGCTTGGGCGAGATTAGTACTCGGATGGGTGACCTCTTGGGAAGTTCTCGTGTCGCACCAATTTTTTTTCAGACGGGTCGTTCGACGTTACGCACGTCTGGAACTAGGGTCCGCTGGTTTATACGCAAATGTGAGTCAAGAAGCAGCGGCATTTTAATCGATATTAGAACGAGAATGAGAGGTGAAGTGTGAACGCAAAAGGAAACAAATGACGGGAGGGGGAAGAAAGGAGAAGGCGTGTATGTATTTGAAGCGTGAAATTAAACAGGTGCGATCATACCAACACTAAAGCTCCCGATCCCATCAGAACTCCGCAGTTAAGTGTGCTTGGGCGGGAGTAGTACTCGGATGGGTGACCACTTGGGAAGCCCTCGTGTTGCACCAATTTTTTTTCTGATGGGTTGTTCGAAGTTACGCGCGAATGGAATTATAAACCGCTGGTTCATTTGCAAAGGTGAGTCACGGTGCCGGGGCATATTACTTGATATTAGAATGAGAAAGAGAGATGCAGAGTGCACGCACAAGGAAACAAATGACGGGAGGGGGGATGGGAGGAGAAAGAGTGTGTGTATTTGCAGCGCAGAATTAAACATGAGGGATCATACCAGCACTAATGCAACGGATTCTATCAGAACTCCGCAGTTAAGGGTGCTTGGGCGAAAAAAGTACTTGGATGGGTGACCTCCTGCAAAGTCCTTATATTTCACCCATTTTCTTGGGAGGTCCTCGTGTTGCACCCGTCTTTTTGTAGATGATTCTTTCGACGTTATGCGCGACTTGATTTATGGTCCGCAAGTTTATTCGCAAATGTGAGTCACGGCGCCGTGGCATTTTACTTGATATTAGAACGAGTACGGGAGGTGCAGTGCGCACGCACAAGGAAACAAATGACGGGATGAGGAAGAAACGAGAATGAGTGTATGTATTTGAAGCGCAAAATTTAACAAGTGGCATCATACCAGCACTACTACACTTGATCCCATCATAACTCTGCAGTTAAGTGTGCTTGGGCGAGAGTAGTACTCGGATGGGTGACTTCCTGGGAAGTCCTCGTATCCCAATAATTTTTTTTCAGATGGGTCGTTCGACGTTAGGCGCGACTGGAACTATGGTCCGCTGGTTTATACGCAAATGTGAGTCAAGAATCAGGGGCATTTTAATCGATATTAGAACAAGAAGGAGAGGTGCAGTGTGAACGCACAAGGAAACAAATGATGGGAGGGGGGAGGAAAGAAGGAGTGTATGTATTTTCAGCACGAAATTAAACAGGTGCGGTCACACCAGCACAAATGCACCGGATCCCATCAGAACTCCGCAGTTAAGTGTGCTTTGGCAAAAGTAGTACAATGATGGGTTACCTCCTGGGAAGTTCTCGTGTTGCACCCATTTTCATTTTTTAAGATGAGCCGTTCGACGTTACGCGCGACTTTAATTATGGACCGCAGATTTATTCGCAAATGTGAGTCACGGCGCCGTGGAATTTTACTTGATATTTGAATGAGAACGAGAGGTGCAGTGCGCACGCACAAGGAAACAAATGACGGGAGGGGGAAGAATGGAGGAGTTTATGTATTTGCAGCACGGAATTAAACGGGTGCGGTCATACCAGCACTAATGCCCCGGATCCCATCAGAACTCTGCAGTTAAGTGTGCTTGGGCGAGAGTAGTACTCGGATGGGTGACCTCTTTGGAAGTCCTCGTGTCGCACCAATTTTTTTTTACACGGGTCGTTCGACGTTACGTGCGACTGAAACTATAATCCACTGGTTTATACGCAAATGTGAGTCAAGAATCTGGGGCATTTTAATCGATATTAGAACGAGAATGAGAGGTGAAGTGTGAATGCACAAGGAAACAAATGATGGGTGGGGGGGAGGGAAGAAGGTGTGTATGTATTTTCAGCCCGGAATTAAACGGGTGCGGTCATACCAGCACTAATGCCCCGGATCCCATCAGAACTCTGCAGTTAAGTGTGCTTGGGCGAGAGTAGTACTCGGATGGGTGACCTCATGGGAAGTCCTCGTGTCGCACCAATTTTTTTTTACACGGGTCGTTCGACGTTACGTGCGACTGGAACTATAATCCGCTGGTTTATACGCAAATGTGAGTCAAGAATCTGGGGCATTTTAATCGATATTAGAACGAGAATGAGAGGTGCAGTGTGAATGCACAAGGAAACAAATGATGGGAGGGGGGGAGGGAAGAAGGAGTGTATGTATTTTCAGCCCGAAATTAAACAGGTGCGCTCACTCCAGCACAAATGCACCGGATCCCATCAGAACTCCGCAGTTAAGTGTGCTTTGACGAAAGTAGTACAATGATGGGTTACCTCCTGGGAAGTTCTCGTGTTGCACCCATTTTCTTTTTTTCAGATGTGCCGTTCGACGTTACGCGCGACTTTAATTATGTTCCGCAGATTTATTCGCAAATGTGAGTCACGGCGCCGTGGCATTTTACTTGATATTTGAACGAGAACGGGAGGTGCAGTGCGCACGCACAAGGAAACAAATGACGGGAGGGGGAAGAAAGGGGAATGAGTTTATGTATTTGTAGTGCAAAATTAAACGGGTGCGATCATACCAGCACTATTGCACCGGATCCCATCAGAACTCCACAGTGAAGTGTGCTTGGGCGAGATTAGTACTCGGATGGGTGACCTCTTGGGAAGTTCTCGTGTCGCACCAATTTTTTTTCAGACGGGTCGTTCGACGTTACGCACGTCTGGAACTAGGGTCCGCTGGTTTATACGCAAATGTGAGTCAAGAAGCAGCGGCATTTTAATCGATATTAGAACGAGAATGAGAGGTGAAGTGTGAACGCAGAAGGAAACAAATGACGGGAGGGGGAAGAAAGGAGAAGGCGTGTATGTATTTGAAGCGTGAAATTAAACAGGTGCGATCATACCAACACTCCGCAGTTAAGTGTGCTTGGGCGGGAGTAGTACTCGGATGGGTGACCACTTGGGAAGCCCTCGTGTTGCACCAATTTTTTTTCTGATGCGTTGTTCGACGTTACGCGCGAATGGAATTATAAACCGCTGGTTCATTTGCAAAGGTGAGTCACGGTGCCGGGGCATATTACTTGATATTAGAACGAGAATGAGATATGCAGAGTGCACGCACAAGGAAACAAATGACGGGAGGGGGGATGGGAGGAGAAATAATTTATGTATTTGCAGTGCAGAATCAAACATGAGGGATCATACCAGCACTAATGCAACGGATTCTATCAGAACTCCGCAGTTAAGGGTGCTTGGGCGAGAAAAGTACTCGGATGGGTGACCTCCTGCGAAGTCCTTATATTTCACCCATTTTCTTGGGAGGTCCTCGTGTTGCACCCATCTTTTTGAAGATGATTCTTACGACGTTACGCGCGACTTGATTTATGGTCCTCAGGTCTATTCGCAAATGTGAGTCACGGCATCGTAGTATTTTACTTGATATTAGAGCGAGAAAGGGAGGTGCAGTGCGCACGCACAAGGAAACAAATGACGGGAGGGGGAAGAAAGGGGAATGGGTTTATGTATTTGCAGTGCAAAATTAAACGGGTGCGATCATACCAGCACTATTGCACCGGATCCCATCAGAACTCCGCAGTGAAGTGTGTTTGGGCGAGATTAGTACTCGGATGGGTGACCTCTTGGGAAGTCCTCTTGTCGCACTAATTTTTTTTCAGACTAGTCGTTCGACGTTACGCACGTCTGGAAATAGGGTCCGCTGGTTTATACGCAAATGTGAGTCAAGAAGCAGGGGCATTTTAATCGATATTAGAACGAGAATGAGAGGTGAAGTGTGAACGCACAAGGAAACAAATGACGGGAGGGGGAAGAAAGGAGAAGGAGTGTATGTATTTGAAGCGTGAAATTAAACAGGTGCGATCGTACCAGCACTAAAACTCCTGATCCCATCAGAACACCGCAGTTAAGTGTGCTTGGGCGGGAGTAGTACTCGGATGGGTGACAACTTAGGAAGCCCTCGTGTTGCACCAATTTTTTTCGGATGGGTTGTTCGACGTTACGCGCGAATGGAATTATAAACCGCTGGTTCATTTGCAAAGGTGAGTCACGGTGCCGGGGCATATTACTTGATATTAGAACGAGAAAGAGAGATGCAGCGTGCACGCACAAGGAAACAAATGACGGGAGGGGGGATGGGAGGAGAAATAGTGTATGTATTTGCAGTGCAGAATGAAACATGGGGGATGATACCAGCACTAATGCAACGGATTCTATCAGAACTCCGCAGTTAAGGGTGCTTGGGCGAGAAAAGTACTCGGATGGGTGACCTCCTGCGAAGTCCTTATATTTCACCCATTTTCTTGGGAGGTCCTCGTGTTGCACCCATCTTTTTGCAGATGATTCTTGCGACGTTACGCGCGACTTAGTTTATGGTCCGCAGGTTTTTTCGCCAATGTGAGTCACGGCACCATGGCATTTTACCTGATATTAGAACGAGTACGGGAAGTGTAGTGCGCACGCACAAGGAAACAAATGACGGGAGGAGGAAGAAAAGAGAAGGAGCGTATGTATTTGAAGCGCAAAATTAAATAAGTGGCATCATACCAGCACTAATGCACTTGATCCCATCATAACTCTGCAGTTAAGTGTGCTTGGGCGAGAGTAGTACTCGGATGGGTGACCTCTTGGGAAGTCCTCGTATCGCAAAATTTTTTTTTTCAGATGGGTCGTTCGACGTTACGTGCGGCTGGAACTATGGTCCGTTGGTTTATACGCAAATATGAGTCAAGAATCAGGGGCATTTTAATCGATATTAGAACGAGAAGGAGAGGTGCAGTGTGAACGCACAAAGAAACAAATGATGGGAGGGTGGGAGGGAAGAAGGAGTGTATGTATTTTCAGCACGAAATTAAACAGGTGCAGTCACACCAGCACAAATGCACCGGATCCCATCAGAACTCCGCAGTTAAGTGTGCTTTGACGAAAGTAGTACAATGATGGGTTACCTCCTGGGAAGTTCTCGTGTTGCACCCTTTTTCTTTTTTTCAGATGTGTCGTTCGACGTTACGCGCGACTTTAATTATGGTCCGCAGATTTATTCGCAAATGTGAGTCACGGCGCCGTGGAATTTTACTTGATATTTGAATAAGAACGAGAGGTGCAGTGCGCACGCACAAGGAAACAAATGACAGGAGGGAGAAGAAAGGAGGAGTTTATGTATTTGCAGTGCAATATTAAACAGGTGTGATCATACCAGCACTAATGCACCGGATCCCATCAGAACTCCGCAGTTAAGTGTGCTTGGGCGAGAGTAGTACTTAGATGGGTGACCTCCTGGGAAGTTCTTGTGTTGCACTAATTTTTTTTTTCATAAGGGTCGTTCGACGTTACGCGCGACTGAAACTAGGGTCCACTGGTTTATACGCAAATGTGAGTCAAGAAGCAGGGGCATTTTAATCGATATTAGATCTAGAAGGAGAGATGCAGAGTGCACGCACAAGGAAACAAATGACGAGAGGGGGGATGGAGGGAGAAAAAGTGTATGTATTTGCAGCGCAGAATGAAACATGAGCAATCATACAAGCACCAATGCAACGGATTCTATCAGAACTCCGCAAGTTAAGGGTCCTTGGGCGAGAGTAGCACTAGGATGGGTGACCTCTTGCGAAGTACTTATATTTCACCCATTTTCTTAGGAAGTCCTCGTGTTGCACCCATTTTTTTGCAGATGATTCTTTCGACGATACGCGCGACTTGAATTATGGTCCTCAGGTTTATTCGCAACTGTGAGTCACGGAACCGTAGCATTTTACTTTATATTAGAACGAGCACGGGAGGTGCAGTGCGCACGCATAAGGAGACAAATGACGGGAGGGGGAAGAAAGGGGAAGTCCTCGTGTCGCACCAATTTTTTTTCAGACGGGTCGTTCAACGTTACGCGCGACTGGAACTGGGGTCCGCTGGTTTATACGCAATTGTGAGTCAAGAAGCAGGGGCATTTTAATCGATATTAGAACGAGAAGGAGAGGTGCAGTGTGAACGCACAAGGAAACAATTGATGGGAGGGGGAGGGAAGGAGAAGGAGTGTATGTATTTTCAGCACGAAATGAAACAGGTGCAATCATACCAGCACTAATGCAACGGATTGTATCAGAACTCCGTAGGTAAGGGTGCTTGGGCGAGAGTAGTACTAGCATGGGTTACCTCCTGCGAAGTCCTGATATTTCACCCATTTTCTTGTGAAGTCATCGTGTTGCACCCATTTTTTTGCAGATGATTCTTTCGACGTTACGCGCGACTTGAATTATGGTCCTCAGGTTTATTCGCAAATGTGATTCACGGCGCTGTAGCATTTTACTTTATATTAGAACGAGAACGAGAGGGGAATGAGTTTATGTATTTGCAGCGCGAAATTAAACTGGTGCGATCATACCAGCACTAATGCATCGGATCCCATCAGAACTCCGCAGTGAAGTGTGCTTGGGCGAGATTAGTACTTGGATGGGTGACCTCCTGGGAAGTCCTCGTGTCGCACCAATTTTTTTTCAGACGGGTCGTTCGACGGTATGCGCGTCTGGTTTATACATAAATGTGAGTCAAGAAGTAGGGGCATTTTAATCGATATTAGAACGAGAATGAGAGGTGAAGTGTGAACGCACAAGGAAACAAATGACGGGAGGGGGAAGAAAGGAGAAGGAGTGTGTGTATTTATAGCGCGAAATTAAACAGGTGCGATCATACCAGCACTAAAGCTCCGGATCCCATCAGAACTCCGCAGTTAAGTGTGCCTGGGCAAGAGTAGTACTTGGATGGGTGACCACCTAGGAAGCCCTCGTGTTGCACATATTTTTTTTCGGATGGGTTGTTCGACGTTACGCGCGAATGGAATTATAAACCGCTAGTTCATTTGCAAAGGTGAGTCACGGTGCCGGGGCATATTACTTGATATTAGAACGAGAAGGAGAGATGCAGAGTGTATGCACAAGGAAACAAATGAAGGGAGGGGGGATGGAGGGAGAAAAAGTGTATGTATTTGCAGCGCAGAATGAAACATGAGCAATCATACCAGCACCAATGCAACGGGTTCTATCAGAACTCCGCAAGTTAAGGGTGTTTGGGCGAGAGTAGCACTAGCATGGGTGATCTCCTGCGAAGTCCTTATATTTCACCCATTTTCTTAGGAAGTCCTCGTGTTTCACCCATTTTTTTGCAGATGATTCTTTCGACGATACGTGTGACTTGAATTATGGTCCTCAAGTTTATTCACAAATGTGAGTCACGACACCGTAGCATTTTACTTGATATTAGAACGAGCACGGGAGGTACAGTTCGCACGCACAAGGAAACAAATGACGGGAGGGGGAAGAAAGGGAAATGAGTTTATGTATTTGCAGCGCAAAATTAAACGGGTGCGATCATACCAGCACTATTGCACCGAATCCCATCAGAACTCCGCAGTGAAGTGTGTTTGGGCGAGATTAGTACTCGGATGGGTGACCTCCTGGGAAGTCCTCGTATCGCAACAATTTTTTTTCAGATAGGTCGTTCGACTTTACGCGCGACTGGAACTAGGGTCCGCTGGTTTATACGTAAATGTGAGTCAAGAAGCAGGGGCATTTTAACGAATTGTATCAGAACTCCGTAGGTAAGGGTGCTTGGGCGAGAGTAGTACTAGCATGGGTTACCTCCTGCGAAGTCCTTATATTTCACCCATTTTCTTGTGAAGTCCTCGTGTTGCACCCATTTTTTTGCAGATGATTCTTTCGACGTTACGCGCGACTTGAATTATGGTCCTCAGGTTTATTCGCAAATGTGAGTCACGGCGCCGTTGCATTTTACTTGATATTAGAACGAGAACGGGAGGTGCAGTGCGCATGCACAAGGAAACAAATGACAGGAGGGGGAAGAAAGGAGAAGGAGTTTATCTATTTGCAGCGCAAAATTAAATATGTTCGATCATACTAGCACTCTTGCATCGGATCCCATCAGAACTCCGCAGTTAAGTGTGCTTGGGTGAGATTAGTACTCGGATGTGTGACCTCCTGGGAAGTCCTCGTGTCGCACCAATTTTTTTTCAGACGGGTCGTTCGGCGTTACGCGCGTCTGGAACTAGGGTCCGCTGGTTTATACGCAAATGTGAGTCAACAAGCAGGGGCATTTTAATCGATATTAGAACGAGAATGAAAGGTGAAATGTTAACGCACAAGGAAACAAATGACGGGAGGGGGAAGAAAGGAGAAGGAGTGTATGTATTTGCAGCGCAAAATTAAACAGGTGCGATCATACCAGCACTAAAGCCCCGGATCCCATCAGAACTCCGTAGTGAAATGTGCTTGGGCGAGAGTAGTACTCGGATGGGTGACCTCCTGGGAAGTCCTCGTGTCGCACCAAATTTTTTTCAGACTGGTCGTTCGACGTTACGCGCGACTGGAACTAGGGTCCACTGGTTTATACGCAAATGTGAGTCAAGAAGCAGGGGCATTTTAATCGATATTAGAACGAGAAGGAGAGGTGCAGTGTGAACGCACAAGGAAACAATTGATGGGAGGGGGAGGGAAGGAGAAGGAGTGTATGTATTTTCAGCACGAAATGAAACAGGTACGATCATACGAGCACTAATGCAACGGATTCTATCAGAACTCCGTAGGTAAGGGTGCTTGGGGGAGAGTAGTACTAGCATGGGTTACCTCCTGCGAAGTCCTTATATTTCACCTATTTTCTTGTGAAGTCCTCGTGTTGCACCCATTTTTTTGCAGATGATTCTTTCGACGTTACGCGGGACTTGAATTATGGTCCTCAGGTTTATTCGCAAATGTGAGTCACGGCACCGTGGCATTTTACTTGATATTAGAACGAGAACGGGAGGTGCAGTGCGCACGCAAAAGGAAACAAATGACGGGAGGGGGAAGAAAGGGGAATGAGTGTATGTATTTGCAGCGCGAAATTAAACAGGTGCGATCATACCAGCACAAATGCATCGGATCCCATCAGAACTCCGCAGTTAAGTGTGCTTTGGCGAAAGTAGTACAATGATGGGTTACCTCGTGGGAAGTTCTCGTGTTGCACCCATTTTTTTTTTCAGATGTGCCGTTCGACGTTACGCGCGACTTTAATTATGGTCCGCAGATTTATTCGCAAATGTGAGTCACGGCGCCGTGGCATTTTACTTGATATTTGAACGAGAACGAGAGGTACAGTGCGCACGCACAAGGAAACAAATGACGGGAGGGGGAAGAAAGGAGAAGGAGTTTATGTATTTGTAGCGTGAAATTAAACATGTGCGATCATACCGGCACTATTGCACCGGATCCCATCAGAACTCCGCAGTTAAGTGTGTTTGGGCGAGAGTAGTACTCGGATGGGTGACCTCTTGGGAAGTCCTCGTTCCGCACCAATTTTTTTTTCAGGCGGGTCGTTCGACGTTACGCCCGACTGGAACTAGGGTCCGCTGGTTTATATACAAATGTGAGTCAAGAAGTAGGGGCATTTTAATCGATTTTAGAACGAGAAGGAGAGGTGCAGTGTGAACACACAAGGAAACATTTGATGGGAGGGGGAGGGAAGGAAAAAAGTGTATGTATTTGCAGCGCATAATGAAACAAGTGCGATCATACCAGTACTAATGCAACGGATTCTATCAGAACTCCGTAGGTAAGGGTGCTTGGGCGAGAGTAGTAATAGCATGGGTTACCTCCTGCCAAGTCCTTATATTTCACCCATTTTCTTGTGAAGTCCTCGTGTTGCACCCATTTTTTTGTAGATGATTCTTTCGACGTTACGCGCGACTTGAATTATGGTCCTCAGGTTTATTCGCAAATGTGAGTCACGGCGCTGTAGCATTTTACTTGATATTAGAACGAGAACGGGAGGTGCAGCGCGCACGCACAAGGAAACAAATGACGGGAGGGGGAGGAAAAGAGAAGGCGTGTATGTATTTACAGCGCGAAACTAAACAAGTGCGATCATACCAGCACTAAAGCCCCGGATCCCAACAGAACTCCACAGTTAAGTGTGCTTGGGCGAGATTAGTACTCGGAAGGTTGACCTCCTGGGAAGTCCTCGTGTCGCACAAATTTTTTTTCAGATTGGTCGTTCGACGTTACGCGCGTCTGGAACTAGGGTCCGCTGGTTTATACGCAAATGTGAGTCAAGAAGCATGGGCATTTTAATCGATATTAGAACGAGAATGAGAGGTGAAGTGTGAACGCACAAGGAAACAAATGACGGGAGGGGGAAGAAAGGAGGAGTGTATGTATTTGCAGCGCAAAAGTAAAGAGGTGCGATCATAGCAGCACTAAAGCCCCGGATCCCATCAGAACTCCGCAGTTAAGTGTGTTTGGGCGAGAGTAGTACTCGGAATGGTGACCACCTGGGAAGCCATCGTGTTGCACCTATTTTTTTTTGGATGGGTTGTTCGACGTTACGCGCGAATGGAATTATAAACCGCTGGTTCATTTGCAAAGGTGAGTCACGGTGCCGGAGCATATTACTTGATATTAGAACGGGAAAGAGAGATGCAGAGTGCACGCACAAGGAAACAAATGACGGGAAGGTGGATGGGAGGAGAAAGAGTGTATGTATTTGCAGTGCAGAATGAAACATGATGGATCATACCAGCACTAATGCAACGGATTCTATCAGAACTCAGCAGTTAAGGGTGCTTGGGCGAGAAAAGTACTCGGATGGGTGACCTCCTCCGAAGTCCTTATATTTCACCCATTTTCTTGGGAGGTCCTCGTGTTGCACCCATCTTTTTGCAGATGATTCTTTTGACATTACGCGGAACTTGATTTATGGTCCGCATGTTTATTCGCAAATGTGAGTCACGG
The DNA here is from genome assembly GCF_054855325.1 of Carica papaya. Taxonomy (NCBI): domain Eukaryota; kingdom Viridiplantae; phylum Streptophyta; class Magnoliopsida; order Brassicales; family Caricaceae; genus Carica; species Carica papaya. Next base: position 28,567,457 of record NC_142313.1, read on the forward strand.
CGCTGTGGCATTTTACTTGATATTAGAACGAGTACGGGAGGTGCAGTGCGCACGCACAAGGAAACAAATGACAGGAGGAGGAAGAAAAGAGAAGGAGTGTAAGTATTTGAAGTGCAAAATTAAACAAGTGGCATCATACCAGCACTAATGCACTGGATCCCATCAGAACTATGCAGTTAAGCGTGCTTGGGCGAGAGTAGTACTCGGATGGATGACCTCTTGGGAAGTCCTCGTATTGCAACAATTTTTTTTCAGATGGGTCGTTCGACGTTACGCGCGACGGGAACTATGGTCCACTGGTTTATACGCAAATGTGAGTCAAGAATCAGGGGCATTTTAATCGATATTAGAACGAGCATGGGAGGTGTAGTGCGCACGCACAAGGAAACAAATGACGGGAGGGGGAAGAAAGGAGAAGGAGTTTATGTATTTGCAGCGCAAAATTAAACGGGTGCGATAATACAAGCACTAATGCACCGGATCCCCTCAGAACTCCGTAGTTAAGTGTGCTTGGGCGAGAGTAGTACTCGGATGGGTGACCTCCTGGGAAGTTCTCGTGTCGCACCAATTTTTTTTCAGACGGGTCGTTCGACGTTACGCGCGACTGGAACTAGGGTCCGCTGGTTTATACGCAATTGTGAGTCAAGAAGCAGGGGTATTTTATTCGATATTAGAACGAGAAGGAGAGGTGCAGTGTGAACGCACAAGGAAACAATTGATGGGAGGGGGAGGGAAGGAGAAGGAGTGTATGTATTTTCAGCACGAAATGAAACAGGTGCGATCATACCAGCACTAATGCAACGGATTCTATCAGAACTCCGTAGGTAAGGGTGCTTGGGCGAGAGTAGTACTAGCATGGGTTACCTCCTGCGAAGTCCTTATATTTCACCCATTTTCTTGTGAAGTCCTCGTGTTGCACCCATTTTTTTGCAGATGATTCTTTCGACGTTACGCGGGACTTGAATTATGGTCCTCAGGTTTATTCGCAAATGTGAGTCACGGCACCGTGGCATTTTACTTGATATTAGAACGAGAACGGGAGGTGCAGTGCGCACGCAAAAGGAAACAAATGACGGGAGGGGGAAGAAAGGGGAATGAGTGTATGTATTTGCAGCGCGAAATTAAACAGGTGCGATCATACCAGCACAAATGCATCGGATCCCATCAGAACTCCGCAGTTAAGTGTGCTTTGGCGAAAGTAGTACAATGATGGGTTACCTCGTGGGAAGTTCTCGTGTTGCACCCATTTTTTTTTTTCAGATGTGCCGTTCGACGTTACGCGCGACTTTAATTATGGTCCGCAGATTTATTCGCAAATGTGAGTCACGGCGCCGTGGCATTTTACTTGATATTTGAACGAGAACGAGAGGTACAGTGCGCACGCACAAGGAAACAAATGACGGGAGGGGGAAGAAAGGAGAAGGAGTTTATGTATTTGCAGCGTGAAATTAAACAGGTGCGATCATACCGGCACTAATGCACCGGATCCCATCAGAACTCCGCAGTTAAGTGTGTTTGGGCGAGAGTAGTACTCGGATGGGTGACCTCTTGGGAAGTCCTCGTTCCGCACCAATTTTTTTTTCAGGCGGGTCGTTCGACGTTACGCCCGACTGGAACTAGGGTCCGCTGGTTTATATACAAATGTGAGTCAAGAAGTAGGGGCATTTTAATCGATTTTAGAACGAGAATGAGAGGTGCAGTGTGAACACACAAGGAAACATTTGATGGGAGGGGGAGGGAAGGAAAAAAGTATATGTATTTGCAGCGCATAATGAAACAAGTGCGATCATACCAGTACTAATGCAACGGATTCTATCAGAACTCCGTAGGTAAGGGTGCTTGGGCGAGAGTAGTAATAGCATGGGTTACCTCCTGCCAAGTCCTTATATTTCACCCATTTTCTTGTGAAGTCCTCGTGTTGCACCCATTTTTTTGTAGATGATTCTTTCGACGTTACGCGCGACTTGAATTATGGTCCTCAGGTTTATTCGCAAATGTGAGTCACGGCGCTGTAGCATTTTACTTGATATTAGAACGAGAACGGGAGGTGCAGCGCGCACGCACAAGGAAACAAATGACGGGAGGGGGAGGAAAAGAGAAGGCGTGTATGTATTTGCAGCGCGAAACTAAACAAGTGCGATCATACCAGCACTAAAGCCCCGGATCCCAACAGAACTCCACAGTTAAGTGTGCTTGGGCGAGATTAGTACTCGGAAGGTTGACCTCCTGGGAAGTCCTCGTGTCGCACAAATTTTTTTTCAGATTGGTCGTTCGACGTTACGCGCGTCTGGAACTAGGGTCCGCTGGTTTATACGCAAATGTGAGTCAAGAAGCATGGGCATTTTAATCGATATTAGAACGAGAATGAGAGGTGAAGTGTGAACGCACAAGGAAACAAATGACGGGAGGGGGAAGAAAGGAGGAGTGTATGTATTTGCAGCGCAAAAGTAAAGAGGTGCGATCATAGCAGCACTAAAGCCCCGGATCCCATCAGAACTCCGCAGTTAAGTGTGTTTGGGCGAGAGTAGTACTCGGAATGGTGACCACCTGGGAAGCCATCGTGTTGCACCTATTTTTTTTTGGATGGGTTGTTCGACGTTACGCGCGAATGGAATTATAAACCGCTGGTTCATTTGCAAAGGTGAGTCACGGTGCCGGGGCATATTACTTGATATTAGAACGGGAAAGAGAGATGCAGAGTGCACGCACAAGGAAACAAATGACGGGAAGGTGGATGGGAGGAGAAAGAGTGTATGTATTTGCAGTGCAGAATGAAACATGATGGATCATACCAGCACTAATGCAACGGATTCTATCAGAACTCCGCAGTTAAGGGTGCTTGGGCGAGAAAAGTACTCGGATGGGTGACCTCCTCCGAAGTCCTTATATTTCACCCATTTTCTTGGGAGGTCCTCGTGTTGCACCCATCTTTTTGCAGATGATTCTTGCGACATTACGCGGAACTTGATTTATGGTCCGCATGTTTATTCGCAAATGTGAGTCACGGCGCTGTGGCATTTTACTTGATATTAGAACGAGTACGGGAGGTGCAGTGCGCACGCACAAGGAAACAAATGACAGGAGGAGGAAGAAAAGAGAAGGAGTGTAAGTATTTGAAGTGCAAAATTAAACAAGTGGCATCATACCAGCACTAATGCACTGGATCCCATCAGAACTATGCAGTTAAGCGTGCTTGGGCGAGAGTAGTACTCGGATGGATGACCTCTTGGGAAGTCCTCGTATTGCAACAATTTTTTTTCAGATGGGTCGTTCGACGTTACGCGCGACGGGAACTATGGTCCACTGGTTTATACGCAAATGTGAGTCAAGAATCAGGGGCATTTTAATCGATATTAGAACGAGCATGGGAGGTGTAGTGCGCACGCACAAGGAAACAAATGACGGGAGGGGGAAGAAAGGAGAAGGAGTTTATGTATTTGCAGCGCAAAATTAAACGGGTGCGATAATACAAGCACTAATGCACCGGATCCCCTCAGAACTCCGTAGTTAAGTGTGCTTGGGCGAGAGTAGTACTCGGATGGGTGACCTCCTGGGAAGTTCTCGTGTCGCACCAATTTTTTTTCAGACGGGTCGTTCGACGTTACGCGCGACTGGAACTAGGGTCCGCTGGTTTATACGCAATTGTGAGTCAAGAAGCAGGGGTATTTTATTCGATATTAGAACGAGAAGGAGAGGTGCAGTGTGAACGCACAAGGAAACAATTGATGGGAGGGGGAGGGAAGGAGAAGGAGTGTATGTATTTTCAGCAAGAAATGAAACAGGTGCGATCATACCAGCACTAATGCAACGGATTCTATCAGAACTCCGTAGGTAAGGGTGCTTGGGCGAGAGTAGTACTAGCATGGGTTACCTCTTGCGAAGTCCTTATATTTCACCCATTTTCTTGTGAAGTCCTCGTGTCGCACCAATTTTTTTTCAGACGGGTCGTTCGACGTTACGCGCGTCTGGAACTAGGGTCCGCTGGCTTATACGCAAATGTGAGTCAAGAAGCAGGGGCATTTTAATCGATATTAGAACGAAAATGAGAGGTGAAGTGTGAACGCACAAGGAAACAAATGACGGAAGAAAGAAGAAAAGAGAAGGAGTGTATGTATTTGAAGCGCAAAATTAAACAAGTGGTATCATACAAGCATTAATGCACCGGATCCCATCAGAACTCTGCAGGTAAGTGTGCTTGGGCGAGAGTAGTACTCGGATGGGTGACCTCTTGGGAAGTCCTCGTATCGCAACAATTTTTTTTCAGATGGGTCGTTCGACATTACGCGTGAGTGGAATAATGGTCTGCTAGTTTATACGCAAATTTGAGTCAAGAATCAGGAGTATTTTAATCGATATTAGAACAAGAACGAGAGTTGCAGTGTGAACGCACCAGGAAACAAATGATGGGAGGGGGGGAGGGAAGAAGGAGTGTATGTATTTTCAGCACGAAATTAAACAGGTGCGGTCACACCAGCACAAATGCACCGGATCCCATCAGAACTTCGCAGTAAAGTGTGCTTTGGCGAAAGTAGTACAATGATGGGTTACCTCCTGGGAAGTTCTCGTGTTGCACCCATTTTCTTTTTTTCAGATGTGTCGTTCGACGTTATGCGCGACTTTAATTATGTTCCGCAGATTTGTTTGCAAATGTGAGTCACGGCGCCGTGGCATTTTACTTGATATTTGAACGAGAACGAGAGGTGCAATGCGCACTCACAAGGAAACAAATGACGGGAGGGGGAAGAAAGGAGAAGGAGTTTATGTATTTGCAACGCAGAATTAAACAGGTGCGATCATACCAGCACAAATGCACCGGATCCCATGAGAACTCCGCAGTTAAGTGTGCTTGGGTGAGAGTAGTACTCGGATGGGTGACCTCCTGGGAAGTCCTCGTGTCGCACTAATTTTTTTTTAGGACGGGTCGTTCGACATTACGCACGACTTGAACTAGGGTCCACTGGTTTATACGCAAATGTGAGTCAAGAAGCAGGGGCATTTTAATCGATATTAGAACGAGAAGGAGAGATGCAGAGTGCACGCAAAAGGAAACAAATGACGGGAGGGGGGATGGAGGGAGAAAAAGTGTATGTATTTGCAGCGCAGAATGAAACATGAGCAATCATACCAGCACCAATGCAACGGATTCTATCAGAACTCCGCAAGTTAAGGGTGCTTGGGCGAGAGTAGCTCTAGGATGGGTGACCTCCTGCGAAGTCCTTATATTTCACCCATTTTCTTAGGAAGTCCTCGTGTTGCACCCATTTTTTTGCAGATGATTCTTTCGACGATACGCGCGACTTGAATTATGGTCCTCAGGTTTATTCGCAAATGTGAGTCACGGCACCGTAGCATTTTACTTGATATTAGAACGACCACGGGAGGTGTAGTGTGCACGCACAAGGAAACAAATGACGGGAGGGGGAAGAAAGGAGAAGGAGTTTATGTTTTTGCCGCGCAGAATTAAAAGAGTGCGATCATACCAGCACTAATGCACCGGATCCCATCAGAACTTCGCAGTTAAGTGTGCTTGGGCGAGAGTAGACTCGGATGGGTGACCTCCTGGGAAGTCCTCGTGTCGCACAAATTTTAATTTCAGACGGGTCGTTCGACGTTACGCGCGACTGGAACTAGGGTCCGCTGGTTTATACACAAATGTGAGTCAAGAAGCATGGGCATTTTAATCCATATTAGAACGAGAAGGAGAGGTGCAGTGTGAACGCACAAGGAAACAATTGATGGTAGGGGGAGGGAAGGAGAAGGAGTGTATGTATTTTCAGCACGAAATGAAAGAGGTGCGATCATACCAGCACTAATGGAACGGATTCTATCAGAACTTCGTAGGTAAGGGTGCTTGGGCGAGAGTAGTACTAGCATGGGTTACCTCCTGCGAAGTCCTTATATTTCACCCATTTTCTGGTGAAGTTCTCGTGTTGCACCCATTTTTTTTTCTTTAGATTTGCCGTTCGACGTTACGCGCGACTTTAATTATGGTCAGCATATTTATTCGCAAATGTGAGTCACGGCGCCGTGGCATTTTACTTGATATTTGAACGAGAACGAAAGGTGCAGTGCGCACGCATAAGGAAACAAATGACGGGAGGGGGAAAAAAGGATAAGGAGTTTATGTATTTGCGGCGTGAAAAATAAGGTGCGATCATACCATCACTAATGCACCGGATCCCATCAGAACTCCGCAGTTAAGTGTGCTTCGGCGAGAGTAGTACTCGGATGGGTGACCTCCTGGGAAGTCCTCGTGTCGCACTAATTTTTATTT